>NC_089504.1:239795249-240420048 GCF_036850995.1 Saccopteryx leptura | reverse complement strand
TCAGCCAGGCTGGGCTCCTCTAGATCCTGGAGGATCTACTTCCAGGCTCATTTGGGTCGTCGGAAGACGTGATTTCTGCGCGGTTGTGGGACGGAAGTCCCCGTTTACTTGCTGACTGTCACCGGGGTCACTCCCAACTCCCAGAGACCACTCTGAGGTCCTTTCATGTCATTTCTTCCATCTTTAATCCAGAAACAGCATGTGGAATCCCCCTCCTGCTTCATGGCTGTCTGACTTTTCCTTCTGCTCTTATTTATTTATTTATTTTAAGATTTTATTTCTTGCTTTTACAGAGAGAGGAGGGTAGGGGGATGAGAGGTAGTTGTTTCCCTCTAGTTGTTCAGTGAGTTGACTAGGCTTGTCGTATGTGCCTCAACCGGGCAAGCCCAGGGTTTTGAACCAGTGGCCTCAGCGTCTCAGGTCGGCACACTGTCCACTGCGCCACCCCAGGCCTGGCTCCCTTCTGCTTTGGAAGGGCTCACATGATTAGATTAGACCCACCAGCATAATCACCCTTTTGATGAACACAAAGTATACTGATTAGTAATCTTAATTACATCTGCAAAATTCTTTTTATAATATAACATTTTCCAGGTAAGGTATCTTATCCTAGTCACAGTCCTCAGGGTTAAAGTAGGACACTTTGGGGGACATACAACACGTTCCCTCATGGGGTATTATGAGGATTTATTTGATTGTCTATCTTATCATGTGCAATATATAAAAGTTAGCTTTCTAAGAGCTGCATGTTGTGTTGTGGAAACAGGTCAGCTTTAATATGGGTTTTCTTAGAGAGGTCCTGTAAGGACACTGGATAGTTGTGAATTGTTTAGCCCCCAGTGACCCATTGATTCTGTGGTGCTACTGGACTCAGCTTAGATGTCACCTCCCCCTCATCCTCTTAAGGCAATGTCAGAGCCCTCATTTATTTTCCTATGGTCCTCTCTCTCCCAGCACTTAGCACTCCACTCTGTAATTATCTGGGTTATTATCTTTCCATTGGACTATAAATTTTTTTTAAGTTTTTTTTTGTTGTTGTTGTTTGTTTTTAATTGATTGTGGCTAGAGAGAGAGAGAGAGAGAGACAGACAGGAACATCGAGCTGCTTCTGTATGTGCCCCGACAGGGGATCAAACTGACAACCTCTGTGCTTTGTAACAATGCTCTAACCAACCAAGCTATCCGGCCAGAGCTGACCATAAATTTCAAGGTGCAGACACATGTCTGTCTCATTCACTGATGCAGCTCAAATTTTTTAAAACAATCCTTACAGTGACCCTGCGATGGGGATGGCCATGCTTGCTTAAACCCACTTTACAAATAAAACCGAGGCTCCAAGAGGCCAGTCTTATCAGAGGTCCCCAGGCTTGTAGGTGGCAAAGCTAAGACCCAAACCCAGCTCTACTGACTTAAGATATTTAACAGTAAGTATAACAACTAACATTTGTCCTGTTGGTTGATGTATCAGCAGTATGAAGTGATTTATTTGCATCTTTGCCTTTGGTCCTATCAACAGTCCTATGAGCTAGGTACTGCTGTTATTCCCATTTCATGGAGAGGGAAACTGAGGGTCACAGTCACCCAGGAAAGACGCCCAGCTGGGGAACGGCAAAGCTGGGTTGGCAGGCCAGCGTGTGTTCTGTCTGCAGCTGTCGCTGAAGGTGCTGGTCCTGTTTCATCATCAGGTGTCACTGGAGCAGTGGACTGGATGAACCCCACCCAGATTATGAAGGACAACCTCCTTTGCTTCAATGTCAGTTGATTATAGCCTGATCAGGCAGTGGCACAGTGGATGGAGCATTGGACTGGGACACAGAGGACCCAGGTTCGAAACCCCAAGGTCGCCAGCTTAAGCATGGGCTCATCTGGTTTGAGCAAAGCTCACCAGCTTGAGCCTAAGGTCACTGGCTTGAGCAAGGGGTCACTCGGTCTGCTTTAACCCCCCTGGTCAAGGCACATACGAGAATGCAATCAATGAACAACTAAGGTGCCGCAACAAAGAATTAATGCTTCTCATCTCTTCCCCTTCCTGTCTGTCTGTCCCTATCTGTCCCTCTCTCTGTCTCTCTCTGTCACAAAACAAACAAACAAACAAAAAAAAAAAACAAAGCCAGTCAGTTGATTATAGATGCTAATCACATTTACAGAATAACTTAGAAGCAACACCTGAATTGCAAAACTGGCTACTGTTGCTAAAATTAAATCATAATAATTAACTATCACAATCCCCCTTTTAAACAAGATGTGATTTGGGGGCTGGGGCCAAGGATGTATTCATCTCGTCCAATATATTGAGACTTTTAAAAGAGTGGCTGTTGAATTTGACCAAGAACTATTTCCCCTCCTCCTCGGAGCTGTTCATAAGAAGAACTGCGTTACTAGATTTCCTGTTAAGCCGTGTGTTCTTGGAACAGACCCCACTTGATCATGATGTATTGTCCTTCTGATGTGCTTCTGGGTTCTGCGTGCTGCGATTTTACTAAGGATTTTTGCATTGGCTGTCACAAGTGTTCCTCTCCCTTTGTAGGTGACTTCCCATAAATTGCTTCCATCACTTTTACTTACATCTCATGAGCCACCACTTAGTCACAGTTGCTGCGTGGGGATCAAGGGAGCAACTTCTTATAGCGGGGTTGCCCGTGGGCCCAAGAAAAAGTCAGGAGGCTGGCTTTGGAGGAGGAAGGGGAGGGTGGACATGGGGAGGCACCGGCAGTCTCTGGCCCAGAATGAGTGTAGATGAGGGACCTGAGGTCCAGGCAGGTGTATTCGCTTAGCCAGGACCTCACTGCAAGTCTGTGGCAGAGCTATGACTTAAGCTAGGTCTTCCAGATGCCACAGAGCCCATAAGAATAATATAAAAGACATCCCATGGTAATATAATAGAGTAATAGCAAATAGCTAACGTGCCTAGCCCTATTCTCATTCCTTCATAGACATGAACTAATTAATCCTCACAGCAGCCTTATGAGGTAGATACTCTATTATCCCCAATTCGCAGATGAGGAGACTAAGGCACAGAGAGGGTGAATGATACGCCAAGGGCACACAGCTGGTAGGCAGCAGGGCTGGGATTTGAGCTCCCGCAGACTAGCTCCAGAACCCCGCACTCTGGACTGCTACAGAGTTCTCTCCACCCCTCTCCCCCCACCCCTGCCCTGCTGGCTCCGTGACCCCAGCTCAGATAGTAGCAGCAACTACTCTGTGTGTGGCTGAGGGACAGTCAGATCACTCCTCCCCAATCTAGGTGCCACACGCCCTCCTCTCTTCTCCCAGCCCCTCAGGTCCAGAATCCTCCACTACCCTGCCCCCTCTGTTTCAGGGGCTGCACGTCATTTTTTGTTGTTGATCTTGTTTTGTTTTGGTTTGTTTTTTTCCCTTCACTCTGTCTGTTCCCTGGGGGACTCTCAAAGGCTACATTCTGCCTTCAAGGGACACAGAAGGGCAAGGGCCTGAGCGGGCACCTGGGATTTCCCAAACCCCAGCCTCCGCCTGTTTGGGGGGCAGAGGGGGTGCTTTGCGTTATTTATTTATTTACCTAGTCTCGCTGGGCTCCACACCCCCCAAGCTGTTGCTCCCCACTGGGGAAGATGAAAAACGGCTTCAGACAATGGAAGACAAGGCTTGCCACATGGCCCCCTCGGTTTAATTTCCTTTAATTCATTTTATATTGAACCAAATGATACTGTTTGTTTTTAATGGCAAACACTCAGCACGGAGGAGGGGCGGCCAGGCCTCCTCCTGGGGAAATTAGGAACACAGCTGCTATTTAAACTCTCCTGCCACCCCACCCCTCCTCCCCAGCCCTGGGCCTTTGCAAATCACTTTCCAGGTTGAAAGATGATACCTTTCACCGGCTCAGATGGTCATTGTGGAGAGAGCTGGCCCCAGCTCCACCCCAGCTGCAGTCCACCCCTCTCAGGGTGGCCGCCCTGTCCCAAGGCCCGCCCTTCTCTGGGAATAGCTGGATACGCTGGACTGGGACCAGCACCCAGGGCCATGGCTGTTCCCGGTGTCCCTACTTCCCTGCCCACCACCGATAATCCTGGGCGAGCACCTGGAGCCTCTCCCGGGAACCAGGGATCCCAGGGGCTGGGAGCAGCAGCATGGGTCCCTCTGCACTTTAACCAGGTCCATGTGCAGGTAAAAGTTGTAGAAGCCCAGTCAACAGATGTCCGTCCCCTGGGGCCCCCTGGGGCAGTGAGGTGGCCTGGCTGTCCAGAGCTCCTTTGAAGCCTGAGATAAACCAGCATTCTTCCAACGTCCCCTTTTGGCTTGGGACAGCCAGTTTCAGTTCCTTGCAGGTGGAGAGAACTTGAATGTCCACACCAACCCCCTTGGCAGAGGCTGGAGGAACTCACAAGGCTTTGGCCTGGCTTTGACAGGGCCCAGAACATGATGCTCAGGACCCACGCTGGACATTTAAGAGGCCTCTCCAGTCCTTCAGAGGCTGGCTACACCCCTGCCCTCTTGTCACAGACAGACCCAGAAAGACCTTTTAGTCTACACGTGAAGAAACCAAGGCCCTAAAGTAACTGGTTTCAGGTCACGTGATTTAATCTAGTCATGTATTCATTCTACAACTATTATATTTATAGGGCAGCAACAGAGTGCCGGGCATCCCAATGGGCATGGGCTACCCGGACCCAAGGCTTCAGGCCCCAGAGCTCACAGCTCAGTGGGGCTGCGAGTCAACTCTAGGACCCTCTTGGAAAACAGAAAAGGAGCTCCTACCCCAGCCCCCAGCAAAGTCATCCTAGAGAGGGTGACCTCAGAACTGAGTTAAAGGATGGATGGGAGTTGCCAGGCAACATGAAGCTAAAGGGGCACACCACAGAGAGGGGACAGTCAGAACCAGAGCACTGGAGTGGGGAACAGTTTGGCGCGTGCATTTTTCCAGACCCCCGCTGACCATCTCTCCCCAGGGTGACAGCTGTCATGCTCACACTTCGGCACAGCGAAACCTGGTCGGTGCGCGGTGACTCTTGAATGAACAGATGAGCACATGAAAGTGGTTGGTGCGAATTGGCATCTGGAGCAAGGCACGGAGACCCGAGTCCCCGGCTCTCAGACCCACCCGGCCCAATCTTTCCCAGCCACATTGTGGGACTGTGGTCGCAGCCCCTACTCTGGGGTGCTGCGGGCAGTAATTAGCCAGCTAAGTGGTGATTATGTTGTTCCACTCCAGCTAAATGATTAGGGAGGCAGCCGGGCTCCCCGAGGTGGCTGGAGGCGTCCACCCCGCCTCCTCTCTCTGAGCAGGGGCAGGGAGTTGTGCTGGGGCTCCGCTCAGCAGGTGTTCTCTTGCTGGCTTCCACACGGTGGGTGGGGCGGTCCTGTCTCATGTTTCCCCCAGATGTTCCTCTGTCTCTGGGGGGAAGGTAGGGGCTTGGAACTGAGATTTGGCCCAAGGGAGCCCACGGCTCACATTGCTCAACTTTCAGCTTGACCAGAAAGGTTCCAGAGTTGATTAGAAAGATCTGGGGCTCCTGGGACAGGCGGATCCCAGTTTGAACTCTAATTCTGCTATTTCCATCTGTAATGCCTCTGGCTGCTCACCTCCCCGCACCAAGCCTCGGTTTCCTCATCTGTAAAAGAGGTAATGCTGTCATCTTCTCAGGGGTTTAGGGAAGATTTGAGGTGAGCTAAAAAAAAAATTAATTCACACAATGCAGATGGAGGTGCTTTCGGCTTCCTGGCAGGTAGTAAAGGCTCAGTGTGTGAGTACAGTAACCCTACCCACTACCCATTGTTGTACTGTTTTCAGTTACGATTACCTGCAGTCACTTGTGGCCCGAGAATATTAAATGGATAATCCCAGAAATAAGCCATTTATAAGGGGGGGGGTTGTTTTTTTTTTTTTAATGTTTATCCTTTTGTATATTTAAACTTTTTTTAAGACTTTATTTATTTATTTTAGAGAGAGAGCAAGACAGAGAAAGCATGTGTGTGTGTGTGAGAGAGAGAGAAGGGGTAGGAGCAGGAAGCATCAACTCCCATATGTGCCTTGACTGGGCAAGCCCAGGGTTTCGAACCTGCGACCTCAGTGTCCCAGGTTGATGCTTTATCCACTGCGCCACCACAGGTCAGGCCATTTATAAGTTTTAAACGGTGCACCATTCTGAGAAGCATGAGGAAATCTTGAGCTGTCCTGCTCTGGGCAGCCAGGATGTGAATCATCCCTTTGTCCAGCATGTCCATGCTGCCTGCCTGATAGTCACTCGGTAGCCACCTCGGTTATCTGATTGGTTATCAGAGGGGCCACACTCACATAACTTGTTATTATAGTGTATGGTTCTACTGGTTGTAGTGTACTGTTGTTAATCTCTTACATGTGTATATATGTATAGGAAAAACCGTGGTGTACACTTAGGTCTGGTGCTATACACTGTTCCAGGCAGCCACTGTGGCTCTGGGATTGTGTCACCTGTGGGTAAGAGGAAACTATTGTGTATGTTTTTCTTTTTGTGCCTTCTCCTCGTGACCCTCATGGGTCAGGATTCGGCTGGAGGTTGCAGATTGGGGGTGGAAAGTAAAAACTTGGCCTTGTGGCTCAGTGGCTGAGAGCACACTAAGGCTTGGCAAACATCTGGCTCTTTTCAGGTCCCAGAAGTGCCAAGGTCAGACCTTGAATGGGCCAGAGAAGAAAACAGATGTTACACTTTCTAATTACCTATATGAGCCCAGCCCTTGGCTGGGTCTTAGAGTAGTCTGGGTTTGAATCTGGCTTCGCCACTAACTATGTATCCCTGGGTAAGCGAGTTCACAGCTCTGAGCTTCCGTTGCCACATGTGTGTATGGGACTGATTGGTAATATTACCGGCCTCAAGGAGGAGCCAATGAGGTCATGGATGTAGAAGGTTTAGCACAGGGTTTTCCGCACCTGCTAAATCTTTACTGTGAGGATAAGACCTTTCCTGCTTTCAAAGGGCTGACAAAGAGACGTGGGGGAAAGAGACACACAAGAACAAGGACGGGAGAGAGAGAGAAACCTAGAGAATTATTCCCTGCTCTTCCTTATTCACGGGCCCTGGCACATTGCAGCCCTACATAAATACATGGGGAGAGAGAGAGAGACAAAGAGGCTTGTTGTTCCACTTATTTATGAAGTCATTGGTTGCTTCTTATATGTGCCCTGATGGAGGATTAAACCTACAACTAGGCGTATCAGGACAATACCCAGACAGGTGCTCCTAGCCACTTTACATCCATCCATCCATCCATCCATCCATTCATTTGGGTTTTTGATTTTTTTACCACCTACTCTGTGCCAGGCTTTGTATGAGATTCTAGGTATAAAGCAATGAATAAGATACAGTATCCATTTTCAAGGGACTTAATATAAACAGATGCTGAAATAAATAAAAAATATGTCAGGTGAAAAAAAAAAAGAAAACAATGCTGTGGTGGTGCTACTCTTTTAAATAGGGTGGTCAGAGAACGCCTCACAGAGAAGGTGGCATAGGTGCAGAGACTTGAAAGAAGCAAGGGAGTATACCATGCAGGTATCTGGGGAAGAATATCCCAGGCAAGGGAAACAGCATGTGCAAAAGCCCTGGGGTGGAAGTTCAAGGAGCAGCAAATCAGTATGGCTGGAGCAGAATGGGGGCAGGGCCAACTTCATGGGTATGCAACCTGTGCAGAAGGGCCCCCTCCTGGCTTGATGCCTTGCAGCTGCCGTCTTGCTATTCGTAATAATTTTTTACAAGAGGCCTCACATTTTTGTTTTACACTGAGAATCACAAATTATGTACCACCCCTAGCGGTAGGAAGGACATTTGGGGAGGTCACAGGGAGCCATAGCACCAGAGGCCACCCCCAGCCCACGTATGTTTTCTGACCTTCTCCCATTCTGCCAAAGAGCCAGCCCTTCAGGGAGAGGTCTTCAACGCAGGTTCTCTGACCATTGATCTTGACATTGTCCTCACAGCAGTGGAAACTATGTCTTCTCTGTATTCGTTTCCTACTCCTACTATAACATTATCACAAACTTAGTGGTTTAAAACAACAAATTTATTATCTTACAGTTCTGGAGGTTAAAAGTCCAAAGTCCGTCTCGTGAGGCTAATGTCCAAGCGTCGGCAGGATGGTTCCTCCTGGAGGCTCCATCCAGGCGAGAATCTGCTCCCTCGCCTTTTCCAGCTTCCTTCCAGAGGCTGCCAGCGTGCCTTGACTTGTGGCCCCTCTGTCCATCTGCACAGCACACATCCCCAACCTCTGCTTCCTTCACTCTAACCCTCCCACCTCTCTCTGACATGGAGCCTTGTGATAACATTGGCCCACCCACATCATCCAGGATAACCTCCGCATTTCAGGGTCCTTTTCTTAATCCCATCTGCACATGCACAAAACTCCTCATGCTGTTTAAGGTAATGTATCCACAGGTTCCAGGGATTAGGATGTGGACACCTTTGGGAGGTCATTATTTAGCCTACTTTGCAGATGAGGAAACTAAGGCCCAGACTGAGGAGTGACTTAGGCAAAGTCACCCTCCCAGGACAAGGGCAGACCTGCGATTGGGGGCCCTGTCTGTCTACTTCCAAGTCATGGGCTTAAGATCACCAGGAAAGGAGGCACCTTCTGCTGTTCTCTGCCTCCATCTCTCCCTTGCACCTAAGCCCTAGTGCTTTAGGAGGCAGACAGGCTTAGATGGTTCTGGATCAGAGTGTTTGTGCTGACATGGGGACAGATAAGCACATCCATTCACCTGGGACTGGGACAGAGGGAAGAGGCCGCCTTTCTGCAGCTAACAGGGTCCCAGGCCACTACAGGCTTAATCATCAACACCTTATAATTAGGCCTCTCCTGGGTCCCAGGGAGCTGGGCCCTGTTTGTAAGGAAGCTCTTGATGTGCATGTTGCTGGGACACGTGGCCTGGGCCCTTCTTGTTCCCCAGGCCAAGGCTCTTAAACCAAGAGAACCATAGCCAACCTAACTGGGCGCCAGACTGCTGCTGGCAAGGGGCAGATTTCTCCTTGCAGCATAGTGACTCCTGCAGGGCCTCAGCCTGGCCCCAAGGACACTTTGTCAGCTGGCCTCTGGGGCCACAGCACCAGAGGCCAGTCCTAGCCATTGGCATGCTTTCTGATCTTCTCCTCATCCTGGGTATAGAAACTAAAACAGAGAAAGAAACTATATAGGAGATTGGGGATGGGAGGGAGGCGATGGCAGGTTTTCACCGACTCTGGTCTTTAAAATTGAATATCTAGTTCAGGAAGCAGGACCATCCATGCTGACATCAGACAAACCTGGATTCAAATCCCATCTCTGCCACTTATTAGCTGTGGGATCTTAGTCAAAATGATGAACTTTGCTGAAACTGAGCCTCATATGCAAATTGAGAATACTAATTTACCCCTTGCCTCATGGGGTTGTTATAGTCAACTTTAAAAAGTAGGCAAACAGATTTTCAACTTGTGGCTTTTTAAAAAATAATACATGTGTCCCTGGCCTGTTGGCTCAGTGGTAGAGCGTCGGCCTGGCGTGCAGGAGTCCCGGGTTCAATTCCCAGCCAGGGCACACAGGAGAAGTGCCCATCTGCTTCTCCACCCCTCGCCCTCTCCTTCCTCTCTGTCTCTCTCTTCCCCTCCCGCAGCCAAGGCTCCATTGGAGCAAAGTTGGCCCGGGTGCTGAGGATGGCTCTGTGGCCTCTGCCTCAGGCGCTAGAATGGCTCTGATTGCGGCAGAGCGATGCCCCAGATGGGCAGAGCATCGCCCCCTGGTGGGCGTGCCGGGTGGATCCCGGTTGGGCGCATGCAGGAGTCTGTCTGCCTCCTAGTTTCCAACTTCAGAAAAATACAAAAAAAAAAAAATACATGTAAGGTATTAAAAAATTATAATACCCATATACCCCCAGCTTAAAAAGGAGAAAATTAATAGTGCCGTAGGAGCTCCCTGTGATGCCTCTTGGGTTCCATCCATCTCCCTCCCTCTCTTTGCTCATAAGAAACCACGACGTTTTTGTGGTTTCCATCCCCTCATTTTCCTCAAGCCTGCCTTTCTGTAGTTTTTATGTCTCCTTCCTTGCTGAGTTATTATTAAAGACCAAAGCAGGCCCTTCCACACCTAATTTCCTAGCAGTCAAGTGACTTTCTCCTTGTGCCCTCTACTCTGTTACCAAGCAAGGTTGGGAAACCAGGACATCAAGGTTGTCAGTACTGTAGTAAACTTAAAATTAATAGGCTCTGAGTGAGCACCAGAGGGATGGTATTGTAAGGTACAGGGACCAAGAGGAAGTCTAAGACTTCCTAGAAAGTATGGACTAAGCCCAAGCTTCATGTTCAAATAAACCTGGGTTTGAATGTCAGCACTGCCCACCAACCTGAGCCACCAATTCTTAGCATTCACTCTAAAAATATTTCAGTGTCTACTCTATATGACAGGCACTGCTGAAGTGTGGGGATGCAATAGTGAATGAAATAGACCAGGGACCCTGCTGTCATTTATTTGGGGAAATCACCATTACACAAATAAACATACAAACATAAAACTTCAAAGTGTGATAAGCACTAAGCAGAAAGTAAATTCACGGAGGACTCATTTAGGGAAATGGGAAGGACTTTCTCTGTGAAAATATAAATATTTGAGCTGACGCTTGTAATTCCTTGCCATCCGACTTTGGTTAAAATAGATTCAAGTTTCTCTTCCACAAAACGGGGCTGGAAATTACCCCTTTACACCTTTGTCCTTGGTACTAGGGCCTGGCTCATCACAGACACTCAGTAAATGTCATTTCCTTTCTCCCTATCAGCCCTTGCAATGTGTATTGCTGGAGATCTGCTGAGGAGCTGTGTTAATGAGCAGTAAGTGATGGAGAACCTGCTGCTGCCAACTGAGTTGTGAAGCCTTCTAGGAGGGTCTCACTGGCCCCACTTTTACCGCCTGATAGCTGACCCTAGGGAAGAGAGAGAGAGAGGAGAGAGGGTATATGGTCCACTGTCAGTGGAAAGCCTTCATCTTTTTCTGGAAGTGGTGTAGAGTAATGGAAAGGTGGCTGTGCTGTATATTCAAATCCCAGTTCTGCAACTCATTTCACCTCTCTGAGCCTCCGGTATTCATCTGCATACTAGTCCACATCATACCTCTCCAGTGGGTTTATAACATACAGCAGTGACTTTTACTATAAAGTGCTCAGCACATCCTGGGCACCCAGCCAGCATAGGCTACTCTCACTGTTCCCATTAGAGCAGAGAAAGACTGGGAGAAAGGTCCAAATGTATGGGGGTACTGTTAGGGGGACCAAGAGGAGAGTCAGAAGGCCATTTCACACCATCCCACCTCAAGTCGTTGCTCCATCCTTTCCTAGCTGGGCCACCTGGGCAGGTCCCTTATCCCTCTGAGCCTCAGTTCTCCAGTCTATAACACAGCTAAGAATAGAACTTCCTCTACCAGGCACCTGTGAAATCCTGTAGGCAAGTCACCTCCCGTGGCTCCTGACCCCAAGTCCAGGGAACTGATGCGATAACTACCTGCTGCACACATGGCCTTAGGGGGGAAATGTTCAAATAAGAGGCCGAATGAAGACGGATCAAAAGAATGGAAAAGGCGGCTTTGCTTTTTACAATTAGCGACCTCCTTTGTCTGCGGAGGCCTAGGGGCCACGGGCTGTAGGCTTGGTACTGGCGCTAGCGTCTCCCGGAGGCCTCGGCCGGGAGCTGGCGGTGCGTAGACCCCGGCGGCCGGGGGCGCGGGGCTGTGACCTCATCTGCAGGCGCCGTCCCATGGGGCCATGAGATCATGAGATGCCGGCGCTCGCCGAAGAGTCGATTTGTTGGGAGCGCGGGGACAGCCGGCCGCCCGCCACGGTGATCTCATCCGGCCCGGGGGAGGAGGAGGTAGGCAGCCCCGCCCGCCCGCGCCTCCCGTAGGGAGATTAATGGCGGCCGCCTACCGGTGACGTCACCGGCAGCGCCCGTTGCCAGGTAACAAGCGGCTGTCTGCCTCTGGTCCCGCCCCCACCGGCCCCTCCCCCCACTGCCTTACTCTCAGCCTCTATCTTTCCTGGCGTGCTCGTCTCTTTCCTTTTTTTAAAAATATTTTTTTTTTACTATTGAGGTATAAATTACATATTGTACAGTGTTCTAATTATAAATATACTAGATCGATGAATTTTTACATATGTATGTCCGTATGTTTCAAGATATCAGGAGGCTCTCCAATAGAAATATAATTCGAGCCACGTAGGCAATTTAAAATGTTACAGTAGCCACATTAAACAAGTAAAAAGGAACAGGTGACATTAATTTTAATAATGTTTTATTTATCCCAGTATGTCCAAATTATATCGTTTCAACTTGTAACCAAGATAAAGAGTTTTAATGAGATATTTTACCTTCTTGTTACTGTTTTTCTAGGGCTTTGAAATTCCCTGTGTATTTTATGCTTTCAGTACATCTCATTTCGAAATTAGTCATATTTCAAGTGCTCCATAGCCACGTGATGAATGTCTACTGTATTGGGCCCAGCATCTATAGAACACTTCTAGTACATGGAAGGTCATTACCTTTCTGGTCAGTACCCCTGCTGAGGGTACCTATTATCCTGAATTATCTCATCGCTCCAGTTCTCTCCTTCATCACATACCTGTATCTTTTCTTTCGCTCTCCTTACCTCTCAGTTCATCTCCTAGAACTGCCCTTTCTCTGTTCCTCATGGTGGCTCAAAGCACCAGATGAGAAGTCAGACGGGAGTTAAATCTTGTACCACCTACCTTGCCTCTTTGAGCCTTATTCTTTGCCTGTAAATCGGAGCTTATAACAAATGTCCATCCCCTAGGGTTATCAGAGTTTGGGGACAGCATGCCAGTGTTCCACAAACTTTCATCCCCAAAATGTGAGCCAGTCCACCCCAGTTCTCTCCCTGCACCCTCCCTCCACTCATTCCTCCCTCCCATGCCTCCGTTGAGCTTTCTCATCTGAGAAATGGGAATGATCACAACTGCCTCACCAGAGGAGCATTTGATGTGCAACTCCTGGCCTTAGTGAGTGCTTAATAATAGAGTTGACTTTCTTCTTTCTCCCCCTCCCCTCCCCCTCTATGCCTGGTTTCTCACTCCTGGGCGCCCTTTTCCTTCTGGCTTTTAACTTCTTATTTCTTTCCTCTCTTCTGCCCACATTTCCTTTTTTCCTCTCCTATGTCTATCTCCCTCCTTGCCTGCATTCCTCTAGCCTTTCTTCTATTCCCAGACCCCTGGACACTCTTCAGCCCATCACTCCTGGCCACCCTGTTCTGAAGTCGGTTCTCAAGCTCTCGCCCTCCCCCAGCCTTCACAAAGTGGAGAAAACCGAGATTGCCCCGCCTGCATGCCCCTCAGCTGATGGGCTCAGCACTTCTGGGGTCACTGTTCTGGCTATTTTGTTCTGAAGGACTCTTGTCAGCTGCGGTTCCCCATGCAGCCTACAATCATAACAGAGCCACAAGCCGCCTTCCCAGGAAAACAAGTCTTTGTTTTCAGCCCCTCGCTCCTGCCCAGCGCGCCCATTTTGAAGCTGAAAGTGTGGCCCAGACCCCTGTAGCGATGGGAGCTAAAGCAGGAGTAGACCAGGGCTGGTAAAGCAAATGAGAGAAACCCACCGCAGTTCGAGTATTCCACCGAGGGCTTTGCAAGAACAACTCCCTCTGATCTGGTGCTTTGGTTCAAGGAAACTTTCCGGGCTCCTTTTCTTTACACACCCATTTATTGGGGGAACTGTCTCGCCCTCTTCCTGTGATTCTGATGAAGTTGTCAGTCACGGCACCCGCCCACCCTGTGGCCACGTGATCAGGTCTAACCAATCATAGTGATGCATAGCTAAGGTGCGCTTCAGAATTTGGTCACAAGGATGGAGGCTTGACTTCAGTAGGGCCATTTGGGTTTTGCCATTCTTTTTGGTAAAGAGACCCAAGAGAAGAAGCAAGGTCTTGTGTTATACCGGAGGTGAAGCCATAAGGGAGTTGGCTTGAGCTTGCCAGTGGTCATCTTTACTGCCACAGGTTTGTCGAGCTAGCACTTTCTAGGCATGTCACCTGAAGCGGGTTACCTGTCATCTCTGTGCCTCACTTTCCTCATCTGTGAAATGGGAGCATTAATAACACCTGCCTCAAAGTGTTGTGTGCGCAGACTGGTGCCTTCCACATAGTAAGAGCTAAGTCATCATCATCGTGGTTGTCATAACTGTGACCTGGAGAGAGCCCATACAGGCTGGAGGGAGTGAAACTTTGACAGGAAGAGGAGCTTAGATGGAAGAAGTAGCAGAGACAGTAGCCTGAGCTGAGAGATGGGAGAAAGGAAGAAAGATAGAAAGATAGAATGATAGAAATACAGACAGATCTTTGGCTACATTGTTTGAGCTCCTGAATCTAGTTGTCCTTGAAGCCAGGGCCACCCCTGCCTTCCCAGCATTGTAACGCAATATATCTCATTTTTGTGTAACCTACTTCAAGTTAGTTTTCTGTCCCTTAACCAGAAGAGACATGCATACAAGACTCTTTGCATCAATAGTTCTTATAACAGAGCTTAGAGGCCCAGAATGTCAGAACTAGGTTAACAATCCCATCACCAGAATGGAACACGAAGGCCCAGAGAAGGAGAGCAACTTGCCCAAGGCCACACAGCTAGGAAGGATGCACACATGCACATCTAGCTTTCTGACTTCAAACTCCACACCACAGAAATTGTCAATCACACAAATCAAGGCCTTTCTTTGTTGTTTTCCAGAGAGCTGGTGGGTTTGCCAAAACGTGTGTGTGGGAGTGTCTGTCTGTGCATGTATATCCCATTTACAGATGAGGAAACTGAGGCTCAGAGCATTTACATTTTTGTCCAGAATCAACCAACTTAGGTGGAACTGCAGATCCTATGCCCTTAACCACTGTGCTGTCCTGCTTCTGTAGAAGAGAAAATGTGTATGAAAGAGATTCATAAACAGGCAAAGCTATATGAATATTCATTATTAATCTTGATGCGGAGGAAATATTTCATCCCCATCTGTCCGTTCTTTATCCATTTACACTGCTAATAATGACCTGATTCTTTCTCCCCTTGCTCTTCAGCCCTGCTCTTCAAACCATCTTTCCTATGTAGGTGCATTCTCAAAAATTCTCCTTCTCTGGCCATGTTGTCTGTTTCTCAGCATCGCACTCTCCTTTGTTTGCCAGCCCCTTCCAGAGTCAGCCCTCTGTTATTTCCTTGTTTCCCATTTCATGTCCCCCCCCCCCCATCGTAGCAGTAAGGAAGTCAGAATAGAATCTGCCTTCCCGCCTTGACTGCTCCTGCCCCCTTTATCAGAATCCCAGAGTAAAGAACTCTTGGTATCCCCATCCCATTCCCCCATCACGGGTGGCAGGGAGGCCACACTAATCTGATCACTTTTCCTTGTTCCCTGACACCCCAGAGAAACCACACATTGCATTTGATGGTCGTCAGAAATAACATGCTTAAGAAACCTGGAATTATAAAACTGCTTAATTAGAGAGAGATGGTTTCACTGGGATATGCCCAGTTTTCCCTGGTGGTTTTATCTCCTTCTCCAAGTGGCCCGCCCCCTAGTAGCTAATTGCTACCTTTAATGTGAAGCTGCACAGACAGTCACTCCCTTTATTTCCCGTGACATTGGAGCTGGCTTAAAAAGAGACATTCGCTCTCTGATGTTCCAACTCTCCTTCCTCATCAGCAAACTCTAGGGAGTTTATGTGAGTCATGAAGGAAGGATCTTTAGCTCCAGAGGCCCCCAGTTACGAAAGGAGCACCTACTATGTGCTAGATGCTGGGGATACGGCCCAGAGCCAGATTATCTTTGTGCTTTCGGGGCTTGTGGTCACGTGCGACAGACAGATGTGAAAATGACTTTTTAAATATTGTGAGAAGTGCTGTAAAGGAGTGATTTAGAGGGTGTAACAGGAGCACCTGATTTAGTTAAGGAGTTGGAAAAGGCTTCTCACAAAAGGTGACAGCTAAGACCCAAAAAAGGAACAGCGGTTAGCTTGGTGCAGAACAGGGGACCAGGGTGCCATCGCAGAGGAAGAGCTTGTTTTATATAGAGAACTAACTGAGAGAAGGGCCAAGGGCCTGCTCTGAAATTCTGGGGATGTGTTGCAGTCCCCGTCAGCAGTAATGGGAGGAAGGGAGGGAGGAAGGAAAGGAAGAGAAGGAACATCAATGGATGGGAGGGAAAAGAAGGGGAGGAAGGAAGAAAGGAAAGATGGATGCATGCATGCATGGGAGAGAAGGAGAAGAAAGTTCTTTGGAGGTATGCTTTGGAGATTCAAGGAGGATGACAAAAGCCAGTTAAGGTTGGACGTTGGGAGAGACTGGGCTGTTGGTCCAGAATGAGAGGGAACATGCACTGAGCGTTGAGGGCGGCTCAGGCAGCTGAGGTTGGGTGGTTCAGAAAAACAGTGCTCCCAGCATGGTTATTCTGCAGAGCCTGGAGCCTGCTGTCGGCGCTGGGTTGCCCTGGGCGTCACTGAGCTGCTGCTCCATTGCTCCCACATTCTTCATACCTTTGGCATATAAAACAAACACGATGGGCCTGCCCCACATCTCTGCTACCCTGTCACCACCACCTTCCCACAGGCTCCCCGGGGGAAACGCGTTTCCCTCCAGGGGACGTTTCCGGAGGTCAGGGTCTGGTGGAAGTCCAGAGGAGGCAAGAAGGCTCTTTGGGAAACGACTTCACTACGGGGAGGCAGCCGAGCAGTCACAGAGGTCAGGCAGCGGGGTGAGTAGGCCTCTGGATGCCCTTCCTTGGTCCTTAGTAGAAATGGGCACGTCCACTTCAAGGCGTCCCCTTCCGAGTGGCCAGTGCCCAGCCCATCAAGAATATAACAGGGCGGCTATACAGTCTCTATCCACATCCCGCGTGCCATCCATTTGATGGATACACAACATGTTTTTATAACTTTTTCTCCCTCCTCTCCTTTAAACATATCACATGCTCTGTACACACACACACACACACACACACACACACACACAAAATATTTTTGGAAAAGACAGAAAACACAAGGAAAATGAGTGTTTCTGCATTCTGTGTCTTTCCCACTTAGAACTATAATGTGAGCATTTCCCTGAGTCAATAGATATTCATTGCCAGGATGATTTCTTTTTTAACTTTTTATTGTGAAATAACTTTTAGACTTAAAGAAAAGTTGCAAAAATAGTAGAGTTGCTGTACCCGTTACCCAGCTTCCCCTACATTAACATCTAATATAACATATTACAGCCCTGGCCGGTTGGCTCAGTGGTAGAGCATCGGCCTGGCGTGTAGAAGTCCTGGGTTCGATTCCCGGCCAGGGCACACAGGAAAAGCGCCCATCTGCTTCTCCACCCCTCCTCCTCTCCTTCCTCTCTGTCTCTCTCTTCCCCTCCCGCAGCCAAGGCTCCATTGGAGCAAAGATGGCCCGGGCGCTGGGGATGGCTCCTTGGCCTCTGCCCCAGGTGCTAGAGTGGCTCTGGTCGCAGCAGAGCGACGCCCTGGAGGGGCAGAGCATCGCCCTCTGGTGGGCAGAGCGTCGCCCCCTGGTGGGCGTACCGGGTGGATCCCGGTCGGGTGCATGCGGGAGTCTGTCTGACTGTCTCTCCCCATTTCCAGCTTCAGAAAAATACAAAAAAAAAACCATATTACAGTTAGCAAAGCCAGGAAATTTACATGGATACCGTTACCATTCAAACTACAGACCTTACTCTGCTTTTGCCAACTGTCTCACTCACGTCTTTTTCCTGGTCTACGATCAAATCCAAGATCCCATGTTACATTTATTTTGTCCTGGCCCCTTTATCCTCCTGGATCTGACAATTCCTTGGTCTTTTCTTTGTCTTTTGTGACCTTGGCGCTTGAAGAGGCTGGACAGTTTATTCTGTAGTACGTCACTCAGTTTGGATTGGTCTTCTATTTTCTCATGATTTTACTGGGGTTATGAGTTTTTTGACCAGGAAACCACAAAAATGATACTGTGTGCATCATATCAGGGGGTTCAGGTTGTCAATATGACTTATTACTGGGGATATTAACCTCGATCACTTGGTGAATGTGGTACGTGCTGGATTTCTTCACTATGAAGTACTTAGTTTTCAGGGTAATGTTTGAATGGCTGTTGGCTTTCCATCATAGATCTCTATCCTGATCAGTTAGATTGTAACTTGTTTTGGTTTGTACTATTACAAAGAATTCTACACTGGCCATTCCTATTGGCGCATCTTAGCACACATCTCTGATTATTTTCTTAGGATAAATTTCTAGAAGTAGAACTGCTAGAGCAAAGATTATTTACATTTTAAGGCTATGCATGCCTGGAGCAGGGCTGTTTGTTTCTAGGTTTGTTTGTTCCTTGGTTTGTATCAGTTTTGTTGAGGTAGAATTTAAATACAGTAAAATGCACAGATTTGAAGCATATCTATCACTGAGTACTGGCAAATGTATACACCCCTGTAACCATCATCCCAGTCATTAAATAACATATTTCTATTACTCCCCAAAGTTCCTTAATGCCCCCTTGCAGTGAGTCCATCCCTCACTCCAGGTAACCACTGCTCTGATTGCTATCGCTACAGGTTAGTGTTGCCTGTTCTAGAACTTACTATATGTGAGAATTGTACATTATGTCCTCTTTTATAAATGTCTTCTTTAATTCAACATAATGTTTGTGACATTCATCCATGTTGTATGTGTCAGCCATTTGTTCATTTTTATTGCTGAGTCATATCCGATTATATAAATCTACCACAATTTGTTTATCCA
Source organism: Saccopteryx leptura (assembly GCF_036850995.1). NCBI lineage: Eukaryota > Metazoa > Chordata > Mammalia > Chiroptera > Emballonuridae > Saccopteryx > Saccopteryx leptura. Next base: position 240,401,335 of record NC_089504.1, on the reverse strand, counting down.
TTCTCCCATTGACAGATGTTTAGGCTGTTTCCAGTTTGGGGACATTACAAATAAAACTGTTATGACCATTAGCATACAGGTGGACATATGTTTTTATTTATCTTGGGTATAAACCTAGGAATGGAATTGCTGGGTCATAAGTAGATGTAAGGGGTTTTTTTTTGTTTTTAAATTTTTATTTTTTATTTTTTTTTCAGAGACAGAGAGAGAGTCAAAGAGAGGGATAGGGACAGACAGACAGGAACGGAGAGAGATGAGAAGCATCAATCATCAGTTTTTCATTGCGACACCTTAGTTGTTCATTGATTGCTTTCTCATACATGCCTTGACTGCAGGCCTTCAGCAGACTGAGTAACCTCTTGCTCAAGTCAGCAACCTTGGGTTCAAGCTGGTGAGCTTTGCTTAAACCAAATGAACCTGCGCTTAAGCTGGCGACCTCGGGGTCTCAAACCTGGGTCCTCCGCATACCAGTCTGACACTCTATCCACTGCGCCACTGACTGGTCAGGCGAGTAGGTGTAAGTTTATTAGACTATACAACAGGGTTGGGTTATTTTCAGCTCCATTCAGTAGCACTGGCCACTGAAAGCTTGGGGGCCTTGTCCAAGGGCAAAGGGAGGCAGGGAAATAGAAGTTGTTGAGCACCACTCTATGGCAGGCACAATGCTGAGTGCATTCCATATTTACCTCCTTTAATCCTCAGAGCAACCCCGTAAGATAGGAACTGTGAGTCCCATTCTGTAGACGTGGAAACTGAGGCTCACGAACATGCAGCAAAATAAGATTCAAACTTGGCCCTGCCTGAGTCCCCAAGTCCATGTTATTTCATCAGATATTATCCTGCCTCCTTGGTAACAGCAGATGATGGAGCTGGGAAGGAGGACACATCTTCCCCCATCTACCTCTCAGCCTGTGCTCACCTGCATCCTGTGGTCCATCCCGCCCATGCATCCAAGGATGGGCCCGTGATGCCTTGGTCAGCCCTCATGAGATGGGAGTGATCTGTGTGCAGGGCAGGGAATGTGCCCTCACATTTGGCCTGGAGCCCTCAAAGCCACAGCAGGCACCAGGGAGTGACCCACACTCTGGCTCCCTAGCAAAGGTGTCTGGTTTCTCCTTCCCTGAAACATGATCCATGGAGCTCTGATCTTCTGGGCTGGTGGCAGCGGGTGAGGGCAATGGGCAGGGGCTACGTCTCCCCGGCCATATCTCAGGCCCATTAGGAGTGGGCCTGAGTGCTTTCCAAAGCTGATTAATGGCCTGCCTGTGACCTGGAATGTCATTACTGCCCGGGCTGGGGGCCCCCCCAGCTAGGTCCTTTGGGTCTTTACTGCTAATAATAATTGATGCTTTCTGTGTGGTTGCAGGGAAAGTTCTATCTGGTCATTGAGGAGTTGAGCCAGCTGTTTCGATCACTTGTCCCCATCCAGCTGTGGTATAAATACATCATGGGGGATGACTCCTCCAATAGCTACTTTCTGGGAGGGATCCTGATGGTCCTGTATGGCCTCTGCAAGGTGAGATGGCCGGGGACTGGAGGGCTGGCCTACAGAAGGCCCTGCTCACTAGCCGGGCCTGGGGCCAGGTGGAGAGCTTGGAATGACACCCTACTCTCTCTCTTTTAAACTGAGGTAGAACTCATACAACACAAAATTCAGTGACATGTAGCAGATTCACAATGCTGAGCAGCCACCACCTGTGTCTAATTCCAAGATGTGTTCATCACCTTAAAAAGAAACCCTGTACCCATGAAGAAGTCACTCCCTATTCCTCCACTCGCCCCTCTCCCAGCCCCTGGAAATCACCCATCTTCTTTCTATCTGTGTGGGTTTCCCTATTCGGGAAACTTCATATAAATGCAGTCATACAGTGTGTGAGCCTGTGAGTCTGGCTTCTCTCGCTGAGGTTTCTCCACGTTGGAGCCCACGTTAGGACTGCGCTCCTCTTTCTGGTGAAATCCACCCTCATTTCTTGCCCACAAAGCTCACCAGATACTATCCTTTCACATAATCTTCTTTAGAGTAACCCTTCAAGAGACACACCATTGTTACTCTCATGTTAGGGGCAAGGAAACTGAGGCTCAGAAAAGTAACTTGCCCCTGGGGTCGGTCACCAGAGGTAACAAACAGCATGTGCTGTTATCAAACCCAGGCAGCCTGCCTCCCAGCCCTGCCGCCCTTACCCACAGACCACACTGCTGCTGCATGTTTTCTGTTCCTCCCGAGTTGTACACCCTCAGCTCTGCGGATCAGTATAAAGTGCTCCTCTTTTCATCAGTACAAATCAGTGTTCCCCCCTAACATAAGTACGTCCTCCTCTTTGTTTTTTCCTTCTCTGTGTCTGGCTTTAAGGAATCCTGGGAGCATTGGTCCTTCCTCCCATCAGGACTAGCTAGCCAGGCAATCCATGCAGTGTCTGCAACGGGACTTATCTTGCCTGCTGATCCTGATCGACTGGAAGTGGCTGACTAGAGTGCTAGAGGGAGAATTATGAGGCTCAGATGAAGAGTGCCATGATCGATTAGCAATGCCTGACCTGGGCTTGGGAAGGGCAAATACAGAATGCATGCCATGTATTTTCTATCCTGGCCCAGGTCCAGGGAAGGCTATTGATGTAAGGCAGGAAGACCAAAGGCAAGCCAAGCGGGTGGAAAGGAGGGGTTTCAAATGGGAGGGAGTGCCATGAGCATGCTCAGAGGCAGAGATGAGGGGGTCAGTGCAGGTTGCTCAGGAGTGGTGAGAGAGACCCTGTATAACCCTTGGACACTTTTCAACCATCTCCCTGCTCTCCTTTCAGTCCTTTGACATCTGTGGCCGCGTGGGTGGAGTCAGGAAAGCAGTAAAGCTTCTCTGCACCTCTCAGGTGGGTCAGCTTCATGTGTTTCTGGCCAAAGCCACAGGAACTAGGGGCCAGGAGCCAGAAACAGATCTCATCATGCTTCTCAGGGTATCGCTCCAACAAGGTTCCACAGCTGTGTTTGTCTCTCTCCCCTCCCACTAACAGAATTATGGAGTCCGGGCCACTGGGCAGCAGTGCACAGAAGCTGGTGATATCTGTGCCATCTGCCAGGCCGAGTTCCGGGAGCCTCTGATCCTTATGTGCCAGGTGAGTAGGGCTGGGCAGGGACATCTTAGGCTGAGGCTGGGGGACCAGCAGACCCCGCCCCATGCAAACATCTCAAGGGCCTGTCCCTTGACCCAACCTTGGGGCTCTGGGATGGGTCTTAGAGAACTGTGTGGTCCAGACTAGAGTCAGCTGACTGACTTCAAATCTCAGCTCTGTCTCTCATTAGCTGGGTAGTCTTGGGCAGGTTACTTCACCTCTCTGAACCTCAGCTTCAATGTCACAAGTGAAGAATTCAGTATGGCACAGTGTCAGAATATCTCGATTGTGAAACCCAGCCACACTCTGGACCCTGGGAGGGTCACTTCATCTCCCTGAGCCTTGGTTTTTTTCATTTATAAAATGGGTATCACAATAATGCCTACTTTGTAGAGTTTGTATTACAATTACACAAGATAATCTCTGGAGAGAGCTTAATTTGAATTACTTAGCCATAAAAGTTGCTCTTCTATAATCATTATTGTAGTTATTATTGCCATTTGTTTTTGTTATTATTCATTGTGGGTCAAAACCCATAGCAGTAAGTACCTGTTAGTCCCTTTAACTACCTAAATGTATCCATCCTCCTCTTCCTCCTCTTTCTTATGACATCAGGGGCTAAGATGTCAATTCAGCACATGTGTATGAGTCAGGCACCCTATCAAACACCAGGGAGGGGAGGCAGAGGGTACACAGACCCTGTCCCTCCTCTGGAAGCTCACGGTCTCCTTGGGGAGATAGACACATACATAAATAACTATGAAACAAGGCAGGCGGTGATAAGTGCTGTGTAAGAGAGATTCATGCAGCATCCCCAGGGGACCAGGACAGACAGTGATGAGCTCCACGTTGGAAAGGCTTTTGGGAGGCGTCCTAGCCTGCAGCCCAGAAGGAATGGAGAGCATATGGCTCCTCCCCACCACCACCACCACCTTCCAGAGGTGAGAAGACAGGAGGTGGGGTCCTTCTTTAGCTTCAGCAAAATGTGTTTTGCTTTTGCTAGTTGGGGATTATAGCAGGTTTGTGGGGTTTGGTTTTGTTTCTTTTTTCATTTTTTATTTTATTTATTTATTTTAAAATCGAGAATATTTCTGTATGATCCAAAATTCAGACGTAAGGAATTCATGAGTGAGGAGTCATGACAACTGAATGCCATATGGGACCTGGGTTGGATCCTGGAACAGGGAAAGGGCATGAGTAGGAAAACTAGTCTGATGGGCTCCTAATAAAGCCTGGAGTTTAGTCAATGGTCGTGGATCAGTGTGGGCTTCTTAGCTTTGGCCACGGCCATGCAAGATAATAGAAAGGGAAACGGAAACTGAGTGAGGGGTATGTGAGGAGTCTCTGTTTTTTTCTTTTCTGTTAGTCTAAAATTATTCCAAAATAAAAAAATTTTATTTCAAAAGAAAATGTTTTAAAGGTATTAAAAGGAAAGCGGTGACTGGCCTCCTACCCTTGTCTCGGCCCCCAGCCCTCTAAATACCCACTCAGGTGACTGTTGTTACCAGTTTCCTGCCTGTCTTCCCGGAGATGCTTGATCAACATATGTGTTCACACACGAACGTGTCTTTTTCAAGAAGACATAAGTTGCAGCATATTCTACCCAAGCTGCATCCCACAACTTCCCTTTTTGACTTGAAACTCTTGTGTGAAGAAATTGCCCCTTGTTTGCCTCTCCTTTTACTTTTTGGATAGGACCCCAATTTCTTTAACCATTCTCCTCTTGATGGGCATGGAGTAGCTGATAATCTTTTGCTATTACAAATGTGGCTGCCATGAAAGTTCAGAAACAGGGAGACCTACAGCACCTACGTGGGTCCATCGTGTGGACTCAGTGAGTTAATTAAGTGAAGCGTTTGGAACCACGCCTGGCACGTGCCCAGAGTTCAATAAACATTAGCTCTCATTGGCACGCCTTCCATTTGACACATGTGCGAGCTCTTGGTAGGATAAATTCCTGGGTCAGAGGGTGTACAGTTTTGACAGACATTGCTCAGTTGCCCTCCATAAAGAGTGTATCTGCTTACGGTCCAGTACCGAGTGCGACCCAACCTCCTGCTCCCCTCCCGCACCAACTCGCAGCGTTCTCGAGCCTTTTTTTGAGCTTTGCCAATCTGACAGGTGACAAGCGCTATCTCAGTACAATTTCAATTTGCATTTCCCTAATTATGAGCATCTTTTCATACGCTTCCGAGCCATCTGTATTTCCTTCTCAGTAGCAGTGAGGATTTGAACATGATGTCAAGGTGAAACTGTTTCTTCTTCCCTTCTGGCAGTCTCTCCGAGCCTTAGTCTGTTCGTCTCTCTCCCGTGCTTTCCCTCATACCATGCCATCTTCCCAGAGATGGAGTAGAATTCTTGGGAGGGGTTGGACAAGACTCCATTGTCCCAGACCTCAGAGTGGCAGCCACCCGCAGTGGTGGTTGAAGCCCACAAGCATGGCCTGGCAGAGCACACGTCTCAGTCCTGCTTTGCTGCTGTGAGCTGGGCTGGGAATGGCAAAGGTGACTTCCACAGGTGAAAGGGCCTTGTTCATTCCTAAGTGCATTGAATGAATGACCAAGTGAATGTATAGGTCAAATGTTTCTTTCCTAACAAAGACTTTCCTAAGTCCGCTTCCCCAGACCTACTGGGTGCTCCTAGTTGTATGGCCTTATAGATCCTGTTTTCCCTTCATGGCACTTATCCCAGTTGTGAGCTAGATAGTTAATTAGGCTACTGGTTGTGTAAGGTCTGTCTTCTCTTTACCAAATTAATAGCAACTTGAGAGTGCCAACCACGTATCTCTGGTATATTGGTACAGCAACAATACTGACTCAGTAAATACTAGGTGGATAGATGGATGGATGTTGGGATGGATGGATGGGTGGATGGTGGGATGGATGAAATGGGATGGATGGATGGTGGGATGGATGGATGGATGGATGGATGGAAAGAATGAAATCAAATGGATGGTTGGGATGGAGATGGATGGTAGCCAGGTGGAGGGGTGGGTGAGTGAATCCAAAGATGAGTGGATAGAGTTATAAGTGGGTAGCTGGTTGGCTGGGGAAATAGATGGACAGTTGGGTGGGTGAATAGGTGGGTAGCTGGGAAATAGATGAGTAGCTGAATGGATAGTTGGATAGATAGATGGATATAGGATCAATGGATGGATGGACAGAAAGAGAGATGAATAAAGAGCCCACTAGGCTAAAGGAATATTCTGTCTCCCCTTAGTGACACACTAAGATCAGTGTGTTGCCCACATTCACCCACCCCCACCCCCAGAGCCAGGGCCTGGGAAGCAGATTGTCCATTGAAGCTAGTCAGGCAGAAACTGAGCATGTGCAGAAGTTAGACCTCTTGCTCAGACTGAATGCACTTGCCCAGTTAGTCACTCCACAGTATTTATGGCGCGCCTCCTGCCAGCCCACAGGGGGTCAGGGAAAAGGCATTTCGAACAAAAAGACAGAAACTTGGCCTATTGAAAGGACTCGCTGCCAAAGAGAAGAGTCAGAGTGTGAATAGAAAACAAACTGCCCTCTAGTTCTTGGCCACTCTGAGTTTGTTTTGTTTTTCTTGAGTGTTGATGATTATAAAGGGAAGAGGGCAGGAGAAGGGGGACTCCTGTTGATTTTGTGCATCTGGGAACCTCACACCCTGATGCTCTGTGATAGGCCTTTACTGTTTCTGCTTTTACAGACACCTGGGTGGGGGAGATAGTAACTCTAAGGTAACTCAGAAAGCCTGCTCCTGAATCTTTGGGCAAAAACCAGGGGTCTGGATGGGAGTAAGGGTGAGAGTGGGGTGTTTGGCCCAACCCCAGGTACTCCTTACCCACCTCCCGGCTCCAGGAGGCACCGCCAGGCAGCGGTGAACCGTCCAGCACTGCATTCCCACTGACCTTAAACCCACCCCATCTACATTCCCAGCCCGGAAGCCCAGCCCCCCACCAGGTGCTGGAGGCAGTCCAGGATCCTGCGTTCCTCCCGGGGGACCTGTGTTTTGAGTCTCTTACTTTGGCACCAGATTCTGGCCTGCCTAATTCTCTGAAGAGCAGGCTGTGAGCTCCTGGAAGTCAGGGGCCAGGTCTTAATCATCCTCGTATCTAGAACCTTCCATCCGCCCTGGCATTCATTTGTCATTTGTCAGCTACACTGACGGAGCCCCTGTTCTGTACAGGCTCAGGGTTGGGCAGTGGGAACACATCAGCAACAGTCACTGCCCTCAGGGGCAGCTGCTGGGCCCACTGACCCTTGGGTCCTGCCCTTCAGACTGTGGTGAGGATCCGGGCATGGCCTTCAAGAGTCTCTGTGGCCTGCTCACCTTCTGCCCCCACTCCCCGGCACCTGCCTCACTACAGCCACAATGGCCATCCCTGGGTGCCTCAGACACCTTCGTGTCTCAGGACCTTTGCACAGCTCTCCCCTTCAGCCCGGAATGCTGTATCCCCACCCCCTCTCTCCACCCAGATAACTCCTACACATCCTTCAGGCCTCAACACTTGTCCCTACCTCCAAGACGCCTTCCTTGAGGACCCTCCCCCTATCAGACTGGCCACCTTGCAACATACCCCTACAATATCATGGAGCTCCTTTAGAATACTCCATAATTAGGTACCTACTGCATACCGTGCTAGGAATCAGTTTACAGAGAGCTTCCAGTCTGGCATAGAGAGACAGAAAATAAACAGACTGAATAGAATCCTAACTATGACTGTATAATAGCCACCATGTATAGAACACTTGGCCAGGCATTGTTCTAAGTGCCTTCTTTTTTTATTTGTTTATTATTTTACTTTTAAAAGAACAAACTGTTAAGATTTTTATATTATTTTCCCCAAACGTTTTATTCTGAAAATTTTTCAACCTACGGGAAAGTTGAAGAATAGAGAATGAACACTTTTGTCCTTCATCTAGATTTACCGACCATTAACATTTTATTGCGTTTGCTTTTCTTGATAGAAATTTTTCTTCCTGAACCTGTTAGGAATAAATTCCTGACATTTTAATTCTTCATCCCTAAATATTTCAGCATCTGTCTCCTAAGAACAAAGACATTTTCTCCCATTATCACATTGGCACTAGCACACCCAGGAAATTTGAAGTTGGTATAAAATCCCAATATTTAAATTCCTCCAACTATCTTCAAAATTGTCATTCATAGCTAGGGTTTTCCCCCCCATCCCAGATCCAGTCAGGAATCACATACTACATTTGATTGGCATGTCTAAGTACTTTTACTCTTCCTTTGAGGGGAATACTGTTATTTTCATTTTACAGATGAGGAAACTGAGGTAAAGGGAGGTGAAATCAGTAGTCTAGGTTAAAGCCACAAAGTGGTGGAACTTTTTTAATATTTCCAGTTTCCCTGAGTGTCTTTTGACCCCTGTGGTCTGTTCTCACCCCAGCTGCCAAAAGGACCAGTTTAAAGTGCAAATCATATCGAATCACTCCTTTGCTCAAACTCCTGCCATGGACCTTACTTCTCTCAGAAGAAAAATAAATGTCCTCACGAAGGCTCACAAGGCCTTATATAATCGGCAAGCCCCCCCCCCCCATTCTGATCTCATATCCCCCTCCCACTTACCACACTTCAAGCTCAGCCAAACTCTCCTTGTTTCTTCGGCACACTGGGCACACTCCTGCCTCAGGGCCTTTGCACAAGCTGTTTCATCGGTCTGGAGCACTTCTTTCCCAGGTATCACCAGGACTGACTCCACATCCTTCTTCAAGTTTTACCCAATATCAGCATCTCAGTAAAGTCCTCCCAGGCCACCCTGTTTAACATTGCAACACACACATATAGACACACACGTGCGCAAACACACACGCGCGCGCGCGCATGCCCTATCCCCCTCCCCTGCACTTCATCTTAGCACTTACAACTGACACACTACATTTTAGAGATTCATTTTGCCAGTTGTCTCCCCAGCTGGAGTACATGCTTCAAGAAGGCAGGAATTGTCTGTTTTGTTTCTGCTGAGTTCCCAGCTCCTAGGACCTAGGTGGGCATGTCATGGACGCCCAGTAAGGCATCCTGGTCATACTGACTGCTGTCTCCACAGCACGTGTTCTGTGAGGAGTGCCTCTGTCTCTGGCTGGATCGCGAGCGCACCTGCCCACTCTGCCGCTCCGTTGCCGTGGACACCCTGCGCTGCTGGAAGGATGGGGCCACTTCGGCACACTTCCAGGTGTATTAGGACCGAAGCTCCAGCACACCCAGGGACATGACAGAGGCTCAGTGTTGTTGGGTTCGGTTCTGGGGACTTCCTGGAAAACAGGCCTCAGACCCTGATGTCCTGCCTCCTGCCTTTGTCCACCTCTTCCCCTAAAGCCAGGGCCCTGTCCTCCCCACCTTCACCTTCCTCTCTTGTTCCATGGCAAAGCGCATGTGTCCTTCCCTACAAACAGGAAGCCTCCTAATTCATACTCAGTCTCTGGTCAGGGAGGTCCCACCCCCTCCAAGTCAAAGAACTGGGAATACTCCAACTCCCGCCTGTCGGTTATGTTAACTCAAAGTAACCAAACTGAGGAGGGGCCGAGAGGTTATTACCTCCCCCCCAAAATGGCCCAGATCTACAGATGAGGGTCACTGTGAAGTCTTTTTCAAACTCAAAAGCGGCGCGCCCCACCTTGGGGAGCCCACGCGGCTCCAGGCATCCTGCCTGGTGAGCTCCTGTGATCCTCACCATAGCTTGGCTGGGGAGGGACTGTCGTTTCCTCCATCACACAACTGAGGAAACTGAGGCACGGAGTTCGATGTGGTACCTATGTCAGGGTCACTCAGCGAGCCGTGGCGGACTGTGTCCAGCCCAGGCCTGTCTTGCTTCGGAGCCTGCACTCATCCACCCACTGCTCAGGCACTGCAGGTGTGGGACCCCGCGGACATGGTATTTTCAAAGCAGAAGAGGTGATTTTGATGCCCACAGGTGGACCAGGTACCTAGCATGCTTAATTTGGGCGGCACTGAGAATGCAAACAGTTGAATGCTACCTCTGGAAACCTAGTTGTGGCTGGGTCCATGCAAAGACCTGGTTCTAATTGCTTTTTCCCAAGCTCTGGGCTGGGATTCTCAATCACGTGTGGATACCAAGGAAGGGCAGCTTTGTTGCTACCACTGGGTCTCCACACCCATCTCTCTTTTTCTCTTGGTCTTGTCCCCTCCCTCACTTATGCCTCAGACTTGTCAACAGGCCTGTGCCCTGTGGACAGTACCTCTCCCCTGGTCGCCTTCAGAGCAAAAGGGACAATCCATGAGATAGATTTGTCCACAAGCCAGGGTGGCATGGTCAAGAGCTCAGGAAGCGTTCCTGTAATCTCTGTATCAGAGCTACTAATCTCCATAGCAGAATGCTTCCCTCCTTTGCTTTAAGGTCTGGGGGGAGCTGGCCCAGTTGATCACCTAGAAGCCACTGGAATCTTGCCTGCCCCTAACCTTCTCCCAACCCTCTTCTCGCGTTATCAACCTCGGCACTGTGGGCTGGTGCCAGCAGCGACTCAGAGCAATCTGGGTGGCCAGTGAGCAGATTAGCAAGAAAGCCAGAGGGGAAACGGTGGGAACCTTGCTGCCCCCTTGCTCTCGGCCAGTGTTGACATGCCCACCGTGTCCCCAGTAGATTCACGACATTTGCCCCTGTGTGCTGTCAAGCCAGGACCTTGTCTTTTCCATGACATCCCTGGCTCTTCCCTGGTACCCAGCAAGGCATCCCTTCCAGGGTTGCGTGGCATCTTTCAAGCTCCGTTACTATGGCAATGGCCACGATGTTACAATCCCACTTGCCTGGATAATCAAGTCAGAAAGGGAAGTGGAGGGGAATAGAGCCTGGTGGACGTGGCTTCGCCATCCCCTCTGCCTTGAGGAAGAACCGAAGGGGAGCATCACGAGCTCCTGCAACTGCCCTTTATCGGCAAGATCTCCCCGCCTGCAGAGGCCGTCAGAGGCCGGAGCTGGAGGAGACTCACTCAGGTGGCGGCGTGTGATGGAGCAGATAGAGCAGTCCACTGGGGGTCAGGCCTGGAATTCTGATTCTTTTTAATTGAATTTATTGGGGTGACATTGGTTAATATTGTATAGGTTTCAGTTGTGTAATACTATAATACATCATCTATATACTGTATTGTGTGTTCACCACCCCAAGTCAGGTCTCCTTCCCTCACCATTTATCCCCCCTTACCCTCTCCTACCTCCCCACCCCCTTTCCCTTTGGTAACCACCATTCAGTTGTCTGTGTCTGTGAGTTGATTTTTGGTTTTTGGGGGGGTTGTTTTGCTTACTCCCTTCACCTTCTTCACGCAGCCCTCCAACGCCCCTCCCCTCTGACAGCTGTCAGTCTGTTTTCTATCTGTGGATCTGTTTTTGTGTGTGAGTTTATTTTCCAAACTCCGCATGACTTCTGGAAGTCCCTTCACCTCCCGGTAGCCAGTCTCCAGTGTGGTGAAACCTAGTCTGTCAGCTACTGGAACCAGAGAAACGAACACTGTTAATCACTGGTCAACACACCAACAGTTTTGGTTTTGTCAGTGACGCTTATGCCACACCCACAGAAAGAATTCTCTGATAGTCTACAAACAACAAGCCGCGCCTCTGACACTATAAAGAGTGTCACATGTAGGGAACAACTTGGGGGCAGGTGGGATGACTTAGTGTAGGATTTTATTTATTCATCCCTAACCCTCTGGGGAAAGCCCTGTCTGGAGGTTTCCTGTCAGGTGGGAGCATTTACCTTCTGCTCCAGGGAGGAAGAGGAGCTGGTGTTGGGTTTTCCAAATGCCAAATGTATTCCCAATGCAACACAAAAGCCGCCGAGATTCGCAATTGGAAAAGAACAGAGCCACTCTCCCTTCCCCATCTTGGCTATGCAGCCCATTTATTATAAGCAGGATTCATCGAGTATCAGATCAGAGTACCCTGCTCTCAGTAGTTTATGATTCACTTACTCAAGTTCCACGAAGTCCTTGGAAATAGACCTCTGAGGGTAAAAATATCTTGAGCATAATAAATGTGAGGGAATAAAAAGGCAAGCTTTGGGCCTGAGTGTAACTGACTCGTCGCCTTCCACAGAGGGGGATGTGAGGAGCACTGGGAGACCTCTAGGCTGCTCAGGCTCGGGGCAGAAAGGAACTGTGAAGCCAGTCCTGGAATCTCTCTCGTGCTGTGTTCTGGGCTGAGCCGGGCCACCTTGGGTGTTCTCAATATCCCCCTAAGTTCCCCCCTGCCAATAAATATCTGTCGACGAAACTTGCATTCATGGTCTTGAGTCTCAGGTCGCCTCTTGAAGCTGGGGGAGCCATTTGGGGAGAAATGCAGCAAAGCCTTCTGTGCACTGCGTGGCCATCTGACTTCTGGTTTCCCCCAGCGCAATCCCATGGAGTGGCACGGGCTCCTTAAGGGAGTGCTTCTAGAACAAAGCAATAAGGGAATGGGCGGGCAGGGGAAGAGGCCAAGCAAGAGGGAGCCTTTCTGGGAAGAAGCCTCCCACGGCGGGCTCTGGACCATCACTGCATCTCAGAGTTTATCCCACACTGAGGTCTCTGTACTCCCACACTCAGTCCTTGGAAATGAGTTGATGGGGGGGCGGGTGCTGGGGGAACCTGTCAGGCTCCCCATTGAGGATGCCCCAAGCTTCCAAAGGTGCCAGGTTCCACAGAGCACACGAAGGTACAGGACAAAACACAGAACTGGCAGAAGGGATGTGGGTGTGGCACCTGCAGTGCCCACTGCCATGGTTAACTATAGGTCGTGTGGACCTGGAAGGTATAGGCTGATTTAAGAAGGGTTTTCAGGTGCCGGATTAGGATGGATATTTAAAATGTAAATTACAGTTGACCTTTGAACAACACAGGGGATTGGGGTGCCAACCACCTGTGCAATTGAAAATCTACACATAACATTTGACTCCCACAAAACTTGACTATTAATAGCCTATTATTGACTGGGAAGCCTTCCTGATAACATAATCAGTCGATTAACACATATTTTGTCTCATATGTGTATTATATGCTGTATTCTTATAATAAAGTAAGCTAGAGAAAAGGAAATGTTAAGAAAATCATGAGGAAGAGAAAATACATTGACAGTATTAAAAATTTGCATATAAGTAGACCCACTCAGTTCAAACCCAAGTTGTCCAAGGGTCAACTGTAGTAGCATTAAGTGACAATTCATGCCTCTTAGGGCAATATTATAAAGCCACCACAAAAATATCATCAGGCACCACCCTGGCTGGTTAGCTCTGTTAGAACGTCGTCTTGAAACACCAAGGTTGTAGGTTCCATCCCCAGTCAGGGCACATATGGGAAGCGACCAATTAATGCACAACTAAATAGAACAATAAATGAATGCTTGTGTGTGTGTGTGCGCGCATGTGTCTAAAATCAGTTTAAAAAAATACATCAGCCCTGGCCGGTTGGCTCAGTGGTAGAGCGTCGGCCTGGTGTGCAGGGGTCCCGGGTTCAATTCCCGGCCAGGGCACACAGGAAAAGCGCCCATCTGCTTCTCCACCCCTCCCCCTCTCCTTCCTCTCTGTCTCTCTCTTCCCCTCCCGCAGCCGAGGCTCCATTGGAGCAAAGATGGCCCGGGCGCTGGGGATGGCTCCTTGGCCTCTGCCCCAGGCGCTAGAGTGGCTCTGGTCTCAACAGAGCGACACCCCGGAGGGGCAGAGCATCGCCCCCTGGTGGGAGTGCCAGGTGGATCCCGGTTGGGCGCATGCGAGAGTCTGTCTGTCTCTCCCTGTTTCCGGCTTCAGAAAAATACAGAAGAAAAAAAAATACATCAGGCAGAACTTTTTGGTTGCGATTACTTGAAAACCATTTCAAATATGGCTTACATAAGAGGACTTTTATGTGGTCCCTGTAGCAGTCTGAGCTTCAGGTACAGCCAGTTTCAGAGGTTCGGGGGATGATATTTATGTCTTCCCGCCCTCGGTTCTGTTTTTCTCTGAGACAGTGTGGTTTTCAGGTGTGGGATCCCATGTGGCCGTGAGGTGACCTCTTGTGCCCTGCCAGCTTCCCAGACCCCGCAGAGAACTTCGCTGCCCCAGAGCTCCAGCAGGAGTCTGAGGTTGACCATGAGTTTGTCCTCAAACCAAGCATTTTTGCCTTTGGGACTCAGAGCGCTGGCCAGGCCTGGGTGGGGTGTTGAGCCCAGGAGGGGGGGACAGAGGTGGCTGGGAGGATGGCACCAATGACTCTAAGTCACATGGACTGAGAGTAGGGGATGGGTGGACCCCTAAAGGAAAAGAGAGGGTCTTTTATCTAGAAGAGCAACTTGTCCTCAAACCACTATTGGTAGGAAGAAAGTACAGCTTGGTCTCCTGGCACATGTCACTCGGACCAGGTAAATGCAGGTGCGGTACCCCAACAGAGTGGCCCACTTGCCCATAGTTGGAGGTATCAATGTGCAGGCTTGTTACTTTATCTATTGTACATGACATATACAAGTGATAGTTTTGTGCTTGAACTTGAACCATTGAGCAAGTTTCCCCAACTTGTGGCCCAGCCCACAGGTACGGTTTGACACTCCCCTTGGGAGTTTCTCAGGAGTATGAGACAGAGAAGGGAGGCGAGTGTGTGAACCTCCTTCTGCCCCTGGGAAGGTTGGGGTGTGCAGCCAGATCTTCACATAGTCTTTGACGACCAACCTTCCACAAGGAAATGAAGACACAAAGGCCTTTAGCTGGAAGTACACAACCAGTTTTTTAATAAAGTCATTACAAATATGTACAAAGCGTCTCCAAGGTATGAAATTCCTCTTACAAAAGAGCAAACGAACCAGCAAGGTCAGAACCCAGAACAGAATGTCCCCATGCTTGCCGCCTCACCAGCTGAGCCAGAGGCCTCACCGAGGTTCCAAGCACCCCTCAGCCATCCCCACCACACACACAGGCTCCTGGGCGCTTGTAGTGCAAAAGACCTTGGAAGGATCGGGTGCGGGAGGGGACAAGAAGGAGGTAAGAAAAGCTTCCCATGTCCTAGGAAGTAAGTCAAACAGGCCCTGTTTGCAAAGTCATATGCTCCTCCTAAGGGCCTTATAGAAACAAGAAACACAAAGGGCAGGGGACAAACAGGTGACACCCCAGCTGAACCATCCAGCTTGCCCTGCAGGGTCCCCAAACACAACACTACTTACAATAGATCTAAGTCAGGCTCCCCTGCTCCCGGCTGGCCACCTGCCTTGGGCTTGGGCTTGCCCTTGAACTGGCAATGCCGTGGGACCAGCTCTGGAAGGAAGCCAGCTGTAACACACAGCCAAGCTCATGGGCTTGGGGGGTGGGGGGGAGGTCATGCTGACCTGAGTCCAAATCCTGACTCAGACACTTGACTCTTCTTTATGTAACCTCTCTGAGCCTCAGTTTCCTCAACTGTAAAATGGGAATGATAGCAGTACTGTCTTCCAGAGTGGGGTGAGGAAGAACCAAGTGGGAAATGTGGAAAGCACTCAGCAGGGTGCTCAGGAGCAGGGAGCCCACAAATGGTAGCTCTTGTCTCGTTGCCATGAGAAGCGGCCAGCGCCAGCGTCTTGGTGCTGGAGCTGAGCTGAGAATCGCAGGCTTGTTAATTACCTTCGTGATAGTGTGGCGCTCAGTACATGCGAATACTACAGAACAATCTGCCAGCGAGGCTTGGGGTCACAGTGATGACCCGACAAATCTGTTAAAAAAACTGTGAAACCAGACTGGGAAAGGACATTTAACATCATTTGTTCCAAGCAGGGCTGCCCCTCCACGATTCGTAAGTCTCATCCCAGATGGGATTCGACAACCTGGCACATTGTAGGTGCTCGATAAATAGGTGTGGAAGGAGCGAATTAAACATTTCAAAAAAATTTTCGGTTTAAGCTTTAAAAGGACACTTTGACATCAATTTCTTCTTTCTATCAGCTCCCATGAGGCTAGACCAGGGTATCTAACCTGTGCCCCTTCACCTTCCAAAGCTTCTGAGCCTCTAATTGGCCCAGGGGGACTTACTGGAACATTCAGAAGAGGAATTGATATCAACATACAAGTCCAAGTTCTGGTCACTGCAGCTTCTAAATACCAGGTGGACACTCAGAAAGTCCAAAATGGCAAACCAGTATCCCCAAAAGATGCTTGTGTAGGATCAGAGGAGGACTCCCCCGATTCCACAGCAGGGGCAAGTGATATCTTGTCACAGTCAGAAACATAGTAAAATAGAGCTAGGAGTTCATGAGATCAGATACGTACATTGTAAAGTCAAAGTCACAGCCCCATTGTTCTATGACAGTGTTCTTTCAATCACCATGTGCCATCAACATGGGAAAGAATTTTAAAATGAAACCACTGGAAGTGGAAAGGAAGTCTCCAGTGTCCCAAGGAAAGAGGCTAAAAACACGAATTGGGTTCACCGAGACACTCATGGTCCAGGACCATGGACAGCAGCCAAAAGAGGCAACTGGGCTCCCCCAAAGAAACCTGTTCCTTCGAGCTACATCTGTGGCCAGACGGAGTATGAAATGGAATCCCACCTTTGAAAGGGGGGGAAGAGATCTTAGTGGATAGAGGAGGATGGGGTAGGAGAAAGAAGCTTCCAGAGGGGAATGGATCTACCTTGGAACAGTGAAGTCCCAAGAGGTTGCAATCCTCATGGCTCCTGGCCCTCCCCACCCTCTGAGAGTCAGCATCAGGAAGGAGAAGGCCCTTCTGTTTGCACCTCACCTCATCATGCAGCAAGCTACCTAAACAATGATCTCACAGGCCTCCCTCTGCTTTGCCTGGACACACACACACACACACACACACACTGCTGTCTGCTGAAACCCGATATGAGGTCTTTTTTAAAATTTATTTCAAAACCTCCTTCCCTCCCTTTCTCTTCACAGATGCTCTGCAGTGAAACTAATCAAAATCAATGGCTCCTTGGCAGCCAGAGAAAAGGGGGGGGGGGATGATGCCAGCGCTTTACACACTGTGGAAATATTTTTTTAGGAAAAAAAAAAACACCACCCCACTATCTCATGCAATCCAAGTAATGCAACAGGAGAGACAGTGGAGACAATATATACATATATATATATATATCATGCTTCAATTTACTAATACAAATGTCCATCAAGAAGTCAAATCTCATATAAAAACAAACATTAAAAACAACCCCTTGTCAAAAATCGGGGCGGTCGAGAGAAGTGCACTCAAATTAATGATGTGCAAGGAAAAAAACAACCAGGATTAGATAAATACACGGTTTCTAATAATACAAGAGAGGATGTACAAGGGGAACTTGACTGCAAAGCTCCACCAGAAGGTCATGGGCACCCAGGTATCTCAGCGATGTGGCTTCATTGGAATCAGAATTGCCCCAAAGGCCAACCCGGCATTCAGGGTGTGGATCCTGCAGCGGAAATGTCATAAGCTAGTACACAGGTCAGGGTTGAAAAAGGGGGTTCTCTGACCTTTCCCCTGTGTCTGGGTGGTCAGCGTGTCCCCACTCTGGTGCAGCCTGTAAGCAGCAGAGAACTGTGATCGCATACGACTATAATAATGGAAAACCTCTCCCCCCAAAAGGGGTGAGCTTGACTCGGGCTAAAGAAAAGCAGAGGTTGTATTTCCTATCATCCTAATTAATTTGCCTTCTCTGAGCTGGAGACTTGGTGGGGTCCTTCTTCCCGCTGCTCTCCCCAGACCATGCCTACCATGCCTACGTACTACACACTCACCCTGTAAGCATAACCGTGGGGAGGGCTCATGGTGAAAGAAAACACACATCTGGGGGTCGGGGTGGAAGCTGCCCTCACCTTCAGCAATTTGCATTGCATTTTTTCCTCAAGGATTATTTAGCAAAACATCAGGCATGGATTTTTATTTATTTATTTTATTTTTTAAAAGAAAGACAGCTCCCAGCTTGCAGCAGCACTAAAAGGTCCTACATTGTCAAAGACCTGGTAATTTTCAGCAAAGCCTACGAGGAATGATTCCCATTCAGCCCCATGTCAACTTGAAAGACAGGCTGATGCCTCTGCCGGCTTCTTAGAACAGGAAGCTTGTCTGCTAACCAGCCCAGCGGACCCCCACACCCCCCCACCCCGCCCGTCTGTCAGTACCGGTACCGGGTGATGACCCGCAAATCCAGCCTCCTAGAATGACTCAACCTGCAGCCTGGCCCCTCACCATCTCTGCTTTGAAATCGGCAGTGTGATCCCCTGCACAGAGGAATAATACCTGTTTTTGTTGGATTTTTTTAAAATGAAAGCAAAAAAATTAATCATTGTTCCCTGAAGAGTCTTTGCAGCCAAGTCTCAGTCCAGCACACATCTTTTTTTTTTTTTTAGCCCTTCTAGAAACCTCTGAACATAGGAGCTCATTGGGGGGGGGGGTGCAATTAGACCCTCTGTCAGTCAGTGAGATGCTAGTGCATTTCATTTAAATGACCCGTGCGCTCCCCCAACGTACCTTGCTTATAAATTACCCTTGCCCAGAAAGTAGCCATTTCTTGGCTCTTGAATCCATAAAAACCCCTTGGGGAGTGGAGGAGGCCTGTGAGCTGAACTCCCAGGATCCTTTTTCAGGGGTGGAGGGGACAGCAGACAAGTCATACATGAGGTCAGCGTTCCACCTCGTGACCAGCAGGCCACTCCACGCCGTCCCCTCCCTCCTATCCTCCCGGACCTCCAGGTTTGTTCCAACACACCTCTAAATAGTCATCCCCACAAAGAGAAAGAGAAGAGACTTTCCCCTCATCCCTTCAGAGGAAAAAAAAAAAAAAAAAAGGAATCCAAAACAGCAAAAGGAAATCTCTCCTGTCCCCTGGCCTCGCGGGTCTGGAAACAAAATACCAAGGCAGCACCAGCGGGAACACTCTTAGCACCAGCAGAATTTAAGGGAAGCACCAGAGACACCAGGTTGGCAGGAAGAAAAAACAATCCCATTTGTCTTGATGGGACAGTGAGACTAGTTATCTATCTTCGGGATAGAGAGAGAGGCTAGGACCTGCCTCGACTTGGAGATGCAGGTACCCCAGATTGCCCCTACAAAAGGGCCTGAGCCCACCCCCCCTTTTTTTTCTTTCTAGTTTGCCTTTTGCTGCTTCACCTCTGACTCCACCAGCATCCCTCCCCAGGCGGTTGGTTGGCTCTGAGGCTAATAATTCCCACCAGTCTTGGCAATTTTTCTCGGTACACACAGCAAGCATCTCTTCCGGTGCCCCAGACATGAAAGAGTCAAGTTCACATTGGAAGGTGCAGAGAAGGGAGGGAACCACGTCCTCGACAAGGCATGCACTGAGTAGCAATATTCATATTTTCTTTTTGTATATATATAGACAGAGAGCTGTATGTAAATAGCATTGGGGTGTCTGCTTTCTGCAGCTGGATCTCCAAAGGGCTCCCCCAGTCCCATTCCGCGATGCTCTAGTCTCCAGGCTCTGTCTTTATCCTCCACTTCCTTCTCGAAGTGCCAACTGCAGCCTTTCAAGCTCTGGGCTCCCCCTCAGGACAACGGGAACCAGCTTTCTCCAAGGACACAGGGTTTTCACCAACCTGCAGAAATAGAGATTTGTATTTCGGTCAGTAGGCACGTGCCGACAGCCACTGGGGATGACGTCAGTGCCTTGGGCTTCTGCACAGCCTGGATATCGGGAGGAGGAGGGGGAGGGATGACAGCTGTTAGATACAAAGCTCTGTGTTTGGAGGAAAGGTTCCCCCAAAACTAGTCTTTATTTCTTTTTTACAGACAGAGAGAGAGTCAGAGAGAGGGATAGATAGGGACAGACAGACAGGAATGGAGAGACATGAGAAGCATCAATCATCAGTTTTTCGTTGTGACACCTTAGTTGTTCATTGATTGCTTTCTCATATGTGCCTTAACCGCGGGCCTTCAGCAGACCTAGTAACCCCTTGCTTGAGCCAGCTTGCTTGGGTCCAAGCTGGTGAGCTTTGCTCAAACCAGATGAGCCTGTGCTCAAGGTGGCAACCTCGGGGTCTCGAACCTGGGTCCTCCACATCCCAGTCCGATGCTCTATCCACTCACTGCGCCACCACCTGGTCAGGCCAAAGCTAGTCTTAATGCTCCCCCTGCCAAACTCTATCCACACAGCAGCCTTCCTTCAACATGCATGTGTGCACCCACCCCATCCCTCACTTCCAGACCTAAATGTTGACACAGTCATCGTCTGGGATTAAAAGGGATACTGCATTGTCACGCTGACTTTCTGCTTCTCCAGATCATCTATTCATGTCATAGACCCATAGTCAAGGCAGACTTGTAGGTCAGTCTCTGCTCTCATTCATTCATTCATTCATTCAGCCATCCATTCATTCATTCATTGCCAAACAGCCCCAGCACCATACCAAGTGTTACAGATCCAGTGACATAGTTTTGCCCTTGAGGGGCTCAGAGGCTGGCGGAGGGAGATGGGGAGACATTGATAATGGCAGTGTTGTGTGCATGAGAAGAGCATGCAATCTGGGTAAGCATGGGCTATAGGCACCCAGAGGAGAGGGAGCTTGTGAGGGAGAGGCGGAGTCAGGGAACGCTGCTTAGGGAAAAAGGCAGACCCCTGCTGAGTACCAAAGGAAACCAAGGAATTAGCCAAGCTAGGATGAGGCACTCCAGACAGGGCAGAAAAAAATGGCACAGATATTTGCAAAAGAATTGAAAATGTGTCCCCCACAAAAACTTGTACACAAATGTACATGGGAACATAATCCATAATTGCCAAAAACAACCTATATGTGCATCAACTAATGAATGGATGAATAGAATGGGATGTGTCTGTACACTGGAATATTATTAAGCCATGAAAAAGGAACAGACTACCAACACCTGCTACAATATGGGTGAACCTTGAAGACCTGATGCTACAAAAAAGAAGCCACACACCGAAGGACAAATATTGTATGATTCCATTTAAATGAAATGTCCAGATGAGATACATCTTTAGTGACAGAAAGGAGATAAATGGTTGGCCAGAGCTAGTGGAAATGGGAAGAATTGGGGAGTGACTGCCAATGAGTACAGGGCTTCTGGTGGGGAAACAAAAATGCTCTAAAACTGATTGTAGGGAATGGTTGTACAGCTCTGTGAATATAACAAAATACCTTGACTTGTGTACTTTAAAAGGGTGGATTTTATGGTGGGTGAATTATATCAGAAGAGGAAGAGGAGAGAGGAGGAAGAGGAGAGACAAGGTTGGAGCGTTAGCAGGAGCTGCACATTAACAGAAGAGATAAAAGAACATTTCACGCATTACTTTAAAGCAGGTGGAATAAGAACTGCCACGTGAGCGATGCAAGCCAAGTGGTTTAGAAGAGAGCGTGGGAGAGAGATCACTGTACGTCCTCCAAACTGGAAGGAGTTCGGGATATTGACCTGTATGAACCACACCAGCAGGCTCCCGGTGGCCTCTGGCTCCCTGCCAGGTCTAGTTGACAGCCGGCAGTAATGGGGTAGCAAGATCAGTGCCTGCCAGGGGGCTCTTTAGTCCAGCTCCTCAGCCCTCTCCAGGCTCGGGGACCTATTTCCTCATCTTACCCCTTCAGGTCAGGGCTGTTGCCAACCCAGCGGTAAGTACTGCATTATCCGTCGTTGGTTTCCCAACCCCTGCCCTCACATTGGTACATTCTTCTCCAATTACTCGGTTTGGGGATGCTCTCTGCCTTTTACTTGGACCTCAACCAATACCTGTAACTGCACAGAAGAGGTGAGTCATAAACACAGATCCCGCCATCTGCATTAGCAACACAGGACCTCACTATCTGCATTAGCTGATGGTCACAAAGGTCCAAGTCAGCAACTTTGAACCTTCAGGTGGTGTCGTTACCTGAGCTGAATGAATGTATATGATGAAGGGATAATAGCAATGGCGTCAGGAGAGGTGAGAGAGAAATGTGGTGTTTTGTTTTGTTTGAGAAATGGTATTTTTAAAGCTGTGACCCGCTTCATTCACAAAAGCAATGGCATTTTCTTGCAGAACTAGGTAGGACCAGCAATGGATTTTCACTTTTCCTGTCTGTAGGAGTCACTGAGCCTATGAATCTCTCTAAGGGTTCCCAGAGCTGCTAACTGAATGAGCTCCCACGTCCAGTTACGTGTTGGTTATAGGTTGGTGTCCACAGTGAAATATGAACATCGAGAGCACACCACTCTGGCCCTTGCCCTGTAGCTCATTTGGTTAGAGCATCGTCCCCAATACACCAAGGTTGCAGATTTGATCCCCGGTGAGGACACATACAAGAATCAACCAATGAATACATAACAAGTGGAACAAATTGATCTATCAATCTATCTATCTCTCCCTTCTTCTCTCCCTCTCTAAAATCAATCAATAAAAAATAAAATAAAAAGCACCCCAGTAGACAATATGTCACAATGTGCCACACACAGAAGTGGACCTCAGCACATTTTTGGGGGGATCTTACATTGGATGCCCTCAGCTAGGAATCTAGCTCACAGAAGTAGTCACATAAATGTGCTCAAGGATGTCTCCAATTTTATTTGTAATAGCAACAGTTCGGAAACAACCCACGTGTCCATCAATAGGAGGCTGGATTAACAAATTACGCTACATGCATATTAGAAAGAGGCAGGTCTAAAAATGCTGAGACAGAAAGTTGGCTATGGGTCTTAACTGAAAAGAGCAAATGGCCAAATAGCACAATGCCAGATCATTTTTCCACTAATATGTGTGCATGTGTGTGTGTGTCTATCTCCCTATTAAAAGGTATGAAAGAGAAGCAGAATACTGTAATGGTTAAAAGCACAGACTTTGGAGCCTGACACCTGAGTTGGACTCTTGATTCAGACAAATAAAAGGCTGTGTGACTTTTGGCCAATTACTTAAGCTCTCTGGGCCTCAGTTTTCCCTCATGGAAAAAGCGAGAAACTAATAGCAAATCTCATTGTGTTGATGTGAGGACTAAAGGTGTTAACGTATGTGGGCACCTGAGAATCCAGTGCATAATAAATCTGCATTTATTATTATTATATACTCTAGACCAGTGGTCCCCAACCTTCGGGCCGTGGACTGGTACCGGTCCGCGGGCCATTTGGTACCAGTCTGCAGAGAAAGAGTAAATAACTTACATTATTTCCGTTTTATTTATATTTAAGTCTGAACGATGTTTTATTTTTAAAAAATGACCATATTCCCTCTGTTACATCTGTCTAAGACTCACTCTTGACGCTTGTCTCGGTCACATGATACATTTATCCATTCCACCCTAAAGGCTGGTCCGTGAAAATATTTTCTGACATTAAACCGGTCCGTGGCCCAAGAAAGGTTGGGGATCACTGCTCTAGACCAGTGGTAGTCAACCTGGTCCCTACTGCCCACTAGTGGGCGTTCCAGCTTTCATGGTGGGCGGTAGCGGAGCAACCAAAGTATAAATAATAAGATAGATTTAACTATAGTAAGTTATTTTATAAAGATGTATTCTGCCAAACTTAGCGAAAATCCGACATAATGTACTTGGTAAGTAATTATTATTATATGCTTTAACTTGCTGTAACTCTGCTTTATAAATGTTAGAAAGTAAAGTTACTTCCCTACTTTATAAATCACCATTACTGTGGAACCAGTGGGCGGTTAGAAAATTTTACTACTAACAGAGATACAAAAGTGGGCGGTAGGTATAAAAAGGCTGACTACCCCTGCTCTAGGCTAAGTTATGCCAGGGGAGTAGAGAAAGCTTTACTTTCCATACTTTATGTCTGCATTATTCGTTTTTGGGGTTTTTTTTTGGGGGGGGGAGTTCTTCCCAAGGAGCAAGTAATAATTTACAATTTTAAACTATTTTCTAAACATTAAGTCCGCCGCCACCTAGGAACTGCTGTCCTGCCCCTGGGATGTTTTCCCTTAAACTTGGCTCATAACAAACCCTCTCCAATGCTGACTCACAGCCACAGCTCATGACTGAGGAGATTCATGAAAGCCCTTTAAAAAGCGTCCCAATTCCCACTTTTCACCACAGTATGGAGGGAGCAGGCAGGCCAGGGGTGGGGGTGTGGAGAAGGAGAAATGGTGAGTGAAGTCCCACATTCCAGGGCTTTCAGTCCCCAGGCTGCAGTCCCCGGCACTGGAGCAGGAACATGGCCATCTGTGAACCCCGCTGTCGCACGAGGTGCAGGAGGCTCAATCCTTTCCCCTCTACCTGAGAAAAGTTAGGACTTGCATTCCCTCCTATGAAGCCACAATTATTTTTTTTAAAAAATAATTTTGGGCCATGGCTGGGTGGCTCAGTGAATGGATAAAGTGTCATCCCAACGCACCAAGGTCATGGGTTCAATCCCCAGTGAGGGCACATATGGGAAACAACCAATGAGTACACAACTAAAAAATGGAATGACTAAGTGGAACAAGTTGATCCTTCTCTCTCTCCCTCTCTCCCTCTCCCTCTCTCTCTTCTCCCCCTCTCAAATCAATGGAAAAAAATTGTAATACGGCCCTGGCCGGTTGGCTCAGTGGTAGAGCATCGGCTTGGCGTGCAGGAGTCCCGGGTTCAATTCCTGGCCAGGGCACATAGGAGAAGCGCCCATCTGCTTCTCCACCCCTCCCCCTCTCCTTCCTCTCTGTCTCTCTCTTCCCCTCCTGCAGCCGAGGCTCCATTGGAGCAAAAGATGGCCCGGGCGCTGGGGATGGCTCCTTGGCCTCTGCCCCAGGCGCTAGAGTGGCTCTGGTTGCGACAGAGCTACTCCTCGGATGGGCAGAGCATCGCCTCCTGGTGGGCGTGCGGGTGGATCTTGGTTGGGCGCATATGGGAGTCTGTCTGACTGCCTCCCTGTTTCCAGCTTCAGAAAAATACAAAAAAAAAAAAAAATTTAATACTTTTTTTGCTCTTGCTATTTGCACAAGTGATAACTTATAAATTCAAACAATAGAAGATATAGAAATAAAAGGAAAGCCCCTCTTCCTCCCACCCCTAGCCCTCCCAGATTATTTTCTGAGCATCACAGATACCACGTCTCTCCCCACCCCATCACTGTGTCCCTGGAGCCCAACATAATGCCCGCACATCGTAGGCACTCAATCCAACACGTGGAGTGAGATTGAGTAAGTGCGCACATGACTAAAGGTGGCAACTTCCCCATGCCTCCATCTTTGGTTTCAATGGGCTGATTCTGCCTATGGAGTTCAGGTGGCACCAGTGGTCGGTCCTGGTGTCTAAGACTCCCAGGGACAACACTCTGCAAGGAGAATTTTCCTAGAGGGAAGAAGGTTGCTCTGGTCTGTGTCATTGCTAACATTTCCATCATGTCGCTCATGCTGTCCAATTAGGAAGCCCGGTCTGAAAAGACTGTGGGGAGCGGGCTGAACAAGCAGAAGGCTGGTTTGGGTGTGAAAGAGAGGAGGGGACATCTGGCAGGTCCTGGAAGAAGTACTGGCTCTCCTCTGCCCAGCCTCCTGCTACCTCAATGGTTCTCCATGCCAGCAGTGAATCGTTATCAATGCTATTATGAAGTTATCAGTTCCATCAGTGTATAGTTATCAATATTATCATCAATAGTTATCAATACTCTCACTGAGTAATTATCAATACTCTCATGAATAATAGTTGGTGTTATCAGTGAGCAGTTATCAATGCTTTGTGTATATAGTTATTTTTAAGTGTTGGTGGGACAAAATTCAAGTGCAGGTCAGATTCAGTTGGGAGGCCACCAGGTTTCAACCCTTGCCCACACACTCAGACACTCTGTGTATGGGTAGCTATCTCTGTGCTACCTCTGGTTTCCCATCTGTAAGGTGAGCGAACTGGGTTAGATGGTCTCTAAAGTCCTGGGTAGTTCTGGCTATGTGTCTAGAACGGTGAGCTTTTGAGGCATAGGTCTTTTAAGAAACAGATCAAAGTCATGGTTTCTCTCTCTCAAGTGGCAGGAACAGAGGAGTATGAAATCAGCCAATTTGATGTGTCATATCTGGGGGGTCCCCAAATTCCCTGAGATCTCCCCAAATTCATTCATTCATTCATTTGTGAAGCCCGCACTGTGCTGGTCTCCATGCCAGTACTAGAATACAGTAATGGGCAAAATAGACATGATTGACACCCTTATGGGACCTGGACACCAGTGTCACCCAGGTTGGAAAGTCTTACGCTAGATGTCCGCCCAGCCCTGGTACAGTGGCTTAAGCAGGCTGTTGGCAAGCCACCGAGTGAGACAGGCAGAAGTACCAACTGCTTTATGCAAAATGCACAGAAAAGTCCCTTATCAGTTCCTACCATACTATGACTATGGGCCCACAGACTGAATTGTATACCAAATAAAACAACACTGTCATTTCCTATTTTCTGAACATCATGTGATGTACCTCATGCTGCTCACAAAATAAAGGCACAG
Organism: Saccopteryx leptura; assembly: GCF_036850995.1. NCBI lineage: Eukaryota > Metazoa > Chordata > Mammalia > Chiroptera > Emballonuridae > Saccopteryx > Saccopteryx leptura. The sequence goes on along the minus strand of NC_089504.1, from coordinate 240,374,968 downwards.
GCCTAAGGGGACCCAGCTGGTAAATGGCCATTCGGGACCTAATTCAAAAATCAGCCTGATGCCAAAGTTCATGTCACTTTCCACCCAGCTATCCTGCCTCAGCATAATATCGGGGTGAATAAGATCAATAGTAAGTATATCTGAATCAAGAATTAGGCCCCACAGTGTGCCAGCAGGCTGAAACATTTTCAATCGGGGCTGTCTTTGCAAATGGTGTCGATTCTCGAATCTGTCCCATTGACCTGGGCACATTCCCACTCTCTGAAGACACTCCCCTCCAAAGCCACTTTGTCTCAGTTCCCCTGTCATCAGTGTGTTAGCGTATTACAGTATTTATTAAGGACAAGATCCAAGAATATCAGATGAACGTGGTACATGCCTGGCAGGCAGAGATGCTCTCCAGACCCTAGTGACACTGCTGTGACTTGGAGCCTTTCGTTGAAGTTGGGAAGGGCATTCAAGGAGTCATCTGTACTCACACGCACTCCAACAATGGCTAGAGATTCCACCCACAAAGAACCTTCCACAAAAGCTCAACACAGATTTCGCTGAAGATGGTGACAGCCCAACTGTCACCAAACTGATAGCCATATTCTTCTACACGGAGGCCAGCGACATGAATGAGAAATGGGAACAAAGGACCATGTGTGTCCAGAAAGCCCTTCTGGACCTTTAGTACAAGACTATGATACTCTTTAGATAACCTTTATGGTAAAGGAATGTTTATACAGGCTTTGCTATCAAAATTCCACTTGTGGGCATTATTAAGAAAACCATCTGGGACGCAACCAGAGTTGTACATGCGGCTGTCCTCCGTCATGTTGGAAACAACCTAGATGTCCAACAAGAGCAGGCCAGGAGTCAAAAGGATGGCACAGCCCAATGACAAAACATGAAGCAGCCTCTCAGAAGCGTGTGGGAAAAGATACAAGGCGGAAAGAAATAGGATAGAATAAAAGGGTTAGGTTTCAGAGACTATATCTAGAGTGATTCCATTTGTTAAAGTACCTATCAGTGCGTTTTTTAGAATGGGAAGAAATCGATCAAAATATTAACAACAGGTAGTGAGATCAAAACAATCAACTAAAATTTTTCTTTTATTTGGCATTTCCCAAATATTTGATAATGAACTTGCAAAAAAATTTTTGTAATAAAAAAAAGGCGTTTTTTGTTTTGTTTTGTTTTTAAGGAACATTACATAAAGTTTCCCAAAGCAATTTAATACCATCTTGCCCAAATCTGTGGCCTATGGAACAAAGATTCAATGATGACAGCTCCCTGTGGGGGCTCCAATTTTCTCTCCACAGGAGGGTAAAGGAAGTTTCTCTTTCCCTGGGTATCCAACAGTAATAAGAGAACGCATCTCAGTGAGGTGGGCTAAGGCAGAAGCCCCCTACGGAATAGCAGAGGCAACTGTTTAGGGCAGGAAGGAGAGAGAGAGGACAATTACTGGGTTGAAAGGCAAAATTTCTTAGGCAGCGGAAGCCCAGCCAGGATCCACAATATTCCGAGTGCAATGAGGGTTGGGCATCAGTACAGGGACCAGGACCTCTCGGACCCTGGCTAGAGGTAAACAAGTTCACTTCCACTGAGAGGCCTTCTGTTCCTGAAGTCTAGGAACATCTAAAGCCAGGGGCTGTGATTGGTTCTGTGTCCTTGCATCCTGGTGTCTAGCTCTGAGCTGGTGCTCAATTCATGTTTGCAAATCATGAGGATAGGATGTTGTAGCCCCCTTTCCTGCATCTCATCTGCTTCTTCTCTTGTCATGTGCTGTAGGCATGTATCAATGCCAATACTTATGAAATCCTCTCTGAACTTGGTTTTCCCCCCAGTCCCTTCTTCCCATTGCACTTAGAACTCCACCTCCTTACCACGGCCTGATCTAGCCCCTGACTATCCCTCAGATATCTTCCACCCCAAGTTCATATAGCATTAGCCACACTGCTCATTTTTTTCTTCCTCAAACCTACCATGCAAGGTCTCATCTCCAGGCCACTGGATGTGCTAATCTCTCTTCTCATAACACCTTTCTTGCAGGTCTTCACATGGCTGGTTCCTTCTCGTCATCCAGGTCACCAATGCCCTGGTTCTTCCTCAAAGTGACCACCCCTAACCACTGCAGGTAGGGAGTCCCCTGGACTCTCCCTATTACATTACCTTTGTGTATTACTTTCAGAGCCCGTGGCACTTTCTGAAATGATCTCTGTGGTAGACTGCATAATCCAAAGATAGCCACAGTATCTCCTGCCCACATGCTGTTTTAGAACCTTGCCACTCCATGATGGAGTAGCATCTAATTCCACTCTCCTTGAATAGGAGCAGTCTTGTAACTTTTTTTGTAGCTAAAATGACTTCTGAAGCTGGGTCAGAAAAGGTCAAACAGCTTCCACCTGCCCCCCCCCAGCCCCCACCCCACACTCCCTCAAATGTTTGCTTTTGAAGCTCTGAGTCGTCATGTCAGAATTCAACAACCATGAGGCTGCCACGCTGTGGGGAAGCCCAAGCCACAAGAGGAAGCTGAGTGTAGGTGCTCTGATTGGCAATCTTAGCTAGCACCAAGAGCCAGATCTATAAATGAAGATCCCTCTCCACCTCCATGATTCTAGTCCAGCCAGCCTAGAGCAGAGACAAGTCACAGGGGTGATGCCTGTCTGAACTCCTACCCCATAGAATATATGGGCATAATCATACATAATGAGCATAATTGAGTGTTTTACGTCATTAGGTTTTGGAGTCATTGGTTACATTGGCAGTAGTAACCAAAACAATCATTTGGTTTTCTTCCCACTAAAATATAGGCTACATGAGAGTAGGGGCTTCTGTGTCTTGCTCCTTCCTGTGTCCACAGTGCCCTTGCACATAGCAGGCATTCAATAATTACTAGGTAAATTACGTGAAAGGAGCTGAATTTGGGAAACAATAATACCTGTCTTGCATAGTTTCTGACTGATTCATGTATTCACTGCATATTGTGCACCTACTACGTGACAAGCAAGTCATGGGGGGGGGGTCAGGGAGCTAGGGACACTGTGGGACGATCCTATCATCACATATGGTGATGCCGGAGGGGAAACAGAAGCCCCCAATCCACTCTCCCCTACCTCCAATGTAGGTCTGAAAAGCTGACTTTTCAAAAAACCAGAGGTGCAGTTGCCAGACCCACCCAGCCTACATCTGGCGGTGTATTTAATTTTCCCCGGGTGTGGTTGCTTTTACATCCACAGCTCAGTCACTTGTGCTCTGGCCTCTCACTAGGCAAGCGGGTGACTCTAGACAGGGACCATGTGGCAGGAAGGCTGCACATCTGGCCCCTTCCCAGGGGTTCCTGCCCAACAGCTGTCTCCTGCTACTCCGTTCTTTTCTTTCCTTTCTCTCCCCTCCTCTCCTTTCCCCTCTCCTCGCCTCGCCTGGGCTTTCAAGCTCTAGAAGAACTGCAGGCAGGGTGCAGCTCTAAAAGTAATGCAGGCAGGGTGCAGCCAGATGGGGGAGAAGCCTGAAGGATGCACCTACAGGTTTAACCACTTAATCTCCAAAGTACCTGCCAAGCTCCCGTTAGCAAGTCTGGCTGGCAGGCCTGGCTGTCATGAATTCATTAAAGCACGCTCCTGCTGGCCCGTTGCCTTCCTTGCCCCAGAACCCCCATCGTTGTCGCCTCTTGGGCCTGCAAAATCTACTTTTCCCCTCTTTTCCTCAATCCCAAATCAAGATTCTGCCCACCCGTGGCCTTCTCTTCCAGGCAGATTCTTTGACTCCACTTTCTCCCTCCCTGCCCCTTCCCAAGGCACACTTCCCCCTCCCTCCCACACCTCTGCCGGCCAGCACTCACCATAAAGCATCTTTTGTTCCCTCTCTCCTGTATCTTAGAGCACAGACTGGTTAAATCACACCCATCCTCCTCCTGGCCTCCCCCAGGCTCTCAAAGAAAGGGAATCTCTCTAGTGCAGGAATTCCCGGCTCCCCACCCCCTCTGCTTGCTGCCTAGTATCTCCTCATCCCCTGCTCCCCCAAATCATCTGAGGGGGGCGAGGGCTGAAGGTCCTCAAAGACAGAAACGCCAGTTCCATTTCTGACTTTGCCTTTGATTTTTATGACTCAGGTGGATGCTCTCTGCCTCAGTTTCCCCCACAAAACAATCAGAATGGCAGTAGCTACTTCATAGCATCCTCTTTTGAGTGAACTAAGTGTCAGGCACTGCACTAGGCACTTTAAGTGAATGCTCTACTACCATCCTCCCAACAACCCTGGAGTACAGCTCTAATTTACAGATAAAGGCTCAGAGAGGTCATGGAGCTTACCCCAAGGTCACACTGCCAGCAAGTTCCTGGGGTGGGACTTAAATCCCATTCCATCTGATCCCTAAACCCATCTTAACTGGTGTCTTATCCCGGCCCTCCTGACCCTAAATTCTCCGAAAGGACAAGTAGGAATGGTGTGGCGTTGCCAGGAATGACTATGGTAAAATGTTGTCTACTTTGGGAAAGAAAACTATTAAATGCACAATCATAATCCTAACAGCTCACATTTATATTCCCTTCTTTCGTGCTCCAGGCACTGTTCTCGACCTTTCTGTGTGTGTTAATTCATGATACACTCCTGACAATATCTATGCTTTACATACGATGACTGTCCCTATTTTACAGGCAGGAAAACTGAGTCTCAGGGTGTGTGTGTGTGTGTGTGTGTGTGTGTGTGTGTGTGTGTGTGTTTAAATGACTTCTGAGAAAAGTATTGCTAGCTCACAGTATTGCTAGCTCACAGCTGTGGCTCAAAACACGACTGTTGAAACTATTGTCTGGCATACAGCTAAGGTCACCCTTTGTGCGTAAGACAAGACTTGCCTGCCTTATCCGGCTGACTCAGACCTCCCTGAAACTCCTCAAGTACCCTATGAGCATTCCCATGTCTCCTGTGGTGTACGAAAAGTGGAGAGGTCCTCACAGCGGACTCAGCAAACGGTCTTTGTCCTGTGTATTGACTTCCACTTCCTCCTAACTTACCGGAGGGTGGGAAAGATGGGTTCCCCCAATTAAGCGCAAAGCATAATAAAGCCTGAGCTGCAGGAGGCGAGCGGTGAGAAGAGAACTCCGGTCCCTAGGTTAGGGGCCCAGGCTGGAAGCTGGAGAATGGCGAACCCTGGGATGGAGCGCCCCAATGGGGTGATACACAAACCTACCGGTGTCCCGAGGGAGTAAGGGGCCGCGCGAGAGGCAGGAGAACCCTGGAGGACGCGTCTGCAGGGAACTCCCAGGCAGGGCGCAGCAGGCGGAAGGAGACCCATGGGCGTGGTAAGGGGTGGCCTGGAGGCAAGACGCAGCCAACTCTTGGGCAGAGCAGAGTGAAGAGGGGGAAATAAACTCAACAGCGACAATTATCTGCCGACAAAGCACCAGCGAAACTCTTCTCCGCCCCCTTCACCTGCTGCAGGGGTCCTACCCTGCGCCTGGGCTGGGCCACCTCCCGGCCCGCAGCCTCCTCCTTGGGGCCTGGGGGCACCCCCAGCCCCGGTGCGCGCACGCTGTGGGGGCTCTCGCCTGGCGTTTCCCGCCTCCTGGGTGGGGTGCTTAGCATCTCGCACCACCGTGTCCTAGGAAAGGAGTGTCTTCCCAAAACTCACCTGGACCCCAAGACAGGACGAAGCCGTGCACTAGCTCTGCTCCCCATTTCTAGTGGATTACTCTGGCTTCCTATCTCTTCTTCCAACCCCCTTTCCCATTACCTTGCAACTTGTTCTCCAGACAGGCTTTTTCTGCAGCTTCCCCGACCTTCCATTCTTTCTCGGTCTTGCCACCCGTTTATTACCCACCCCACCCCCACCTGCCTTTTCCCAATTTCACACTTTGGACTTTGGGTCTCTCTCTTGACTCCCTTTATTTTGTCCCCTGAGTCGGGTGCAAAATGTTCCCGCTCCTGGGATTTGGTAGCCCCAGCCTGGCCGCTGCCGGCCGAGGGAGCCCCTCTTCCCAGAGGGGGAATAGCGGATAGGACCTCTGGGAACCCGGCAGGGAGCGCCCCAAAGCGCGCAACTCTCTTCGCCAGCGCCCGGGCTGCGCCGGCCCACGCGACATCTGTCACCCGCGCTCCCGGCTCACACCCCGCGCACCCCCGCAGTTCCCCGGGCGCTGCCACCCCCCACGCTCCGGCTGCCGCCTCTTCCCGCAGGCACAGACGCTTGGGCCTCGACTTCGGGTGCCGCGCCAGCTTCCCAGGGTGTCGGCGCGTGGCGGGGCTCGGCCAGGACCCGAGCAGGCGGCATTCATGGGCCGAGGCATCCTGGTGTTCCTGGCTTTCTCATCTTCGACCTTTACATTCCGGCGTTAGACCCACCTATGGTGGGCTCGGCCTGATTCTCTCCACCCCACTCTCTACAGCTGATTTTTCTGTTCCAGAGTCTAAAAAGACGTTCCTTACTCGTTTGTCCCCCTCTCCCCCAAAACGCCTAACGCAGTGCCAGGCGCACAGCTCGTACTCAGTAATTCCCCGGCCTCAAAGGCCTAGCGCATAGTAGATGGTCAGTACCTCTTTCCGACTAGGACCAAACACACTAAGCGCTCCACACTCATTCCCCACCCCCACCACCGAACAGTGCCTAACCTTTTGCAAGCTCTCTTCCTAAACTGGGCCCAGCACCCACAAGGAGCTCAATAAATGCTGTTTCATTAAGGCTTCCTTATGGAGTTTCCCTAAGAGCCTCAGATCCCAGCCCACTTCGGGGGCATCTCCTCCGGTTCAGCTCCAACCGCCTGGTGAAGAATGAGCCACGCTCCTTAAACGGGACACCTCTTTGGGGAAGGAGCGAAGAAGTTGCCAAAGCGAAGGAAAATTGCAAAGTGCGCGGGCCTTGGGGAGAAAGAGAGCCAGCCAGAAACCTGGAGGGGGTAGGGAGAAGAAGCGAGATGCGCTCCAGGCGCAGGAGAATGGGGAACAGAAACTGGAGAAGTGACACTTAAGGAGAACCGGGTTTGGAGTGGAAATGATGGAGACGGTGGCGACTTAAGACCGCCAGGCGGCTTGGAAGAGGATGGGGAACTTGTCTTGAAACAGCGATTGATTATAATTATCTGGCGTGGCTTGTAACTACGTTGTCACAGCAAGCATACTTTTTTTTTTTTTTTTTAACTTGTATTGTGTTTATTTGAGGGGCTGGTGGGGATTATGGAGGCTGAAGTCCTCCCAAAGCTACCCTGCTGGGGGGAGTGGCAAGATGCGCTTAAGGATTCAGGGAGAAGGGGAGAGAAACGGTAGGCCTGACACTTGGAAGAAGAGATGGGGACTGGACAGGAGGGACAAGAAGATCCTTGTGAGAGAAGGGAGCCGAGAAAGAAGGAGATGGGAAGGGAAGAAAGCCAAACTTGTTCTCTAGTTCCCAGGCCAGCCCAGCGTCTCCAGTCCCCAGCTGCCGCGCCCGGGGACTCGCTGGCTGACTCGCGTACCTGTTGCTCGCTCCGGCTGGGTCTCGGCTCCGGCCCCACCAAGAAGCCCCGCGTTCCTACAAGTTCCGCCTGCCGAGCAGCCAGGCCGCCAGCGCCGCCACCTGCGCGGCCGCGCACAGCCAGGGCCAGTAGGTGGGGAGCGCGCCGGGAGCCGGTGCCCTCCGGCTCCGCGCGCGGCGCCGCCACATGGTGCGCTGGTGCAGCTCGTCGCCGAGCGCCTTGAGCCGGGCGGCCGTGAGCTGCGCCGCGGACGAGCGCAGACCTAGGCGGCCCGCGCTGCAGGCGCACACGGCTGGGGGGCCGCGGCCGCGGTGCAGGGGGCACGGGCACATGACCGCTCGCCTTGTTCCCTCCCCGCGCTCGGGCCGCCCCTCGCCTCCTTTCCCTCCGGCCTCTGCGCCTGTCTCCGCCGCGCTCCAGCCGCCGGGGGCCTCCCCTGGACACCAAGTTTCTCCTGGTGTTGTGCGTTTGTTGTGCTGACGGCGCTATTATTAATTAAAGTGTCACATGGTGGAGGGGGGCGGGGAGGGCTGAGGAGGGGGGTTACATCATCCGGCCCCGGGAGGGAGGGGGGCTGCAGGCAGAAGAAACCGAGAGGTAACTTTTAACCCTAGCAGCGCCGGCAGCAAAGGGGTGTGTAGTTTGGGAGCCGGGGAGCTCGGCGTGCTAGGAAGCCACAGGGCGCCCCGCCGCCAAGGTCCTGAGCTAGGAGGGTCGCGGGGGACCCCCGCGGAGGCGTGGAGCGCCAGCAAAGGTTTTAGCCTTCCTTTTTGTTTTTTGTTTTTTTTTTCCTGAAGCCAGCTCCAGTTCCGATTTGGCCAGGGAAGCAGGCTTGTTTGCCGTTTTGGATGAAGCTGATATCGAATTCGTCTGTATCATTCCAAAATATTCCTAGGCTATTGTTTTGTCTAGGGGAGATAGGTTGGTTCAGAATCTTATGAGAGGGCCAGATGCAACCCAACTTGCCTACTTTCAGGTCTGACTCGGCACCTGTAGGCTTCGGATTTGAACACACGCGACCTACCCCCCCCCCCCCCCCCCCCCCGCGCGTGTCGTTTCGCGGCCAGACTGAACGCGCCCCCAGCGCCGCTAGAAGGAAGCCTTTGGAGGCAGCGTAGGGATTAGAAGGGTTTGTCCTTAGTCCCCGTGGGGCGTGGGGGCAGGCTTTCTCTGCGCACCATATTCACACCGGAAAGACCCTCACCAAGGGCTTTCTAGAAGGAAACTTATTTTTGTCTGCGTCCTTTGTGAATATTATTTGCTGCTGGGTTACGGTTTCTAGAGGTGATCGCGATTTAAGGGCATTGAAGATCCTAAGGGGTCGACAGGGGCTGGGAGTGGGGGGGTGTTCGCGGAGACTTGAGCCCTTCTCTTTCCAAACACATGGCCCAATGTCCCTCCAGACTAGAAAGTGTGGAATTTTCCCTGCTAGTGAAGTTACAGATGAGCGTGGGGGGCTCTCGGGATTCTTAGAGGTGGAGGGAAGGGAAGGGAGGGAGAATGAGACCGTCCCTGATAGTAAATCCATCGGGATTCAGATAACTTTAGGATTCAGAAAACTGGAGGAACCTGGAGGTGGCTCCAAGCCGCGACCTGGGACCCTATGTGGACGCTTTGATTCTCTGCTTTTCTTGGGCAGTATTGCCAAAGCCTGATGAGTCCTTTAGTCACTTGAAAAAACGATTCTTCAAGACAGTGAACCTAGTTTGGGTCTGGATTTAAGATGAGGAGAGATTTCCCTTTGGCCTGCAGCTTGGTCAGCGCTCATATCCAGCTCTGCTTTGTGATCTTGGTGGCCCTTGCTGTCACTCAGCCTCATTCTTTTTACCCTTAATCATGGTCCACATTACTGAGTGCCTTCCAGGTAGGTTACTGGGCTAAGGTCCCTGCCAAGCTGCCTAAAGTAAATCCCCCAATAATTGGGGAGTAGGGATGCTGTTAGTATCCTATTTTACAGATGAGGAAACTGAGGAACAGGGAGGTAGGGCCTCTTTGCCCAAACTCACAGAGATACTGTACTGAGGAATGAACCTAGATCCCAACTAGAGCTGTCTGCCACGAGTTCCTAAACTCTTAACCACGGTTTTATACTGCCCCCTGTAATCTGGGAATAATAATACCTCCTTCCCAGGATGGGGCAGAGATTAAATGAGAGAAATATGTGCCAAGCACCTGGCAGGCAGTGGGCCCTGGATAAACCTTGATTCCCTTTGCTTCTGGCCAGAACCACTCCCCATTCTCCTGGGACTCACCTCCTTAATCCCCTCTAGTCCCTACAGAGGGGACCTGATCCATTGCCGGGGGTAACCGTTCCAAGAATGAAGATACAGTGTCTATTTAAAAAGCCCTTTGGATTTAAATTGAACAATCCCCCCCTCCTTTTAATCTGCACGCTTTTAACGGCTCACTTCATGGACATTAATTTTAATGGGACGATTATTACCCTGTTTGGAAGCCTGCCCCTTGAAACGCTGGGCTCACAAGGTGGCGCTGGGTCCGGTCCCAGCCGCTTGGATGTTTTCTGTAGTAAAGAGTGTTGCCTTGGCCATGGGGAGGTGTCATTTAGCAGAGGGAGAAGGGGAGGAGGTGATGGAAAAGTGGAGACACCACACACACACTCTGCATCTGACAATCCCTAATTTGCTCACGCTAGAGTTGTTCTGGCCTATCCCACCATTCACTGCCTGGGGACCTTGGCCTTGAGATGAGGAGCCTCAATTTCTTCAACTGTAAAGTGGGAATAATGATAGTACCTACCTCACAGAGTTAAATAAGATCAGGCTGGGAGAGCCCTTAATTAGCATTTAATAAATGCTGGCTACTGTTAACATTTTAAAGTCGATCATGTGGTCACTAAACAGTATGCTTTGAAAAATGTTGGAGAGCCCACATACAGAGGGTCCCTGGGTTATGACACAGTTCTGTTCCTATGACAGTAACATAATCCAAATTTTAATGTAAGTTGAAACACACTGTAGCCTAAGTCACTTACCTATCCTAACACAGTTGTAAAATCATAATCTAGAACATAAAAACACAACTAAGCCACAGAAAAAGGAAAAGGACATAAATATACTGTACTGTACACTGTACTGTAGTAACAGAAAAAGAATGACATAAAAAATGAGTGTAAAAAAAAGTATGATGCTAATGGTGTAAGCTGAAACGCATCTCAATTTTTTAGAGTTTTTACGAGAGCGAGCATCATAAACTCAAAAAGTTGTATGTCGAGACTGTTGTAACCCGAGGACCCCCATACTCAAATACATACAGCTCCCCTATTGTGAATTAGTGATCTTGTCACTGATGTTAAGTACTGTTCAGAAAAAGCAAATTCTTTGGGGGAGTAACAATATGATGTTCTCCTGACACTTAAAAAAAATAAGTTTTTTATTTTAATACTTAGTTTAATAAACACATAGTATTTACTCTGTGTCAGGTGTTGGTCTAAGTGTCTTAGACATATTTTTTTTAAATTTTTTTAAATTTATTCATTTTAGAGAGGAGAGGGAGAGACAGAGAGAGAGAAGGGGGGAGGAGCTGGAAGCATCAACTCCCATATGTGCCTTGACCAGGCAAGCCCAGGGTTTTGAACCAGCGACCTCAGCATTTCCAAGTCGATGCTTTATCCACTGCGCCACCACAGGTCAGGCTGTCTTAGACATATTAACTCTTTTAACCCCCTTAACAATCCTCTGTCCTAGGACAGGCACTATTACAAGTCCTATATTATGGATGAGTAAACTGAGGTAGAACATTTAAATAATTTACTCAAGGTCATACAGCTGTCTGGCCCCAGATTTGTGCTCTTTAGTATTATGTCACCATTGGGGACTTGGGAAGAGGGAAGGAGGCTGTTATGGGGTACCTGTGTGCCCTCCCCCCACAATTCCTCTGTTGAAGTCCTTAAGCCCAGAGCCTCAGGATGTGACTGTGTTTAGAGACAGGGTCTTTAAAGAGCTAATTAAGTTAAAATGAGGACATTAGAGTAGGGCTCTAATCCAATATCACTGGTGTCCTTATAAGAAGAGGGAGAGACACCAGAGGCACAAGGAGGTGGCCATCTGCAAACCATGGAGAGAGGCCTCAGAAGAAACCAATCCTGCCAACTCCTTGATCTCAGACTTCTAGCTTCCACTATGAGAAACTAATTCTCTGTTCTTTAAGCCACTCAGTCTGTGGCGCTTTGTTGCGGCAACCTTAGCAAATGAATAGAGGCCTTGAGAGGGGGAGGGGCGTCCTAAAAGGGATATTAGAACCAGATAGTCACCAGGCTGTGGCCACCTTTACTGCCAGCCATGTGCTTGCATGTCTGGGTCCCTGAGAAGGGCTGACGTCTAGAACAGTTCACCTGTTCCCCCTTTTCCTCCTCCGTGCCCTGTTGGAGACCTTTAAGGGAGGACTTTTAGGTGGTCATTTTGGGAAACAGCTCAAGAAATCCAGTTGATACTTTTATTTAAAGAGAACTTTCCCTACCAGTTGCAAGGATGTGAAAACTCTCTCTTATAGTTTAGAGAAGTAAGACCGATTTTTCTAGTCCATGAAGACTTCCTATGGTACACCAGTACTTGGAATTGGGCAGAGCACATAGCAGGTGCTCAGTTAATATCAAAGAAAGACTCAATGAATGAATGGATGGATGAATGAATAAGTGAATGGTAAACATCCTAATTTGTCTCTCTTTCGGACAAACACAGTGATGTACATAGAATTGACATAACCAATAACATAAAAACATTTCTTGTCCCAAATTATTCCTTTACCTCCTACAGAAATTAATACACCAGTGTTTTGATCGGGAAGGGGGGGGGATTTTTCTTTAATTAAAACAATAATTACCTGTCCTGGTGTTTGAGACCAAGTGAGCTTTACCTTATGGTGTTTTAATTCATGTGACTTGGTGAAGTGGTAAATGAATGAACAGCTGTTGCCTCCTCCAAACAGCTGTGTTTCCTGAAGCCATGTATGGATGCCAAGGCTAGATCTGATGCCAGGAGTCAGCTTGGACTTGAACAACAGAGTTCTTGAATCAGAGTGGTTTGACACTCTGAGCCAGAGAGACCTGGGTTTGAACCCTAGCCCCACCATGCAACAGCTAGGCACTTTGGGCATATTTTTTCACCTCTCTTAGCCTCTATTTCCCCATCTGTAAAACAGGAATAATAATTATAGTATCACCTATTTCACTGGGTTGTTGTGAGGAGTAAAAGAGAATGTATCAAGTGTTTAGCAAAGTGCTTGGCACTCAATAAATGTTAGTTATGGTCCTTGTTGACATATCGGGATTATTAAGCATCCACTTAGGAAACAGAACAGGGACCTTGACCCAAACCCACTGGGAAAACAAGAGGATTCGAATTTCAGCGAGTTCAATATTCAATTACATCACAGTTATTCCCAGGAAAGCCCCCTCCATTCAATAGACCCGGAGCAGGACAGCTCTCATCTCTCACATTTATCCTATTTCAATCCTTTGATACCTGCAAAGATGGGGTAGCCCCTTCTCCGGGGATCTCCTCATGATTCACTTGATACCTCTCCCTTAAGAATCTTTTTGTTGTAAGTAAAGAGGGAACAGCAGATGAATGTCCACAGCAAGGGAGAAAAAAAAATAGCCATCTCATAATGATAGTCTCATCAATACTTTAAGTGTAAAGGGTAAACCTCACTTAAATAAAACCTAATGGCTTGATTACTGGAGTCACAAGAGACAAGGTTGATGAAACTTGCACTCCCGCTGTGAAAATTCAGACATACTCGCCAGTTGCTCAGGCAGTAATCGTTTTTTACTGAAGGCAACTGAGCCTGGTATAAACAAGTGAATCATAGCACTTGAAATTATACTGATAAGGGGGTAAATGAGGATAAAAGCTGAAGAACAATTTGGCAGACCCGGTCAAATGGAAAATGCACGTAGCCTGTGACCAGGTAGTCCCATTTCCAACTATTGACTCAAATAAGTGGTTCTTGACTAGGGACAGTTTTGCTCCCTGGAGGCATGTAGTATTTTGACATTTTGGGGTATCAAAATTGAAGGGTGCTATTAGCCTCTGATGGGTAAGAGCTAGGAGTGCTGCTTAACATCCTCCAGTGCACAGATAACAAAGAATTATTTGGCCCAAAATGTCAATAGGGCCTTGATAGATCAGTTAGTATGCATTTGGTACAAGTAATAGGAAATCCAATTGGTAGAGATTTAGATCATAAGGACTTTTTGTTATTTACCTGACACCCGATCCAGAGCAGCAGCTGAGAAGCTATGGTGTGTGGACCGCGGTCCACTGCCTGTTTTTTTTTTTTTGGTTTTGGTCAGAATTTTATTGGATCGCAGCCATGCTCACTTGTGAATGTATTATCTCTGGTTGCTTTTGTGCTACACGAGCAGGGTTGAATAATTGCAACAGAAATTGGATGGCCTGCAAAGCCTACAAATATTACTATCTGGCCCTTTAAAGGGATAAATGCCCAGGAAAGAAAGTGCAGGGTCATATAATAGTTGCAGGTTTAGTTTCCAGAGAATCTGCTCAATCGTCTTCCAGAGTGGCTGTACCATTTCACATTGCACCCAGCAATGGAGGTGTGATCCCAGTTTCCCTGCATCCTCTCCAGCATTTGGTGTTGTGGCTGTTTTTTTATTTTAGCCATCCTGACAGCTGTGTCATGATCTCTCCTTGTGGTTTAAGTTGCTTTTGCATGATGGCCAGTGATGCAGGCAATCTTTGCCTGTGCTTCTTTGCTATCTGGCTTTCTTCTCTGGTGAGTCCTTCTGTTTCTGTAAGTAAAGTTTTATTGGAACACAAGCACACCCATTCACTTATGCACCATCTACGTCTGCTTTTACTCTGTAACAGCAGAATGGAGAACTTGCGCCAGAAACTGGATGGCTGCAAGCCTGAGATATTAACAACCTTTGCCTTTACAGAGATGTTTTGCCAGTCCCTGCCATAGACGAATTAGAATTTATTTCTTGAGACTGGGCACAAGGCTATCCAAACAAAATCAGGGTTTTCTTGGAAAAAAAGAAGGATGTATGTGCTGCCCTGGAGAAGGTCTTACAGTGGTGCTCAGAGATGTTCATTGCAGCATTGTTTGAAATAACCAAAATTAGGAAACAACAAAAATACCCCTCAGAGGAGAGTACATAAATAAAATCTATATTTGTACTATAGAATACTGCTAGCTCTGGCTGGTTGGCTCAGTGGTAGAATGTCAGCCCGGGGTGTGGATGCCCCGGGTTTGATTCCCAGTCAGGGCACACAGGAGGAGTGTCCCTCTGCTTCTCCACTCCTCCCCATCTTGCTTCTCTCTCTCTCTCTCTCTCTCTCTCTCTGTCTTCCCCTCCTGCAGCCATGGCTCGATTGGAGTGAGTTGGCCCCAGGCACTGAGGATGGCTCCATGGCCTCTGCCTCAGGTGCTAAGAAGAGCTCAGTTGCTGAGCAGTGGAGCAAAGCCTCAGATAGGCAGAACATCACCCCCTAGAAGTTTTGTCAGGTGGGTCCTGGTCAGGGTGTATGTGAGAGTCTGTCTCTGCCTTCCTTCCTCTCACTGAATAAAAAATAAAATAAAATTATTTTATTTTATTTTTTGTATTTTTCTGAAGCTGGAAACGGGTAGAGACAGTCAGACAGACTCCCGCATGCGCCCGACCGGGATCCACCCGGCACGCCCACCACGGGCAAAGCTCTGCCCACCAGGGGGCGATGCTCTGCCCCTCCGGGGCATTGCTCTGCCGCGACCAGAGCCACTCTAGCGCCTGGGGCAGAGGCCGAGGAGCCATCCCCAGCACCCGGGCCATCTTTGCTCCAATGGAGCCTTGGCTGCGGGAGGGGAAGAGAGAGACAGAGAGGAAGGAGGGCGGGGGTGGAGAAGCAAATGGGCGCTTCTCCTATGTGCTCTGGCCAGGAATTGAACCCGGTTCCCTGCACGCCAGGCCGACGCTCTACCGCTGAGCCAACCGGCCAGGGCCAAAATTAAATTTTAAAATAGAATATTGCTGCAATTTTCAACCTTTTTCATCTCATGGCATGTGTAAACTAAATACTAAAATTCTGAGATACACCAAAAAATTTTTTCTTTTGGCAATCTGACAAAAAAATAGGTATAGTTTTGATTGATTTATAAAAATCATGTGCCTATACTTGTACATAAGGATCTCTGGTACCAAGAATTAACCAATCAGATGCAACCTTATTATGTGATATGACCAATAAGATGCAACTCTATCATATGACCTCTATATTTGTGGTTCAAGACAGGGCATTCATACCAGACGACTGATGCTGTGTTGGCTGTTGTCATTTTTTAATTTAACAATCTAAGGGAAAAGAAGTCAGTGCCCCCTGATTAAATAGTCAAGTGTTGTGTGTTTTAAAAATGCTTGTAGCACTCTGGTTGAAAATCACTGAATTACTGTAAGGAATTGCAAGGTGTGAATTAGACACATAGATATATTTTAAAAACATAATCTTGACTAAAAAAAGGCATCCACAGAATTATTTGTGCAGTTTGATGCTGTTTATGTAAATTTGAAACACGCACAAAATAATCCTGTAAATTATTCATAGACACACACATATTTCTTTAAAGTAGGTGGAACAATGCCCATGAAATTCATAATAGTGGTTTTGCCTTTGCCTCTGGGAGTTGGAGGTAGAAATAGTAATGTGGCAGTTGACAAAAGGGACTTTGGGGACAATGCACATGCACTTACTAGGCGTTTAAACACATTTCCACGTATTTCAGTTTTAGGAATCTGATGACAAGGTTTTTAATAGTGAAGGCCGTTGGCTTTCTGCATTCTCTTTGCATGTCCGCATTTTACTTTGAGGTCAGGTACACAAATAAGAAAATATCAGACTTCACTGGTTTCCCTGGTTATTACAGGGTCTGATGTCTTTTTATGTATTGTTTATGCCTGCCCAGCATTTGCCCTCTGCCTGTGAGGAGCCCCCCCCCCCCAATACTTTGATTCTGTGATGCTGATAGAGACTGCCTGTTTTTAAGAGCCTCTTTACTCCGTGGTCTCAGGAGAGGGCACAGAGGTGGGCAGCTGACCCAAAGTGGGCCATTACACCCTGCCCTGGCTTCAGAGGTTGGTGGGAGATGGAGGTGTGGCCAGCTTCCTGCTTCCTGCAGAAGCAAGGCCCATTCCAAGCTGTGGTCTTGTAATTATTCCTGGGAGCTCAGCCTGAGGTCTATTTCTACAGTCCTCACAACAAGCCTGCAAGCAAGTTAACCCAGTGTAATCCTTCCTTTTCCTGCTTAGAAGTGATTCTGTCCTGTACAGCTGAACACGGGTGTGTATTGGATTGGCAAATGAAAATCCGAGGCATTACTGAGTGCATGTTCCCAGAGCCCCTCTCGAGAGATAAAACAGTAAGGGGCTCTACAAAGAGGGGTGATGCATGGAAAAGAATAGATGAATTGACATAATACACTGGAATAACTCTGGCATGTGCTGCAGTGCACTTCTCAGCACTCCTCAGCAGTGGTCCCAGGGACCAGGACACACCCCAGACCAATTACATCAGATGTCTGGGGTGGGAGCCAGACAGCAGTCGCTTTTACAGATCCTGGGGGGATTCCAATGTACGGCCAAGTTTGCGATGCATTTCTCTTAAGAAAGGAAGGATGTATTCCTCCAGGTGCTGTGAATGCTGCAGGAAGACTGCCCTCAGCTCTGAGTCCCCTGTGAGGATGGTCTCAGTTGAAGAAATTGCCTCACTCAAGACTGTTTTTCCTTCCAGGGGCAGTCTGCATCCATTGACTCATCAATATAGGGGTATAAAGGCCTGACCCCTGGGACCATATCATAGCTCAGCTTTTCGCTGTGTCCAATTCTGCTTCCTTCTCGCTTCCATAGATGGTGATCCCAAGGTTGTCCCTAATACACCTCCTGTGTGCCAGTCTCCATCTGGAATTGGCTTCCTGGGAAACCCTGCAATAACTATGACAATAACCATGTGGTAGGTCTTCCACCTTTGTTTAAATGAAAGTCCTGGAATCTAAGTCAAAGGACAATTATGCCATCGACAGATGAATGGATAAGCAAAATATGGTCTATCTATACCAGGGGTCCCCAAACTTTTTACACAGGGGGCCAGTTCACTGTCCCTCAGACTGTTGGAGGGCTGGACTATAAAAAAAAACTATGAACAAATCCCTATGCACACTGCACATACCTTATTTTAAAGTAAAAAAACAAAACGGGAACAAATACAATATTTAAAATAAAGAACAAGTAAATTTAAATCAGCAAACTGACCAGTATTTCAATGGGAACTATGCTCCTCTCGCTGACCACCAATGAAAGAGGTGCCCCTTCCGGAAGTGCGGTGGGGGCCAGATTAGCGGCCTTAGGGGGCCACATGCAGCCCGCGGGCCGTAGTTTGGGGACCCCTGATCTATACAGTGGAATATTATTTAGCCTGAAAAAGGAAGGAGATTCCAATACACTCTACAACAGAGATGAATCTTGAAACACTATGCTAAGTGAAATAAGCCTGTTTTCTTTTGATTAGTGTTAGCACGGTATATTTTTTCTTCATACATTTACTTTTAACCTATATATTTCTATATATTTAATGTAGACAACGCTTATTTGGGTCTTATTTTTTGATCCACTTGGACCATCTCTGTCTTTTAATTTGGTGCTTTTAGGTGATTGATGTTCCAAGTGATTATTGATGTAGCTGAATTAACTTCTACTACGATATGTGCTACTATTTTTTTTTTTGTATTTTTTTTTTTTTTCTGAAGCTGGAAACAGGGAGAGACAGTCAGACAGACTCCCGCATGCGCCCGACCGGGATCCACCCGGCACGCCCACCAGGGGCGAAGCTCTGCCCACCAGGGGGCAATGCTCTGCCCCTCCAGGGTGTCACTCTGCCACGACCAGAGCCACTCTAGCGCCTGGGGCAGAGGCCAAGGAGCCATCCCCAGCACCCGGGCCATCTTTGCTCCAATGGAGCCTTGGCTGCGGGAGGGGAAGAGAGAGACAGAGAGGAAGGGGGGGGTGGAGAAGCAAATGGGCGCTTCTCCTATGTGCCCTGGCCGGGAATCGAACCTGGGTCCCCCGCACGCCAGGCCGATGCTCTACCGCTGAGCCAACCGGCCAGGGCCTGTGCTACTATTTTCTATCTGTTGTCCTTGTTATTATTTCTGTCTTCCACTCTTTTTTTTTGTGGTTTTAATTGATCATTTTATATGTTTCCATTTTTATCTCCTTTTTTGTTTTTTTTTCTGAAGTTGGAAATGGGGAGGCAGTCAGACAGACTCCCGCATGCACTCAACCGGGATCCACCTGGCATGCCCACCAGGGGGCGATGCTCTGCCCATCTGGGGCATTGCTCTGTTGTGACCAGAGCCATTCTAGCACCTGAGGCAGAGGCCATGGAGCCATCCTCAGCGCCCGGGCCAACTTTGCTCCAATGGAGCCTCAGCTGCGGGAGGGGAAGAGAAAGACAGAGAGGAAGGAGAGGGGGAGGGATGGAGAAGCAGATGGGCGCTTCTCCTGTGTGCCCTGGCTGGGAATTGAACCTGGGACTCCTGCACGCCAGGCCGATGCTCTACCACTGAGCCAACCGGCCAGGGCCTTTATCTCCTTTTTCAGTACATTGGTTATTCTTTAAAATTTTCTTTTTTAGTGGTTGCCTTAGAGTTTACAATATACATTTACAACTAGTCCAAGTCAACCTTCAAATAACAGTGTACAACTTTACTGGTAGTGTGAGTACCTTATATCAATAACAATAAAACAATCCCAATTCCTCCCTCCCACCCCTGTGTGTCATTGCTGTCATTCATTTTACTTATATATAAGCCTTCTTAAACATATGTATACATGCATGATATATATTCATAAGCATATACGATTGACTACATTGTTACTATTATTTTTGAACAGCAGATAACAATTGGCACTGGTTCCCAGGATGGTTGCCACTTGTAGCTTCCTGCATCAGTACGCGGGGTCTGTCTATATTCACCTGTCTGTTCCTCCAATCCTGGCAGCAGTGGTTTGCCTGGTTCCCTCAACTCTCTTACAGATTCAAGAAGAGTTGTTGATTTTTCAGTCTGTTCAACTCTTTACTTGTTAGGATGGAGTGGAGACTTCCAAGGTCGTTGCCTGGGGAACCAAAAGTTAACCTAAGAATCTTAATCCAGTCTGGAGAAGGAGGAAGACAAGGAAGACGTCCTGGAGGAAGTGACATCCCAAATAAAACCCAGTGAGAGGGAATGAGAGATCCAAGGAAGAGAGTGCACACTGGGGTGGAAAGGCTAGAAGAAGTTGAGCTTAGAACTGAGGAGGGTAAGTGTTGAGAGATCAGGTGACGGAGGTAGGCTGGAGTCTGAATCAGAAGGTCTTACATGGTATTGGAGAAATCTTGTGAAAAGGGAAATTAAGATTCACAACACTGACACAGCTCCAAAGAACTCAGGTCCATTATAGACATTCCTGACTGCATCCTCATGACAGCTCCTGTGATGTCCATGTGCAAAGTGCTTGAGATAATTCCGCGTGGCTTAGAGCACTTTGTAGCTATTAAGTGCCCATATAAATTGCAACTTATTGGCTCAAATATTTGATTTCCTATTTTTCTTTCCATTTGTGTGTCACCTGTAATTAGAGTTCCAAAGTGCTCAGTGCACCAAAGTGCTCAGAGTGATTTTTTTTCTAATAAAAATAGAAAGGAAGGAGAGGAGACTCATCTTCCTTGAAGATTGCAAAGTGGAAAAGACCAAGCAACTCTAGCTTCTGGATGGGCACTTGTGTTGAGATTTATGAGAACTACAATGCTATCCCTCATTTCTTTCTTAAAGGAGTGGGTTAATCTTTCTGCTACTCGTGTGTGTGTGTGTGTGTGTGTGTGTGTGTGTGTGATTGTGCCTATACTGCTTATTTGCAGCCTCATCAGCAACACAAATATTTATTGAGCATCTCTTATATTTGGACACAAACTTCAGAACTACCCCTGCCCTCTCTTAGCTCCACCATTTGTGGATTAACTTGTTCATTTATTCATTTACTTGTTCATTCAACCAACCAACAATTATTGAGCACATTCTAGGAACCCAGTTCTGTGCTAGGGGCTGAAAACACAGGGTCAACAAGATAGACGTGGTGCCCACCCTCAGGGAGCCTACATTCTACTGGGGGTAGACACCCCAACAAATACATAATAGAAAAAACAATTTACCCATTGACGTAAGGGTCAATTTCAGTGCTACACAAAAGTGTGCATGGATAGATTACTTAGCTGAGGTGCCCAGGGCGGCTTGTCTGTGGAGGTCACATCTCAGCTGAGAGATATAGGGTAAAGGAGCGGTATATTGAGAAGTGATGCAGGGAAAGTGTTTTAGGAAGAGGGGAGTGTGTGCAAAGGCCCCCAAGTTGGAAAAGGGCGTAGCTTCTACAGACTACAGGTAGGCTTGAAGAGGAAGATGTAAAATACTCACTGAACCTTCACCCACTGTGGGTGAATGCTGTCAAGGGGTGCAGCCACTTTGAACAAACCGTGTGCTGGTCCCTCAAATCACGAGAAATTATTTAACCCAGCCATTCCATTCCTAAGAACATATCTAAGAGGAATGAAAACATGTGTCTATACAAAAACCTGTATTTATGTGAATGTTCAGAGCAGTGTTATTCACAATTGCCAAAAGGTAGAGACAACCCAAATGTCCACCAATGGATGATTGAGTAAAAATGTGGTCTATGCAAACAATGGAATATTATTTAGCCATAAAAAGGAATGAAGTCCTAATACTTTATACAACATAGATAAGCTTTGAAAATGCTATGCTAAGTGAAAAAAAAAAAAGCCAATCACAGAGGACTTAGTATTATACGTGTCCATTTATATGAAATATCCAAAACAGAGAAATCTACAGAGACAGAAAGTAGAACTGTGGTTACGTAGAATGGGGGGAGGGATCAGGAGTGATAATTAAAGAAAGTGGGTTTTGGGGGGGGTGAAATGTTCTAAAATGTGGTGATAGGTACACATATCTGTGAATATTCTATAAGCCATTGAATTGCATACTTTAAATAGGTGAATTGTATAGAATGTGAATTGTATCTGAATAAGGCTGTTTATAAAAAATTTTGCTATTTCAAGAACAATGGTGGTAACAGGTGTTTTTTAATGTATTTTTATATGATATATATATCTTTAGATTTTATTTATTGATTTTTAGGGAGAGGGAGGGAGAGAGAGAGAAAAAGAAAGAGAGTGGGGAGAAGCAGGAAGCATCAACTTGTATTAATTGCTTCCCGTATGTGCCTTGACCAGGCAAGCCCAGGGGTTGGAACTGGTGGCCTCACTGTTCCAGATTGGCGCGTTATCCACTGTGCCACCACAGGTCAGGCTAGAAAATATTTTTAAAATTTTTATTTATTGACTTTTAGAGAAAGAGAGGGAGGGAGAGAGAGAGAGAGAAACATCGATTTGTTGTTCCACTCATTTATGCATTCATTGGTTGATTCTTGTATGTGCCCTGACTGGGGATCGAACCTGCAACCTTGCCATGTCAGGATGATGCTCTAACCAACTGAACTACCTGGGCAAGGCTTGAGGTGTTTTAAATAGTGGGGTGTCCTGGTCTGATTCACTTTTTCAGAAGCTCTCTGTGACTTATTGCCAGGAGGAATGAGAGCGGAGGAAGAGAGACCAGTGAGGGTCCCACTAGCGGTCCGCATGCAATGACGGTGCCTTGTACTTTGGGCTGGTCGAGTTCACAAATCAAAATACAGGACTCCTAGTTAAATTTAAGTTTCAGATAGGCAACGACTATTTTTAGTAGAAGTACATCCCACCTATTGCATAGAACACAGTAATACTAAGAGTTATTCTTTGCTTATCTGAAATTCAGATTTTGTAACAGGCCTACTTACACTAAAAAAAAACATAATGGTTTATCTGAAATTCCAACTTAACAGGGCATCTGTACTTTTGTCTGGTAACCTTCCTTGGACTAGGATGGTGGCGGAGGAGATAGAGGGGAGTAAACAGATTCAAGAAGTACTATGAAGGCAGAATTGTCAGGACTTTGTTGACATGAGAGAAAAGGGAGCAGGAGAACCAGGTTCCTGCCCGAAGCATCAGGGTGGTGGTGTCATTGGCTGAGACAGGAAACACTTGGTTGTGGTTGCAAAGAAACAAGTAGGGAGGGATGATTTGGAATAATAATAATAAAAAAGGTTAGGGTTCTTATTTCATTGGAGTCAGGGTCAAAGTCATGCTAACAACAAGAATATCTTTTACTTCATGTGAGCCAGGACTGGGACAGCTCCAGGAAAAACTCCCACTTGCATTGATGTGTTGCTTCTAAAGCAGGCGGGTGAGAAATTGGTTCCTGGAGTCTCAGGGTCTGAGCTGGAGTGAGAGGTCCGGCATCCTGCGGACCAAAGCCATGGCTTCTCCCTTTGGGGCCAGCGGTGGCTGAACAAAGCTTCTCTGATGAGGCTCAGGCTGGTCAAATAACACTGACCCTAGGACAGAACCGGTTTCAGAAGGCAGGGCTTTGGAACCAGGATGGGGAGATTTAAGTGTGTGTGTGGTGGTGGGGGTGGAGCGTGGCTTCAATAAAAGCAGGAGAGGATTTAGGAGAAAGAGAGGTACTGTGTGGTGTCTATGTGGGACCACTCTTTTGGATGACTAACTCTGTAACTGGCAGCTGACACCGAAACCAGTCTGCATAGCCTTTTTCTTTTTCTTTTTCTTTTTTCTTTTTTTTTTTTTTTGTATTTTTCTGAAGCTGGAAATGGGGAGGCATTCAGACTCCCGCATGTGCCCAACTGGGATCCACCCTGCATGCCCACCAGGGGGCGATGCTCTGCCCATCTGGGGCGTTGCTCTGCTGCAACCAGAGCTATTCTAGCGCCTGAGGCAGAGGCCACAGAGCCATCCTCAGCACCTGGGCCATCTTTGCTCCAATGGAGCCTTGGCTGCGGGAGGGGAAGAGAGAGACAGAGAAGAAGGAGAGGGGGAAGGGTGGAGAAGCAGATGAGTGCTTCTCCTGTGTGCCCTGGCTGGGAATCGAACCCAGGACTCCTGCACACCAGGCCGATGCTCTACCACTGAGCCAACCGGCCAGGGCCTTGTACAGCACTTTTAAAAAAATAAAATTACCAGAGCAGGCAAATTGTGTCTTGCTATGAACAGTTTTTCTTTTTTTTATATATTTTGTATTTTTTGTATTTTTCTGAAGCTGGAAATGGGGAAGCAGTCAGACAGATTCCTGCATGTGCCCGACCGGGATCCACCCAGCATGCCCACCAAGGGGTGATGCTCTGCCCATCTGAAGCGTCGCTCTGCTGCAACCAGAGCCATTCTAGTGCCTGAGGCAGAGGCCACAGAGTCATCCTCAGCACCCGGGTCAACTTTGCTCCAATGGAGCCTTGGCTGCTGGAGGGGAAGAGAGAGACAGAGAGGAAGGAGAGGGGGAGGGGTGGAGAAGCAGATGGGCGCTTCTCCTGTGTGCCCTGGCTGGGAATCGAACCTAGGACTCCTGCACACCAGGCCGATGCTCTACCACTGAGCCAACCGGCCAGGGCCAGTTTTTATTTTTTTAAAGACCAAAGTTTTATTTATTTATTTTTTTTGCAGAGCATTTTAGATTTTGTTACTATGGAGGTATCAAACAGCAACAATAATGCCTATAGAAATGGATACATCAGGGTCACATTGATATAAAAATGGCTACTTTATATCATGCTGGTGCTTTTAATGTTTCAAAACAATATATATGTTTTGAAATATAAAGTATATTTATATCTATCATTTTTTCCCCTTAGTTCTCACATTATTCTCCTGTCCTGCTGTTCTCCACACATTAGTGTTCCCAAATGAGGTGTGAGTCTCCAGTTCTGTCTGCAAGAACTAAGGAGGTATCTTAACGTAAGTTGAAAAGAGTTTTGTCCTAACTCCTGGATTGTTCAAGAAAGGACTCCTATTGGGTTTGAAGGCTACTCCATGCAACATGCACTTTTAATAAAAACGTTTTTCTTTTAAAAAGTGGAATTTGTTGCTAATAGTTAAAAATCAAGATACTGATTTTTAGAAGATCTGGACCAAGTTCCATGAGTTGGGTGGGGCAGAGTATTATTGGTTTCCCACTCCAGACGGGCATCCAGGCTCCGTGGTCCACGCTTGGCCCTCTTGCTTCCTGTTTCCTGGAGTCACCTGTAGGCATTTGAATCTGTGCTCATGGAAGGCTCTCTGTGGTGGACTGATGAATGGCCCCCAAATATAGCCAGGTCTTAATCCCTGGAACCTGTGAATGTTACGATGAATGCTAAAAAGGCTTTTGCAGATATGACTTAAATCAGTGGTCCCCAACCTTTTTTGGGCCAATGGCCAGTTTAATGTCAGAAAATATTTTCACGGACCGGCCTTTAGGGTGGGACGAATAAATGTATCCCGTGACCGAGACAAGCATCAAGAGTGAGTCTTATCAGGCATCCCCAAACTATGGCCCGCGGGCCACATGCGGCCCTCTGAGGCCATTTATCCAGCCCCCACCGCACTTCCGGAAGGGGCATCTCTTTCATTGGTGGTCAGTGAGAGGAGCACTGTATGTGGCGGCCCTCCAACGGTCTGAGGGACAGTGAACTGGCCTCCTGTGTAAAAAGTTTGGGGATCCCTGTTGGATGTAACAGAGGGAATCTGGTCATTTTTAAAAAAAATAAAACATTATTCAGACTCAAATATAAATAAAATGGAAATAATGTAAGTTATTTATTCTTTCTCTGCAGATCGGTACCAAATGGCCCACGGACCAGCACCGGTCCGTGGCCCCGGGGTTGGAGACCACTGGCTTAAATGAAGGACCTTCAGATGCGGAGAGTCTCATGGATTACCCAGGTGGGCCCAATGTTATCATAAGCGTCCCTATAAGTGGGAAGCAGAGGGAAGTTGGAACACAGACAGAAGGCAATGAAATGACTGAGATAGGAGGCTACACTACTAGCTTTGAAGATGGGGAAAGGAGCCACAAGCCAAAGAATGCAGAGCCAGAGGCTGGAGAAGGCAAGGGGAGGGACTTACCCCTAGAGCCTCTGGAGGAAGCATGGTCCTGCCAACAGCTTGATTTCAGCCCTGTGAAATGGCTTTAGGACTTCTGGCTTCTAGAACCGTAAGAGAATATGTATGTGTTGTTTTGAGCCATGGAATTTGTTTTACAGCCCCAGTGGGAAACTGACAAACCGTCTTACCTTGGACATGGGAATAAACAAATTAGTCTCTTGTCTTGTCCCCTGCTTTCACTTCCTTTTCTGAGACCTGCCATCATCCTGGGGTTCTGGTAGACCTGAGCTGGGGTTCAGCAGGGAGCCTATTGACACTGGGCAGAGATGACTGGCAGCATGAGAGACACTGAGACTGAATCCTAGAGTCCCCCTCCTATGATAGCACTGTAGGTATTTCACTTTGGTTCAGTATCCCTTCCCCCTTCTTTTGTTTTGAGGAACTTTGCCCCCTCCCCCACTTCATGGGGCCCCATAAATCCAGCCCAGTGTAACTCCTGCTCCCCACGCAAGGGCTAAGACTATGACAGAAACAGGCCACTCAGATGTGATTCTGGGATAGTAGTTCTCCAACTGAACTGTGCATTCTAATCTCCCGGCTGGATTATTGACTCAAGAGTCTCACCTGAGGATTTGTCTGCCTGACAAGTTCCCAGGTAATGCTGATCCAGGGGCCACACTTTGAGAATCCCTGCTCTAGGAACTTGATTCCCGAAAGATAGAAAGCAGGTGGTGAGATCATTCAAAACAGATGGTTCGTGCCTGCCTATAATAAAGTCCCTGAGTTAGGGCGTTCTGAGGGTTTGGTTGTTCCTTTGTTTCTTTTAATTTAGCTATCCCCCACATTCAGGCTCTTTTTGCTTAGGATAGCAGGACTTGTGGCTTGCAACTGAAGTATTTTGATGGACTGAACTTGCAAAATATCAAGGAACTCACTGATACTAAAAAAAAGGTAGAGCTCCTGGAACACCAGACGTTCAGAGCCTAGGCTAGATGTAATCTCTGTCTGCCATGACCATGTTAATATAGATGATAGGAAGCCCTTATTAAATCCCTTGTGAACGAATGCTAGGCCTTTTACAGGTACTTTGTCAGCCTTACGGTCATTCTGAAGGGAAGATATTTTTACCTTTATTTTTCACTTGAGGAAATGGAGGCCCAGGAGTTTGCTATTGGAGTGATAGAAAATCAACACAGATATTGTTAGTGAAGAGTAGACAAAAGGACAGTATTTTTCTTCCCTTTTTCATTTTCCCTGGGTGACCAGTGGCCCCATGAACCTACCTGTACTGTGTCTGGAAAAGTCTTTGAAAGAGGCAAGAGGAAATATTGATTTTGACCATCATAATTAGGTGTTGAAAAAATTTCCAGTTTGCTTTTTGTTTCGAATATTAGATCTTCCATAAATTCTAGAGGTAGCAGAAGAGCCACGTTTGGGCTTTTGGCCCACAAGTAGATCAAGCAAGTTTGATGCCTGGAATTCATACGGAAAGCACCGAGAATGAAGTGAGATGTCAGATGAATGGCTGGAGAAAATAGCTTGTTTTCTATTTTTATTACAAAAAGTATCTGTTTGTATCAGACATTTCTTATGCCCCATATTATATTCGCTTCACTCATCTTTTGCTTCAGTTGTAGCTGTAGCAACTGGCTCTACACACCAGGGTAACTTGAAAGTCCCTCCTGTTAACTGCACAGATTATCTCTTGTTTTTTGCCCCAGGGCATTGCTGCTTCCTTGGTGATGGGACATCCATGTGAATGCGTTTACTTGTACTGAGTACTGAGCCTGCAAGTGGGAGACTACGAAAAACTTGTGGCTGAACCTTTCTCTAACGAAGGATGAGCCAGTAGATAAATATTCCCTTCTTATCTCTTGGGAGGACAGTCCTGAGGTGTGTTCTTTAAGGCTCCTTAGAAGGTCCCAGTGGGATAGAGTGTAAGTTGCCCAGAGCAGGACCACTTCAGGGATGCTCTTTGGATCAGCTGTTCTTCTTTCCCATTTCATTCTTCTCGGTCCCCAATCCCTAGTCTCTGGAATCACATCTACAAATAATGAGCTACCTGCAAGCCCAGGTCTTAGGCTAGAACAACACTCACTCTAGAAAGTTAGAACATACAGATGAAGACCACTAAATCACCCATAATACTATCCTCTCTAGAGACCTGTTCTGTTAAGATTTGGATGTGCATTCTTTTGAAATGCATACATACATTTTTTTTAAGACACTACTGAGATCATACTGTATCCTTACTTTTTTTCCATTTGCTATATTGTGAAAATCTTATGTGATTAAATTTTCTTTTCCTATGTAGTTTTCAATCGTGGCCCAGTTTTTTTATTTCTTCATTCATTATTCATAGAGCAGCTATTATGTCACAGGGACTATTTTCAGTGCTGAAGATATAGCAATGAACAAACACATCAGATCTCTGTTCTCGTGGATTTGACGACATTCTTGTTAGGATCTTTCTTACATTCTAATGGGGCAATATTTCTTTTACCAATGCCCTGTTTACATTGCTTCTGATGATCAATCTAAAACAGTGCTTCTGTGAACATTTTTGAAGGTATTCTTTGGACTCTTCTCAATTTTCTTCTCTTAGGATAAATTCCTAGAAGTGGAATGGCTGGAAAAAAGGGGATGGGAATAAATGAGGGTGCTGAGATGCTTATGTAGGTCTGACTGTGGAGCACAGACTATATTAATAATCATACTGTTAATACCACTGAATTAAACCAAACATGGTAACTGGAGGCAGTCAAATAGTTCCCAGCTGGCTTTCCCAGGTAAGTTGTGTGATTTAATAATGAACAGGTCAGACATGGAGTTAAAACAAAACTTAGACATGTTGTTGTGCAAATGACCAACTGTGTGATTTTTTTGGTTCAGTTTCATCATTTGTAAAGTGGGGGAGAATGGTTCTCATTATAGGGGTTATTTAGTCAGTAAATATTTGAGTGCTTACTAATCACCAACCTCTAAGCTAAGAACTAACAGTCCAGTGGGAAAGGAGATGCTAATAAACAATTATATAAATATAAAACTACAAGTTGTATTCTGTGCTATGATAAGCATAGAAGGGCATAAGAATGAAAAACAGAGACCTTATTTTTTTTTTTTTTTAAGGAGATGGCGGTTGGGAGATTAAGTCATGTATGAGAGTTGGTATGACAGGCGTGTAGGAGGAGTTAACCAGGTCAAGGTCGGGAGAAACATTCTGAGGAGGGAGCAGCAGGTACTACAAAGCACTTTGAAGATGGGATGTGATTGTATGCCATTCTCCTTCCAATTTCAGAGCCCTTGCACTTGTAGTTCTTTCTGGAATTATCTCTCCTGATATCTGATCTTCTCATGGCTGGGTTCCTTCCCAATTTAGTCCTTAGTTCCAAAGACATCTCAGAGATACCTTCTCTAAATATATCCTTCTAAAGTTAATGCCTCCACCCACATGCCTGGCCTTATTTTATTACCTTGCTTTATTTTCTTTTAACACTTACTACTAATTCGAGCGTCCATATTCACTTGTTGAACGTACTTCTCACCCATCCCCTTGAATGCAAACCCCAAGATGGAAAGGATTTTTTTGGGGGCGGGGGTGGCTATTGGGAGGAGCAGATTTAAATGAATTCTCAGCGTCTGTCATATAATAGTTGTTCAATGCATACAGAGCTTGGCGCAAAGTCTGTCCTTGCCTGCTTTGCTGCCTGTGGCTTTTGCCGAGCTTCGGTGTCACCGCACAGACCTCCGCCAGCCCGGGACAGCATGGTGGGCGCACTGGAGGCGGGGCTCCCTAACCGGAACCCAAGTGCAGTGGCGGCCATAGTTTCCGGTGGCAGCGGACACTTCCCGTGGAGGGGTTGTTCCGTGGCACCCGCCAGGGCCGTGGAGGACGTGGAGAGCTGGGAGCTCGGGCCATGGGTGACCACAGCCTGGACGAGTTCCGCCGGTGCTGGCAGGAGGAGCTGGCGCAGGCCCAGGCGCTGAGGAAGCGGCGGCGGCCCGAGGCTGCGGAGCGGCGGCCACGGCGGCCCGAAGTGGCCCCTGGGCACGGCGAGCAGGCCTCCGGGTACCTGGCGCTGGCCCAGGGCCTTCTGGAGGGCGCGGGGCGGCCCCCGGCGGCATGGGGGACCTGGCCCGAGAAGCAGGATGCAGCCAGCCGTTCCCGCTCCCCTCCAGCCTGTGAGGGGGCCGGGGCTGGGGCTGGGGCCGGGGAGCAGCTGGTGGACCAGCTCATCCGTGACCTGGTGAGTGACCCTCGCCTCCTGCTGAGCCAGGGCCAGCCCCGCTAAAACCCGCCAGTGAGTCACCACTGCGGGGAGAAGAACTATAATAAGGGCACACACACCTCTGTGCGTGCACAGATTATCTCTGGAAGCAGGGGTTCCCAACTGGAGCGACTTTGTTTAGCAATGCAGATATTTAGCAATGCAGACATTTTTAGATGCTAAATGAGGGGCGGAAGGAAATAGCCGTGGACAGAGGGCAGGTATGCTCATGAACATCCTGCGACACACAGGACACCCCCCCTCCCGCACATTATCTGGCCCAAAATGTCTTTAAGTATAAGACTGAGAAATCTTGCTCTAGAAGGATTCCTAAATTTTTAACAAGGTTGCATTGGGGGAAGAGGACTCTAGGACATGGATAGAAAGGTATTTTAACTTGTTTCTATATACTGTTTGTACTGTTCAAGCGTTCCTAATTGTACATATATTACTTCAATAATAATGAAAGCAGAAAAAAGAGGCACTGCCGTTGGTGTGGAGTTTCTTATTTTGTGGGGCATGGTTCTCTTCACCAGTCTGGAGGAAGATGAAGATCTTCATGCCTTTGTCCCCCTCCCCAACCCCCCCACCCAAAAAAAGTCCCCTTTAGAGTTGGGATAATCAAGATCACCTGAAACATATCCGTGGTTAAGACTTGGAGGCGTCCCTAAACTAGGGCCCACGGGCTGCATGCGGCCCCCTGAGGCCATTTATCCGGCCCCCACAGCACTTCTGGAAGGGGCACCTCTTTCATTGGTGGTCAGTAAGAGGAGCACTGTATGTGGTGGCCCTCCAGTGGTCTGAGGGACAGTGAACTGGCCCCCTGTGTAAAAAGTTTGGGGACCCCTGGTTAAGATAATAAGACAACAGGTTTTAATGGCTCATTTTCAGTTAGGCTTCCACAGCTTCCCAGTTGGGAGTAATTTTGTTATTGGCAAGTTCTGATGAATGATGGCTTAATATTTAATCTATAGTTATATTCAAAGAATATTAATAGCTATGAGTTTTCACCAGGTGTCCAGTCCTGTGCTCTGCTTTATCTCTAAGGTTGGAGATAGCCTTTTTTTTATGTGTGAGTGTTATAAACTTTTTCATTTAATGTGACAATTCTCATGCGTATGAAAATTTATGCCGGTTATGAAAAATGTATGCTGGTATCATAAATTTTCATAGGCATAAGGGAAGGTGGTTTAGCACCTGATAGGGTACTGGAGTCAGCCCAGATCTATGCAGAAGTTGTTCCCATGGAAGTGTAGACTGAGGCAAGACCCTCCCCTGGGGGTAGAAATGAACGGGAAAGTGGATTATTAGGATAAAGGCACATTTGGGGCCTCCATAGCTGAAACCTTCCCCACTGAATGTGACAGTGTCTTCAGGCTTCACAGTCCTGGGAGGTAGGCATTGTTAGTCTTTTAAAATGAGGGAAACTCAAAGAGGTTTTCTGTCTATGGCTCAGGCATATCCAGCTGATAAATTCTGAGGATTGAATTTGGATCCAGATCTTTTGGGTTCTACATTTCATCAGGTAGGAGTTTCCCAAACTCGACTTGGTTTAAGAATCACTTTAGGCTTTATTAAAATAAAGGTTCTGGTGTCTCCCCAGACCTGCTGCTTGAGTCTCCAGAGGAGAGGCCCAGAAATCCGGTGGTTGGGATGATCAGGCAAGTTTGAGAGAGTCTCTGCTGTATAGCTTCCTTTGGTTTGAGGCCTGATTCTCAAGGCTTTGCAGTACTAATTTTTGGGGTAGGCGTTGATACCCAAAGTAGTAGAGTCCTGAATGAAGTTCAATATTTTAAAAATGGGCAGGGCCTGCCTACTGGAGGGTGCAAGGGGCCCAGGAGAATCAAGTTTCATAGGTAGATAGTGAAAGCCTGCCCTGGAACGTGTGCCTGTGATCACTGCCCCCTTCAGAATGGCCGCAGTAGGTACTGCAAGGCTCTACTACTCTGAGGAGCAATCAACCTTTGGGGCAGGTCTGATTTTATTTTTAGTATTTTGCACTCATCAGTAACACTGTTATAAATGAAGTGGTAATTCATTGTGTGTGCTTACACGCTCTCTCCTTGGTACTGTCTCAAAGTTTTAGAGACGTCATTATCTTCTTGATTTCTCCCAACAACCCACCCTTTCCAGTGGCCATTATTAGACCCCTTTGGCAGATGAGCACTAAGAAGGTAATTGATTTTTTTTTTTTTGAGGGGTAGTTGACCCAGTATTTTAAATCTGAGAAATGATGGTAACTTTTATGGAAAAGGCTTGGATTTGTAATTTATTGGTTGTAAGCCTCAAAGCCCACAGAGGTCAGGCTGGTAATGCAGATGAGTGATGTAGGCTAGGTGTTGCTCATTTGGCTCTTGTTTCCCTTGTTCATCTGGTTTTCTGTTATGCTCTTTTCCAGGTTTCGGCCATGCTTCTGTAATGATTTGGTTCATAATGGCTCTTGTTCTTTTTATCACGTTAAATATTATAATGTTGAATTTGTCTTTCTGTTATTTCTGAAGAAAAATACTTAATCGTTTATCTTGAAACATGGCCATCCTCTTGGTTTTGTTTTTCCACTTTTTAAAGTTAAAAAAAAAATCAAACTCTGCATTGAAGTGTACAAATCAGAAATGTATGGCTTGGTGAATTTTTAAGAATGCATATCATGTCAACAGCACCTAGATTACAGAACAGCATCACCAGCTTGTCAGAATCCCCACATGTGATTTCACAACTAGGCACAGACCCAAGTTAACCACTCACCTGACTCCTACACCTTGTTTTAGTTTTGTCTGTTTTTGAACTAGGTAAGTAGAACCATATAGCATGTACTCTTTTATGTTTGGGTTCTTGTGCACATCATTACATATGAGATTTATTCTACTGTTGATGGACATTATTGATAGCTAGTTGGATAGCCAGTTGGAGACTATCAGGAATAGTGTTGCTGTGACATTTTATACATCTTTTGGGACGTGTACTCAGTTTTCTTGGGTTTACGCCCAGTTGTGAAATTCCTGGGTCATGAAGTATGCATATATTCTCAGCATTAGTAGATATTGACTAACAGTTTTCCAAAGTGATTGTATGGTTTCTTCACTTGCATAGTAATTCAAGTGTGCGGAGTATAATATTTCAAGCTCTTCTTTGCCTTAAATGTAACAGCACCTACCTGAGACAACATATGGCAACTGAACTTGACCCCAACATGGGTAAGGTGATGGTAACAAGCTGGGGAACTCATGCTATGGCTAAGCTAAAGGCTGTAGCCACTGCTCATGTCAGCTGCTTGTTGCCATGTAGGAATGTGGGCCCAGTGTTCAGAGTCTTCAGATTTTTGTGTTTTAATTGGGAATATGTATTTTCAAGTGGACTCTATTTTTGCTGCAAAAAGAAAACCACCTAAAACTTTGGCTTCAAACAATACTATTTAGCTCATGTTGTAGAGTGACAGTTTGGCCTAGGCATGGAGGGGTTCACTCATGTCTGAGGTTAGCTGCTGGTCTAGTTGTTGCCGGCTGTGTGTGTGTGTGTTTGGGTTGTGTGTTCCATCACTCAGCAGGTTAGCCATGGGTGGGCCTTCCCATAGT
The DNA here is from genome assembly GCF_036850995.1 of Saccopteryx leptura. NCBI lineage: Eukaryota > Metazoa > Chordata > Mammalia > Chiroptera > Emballonuridae > Saccopteryx > Saccopteryx leptura. The sequence goes on along the minus strand of NC_089504.1, from coordinate 240,341,669 downwards.
CTTGAGAGCAGAAGAAGAGCAAGCCCCAATGCTTTTGAAGTCTCGCCTAGGTCATGTTTGTTATAGTCACATTGACCAAAGTAAGCCATGTTATAGTCACATTGACCAAAGTAACTCCTGGAGTCTGTGTGTAGTTATCCAAATGCCTGATATAGGGAGCCACAAACAGAGTAGAGACCATTAATACAATTGTCTATTACAAACTCTTTTCATTTTTAATTGTCAGGTATTAAATGGTCTGGAGGAAAATAAAGCAGGCAGGAGGGATACAGTATGTATGTGTTTGGGAAGGGCTGTGATTTTAAATAGTGCTATCTCTGGAAGGCCTTCCTGGGAAGGTCACATTTCATGGAAGAGGAGGGAGCATGCTTTCAGAGATCTGAGGGAGAGGATTCTAGGCATAGAACAGTACGTGCAAAGGTTCCATGGCGGCCAGGGCCAGCTGGCTGCGTGGGCCTGTGCAACCTGCGTGACCACACAAGCCCCAGAGTCAGAAGGGGCCTGTGCTGGGTTTAAGGCTGTTTTGTTGCCATCTTGAAATTCTTAATTATTTTTCAACAAGGGGCCCCACATTTTTTTACAATGGGCTCCAGAAATTACATTGCCCATCCTGTTGGTAGGAATGTGCTGGGAGAGTTGGGACCCTTGACATGAAGCCCTGTATTTATTCATTCCACAAACAAATCCATACCCACACTAGACCAAGCTCCTGACCAGGGCGCTCCTCTTTCCCCTGACTTCTCTCCTTTCTGGATCCTAAAGCTCTGATCCCAGCTTAGACTGAAAAGGGCTTGGCTTTGGAAGCAGAGGCCCAGCCTCCTCCGCTTCACTCCAAACTTCTGTGCATGCATCTCCTGGGCTCCCCCCAGCACTTGCTTCCTCAGTTTTTGAGATTGGCATTTTCTACCTCCATCCCTGCTGGAGGGCCCAGGGGAGTCATACCAGTAGGTGGTAAATGAGAATGCCTCTTGAAGTTGGGAGACTGATACAAATGTGACAAATCCCAAAGGCATTTATTGTGCATCTACTGTGTGCAAAGCACTGTTCTGGTTAGATTCTGTGGTGTTGTAGTTCAGTTACATCATCCACATATACAAACAACAGAAATTTATTGGATACCTTTTGCTGTTTCTCGTAGCTAGGCATGGGGATATTGAGAGATAAATGGGCCTTTTGTGGACTGCTTGGGAGTTTAACCATTCTTTATAGCATTATTTCTTTGGAGAAATGATTTCCAAGTTCTAAACAGCTGACTTACTGATGAACTTTGAAATACCTTAGGGTTCCATCTATTTTGCCTTTTGTAGTCTCCTGCCTTTATTCTATTTTATGTGATGATTACTTATCTCTATAAAAGATTTCAGCCTTTGAGTGTAGACCTCATTTCTTATACATTTGTTGACAGTACTTGCCCTCTCTCTAGCAATAGCATGGGCCTGAATTCAGATAGCATTTTGAACACAAAACATCTTGTTTTTAAAAGTGTATTGCTTTTCTTTGTCAGTGAAATGATCACATGCTCTTAAAAATATTTAGGAGAAGTATTCAAAAGTGTAGAAAAAAGGAAAAAAAATCTCATGTAATGTCATTGCTTAGAAGCTCCTGTTCTGTAGAAAAAAATAAACAAATAAACATGAATTTTGAGACAAATTTGTGATTGTAAATTAACGAATGCCTATTTATCTTGACAGTGTTTTAGCCTCCCCCACATACCCCATCTCCACCCCCAACTACTATTTTCTCCTTTAAAGAAGACATGGGTGAAACTAAAACACACCTACTCTTTCTGACTGAGATTGTGTGGGTCTTCTGGACTCAGCTTCTGCAGCATGTGCAAAGTTGAAATAAATTCCTTTAGAAAAGCCTTTCAGTCACAGCTTTAGGAGAAATGTTATTACATAGCTATTGCTTGAACTCTGGGTGCTTTCTCAGTTACTGAAAACACCACCTAGAGAGATCTTCAGTGTTCCAGTTTGCCCTGGAGATATATGTTGGGAACAAAACTGAAGTCAGTTTCTTCACTTCTTACTGATTTGGCTCTTAGTAATTATCCCTTCTTCTACTAAACAAGAGAAGACCGATTAAATTTCTAACAGTAAGGCACGAAACCCATCCATTTACAGAATTAGTCTTACATTAGCACATAGGAGTACAAATCAGCCTCCCTGGGGACGGATCCATTTGCAATTTCTCTCAGCATTTTTGGAGTGAGTCCAGTAGACTTTGGGAAAATCTAGTATTCACTGACTTTGAATTAACAAAGTAACTTGACCCCTTTGTGGGATTCTTCTTCTTTTTTTTGGCTTGGTTGTGAAAGTATTGATTTTTATATCTGTCTGTACTTTAGGATTGTGGTTCTCACCTATCGGTGTGCCTGAGGATCCCTGAAGAAGAGATGCTTGAGCTCACTCTTGGAAATTGGGGTAATAGGTCTGAGAGGCCCTGGGCATTTTTTTAACTCCAAGATAATTTTGATGTGTAATACAGGACAAGAGTCATCAATAGAGTAGAGAATCAATATCTGAGCCATTAAAGAATTAAAAGCTAGATTGTATGTTACCAAAAAGATGTTTTCCCTTAAATTTGAAGGTAAGTTAATACTTTGAGTTTATTGGTCTTCTGTATCATACATTTGGCCATTCTTACATTGCTTGGACTGTTAATGCAAAATAATTCTCTATACGTTTTAGTCATATTGACATTTTTATAATGTGACCAAGTTTCCATATATTAATATTTCCAGCATCTTTAATCTCTTTCTTCTTGGAATATCTTTGTGTGTGTGTGTGTGTGTGTGTGTGTGTGTGTAATGCCAACTTGTCCATCTTCATGTTAAGTCAGTGTAGATAATAGACTTGGTTAACGTAGCCCATAACTTTTTAGATGGCTCTGTGCTTCAAAATAGGGGAAAGTGTGAGAGTATCTTTAGATTGCAAGGTATTTCTCTGCATATTAGTAGCAAGTAATTCTAAGAGTTCAGTGATTTAAATAAAAAGTTTGATTTAAAAATGTTGGTGTTTACATAATTTTAATGAATGTTTCGAAACAGTTAACACCCTTCAGAACTTACAATTAACCAAGAACCATCACAACTGGTGCATTAACAGTGAGACCAGCACAGTGTCCTAATCATTTGTTGGTGTGGGAGCCATGACACCTGGACTGGTGATTTGCACCCTGGTGGTTGCATTTTTTTTTTTTTTTTTGTATTTTTCTGAAGCTGGAAACGGGGAGAGACAGACAGACTCCCGCATGCGCCCGACTGGGATCCACCCGGCATGCCCACCAGGGGCGAAGCTCTGCCCACCAGGGGGCGATGCTCTGCCCCTCCGGGGCGTCGCTCTGCCGCGACCAGAGCCACTCTAGCGCCTGGGGCAGAGGCCAAGGAGCCATCCTCAGCGCCCGGGCCATCTTTGCTCCTATGGAGCCTTGGCTGCGGGAGGGGAAGAGAGAGACAGAGAGGAAGGGGGGGGGTGGAGAAGCAGATGGGTGCTTCTCCTATGTGCCCTGGCCGGGAATCGAACCCGGGTCCCCCGCACGCCAGGCCGACGCTCCACCGCTGAGCCAACCGGCCAGGGCCACTGTGGTATAACTTTTTAAAAGTGATGATTCTTTTTAGAAAGTGCTCTCAGAAAAGACTTGTGGTGTGGATCCACGGTGATCAGACTCCTGAATTACTTAGCCTCCCCTATTCTGCCCCTTTCCACTGTCGCCAGCTGTTAGCTGCTTATAATATGACAAGGGAGACACTTTTCTGTGTAAGTAACAAGGTGGTATGAGAGTAGCATAGGATGTAGACCTAATTATTTATTGAAGGAAAAAGGAGTTGGAGTGTCACTCAAGGAAAGAAATTGGCAATATTAACAATCTGTTATTGCATGCTTACCCCTGGTACTTGTGCCATGCTCTTTCCACTTTCCACATAATAGTTCATTTTATTCTTAATGACATACTAGTTCGTAGGGTAGTTATATCTGTTTTGCAGATGAGGAAACTGAGGCTCAGCTGCATTTGGCCTGATCTCATGGCTAGTCAGGTGGTAAAGCCAGGATTATTAGTTTGAATCTTTAGACTTCCATGCTGTGCTGCGTCCCGGGGATCTTGGTGGTTGGGATCAAGGACGATGCTGGCAGGGTTGGGTAGAGGCACCATCTTCCAGGGCGGGAATAGAGAATTGGTCAACTGAATAGGCAAGAGAGGGAAGGCTCCTGCACCTGAATAACTAAAAACAAGGTGATTTCTCATGCTTCTTCACAGTAGGGTCAAGTCCAGACACCAGTGTAGACTGAGTCGTGAAGGGACTGATTGAAGATAACAGTGCTTGGCGTATCTCTTAACAATGAAAAGCTGAGTTCAGTTTGCATGAATGCAGGCTTTTCTTTGCTTTTATTCTGTGTATATGAGGATTAGAAACATTTTTCTCTTGTTTTTTTTTTTATGTAGGCAAGGCAGACTTCTCCACCTTACTGTAGTCAAATAATCCAAAAGAGAAAGCAGAAGTCCAGGGTGGCAAATGATAATCTCATCTTGTTGCAGCTTCCCTCACTCCAGGGTTGTGTTCAGAGTCTCAAGTTGTATCTGGGCTAGACAAGGTGATGCCTCTCTTTCTTTCTTTTTTTTATTTTTTTATTTTTTTGTATTTTTCTGAAGCTGGAAACGGGGAGAGACAGTCAGACAGACTCCCGCATGCGCCCGACTGGGATCCACCCGGCACGCCCACCAGGGGCGAAGCTCTGCCCACCAGGGGGCGATGCTCTGCCCATCCTGGGCATCGCTATGTTGCGACCAGAGCACTCTAGCGCCTGAGGCAGAGGCCACAGAGCCATCCCCAGCGCCCGGGCCATCTTTGCTCCCATGGAGCCTTAGCTGCGGGAGGGGAAGAGAGAGACAGAGAGAAAGGAGAGGGGGAGGGGTGTAAAAGCAGATGGGCGCCTCTCCTGTGTGCCCTGGCCGGGAATCGAACCCGGGACTTCTGCACGCCAGGCCGACGCTCTACCACTGAGCCAACCGGCCAGGGCCTGCCTCTCTTTCTTGATGAGTGAATTAAGTGAAGCCAGTTAGTTATAGGAAGGGACCTTGCCTGACATTAGACCATGACTTCTCATTATTTTTTTAGGCAAGGACACCTTTGTCTTCCAATTACACTTGCAGATTTTTTCCTGTTTCTTTTTTTTTTTTCTTGTACAGCCAACATTTCTCTCTTGATTTAACATTCTGTTCCTTCTTTTTCCACAAAGAACTGTCAACTCTTATTCTTTTTTTTCCTCTAGAGATCCTTTTTGGCCCTCACACTTAGCCTTGTGCTGTTTTTTTTGTAGTCGAATACATTTCCTTCTTATACCCTGGATTATCTTTTAGCTCTGAGACTCCTAGATGAATGGGAAACATGACTCCAGAAAAATCTTTACCTTGAATATAGGTAGGGTTTACATTGGTGCTCACACTCCTTTAAAAATGCCAAGACCATTTTCGGTTTTGAGACTTCAGCCTTGTAGTCAATGACTGCCTTATCTGAGTGATGAATTAGTAATTTGTTTGCAACCAGTAAGTCACTGGTGTCAGCCAAAGCTTATTAAAGATGAATTTTATTAAGCAAGTTCTGTTGGGACAGAGAGTGCTGCTTTGTTGAGCTTTACAGAAGCAAACACCAAAGTGAGCTTTGGCAGGTGGATTTGGGAAAAGGCAGAGGAGTACATATGCACACTTGGGTTTTTCTTCTGTTTCACACTCATATTTCTTTGTGCTACCAGGATCATCATGACAGCCTTATCTCTCAAATAAAGCCTGTTACCTCATCCCTAATTGCTTATCCAAAGGCAGGCAAGCTCTAATTTCTCTGCATTAATAAACGACACCGAAGAAGAACTGCTTTGTTTGTACTGGCTCTACTCAGGTTGGGCGGTGTGAGCCCTGAGCGCATTAGGAAGCCCTGTGCCTCTCCAGTGGCCAGGGCGAGATGGTGTTCACCTCACTCAAGAGCAGCATTTCATTTATTTACTCTTTGCTCATGTTCACGGCCCTATTCCTTTTCCTGATGAAAACACTTGTGTGACCTAGGTCAGCATTTCCCCTGTGGCTGTGGGCACTCGCTCCCCTCCGAGTTGGGGGTGAGAGCAGTTATCCTGGGAGGACTGATGGCCTCCCTGATTGCAAGGCTCACTCCCTTGGCTGCCTGCTGCTCACCTTTCCTTAGAGGCCACGGGGCTCTCTCCACAGAGCCCTGCACAGATACCTGTGCGCAGATATGCATGCCACGCCCCAGGCTGTGAGATGGCACCTGCTTCTCCTTTTGGAAGCATAATGAACGGGAAATGGTCTCGTGGATTTCGTACATGAACGTGAAGGTACATGTGCGGGGCTCAGAGAATCGAGAATGGTTCTGAGTTAGGTCTCTGACTGCTCTGCTGCATAGTGAGGATGCTTGGCTCCTCCTGGGGAACGCCGTCATCGCTCTTGTCGCCACCTGAGAATGTTTCCGGTAATTTAAAGGGCCGATGAATACGAGTATTTTCAAATCTCAGAATTGGAAGCTTATTTCCTTTCTTTTTTTCTCCTCAGAATGAAATGGACAATGTGCCCTTCTTTGATATCCACCTGCCTTATGAATTGGCAATCAATATATTTCAGTATCTGGACAGGAGAGACCTGGGAAGGTGTGCACAGGTAAGCTGTCGTTAAAGGGTGGTCAGGAGGGACTGGCGTTCTGTGACTGAAGTATGGGCAGCGCCTTTGTCGGAGAAACTGACTTAACACAGTGACTAGCGCTAAAGAATTGATGAATTGGGTAGCAGCTTTACTGGAAGGAAAGCAGCCTTGGAACTGAAGGAATTGTGTTCCACATCATCACTTGGTGTCTACCTTTCTGTGACCGTCTGCCCCCCTGCAGTCTGAGTTGCGGCTGATCCGTGGCCATGCGCTCCAGGCTGACAGCTCTGTGCCGGCCTTTACTGAGCTAGCCTGAGCTGTTCATGTCCGCGCTGTTCTAATGCAAAGATGCAAGCCTTCGGTTTCATCAAGCCTGTCCTTAGGTTGGGAGCTGAGGGTCAATCTGGGGACAAAACAGTGAAGTCCTCTTTTAGGCATATAGTCCAAATTACCCTTTAAACACAAGAATTCCACTCAGTGAGGTGCGAGGCACGTGAGACCTGAGACCCACTGAGGGAATTGCAGGTCACTGTCACCCATCTCATGCTTACTCTGGGGCATACGTCCATGGAGTGGAGTAGTGGGAGATACTGCCTGGGCCAAACTTTATTGTGCACATGAATCACAGGATATCTTGATAAAATGCAAATGCAGATTCAGGAGGTCCAGAGTGGGGCCCAGTAGTCTGTATTTCTAACCAGTGATGCCATTGTGGCTTTGGCACGTTTTGAGAGGTAAGGGTTTAGGCCATTAAAATTAGTCTCTTGTTCACTTCTTTTTGGGGAAGAGTGTATAATTTCTCACAAGCTAAATGCATCTGTGATTGTGGATTCTTGGCTTTTCATGGACAGCTGTGTCCCCCAGAAGACACTGGAATATTCATTGTCTGTAGCTGCCAAAGAATTAACTTGCTTGGCGGTTACCGTTTCCCATTCCTGGATTCTAGAGTGTATTTTACACAAGTGTCTGTACCTTTAAGAAACAGGGTTCAGCAAAATTGAGTGGTAGGAGAACTGTACGCTAAAATTCAAAGCACCACCAAGAATGTGAAGGTGAAAATATTCAGGTAGTTTGGAAGTGCTGAAAACTGCAGCCAGATTTAGATTCTAGAACTTGCTATTTCTGTGGCAGTTCAATGGATCACACATAAAACAGGACATTTTAGAGAGTTTCTGATTTTAAATAGTTTATACTATTTTTTTATGAAGCATTTTGCTTAATCAGAATTATAGGGCAGGGGAAACGTAGGTTTACAGTTGTTCATATGGAAAATAACACAATAGTTAATAAATAATTATATGAGATAGACTGTGTTTCACGTACTCATAATTAAACATACTCCCTCCACCCCCTGTATTTTTCTTTTTAAATAGGAATTTGAAAAAGTTTTTGGTATTCTTAATTGCCAAAGTATTACTTTGCTAGGGATGTTGGCGAGTCTTTTTTGATGCAGAGTGTGGAAATCTTGGAAGAAATTATTCAAAGGCTAAAAGTCACTAAATAAAAATGAACTGAAGTGTAAACCGTGCTCGGAGCTATCGATTACATTAAGAGTACCCACATTGTCTTCTTCTTTCCCCTCCCAAATTGTTCTTGTTATATTCTAACTTTACACATTGGCCCCGTTCCCAAGAGTTGAAAACAAGGGTGTAGCTGAGTGAGTCCAGCTTCTGGATGTCAGCCCGATACTGTGAGCCGGAGTCTTGGAATAGGGTCTAATAGCGAGCTGCTTTCCACAGAGTCAGCATTAGATGATAAAATCTTCATTCTTGATAGGGAGCTGCTGTTTAAGGAATCTTTTCTTTAACACTGCTTTCTGCTCTCCTGCTTTGTAGAGGGCCATGTGGCTTTCACATCTGTTGCTGGTTTTCTCATCCAGAGGGTTTATCAGTGACAGATAGGATCTAGTGGAAAAAGAGATCCCCCTTTTGGTACAATGGGGCTGCATTTCAGGGTAGATTGGTTATGCTGGTGAGATTATTCTGCAGGTGTGAACAGTTTAATTTGCAGCACAGTAGCCCGATTGTCCACCAGAATTCTTCCCTCTTTGGCCAGTTGGAATTGTGTTGGGTTTTTTTTTTCTCAATCTCATTTTTAAAGCACATGTATAAGAACAGAAAATATCTTAAACAGAACTCCTAAAGTGTCTCTGATTTGTGAAGCCAGACTTTTTATAGAGCTGCTTGCATGAAGATGACCGTGGATGGCTGGTAATCTGTAGAACTGGCTTTGTTTTTTTCCAAGCATTAAAGTAAAACTGCCACGTAATAAAAATAAGTAGCATTTTCATTTGTTTCTCGTGGCGTTTTTATTTTCGAAACAGGGAAGAGGTCCTTCTGTTGGATGGACGGTCTTGCTGCTTTATGACTTTATTGTAGAGAGGGCTCACTCTGTCTCTCTCGTTCTCTTTTAATGTCTCCACCTTGGGATTTTAGTGAAACTGGGCCAGTTACGTGGAATTGGCATCACGAACTGTATGTGTGCCCTTGGGGAAAACCTGTTTGCTCAGATCTTTATGCCAAATCAGTAAGTGACTCACAGTAAGGAGCCCTGATCTGGAGCCACATTACGCTATATGCCGCGGACTGTGCTGGGCAGCTGGTTTTGCTCTGACTTTGTTTCCTTCCTGCATCCCCTCTCATTTTCTGCTTTGTGAGGCTTTCTGCTTTCTAACCTAATGCCCTGCTATGTTAGTGCCGCCTGTGTGCTTTTGATGCCCACCTCTCCAGCTCCGGGCTGTCAGTAGTGTTCCCTCGCAGGACTTAGTGTCTCTGTGGGAGTGCATCACGCTGAACGATCTGGAAACGAAGTGTCATTTAGTAAGCAAAGTTAGGCATTGGGTAGTTCATTGAACAGCCTTATCACCCTGGTATTTATAATTGTATGCTCATTGTATTGTGTGTGCCCACAGGATTCCTGGCACTTGAAAGGATACTGTTTTTAAATGAATAACAATTACAAAATTGTTGGTTTCAAAAATACAAAGTTGGTTTTTATGAGGATAAGTGTACTGTTGTTTACAGCATGAATAATTCTGAGTAGTAAAGGTTTTGAGGTATTGACCAACATTTATTTTTAAAAAAATGATAATTATAAAATCACAGGAAGTTGCCAAAGATAATGCGGAGAGGTCGCATCGTGCCCTTCGCCTGGTTTCTGCCACTGGGGGAACAGTGTCAGAGCCAGGAAACTGGCATCAACGCAGTTCATGGAGCTCATTCTCATTTCACTGGTTTTACACGTACTTACTTGCGTGTGTATTTAGTTCTGTGCATTTTTTTTTTTCATTTTTTCGAAGCTGGAAACGGGGAGGCAGTCAGACAGACTCCCGCATGCGCCCGACCGGGATCCACCCGGCATGCCCACCAGGGGGCAATGCTCTGCCCATCTGGGACGTTGCTCTGTTGCATCCAGAGCCATTCTAGCGCCTGAGGCAGAGGCTACAGAGCCATCCCCAGCGCCTGGGCCATCTTTGCTCCAATGGAGCCTCGGCTGCAGGAGGGGAAGAGAGAGACAGAGAGGAAGGAGGGGGGAGGGGTGGAGAAGCAGATGGATGCCTCTCCTGTGTGCCCTGGCCGGGAATCGAACCCAGGACTCCTGCACTCCAGGCCGACGCTCTACTGCTGAGCCAACCAGCCAGGGCCAGTTCTGTGCGGTTTTATCACGGGTGTAGATTTGTGTGCCAGCAGTGGAGGTGCAGAATAGCTATCAGTGAGGCTCTCTGCTGTCCCTTTATAGCCACAGTCTCTCTTCCCTTGTCCCCAGTTTTTAAGTCCCGACAACCATAGTCTGATTTCGACATCTGTGATTCTGTCCTTTCTAATTTTCATTTTAAAGGTATGTTTTAGTTATGTTTATTTTCTAATGTATAAATTTAGAAGTTTAGCTGCATAGGTAACAATGTCATGCTTTTCAAATAAAAGATAGAAAACTATGCATAAAGAAAGAGGCAAGACCCTGGCCGGTTGGCTCAGTGGTAGAGCATCGGCCTGGCGTGCAGAAGTCCCGGGTTCGATTCCCGGCCAGTGCAAACAGGAGAAGCGCCCATCTGCTTCTCCACCCCTCCCCTTCTCCTTCCTCTCTGTCTCTCTCTTCCCCTCCCACAGCCGAGGCTCCACTGGAGCAAAGTTGGCCCGGGCGCTGGGGATGGCTCCTCAGCCTCTGCTCCAGGCGCTAGAGTGGCTCTGGTCGCAACAGGGTGACGCCCCAGAGGGGCAGAGTATCGCCCCCTGGTGGGCAGAACGTCGTTCCCTGGTGGACATGCCGGGTGAATCCCGGTCGGGCGCATGCGGGAGTCTGTCTGTCTCTCCCCGTTTCCGGCTTCAGAAAAATACAGAAAAAAAAAAAAAAGAAAGAAAGAAAGAGGCAAGACGTGGACGTTAAAAACTTAAGATTCATGATAAAATTGGTGGGCAAGAAGTAGGTGTTATCAAAATAAGTAAGTTATTCTAGAACTAAAACCAGTATATCAGATCATGAAATTTCAGGTTTCAAGGAAAATGTGATCTTATGATCTTTCCAGATGTGCAAACAGAGAAACTCAAGGCTGAGGTTTTATAGTTAAAGAGCTTAATGAAGTCTTTAAAAGTAGGGACTCCATAGAGCAAGTGCAGCTAAATTGATTTTCATATCATAAATGATTCTGCAGAACTGTCGGTGTTGGCAGAGGGGTCCCTTGGTTCTTAACTCCCACCTTTTCCACGAGACTCCTCTCTCAAGGAGCTGTGTGCAGGCCCGAGACCAAGACCCAGGCTCCCTCAGGAGTGCCCTTCGCCAGGTTGTGGGGGCCCTCCCCTTTGTGCTGGGGACGATGCTGTAACCAACCGAGCTATCCGGCCAGAGCTCCGGCTGCCGCCTTTAAACAGGGGTTGTGTTCAGAGAATGCTAGAGAAAAAGGGAGCCAGATGACACAAGAATGACAGTAATCATTTCAATTACTGTTCACTTTACTTTTGTGTGTTTAAAGTTTTCTATTTTAAAAAGTTTAAGAGAAGAAAAAAAGCAGAAAGCAAGAGGTTGTGTTTGAATAAGAATGCACATGCCAGAAGCTGATCTTTAAAAATACAAGCAGTCCTATTTTTTAAAGTGTTGAATTAAAAAAGAAAGTTGGACTTCTTCTCATTCAGTTATTTACAGCAGGCCTACTGTGTGCCATCTACTGTTCTAAACAACAGTGAACAAAACATTAAAAAACCCCAAAACCCTGTCTTTGAGAAAGCTTACATTTTAGGGTGACAAGAGAAGTGGGGATAAATCAGACAGCAGAGGTGATGTTGGGGTTCTCTTTTAAGTGGACCTAGCAAACATCACAGAGAAAGTGACCTTTGAGCAAAGACCGGAAGGAGGGGAGAAGGAAGCTGTGCAGGTCTCCACAGCGGTGACTGCAAGTGCAGAGGCCTTGAGGGGAGCACACCTGCTGAGTTTGAGGAGCAGCAGGCAGGTCACCGTGCCTAGGTTGTGGTAGGCTGAATAATGCTCCCACAGAGATGTTATTCTCCTAATCCTCAGGACCTGTGACTGTTCCTTTTATGGTGAAAGGACCTTTGTGGATGTAAGTTAAGGATCTTGTGATGGGGTGATTATTTGAGGAGGTTCAAGGTAATGACAGAGCTCCTTATAAAGGGGGCAGGAGGTCGAGAGGAGAGAAAATGCCATGCTGCTGGCTTTGGAAGTGGAAGAAGGGGCCACAAGCCAAGGAATGCAGGTGGCCTCGAGAAGCTGGGAGAGCTGAGGAAAGGTGTTTCCCTGCAGAAGCCCCAGGTGGAATGCAACCCTGCTGCCAACCCCTCGATTTTAGACTTCTGGCCTCCAAACTGTAAAGAATAAGTTTTTTATTGTTTTAACTACTAAGTTTTTGGCAATTTGTTAGAGCATTGGTAGGAAACTAGGGGGTGTAGTGAGGGGATGGGGATAAGAGGAGGAGAGATGGTCAGAATGTGAAAGGCACCTAATCTATTAACAGAACTTGAACTTTTATTCTGAATGAGATGGGAAGTCATTGAAGAGTTTTGAGCAGAGGAGTAACAGGGTCTGACTTACATTTGAAAAGGGATGATTCTGACTGTTTTATAGAGAATAGGCTATAGAGAGACAAAGACAGCAGTAAGGAGTCTAGGTAGAAAGTTACCGAAATAATCCAGATGAAATATAGTGGTGTGGACCACCACTGTACCAGTAGAAGTAGGCAGGGTCAGGATTGCCAAGGGGCTGGTGAGCAGAGAGGAGGAGGAGTCAGCAGGAGCTCCAAGGCGTTTGGCCTGAACGACAACTGGATGGACCAGGCGGTCCTTGCTGACAAGGGGAAAACAGTGGGATGTGCATGTTGGGGGAAGGTCAGTAATTGGATGTGAGTTCTGGGTTCCATTCTGGGCTGAAGATCTGAATTTGGAAGCACATTGATGGTATTTAAAGCCAGGAAACTGGATGAAATCATCAGGGAAGTGTAGCTAGAGGAAGGGGTGCAGGGATTGTGTCTGGTGTACCAGTGATCAGAGGCCAAGGAGATGAGGAGACTGAGAAACTGGTACCCGTGAGATGGGAAGAAAGCCCAGAGTGCATCTTGCTTTTGAAGCAAGGGATGCAGGTTTCCAAGGAGGAGAAAGTATCAAAGGCATTAAGCACTGCTGTTAGTTCAGCAAGAGGAGCATTAAGAGATGCCCTTTGGATTGAGCAACTTGGAGGTCACTGGTGACCTTGACCAGTCAGTGGAATGGTGAGGGTGAAAGTGAGTGGGTTTAAGAGTGAATGGGAAGAAAGGAAATTGAGATAGTCTGTTCCTTCTCAAGTAGACTTGATATATGAAAGTGTGACTAGAACAATGATACTTTCCCCCCATTGTGGGCCTCACTAGTAACCCTAATCCAGGCAGAGTTAATAAAGCTAATTTTTGAGCCAAGTTTTTTTTTTTTTGGAGGGGGTAATGCTGCAATTCACAATGGTGCTATAAAACAAGAAGCTGGAGACACTTTTATTAGTGAATTCTTGCAGCTGAGCCTCACTCAGTGGGGCTTTTACTGGGCAGAGCCATTCCAATCCTGATATATTAAAAAAAAGACCATTAGGGCTTCGGAAAATTTAGGCTTGTAAACTTGCTCGATTTAATATAACTTAGGAAACCCAAACAATTAGATTTCATTTGGGTGAGACTCTTTAAAATTTAGTTGTGAAAGTTCTTTTTCATGTTGATTTCCCCCCCACCAGGATTCAAAGACATTCTTAAAGCCTGTCATTTTTGTTCTCCTTTAAAAGATGGAGGGAAAAAAGCACCCTCCTTTTATAGTTTGCTAAAGAAATTGTTGGCACATTTCTGCGTTTAATACCTAATTGTAGGTACAATCCTGATCCCTTTTTGGAAGTAATTCTCACCTCTGGCTTTTATAAATCCCTCAAAGAGATTTATTGTTTGTTATCCAAGATTTAAACTTTATCCTGAATATCACTTTCTGCGGAATAAGCCCTGTGATCTGGGCTTAGTGGTGGGGATGGTGCACCCAAACCTCAACTTTTTGTTCTCAGTTTTTCAATCCGTAACCCTGTTGTACAAATTTCAGATTGTGTCATTTAAAACGACCTGGCATTTTCTTTGAAGCTAATAGTTTGAACAAACCTGTTTTCAGCTTCCAAAGTGTTTAAGGCCTGATATATATGTGAAACTTCTTGAAAAATCTCTGAAAAGGTTCTTCGTTTTAAAGTGGCTGAAATTTGTACAGTTTAGTCCCTATGAACACTCATCCAGAACGTTTAATTTAATTGGGATCTTCTAGTTTGTCAGCACTGAGCACTGATTTGGATTCTCCTAAAATGCCGGTCCATCTAACACAGTGCAGCCTTGTAACTAATGTTTGGACTACAGCATTACAAAGATGGCCCCCTACTTGGGGGCAGTCTTGTGATCAACCCGACTGTAAGGGCGGAGGCGAAACATATCCCTCCTGCCCATGGGAAGTCACTCATGTGGAAAGGCATTGGTTTGGCAGGTTGAGGTGGGAAGTGGATGAGAATTGCTGGTCTTACTGCCCAGTGTGTAGTTAGTACCTAACACCTCTTAATTGAAGGACCAGTAACCCATTTCCATGTTTTCTAAAATGTCTTCTGCAGAGCACTAGGCATTTAAGACCTCCTTGTAAAAAGTGTTCAGGAACCAAGGAAGTTTAGGGAATGCAGCTTCTTCTGCCTTCTCTTTAGAGATATGTAACACACCTCAGTCTATTAGAGTAACTTACAACTGAGGAGCTGTTCTGTTGAGCAGGCATTGGGAAGTATTGGTCTATGTAAGGAAATGGTGACTTACATTTGTGTGATCTCTTAGCTGCTATGAGTCTTAGTCCAATAATTACATTTCATAATTTTTACTAAATTGTACATTTTGTAATTTTTACACATCAGGATTATGTATTCCGAGGATCAGGGTAAATTGCCTTATGTTTAGGTAGCACTATCTGCCTTTGAGAATCCATGAGGGTCTCTGAATGTTGGCTCTTATCTTAAACTTATTTAACCCTGAAATCCAGGGGTTGGTTAGAGAACTGCTCTGCCCTGGAAATACTGGAGTTGTGACCTGGCTCCATCACAGCTGATGTTGGTCTGTCTCTCTCTGTGCCTCATGATTGCCTAGTACTGAGACTCACTGAGACACAGACAGATGGATGGACACCACCCATGTCATGGACAGGCTCAGCTGTGGACCAGACATACCAAATATAAAACCATGGTGTTCTGTCTAGTGCAAACTGGAACTCCAGTGTCATGGAGTCATTATCCCATGGTTTATTGTCTGATCACTTGTGATCAGATGAGGGTTTGTGTCCCCGGCGCTGTTAAGGCAAAGATGGAGGAGTGTAGGATGGCAGTGTGGTTAAGTGGATTTGTAACTGATGCTGTGGCTGTGCCCAGGGTAGGCTACTTAATGGACCCATGTCAGCCTGAGGGGGGGCACTGTAGTGGTTTGCCACAGGCTCTGTCCTCAGACCCATCCTGGTTAACTTTTTTTTTTTTTAAATAATTAAGACATGAAGGCCCACAGACCATATTTTGCAGATGACCTATGTTTGGGAGAAGTCACTAATGCAAATAATGACAGAATTGAGATGCAAAGATGATATAAAATGCTGGCTGGGGGTATGTGTGCAGTGAGCTAGGATTTAAAATGGATAGAAAGTTTATTAAGTTAAGGATTTAGATTTAAAAAATAGAGTAGAAGTAAGAGATGTAGACTTTTTTCTTTAATTTTAATTTGTGTTTTAAAAGACTCTGAAGAATGATAAACACCAAATTGAGATTACCATTGGGAGGAAGAAGATGTGGACACTGAGATGCATAGTTTTTTTTTAGCTTATTAGTAATATTTTATTTCTTAACTGGGGTTGTGAATCCGTGGCTGTTTGTAATACTCTTAGACCCTTTGTGTGCCTTAAATATTTAATAAAACAAAATGAAGAAGCTTTGGTGGACCTTTAGTTCAGTTATCTACATCCTCATGAAGTAGCAAGTTAGCATCTGATAAAATCCTTCTGTTCATGGTGCTTGACAGTCCATAGTTGGGGTATTGTTTAGTCTTGAGTACCTCATTTGAAGAGCGACACTGTGGTGCAGAAATACTAGGGTAATTCAGAGATAACAGGTATGGGAACTAGTCCTGTGGCAATTAGTTGAAGGAAGTGAGTAGTATTTATACCAGTAAAGAAACAACTAAGGGGAAATGTGATGACTGTCTTCAGCCATTTGAAGAACTGTCAGGTGGAACAGGGAATAGATTTATTTTTTCAAAAAAGCAAAAATCGGAGCCAGAGGTGGAATCTGTTTTCTAACCATTGGAAGGAATTTCTTTGTCATAGAGTTGCCTTGCAGTGAGTCAGACTGATTTGGGATGTCAGTTCTTTACCAGGAGCCTTCCACTGATCAGGGGTGTTGTGAGGAGCCTTCCTGCAATGATGGTAGAAGTAAGAGATGTAGACTTTTTTCTTTAATTTTAATTTGTGTTTTAAAAGACTCTGAAGAATGATAAACACCAAATTGAGATTACCATTGGGAGGAAGAAGATGTGGACACTGAGATGCATAGTTTTTTTTTAGCTTATTAGTAATATTTTATTTCTTAACTGGGGTTGTGAATCCGTGGCTGTTTTATTTTTTAAAATGATATTACAGATAAACATTGATTCCACTTCTTTATGCATTCATTAGAAGATTTTTATATGTGTCCTGACCAGGGATCAAACCCACAACCACAGTGCTCTAACCAACTGAGTGACCTGACCAGGGCCTTTCATTCATTCATTCAACTCTTTCATTCTTGACTTTAGTAATTTGAGTCTTCTTTTTTTTCCCTTGGTCAGTCTGGCTAAGTTTTGTCGATTTTGTTGATTTTTTCAAAGAACCAATTTTATTTCCTTGATATTTTTTATTTCACTTATTTCTGTTGTAATCTTTCTTCTGTATGCTTTGAGTTTAGTTTTCTAGTTTTAAGGTGAAAGGCTAGGCTACTGATCTCACATCTTTTTCCATATGGGTGGGAGTTTACAGCTATAAATTTCCAATGAAGCATGGCATTCCCTGAGTCTCATAAGTCTTATATGTTCCATTTTCATTTTCGCTCATCTCAGGATTTTCTAATTTCTGTCAATTTCTTATTTGATTTCTTGGTTATTTAGGAGTATGGTGTTTAATTTCCACACATCTATGAATTTCCCAGATATACTTCTGTTAACGATTTCTGATTTTATTCTGTCATGGCCAGAGAACATACTTTGTATGATTTCAGTCCTTTTACATTTATTCACATTTGTTTTATGACCTAGCATGTGGTCTGTCCTGGAGAATATTCCATTGTACTTGAGAAGAATCTGCACTCTGTGCTGAGTAGAGTGTTCTGCGGGTATCTCTAATGTCTACCTGGTTTATAGGCTTGTTTGAGTCTTTTATTTCCTTGTTGATACTCTTCTGCTAAGTTATTTCTTCATCATTGCAAGTGGAGTATTGAAGTCTCCAGCTATTATTGTTGAACTGTCAAGGCACATAAGAGAGAGCAATCAATGAACATCTGTGGTGCCACAGTGAAGAATTGATGCTTCTCATCTCTCTCTCTTTCTGTCTGTCTGTCCCTCTCTCTTTGTCACAAAAAAAAAGAAATTACTTTGGATTAATACCAACTTAATTTCAATATTCTACCAAAGCTATTCCAATATAACTTTGTTCCCTCTTTCTTTGTACTGTTATTTTGTACACATTATATCTTTATATGTTACATGTCTATCAAAGCAGTTTTATGTGTCAGGCAGTTGTCTATATAATCAGACAAAAATGTTGCAAGCAAAAATACATTAATACTGTCTTTTATATTTACCTATGGAGTGACATTTACTGATGTATTTCATTTCCCTGTGTAGATTTGAGTTGCTGTCTAGTTTCATTTTAACCCAAAGGGTTTCCTTTAATATCTCATTAGAAGTCAAGTCTACTAGAGATGAATTATTATTATTTTTTTGTTTATCTTGGAGTATCTTCATTTCTCTTTTATTTTTTGAAGGTTAGTTTTGCTGGATATATAGTTATTGGTTGACAGTTTCTTCTTTCAGCAATTTGAATATGCCACCCAACAGCTTCTGAGGAGACACATAGAAACCCTTGTGCACAGTGGATCTTTCTTCTCTTGATGCTTTCATGATCCTCTCTGCCATTAGCTTTCAGCAGTTTGACCATATTGTGTTGAGGTATGGATCTCTTTGAGTTCATCCTTCATGGAGTTTGTGGAGGTTTTCTTGACATGTAGGTTCATGTTTTTCATCAAATATGGATAGTTTTCAATCATTATTTCTTTAGCTATTCTTTCTACTGCTTTGTCTCTCTCCTTCCTTTCTGGAACTCTCATAATGTTTATGTTAGGCCACATAGATGGTGCCCCACAGGTTTTTGAGGCACTTTTTGGTTTGTTTGTTTGTTTATTTGTGTATTTTTTCCTTCCTTTTTTTCTTTCTTAGACTGAATAATCTTAATTGATCTTAAGTTTTCTGATTCTTCTGTCAGCTCAAATCTGTTGTTGTGCCCCTCTAGTGAAGTTTTTATTCTAGTTATTGTACCTTTCAACTCTAAAATTTCTATTTTTTTTTAAAAATTTGCATCTCTTTATCAATATACTCTGCTTGATGAGACAGTGTTCATATCTTCCTTTATTCTTCAGACCTGCTTTTCTTTAGTATTTTGAACATACTTATAATGGCTCATTTAAAGTCTTTTGTGTAGTAACTTTTAACAGCTAAGCTTCCTTGGGAACAGTTTCTATTGACTGCTTTTTCTTTTTGTACATGGGTCATACTTTCCGGTTTCTTTGTGTGTCTCATGATTTTTTGTTATAAACTGGACTTTTAAAATAATGTAGCAACTCTGGAAATCAAACTTTTCCCCCTTTGGAGGGTTCACTATTTTTGTTATTGCTGCTGTTTGTTCAGTGACTTTTCTGGACTAATTCTCTGGTTTGTGTTCTTGGTCATGTATGACCACTGAAGTTTGCTCAGTTGCTTAGTGGTTAGCTAGTGATTGGACAGAGATTTCCTTAAATACACTGAACCAGTACATTTCCCAGCCTGGCTGAGGTACACTCTGCATGTTGGAGCATGTCTTTAGCAGGCCAGTAGTTTACACTCTGCTTTAGCCTTTACTTCCTGCTTGTGTAGAGCTTCAGGGTTTGCAAGAGTTGAGAAATCAGGGTCTTCTAGGTCTTTCTTGAGCACACACACATTTCTATTCATGAGTATAGCATTCTCAATTCTCAGAAATATATTGGAGCCTTTCAAAGCCCCCCAGTGGATATGCTATTCCAGGTTTTCCTTCTAAGCCATTTGGTCATTCTCGTTTTAGCCCTGGTTGGTAAAGCTGCCTTAGGCAGCTGCAATGTTCAACCGTTGTTCATTGTTTTTGACAAATGCCCTGGAGATAGGATAGGGTGTGCTCTGAGTCAGGTCAGATAAAGACTGTCCTTCAGAATAGAGCTTTTCAGGAAGCTTCCAGACAGGTGAAATGGTAATGGTTCTCGGGAGATGGCCCTTTTGGGGAGCTGTAAACCCACCTGTCCCCTCCTGCAGCTGCTAGGCTGGTGGTTTCCACAGCTACTGTAGTTGCCAGGCTGGTGGTTTTCAAGGCTGCCATGGAGCTGGAGGAGGATGGGATTAGCGGAAGTTAAAACAAAACAAAACTTCTCACTGAGATTCAGCCATTTTTCTTGAATAAATGCTCCTCACAATGTTGCAAACCTTTAATTAATTTCCAGAGTTCTGAAAAGTTGATTTTGACAATTTTTGGCAGTATTCTTGTTGCTTTTGTGGAGGAGCAGATTTTTGGAGATCTTGATTCTGCAGATCCAAAAGCTCACTCCCTATCAGTTCTCCATTAAGTGAGGCATCCTTGTGCATGAGCGTCTGTCGCACACATGCTGCACGCTTTCTCTTACTTTGTCTCCTGTTCCTTTTTCTTGTCTGAGCATTTGTTGACTTGAAGTGGCCCCAAGGGAGTGTTAAAGAGCACAGGTTGCTGTAAACCCTGGTCACAACTTACTTTATTAGATTTAGAGGTGAGTGGGATGGGCTGCAAGCAGAATGAGTTGCACACCTGAGGCCACGTTGATGTGCCGGGTCATTTCTCATCCCGCCAGTGGGGTTCATCTTCTGCAGTCTGCCCCACCTTGCCCATCCTCTGGTGATGAAATAAATTTGTTGTTCGCCCAGTTAGGGCTGGAAGACAAAGCACTAATAGCTAAAACGGCCATTTCCTCTGGGTACTATTGGGATTTGAAAATCAGTCCAGACATAGCATTCATTTCTCTGTATCAGATCTTACAGCCCTGGTTAACAGCTTGAGTTTTCTGTTAAATATTTTTTAAGGCACACATTTAAAATCTAGGTTTTCACACATAATATAAATTTGAAATTCTCCCACAAGCAGAAGTTTTGAGTTATGGATATTTCTTTTATGATTGCTTCTTTCAGAGGCCATCGGTCTGCAGCTCTGTAACATGAACATACAAGTGCTTGTTGGTGAAGTCAAGTGATTCTGTTCTGCCAAGCTGTGTGCGATTGTATCTCTGTTAACGTTACAGTGTGCGATTTTTGCCTTTTATGTATTTGTGTATTTTTTCTCTTACATGTTATATAATACTTTAACCAAGTAGTCTAAAATGTGATATTAGATAATCCAACAGTCTTGAAATCTTAAATGATAAAATTGGAAACATTTGCTTGTTGTTTTTTTTTTCCACCTCGGCATGTTTTGTTAACGAGACATTTTATACTGCCATAAACCCAGGGCAATAACAAAGGTGTTGATTGATTTTTGGATGACAAGGGGCTTCTCTAATTGCAGGATTTGACACTTGTGTCACTTCTGCCGTTTTAGGTGAGCAAGACATGGAAGGTGATTGCGGAAGATGAAGTGCTCTGGTACAGGCTGTGCCAGCAGGAAGGGCACCTTCCCGCGAACTGCATCTCAGATTACTCCTGCTGGAAGCTCATCTTCCAAGAGTGCCGAGCCAAGGAACACATGTTAAGAACCAACTGGAAGGTAGGCAGTGGCCAATATCATTACCTGTAGAAGACTAGCATACAAGTTCATGGGGATCCAGGCCTGGGATTGATCATCGAGTCCTTCTAATTACAACCTGAGGTTAACTGCCAAAAGCAGAGGGTTGGGGGGGCCAGGCAGTGAGTATACCAGCCACTGTTGGTGACCTGTTGCCTGTTTGTTCAGCCACCCTGTCCAGGAGCGCCCTGTCGCTCTCCAGGAGAGGAAGGGTGGGAGGGAGCGCTGGTCGCTTGTGCGCTGGTGGTTGGGGTCTTTGGTGTAGTGCTCCATGCAGCCCCGTCACTTCCACCATCTCCCTGGATGGACCAGGAAAGCCGGAGCACCCCCTGAATACAGAAGAGGAGCCATTTCCAGTAAATGTAAGAGGAGATTTAAATGGCTCTGAGTACTGTCTTCTCTTCCCTCATATAACCTACTGGCGTGCTTCCATCACATTTATCACTTCAAAATCTCTACAGAAATATTAGATCACAGCTCAGAATTTTCACAGTGAAGTGTTTCTGACGGGGATGACTGTCAAGAGCAGCGATACATACAGCTGCCCAAGGCATGACTGGATGGCAGGGTGGTAGTCGTTCCTCCCTGTCCCCGGGCAGCTGGATAGTCGGTTGTGTGGACAGGATAGAACTGCACTCTTTCCTCTCCCTTAAAGGCCAGTCCTAATAGACTTGGGGATGATTAGGCTTTTGTTCGTTATTGATGGTGACATATTGCCTGTGTGCACGTCTGTTCCTAGTCACCTCATAACCGGGTTCATGACCAATACTCTGGATCTGGGAAACCTCTCGCACTTTCTAGCAAAGTTAATAAGAGCAGTGGTTCTCTAATCAAGGTTCTCAACCCCAGCACTGGTGACAGTGGAGGCGCTGTCCTGGGCACTGTTGGGTGTAGACCAACATTCGTAGTGTCTACCTAGTAGTTGCCAATAGCATTCTCTTTCTCCCCCTGCTGTGGCAACTAAATGTCTTCCAACATCTTCAGATGTCCGGAGGGGCGGGGGGCATAGTCACTCCTGGTTGCTAACACCTTTTAAGGAGAATTAGCATAGCTCTCCTTTCGCAGGCCAGTACAACACCACACTAGGTAAGAATCACACGGGCTGAAGTTTGCGTCCTCACCAGGTGATAAACTCCTGTGCAGGGTCCCTGTGGCCTGTGTGCTTGAGTGGGGTCTGTGTGAGGGCCATGAGAGCGGGGCAGGCAGGAGGGGTTGACACCTGCTGAGACAGGCGGGGAGGGGGGGGAGACAGAGAGCAGAGCATCTAACGCTGGTAGCAGGGGCTGTAATTTAAGGAAAGCTTGAGAGTTGGGCATTAACCAGGGCCTTTCTGTTTGGGAAGAAGGGATACTTTTGAGGTTGATGAGCTTGAGGGCTGCTGATGATCTGTGTTCAGAGATGTCAGAGCCTGAGAGAGAGCAGCAGCTATGTTCTTTGTTTCCTATTAGGGAAAGCGGGGGGAGGGAGAGTGTACACCTTCCTTGTCTGGGTCGGGGTGGCAGAGGTGAAGTGGTTTAAGACCCCAGCTTGTAGCATCTGCCCCGTCATCACAGTACACAGGCTACCTGCAGTTTAACTGAACATCTATTTGTCTTTCTCTAACAAGTGCAAAGCCCTGTGTTCACTAAGTGCTTAATAAGTGGTTGTCAGTTGAATGAACTGGAGTCAAAACTGCAGGCAGAATGTGAGGGAGACTTCTCTTGGGAGTGTCTGGACCCATTTTTTGACAGTGTATCAATGAAGACTGTATTGCATTAGCTGTAAGGATGGGATCCTCCTGATTCTAGAATGAAAGAAAGCCCTAATAAAACATGAAAGTAGTGTTCCAGCAAGTTGCTTTAACTTTGTTTTCTCACCTCTAAAGTGGGGCTCGGAGTAGCCCTGCTCCTAAGATAGTGGAAGGGTGATTGTCTAATGTTGTATCTGACGCTCCTTTTGCAGAGCTGGCCCACGCCCAGGGCTCAGTTTGTGCTGGCCAGAGAAGCTCACAGGCCTTGTCATGCAGATAGTGTGGTTTGGTGCTAGCGGTAGTTGACTTCAGGATGGGTTGGGCAGGTGCTCTGGTTTGGTGTCTGGTCAGTGTCTGGGAACTTGAGTAGGAGCCCCTGGGTTCTCAGGTATTTCTGCAGAGGTGATGACCTGTAGCTGCATGCACTTCCCTGGACCTGCAGTTCAGAGCCAACGTGGACACGGTTCGATTTGCTGGTTGCGGTAGCTGTAGTATTCCATTTCCTGGAGTTTGTATTGACTCCCTTCACTCTGGTCTTCGGGGGATTTCTCTGAGACCGGAATACCAGTGTAGGGGTGCAGCCCCTGTGGTGGGGGTTGGGGGGAGTCACATGGCAGAAATTAGTAAACGCCACAGCACGTGGGTTTTGATCTCAGGCCCTCTCCTTTTCTTTCAACACCTCACCCCTCAAAAGTGCTCAGCAGCTCTTATGATTTTGGCTGTGGCCCTAGCACTGGTGACTCCCAAGTCCTTCCCTTCCATCCCCATATGTCCACTGGAAGGATGTGTCCAGTTATGTCCCTCAGCCTTGGAGTTGGACATCAAGTGATATCATGCAGATTATCTTACACAGAGTGTAGACTATAGCTACTTAGATGTTTGTTTTAATGGATTGGATGTCATCAGCTGTCTCCTAATAACATAAGTAATAATAAGAGTGGCTGCCACTTGTTGTATGCTAACCATCGTGCATGGCACTTATACACACTGTTTCTAGTCCTTGTTCAGTCCAGCTGAAATTACAATTACTTGGAATTCTCAAATACCTTTACTCATGCTTGCTTTTGGCTTAACTCTCCCAGTCTTCCCAACATTTCACGTGTAAATACTTTATATTCCTTCAGAGTCCCTTTATTTTTATTTTAAAAGTAATTCTTTTATGTGTAGAATTGAATCAGTAATAACTGTCATGGTACGCGTAGTTCAGAAGTCTGAAAGGGTGTCCAGGGGAAGATGCATCTTTCTCTCGCTGCTCCTCCCGGACCTGGCCCCTCCCCTAGAGCAGCCGATGTTGCGGGTTTCCTTTAAATGCAGTCTCCATGCACCTCTGAACTCTCAGTAGGGAACAATGCCTTTGCTTCCTTGTCCCAATCCTGATTTTTCCCCTTTGTGCATACTTTGTCATTTAATTCTGTGAGTTGTTTATAAGGGTTAATAGATAAAAAATCATTAAATACATCCTCTCCTCTGAACGTTTTAATCACTTTACACAATTTCTTCAGATACTCGCTACTGTTAGCCTCCTGTGGATTGTAGTCATTTGTGCTGACATGTATCCTTCCTGTCCCCTTGGGCGTGGGGGTGGGGGTGGGGGTAGGGGCAGCGTCTCACACCTGTGCACTCTAGTTCTTGCTGGTTATATGTATGTGGCTTAACTTGTGAATGCTGATAGCTTAACATGTTAATTGTCATTTTTATCCTTTTGACTGTCCAGATGACTTGGAACACAGCATATGCTATAAAGACTCACTGTGGAGCGTGGGGGAAAGCGACGTGCTTTGTCCCTGGCTGTCCCAAGAGTAACACAAACTGCACCCCCTTTTCCTTACGCAGAGCCGCAAGGGTGCTGTGAGTGAACTGGAGCACTCCCCCGACGCAGTGCTGTGTGATGTGCACTCTCATGACGGCGTCGTCATTGCCGGGTAAGCCACAGCCAGTTTCACTTCATACTCTTGACCTTGAGGTCTTTTTGTTTTTCCCGCACCGTGCTCTAAGTCCCTGCAACGCTAGAGCGCGTTCTGGTACAGACGGCCGTGTGGGTGGGGATTCTGGTCTCCAGTGTCGGAGCATCTGAAGTGAGTGGAGGGAATGGATCTCTAACCATTGGTCTCAGCGTGCCTTTCCTCACCGGAAAATCACTGCCATGGTGTGTTACATTAGTTTTCCATTAAGGCAAACAGTTTGTATTTTATGAAGACATAAAAAAGTCAAGCAAGAATAGTAAGTGTTGGCACAAAGAGGTCCAGTCCTAGCTCTCTTGTTCTGAAGCTTTTATTATTTAGGAAGGGCTGTGGCCACACACAGTCTTCCTTCCCCACCACACAGTACATATTTACTATTTAACTTGACCCAAAATAGGCTTTTTATATGTCTCCATGGCCAAGAAACTTAATTTTAGCTTTTGTAGATTCCTCTGGCTTCTGTTCTAAAAACCACTTTCATGCATTCTTCATATTTCACTACATAGATGTAGTGTTTATGTATTTCTTTAATGTATAATAAAAAGCTCAGTTTCCTCTTTTGGATGATGATGTCTTGAACTAGATTCTCAAATTGTGTATTTAATGCTATAGAGACTAGGACGCTTAAAATTCTGAGTCTGGGTTGGCTTTAGAGTGAGCCACTCAAGAGAGGTTCCTACCTGGAGGAAAACAAAAACAAACTTTCAACTTGACAACTTAGTAGTAGCAAGTTTTCCTTCAAAGAAAAATCTTTCCCTCAGAAGCATTCCTTAAAGAGCAACACTTGAGTTGGAATTGCAGTCATTATTATTTTAATATTTTGTGGCATGCTGTGCCTGTGAAACAGTCTTCTTTGCTTTAAACAGGGTATTTTTACTTACTTCTGTTTACATTCAATATGATTTTGTACTAGTTTCAGGTGTACAGTAGAGGAACACTTTTTTATGGCTTTTGTTTTGTTGGCCACAATTAAAAAGTTAATGCCTTTCCTTGGAGCACTGTAGAACTATTGTTCCAGAAATATTAATGGACCAGGAACCTGGAGTTCTGTCCAAACTGTGCGGCTGTAGGCTTCTGCCTCTCACGGCTCATGTGTGGGCCCAAGAGCTCACGGTATGTAAGGCTCCTTCCTCTCACTGATTCGGAGATTCTGTGTTAACTGTGAAAGGGACTTGTATCATTCTGGCTTGAAGGGATTGCCGTGTGTCAGAAAACCTTTGAGGATAGAATGTGGAGATTGGACTGAGGGAGTCATAAAAGAAATTAGAAATAAAGGAGACTTTAATCTCAAAAGCCAATTATGAATTTCTTATCTGGACATGGGCCTGGTGGAAGGCAGGCCAGGCCTTTTTTCCTACCTCCTTGTTCCCTCGGGGCCGGCTCCCCATCACTGATACACCGCACAAAGCGGAGCACCGGCAGAGTTGTGTGGATCGATAAGATGAAACTTGATCTGTGGGTCAGAGAGGCTCCTCATGGCTCCTCTTTCTAAGAGAGCCTTACGTTTATGGCCTAGCATCAGGTACTTCATATCTCGCTTGTATGTAGAGCATCTTGTGTTTATCATTAAAATTTTATCTGGTGGTTACGATGCTTGTTTTCTGGGTCAGATCTTGAATCCCTTTTCATTTGAGACAGCGGTGTTTGTGGTTACCTCATTCCCAATCAATGTTGTATTCACCAGGCTTTCTACAGTTATGTATCTCCAAGGAGCTTCTTAAAGAGACAGTGACCACCTCATCTTTTCTTTCTCTTCTGCTTAGCTTGTATTTCTTGGTTTTTCCCTTCCTTCTGTGTCTTTTTTTTTTTTTAAACAAGTGGAATTTAGTTTGTATAGCTAGAGCTAACCTATGTAACATTTTTGCATTTAAACCTATAAAATATATTTCATAGAATTGATAGAGAACAGAGACTCTTGGAAAATCTCTTGCTTCATTTCAATCCTGTGTGTAAATGTTCCTGGTGTGCAGGCATGTTGCTTAGGCCTAGACTGATTTTTATTCAATTAGCCTTACAAGTGACCCAGTCTTGGTGCTTCCTTATTCTTTTCACCCAGACCCAGAGTAGCCCTCAAATGCTCATTCACTCGGACGGTCACCTGAGACTCTCAAGTACCTGCCAGGTGAGCAGGACCTGGCCCCTGCTTGCTTGAGGCTTGCTTTTCCAGCAGAGGAAATGCAGAATTCTCAGGCTTTGATCTTTTGCATTTTGTCTCCATCAGTCTTTGCTTCCCTTACAGTCTCGTAGATGATAATTTCCAATTACCTTTTCTTGATGCTCTGAGTCCTTTGAAATCTCATTTCAATCTACTGTTATCCTCATTACTCTCCTCAGTGTACCTTTGGATTTTCTCACACTGTTCTAATTAGTTACCTCTGACCACAGCTTTTTAAAAACGGAAATGTAATTTACACACCATAAAATTCACCCTTTTGTGTGTCAGTGATTTTTGGTATAGTTACAGGGTTGTGTAACCATTGCCATTATCTATGATGAACATGTTTATCACCCCAAGTAGAAACCCAGTCCCTGTTCTTTAAAGCCGACCTCGAGTGTGGCCCCTCCCACTGGCATCTGTAGCACCCTAGCCTATTAACCCCCACGTCCCCCACCCCCATCTGCCTTCTCGTAACTCCTGGGGACGTGCTTCACAGTGTCCCCTGAACAGCTTTGTTTGATATTGCTATTTTAACTTCACAGCCACATGTTTTCTTTCCAGTGTGTAAGCATCTTTTAAAACTGCAAGGGCATGTAATATTTCATTCAATGCCCATCGTGCTTATACATCATTTTGTCTGGAGTAAGCATTAAAATTTAATAAACAGGCTGTCCTTTCCCTGCATCCGTGTGCTGCATTATGTGGGAAAATGAAGAAATTCCTAATTTGTCTTGTTTGTTCTCTGATTTCTTAGTTTTTTCAACTTAGACTCCTACAGTTGTAAAGCTGGAAGGCACTTTAGAGATGCTCTGCTCCCAGACACTCGTGTTGTGTGAGGTAACAGGCCCAGCGAGGCCCGCTGAGCCTGGGTGGGCACGTGTCCTGCACCGCTGCGCTGGGCCTGGCCGCCTCCCCACGCAGGGCCGGCCGGGGCTGCCTCGCCAGCCCTCGCTGGTTGCTCTCACAGCTTCTCTGGTGTAGTAGCATTTTGGTTTGTCTTTTGTGGTGTGCATCTTTCTTTTCTGTTAAAAGTAAAAGCAGCAATAAAGCCATGTTGTTTCTGTGAAACTGCGAGAATGTGGAGAAGGGAAAGCCATCTAAACCTTTGCATGCTAACGCCCCTGTTAAGGATTTGGTGTTTATGGTTTATTATTCAGTAGGGGTTTTTTTTGTTTGTTTTGTTTTTTTTATTTCTGAAGCTGGAAACGGGGAGAGACAGTCAGACAGACTCCCGCATGCGCCCGACCGGGATCCACCCGGCATGCCCACCAGGGGCGACGCTCTGCCCACCAGGGGGCGATGCTCTGCCCCTCCGGGGCATTGCTCTGCCGCGACCAGAGCCACTCTAGCGCCTGGGACAGAGGCCAAGGAGCCATCCCCAGCGCCTGGGCCATCTTTGCTCCAATGGAGCCTCGGCTGCGGGAGGGGAAGAGAGAGACAGAGAGGAAGGAGGGGGGGTGGGGGATGGAGAAGCAAATGGGCGCTTCTCCTATGTGCCCTGGCTGGGAATCGAACCCGGGTCCCCTGCACGCCAGGCCGACGCTCTACCGCTGAGCCAACCGGCCAGGACCTTCAGTAGGTTTTTAATATATATTTTTACATAAAATAATTACAGCCTACATTACATTTTTGGCCTTTTTACCTCACTAAACTGATGAAGTTTTTTCATGTCATTACAAACTTTTCATTATATTCTTTGATTTGTTGCAAAAGAGCCTAGGAAATAATTAAATCTTAATTTACTTATTCATTTTCTAGTACTGGACATTAAAGTCATTTCTTGTGTTTTGTTATAAAATGTGAATATATTCTGTATAGAAGTTTGCAGATTTTCCCCCCTTTTTAGTACTATAAGTCTTCTGTATTTAAAAACTATAAAATACATGCTTATTGTAGAAACTTTGAATTCCATGAAAGTGTGTGGAGTAAAGAGTTAAAAGTTCTTCCACTGTCCTCCCTAATTTAATTGTTTTTCTAGGCTAGAGTCCCATAAGTGGAAGTAATTGATTTAGAAGAACAAATTTTTAGACTTTCCAGGTAAAATTATTTTAAATGGCCTCATAACCCTCAACTTCTTTCCAACTTAACTTTTTGGTTTCAAGTGTCTAAATCTGCTTTCTGTCTATACCAGAAGTAACCAGAGTTCATGGCCCTCCATTACTATTCACACCTTCACCTCCTGCCGTCTGACTTCCATCCAGCCCTTCCATGGAGCCACACTCTCACAGGCCACGTGTGGTCACAGACCGTGGCCTTTTGTTGCACCGCCCCCTTCAGCTTCTTGGCACTGTCTGATCTTGTTGACTGGACTCCTCTTAAAATGTGGAGACCAGGCGTTGAGCAGCCTCAGCACCCAGGGAACTTGGAGGGATGTGTGTGTGGAGGGAAACTCATGCTTTCAGGACGGCACTTTGAGCTTTCTTGTGCATCTTTGACCTGCTCACCCCCTGCCTGGCCCTCCCTTCGCCTTGCTGAGTTCTCATTTGGCCCCTTAGCAGTGACATGCAGATTCCCAGAAAATACCTAAGGAAGTTGTTTTTTTTATTGGTTAGGTAAGTGCAGTTCCTTCAACCATGACTAAGTCATTCAAACAACCATTACTTTGATTTTCGAGCTAAAATTTCCTATTTCTTTAACTTGAGAAAAATTTGTGTTGCAAAGCCACCAATCTCTATAATAAACCACCTATCTGTCTTTCTGTCTCAGAATTCAGCCTCTGCATTTTACAGGGATATGATATCACCCCGGAAATATCGTGAGGTTCAGTGTGTGCTTTCCTCATGTTTCCAGAAAGAGATGTTATCTAGAAATTTGGTTGATAATAAGTGATTAGAAAGGGTGGTTTTTGTTTGTTTGTTTCTTTGTTTTATTTTGGGTTTTGGTAGAGACAGTTCTGAGAATTTTAGATGGCTTTTCAAATTATGTTTATCATTGAGGAAAGAGCGGGGCCTAGGAGAGAAAGCAGCCCTGCCCGGCTTTGTGGAGCCTGGACTCTCTCTTGTTCCCCACGTGTGCTCTGGACGAGAAGAGTGTTAAAAACAAATGACCTCATGGGTTCAGAAAGGTCCCATTTTAAAACCTGAGATGCAGGTCTAGGTGTCCTTTGCCAGAAGCGTATCTGCTTTACCGCCACCTGGTGAGGGAGAGCATCTCAGGTACAACTTAGAGGAGGAAGGCAGACCTGGGCGCACCAGAGGCCTTGAGCCAGCTCTGTTAAACAGTTATACCATCACCTCACCAAAAGCTTTTATCAGATGCCCAGGCATATGGTGGAGTTTGCAATAAATTACCTCCTCATTATTTCTTAAGATTCATAAGTGTGGAGTGTGTCAGTTTGCATAAGAAAGCACATTTTCTGTTTACACTGTAGAACCATCTCCCTCCACTTTTGGTTTAAAAAACTATCAGGCACCCTCTTCGTATTTTGGTTTTTCTCAATATTCCTAAGAGTTTTTCTCCCTCGTTTTTCACTGATATCTGCTTTTTTAGGGTACAGTCCCCACCTTTACTGGGACAGTGACTATGTTCATGTTTTTCCAGTGCCAACTGTGGTTGGAAGGGGAAGTGTATCATTTAATGTTGCAAAATATTAGCTCTCTTCTTTCACTGAAAATATCAGTTGTCCCAGATGAAATGCACTGGATGATGCATTTTCATCCATCTTCATTCCCTTTGAAGCAAGTGTGGCCAGGTAGACACGTGACAAAGCTGTGGCCCCTCTCTCTGGCAGCCACATGACCTCTTCTGTCATTCTGGCTTTCATTTTCATCATCTGTCTGCCCACACAACTTGGACATCAGAGGCAAGAGGCTTTCCAGTCTCCCGCAGACATGAAGCAAAATTCTGAGCTTCTAGTTTATATGTGCAAAATTTTGTTTTGTTTTGTTTTGTTTTTTCTGAAGCTGGAAACGGGGAGGCAGTCTGACAGACTCCCGCATGCACCTCACCAGGATCCACCCGGCATGTCCACCAGGGGGCGATGCTCTGCCCATCCGGGGGTGTCGTTCTGCCGTGACCAGAGCCACTCTAGCGCCTGGGGCAGAGGCCACGGAGCCATCCCCAGTGCCTGGGCCATCTTTTGCTCCAATGGAGCCTCAGCTGCGGGAGGGGAAGAGAGAGACAGAGAGGAAGGAGAGGGGGAGGGGTGGAGAAGCAGATGGGCGCCTCTCCTGTGTGCCCTGGCCAGAAATCGAACCCGGGACCTCCACACGCCAGGCCGACGCTCTACCACTGAACCAACCGGTCAGGGCCTATATGTGGAAAATTTGAATTCAGATTCTGATTGGTTCGGTTTGCCCAGTGGCAGTTAAAGTGAAATGTTATCATTGTTTATAGTTTAGAAGTGTTAGAAACTATCAGTTCAGATGTAGGCGTGCATCTAAGATAACTTGAAATACCTTGCTTTTAGCCATTTTTTACTCCAGTTATTCTAGTAATTAAAAATGGGCCTTTGTATTGCTCTAGCCAGTTGGCTCAGTGGTAGAGCATCGGCCTGGGGTGCAGGAGTCCCAGGTTCGATTCCCGGCCAGGGCACACAGGAGAAGCGCCCATCTGCTTCTCCACCCCTCCCCCTCTCCTTCCTCTCTGTCTCTCTCTTCCCCTCCCGCAGCCAAGGCTCCATTGGAGCAAAGATGGCCCGGGCGCTGGGGATGGCTCCTTGGCCTCTGCCCCAGGCGCTAGAGTGGCTCTGGTTGCAGCAGAGCGATGCCCCAGAGGGGCAGAGCATGGCCCCCACCTGGGCAGAGCATCGCCCCTGGTGGGCGTGCCGGGTGGATCCCAGTCGGGCACATGCGGGAGTCTGTCTGACTGTCTCTCCCCGTTTCCAGCTTCAGAAAAATACAAAAAAAAAAAAAAAAAAAAAAAAGGGCCTTTGTATTGACCATGCACCAGGCCAAAATATGGCTTCGATCTGAAATAGTGTATATTTGCCCTGAATTTTAAAATATTTTCTATTCAGGAACTGAACGCCTCAAGGACAGTGTCTTTAAGGCTCTGCTAGTTCCATGTGAATGTATAAAAAATGATTAATACCTAGGACTACTTTGAGGCTCTTCAGATAACAAATTTTTAAAACTATATACTGGTAATAAAAGTTGCATTAGACAAATGTCACCCCGTATTTATACTTACTAAGGACATACTTTCTTTTTTCTTAAAAAAAACAAACAAACTAAAAAACAACTTTTTCTCTTAACAGTTTTTTCTTTCAGCCTCATTTTTTATTGATTTTGTGCTGCTACTTATTATGACATTGGGCTGCTTCCCATAAGGAATTTGATCATTACGTGTTAGGGACCTCTTTTTAAAATAACTTTTAAATTTATTTATTGTCTGCTCTGAGGTATACATGCTCTTCTGGTAAATAAGTCTGAGGTAAGATATTGATAAGAGATGGGAGGAGAGCATTACATTTATTATATATCCTTAATGAAGGAGCTACAGAATATCCTTAATAAATACTGGTGAACTCATGACTGCATTTATCCATCGCTGGTCCTCCAAGGAGTCATGGGAAGGGCCACAGCTACAATAACTCTGCATAATCATCATTGACTCTGGCTCTATTGATTGTGATTAACCAAGATGTATGGAAAACAGTTTTAAGTGTGTAGTGCATGGATCTCGTAAGGTCCATTAAGATGTTCATTATTTTTCAATTGATGCGTCTTAAGCCGCACTTGATGTCTGCAGGAGTGCATTTCCACAGAAAGACTGCGCTTCGGGACCGAGGTCATTTTGTTAATTGCATAATACAACACAGCCATGTTTCATAGAAAACAGTAAATACTCTTGATTTCATTGATTTGTAATCTTTGGTATTCCTAATGAAAGTATTGGAGTATGTGAATAGGTCTTAAAAACCCCTACGTGTTCAGGGAATAAATGTGTCTTGAAATGTGGGTGCTGTCCTTCTTGGAGCCTCGGCCTAATTGCCCTGTGGGCTTTACACCACTTCATCTCGTATGTTTACACCAGTAGAGTCACTCCTTTAGCATTTAGAAGCACACGTGAGTGCTGCGGAGGCACCCCTTGCTTGTGGCAGGTTAACATCCCTAGCTTACAGGCACACTGAAGGGTACAATTATAGGTGGGTACAGGACAGCATGGAGGGTGGTAGAGTTAAGGGACGAGCAGGGCACCAGAACACGCTGGGAGAGGCACCTTGTACAGGCTCTGAGTCAGCCTGGGTTTCTCCTGGGAAGTGACTTCTCAGCTGAGTCTGGAAGGATGACTGGGAGTTGGCCAGGTAGGGTTTAGTGTGGGGCAGAGGTGAGATAACTTGTCCAGATGCTGCCGCTCCTCACTCCCATACCAATACTGGCATTGTAACTCATTACAGCACTTGTTGTCCTGTGAGCTGGATGGAATAGAGCTTCAGAATCCTTCTCAACACAGGGCTATAGGCAGCCGCTACCAATTTATTGCATCTGACATGCAGATGAAACCATTTGCTGTTCCGGGTCTGTGGCCTCCTAGCAAGGTTCCTTTTGGCTGCTGTGAGTACCTGATCAGAGTAGAATCGTGACTTTGTTTGGGGTGGACTGGTGAGTATGGCCCTGTAGAGGTCATTTTACCCCCACTCTGTATGTCCTCCCACCTCTCTTGTGAGGTTGGTGTGGGAGGCCCCATGCCCTGCCCTGCCACACCCCTCGTTAGCGCCCTGTGCTGTTGCTGGTTTCTTGCCTTCCAGTTGAGATACAGGGGTAGAATTGATGAGTCAGGTCAGGGGCTGTGTATGTGTCCTGCAAGCCTGAGTCACAATGTTGAAAACTATAAATTCCTTATATTGCACTTAAATGGGGACGGTGCTTAAAACCTGTATTATTTAAAAGCACTTGTTATCCAGGGAGGTGGAGGGGCTCACTGGCTCAGCAGCAGACTGAAAAAGCCCAAGAATCGTTTTGATCCCAGAGGTGCCACTAAAATGTTTCCTGTGACCTTGCCTAAGTCTCTTAACCTTACTTCCAGCATTCTTAAATAAAAACTCCCCCACCCAGGTTATTATGTAGAGTCTTAAAAAAATTGTTTTTAGCAAAGATGAGCTGGTACCTGGAAGCCAAATGGAACCATGCCCCCCCCCACCCCCCCGCTGGACATTTATACGAGAAGAAAGGTTAGAGGTTGGACATTTATACGAGAAGAAAGGTTAGAGGTTGTTTTTAGCTGTCCGTCTTCCTTCTTTTCCTCTGGTCTTTTAGTCCAAACCAGTAGTCTGTTTATTGGATACTTACTAGTTAATGAAAGCTCTTTGGTGATAAATCATTTTAAATTGGCCATTGCTCTGGCGTGCTGAGCTTGAGAGAGGCTCTCTTCCCATTCTTTCAACAAAAAATCAGCTGTGGTCTCTGACCTATTTATTTGGAGGTAAACTCAGCCTTGCCAAGCGTAAAAAAAGATCGGGAAGGCATACAGTTCCACTGGCCCGTGCCCTGGGCTGGGACAGCCTTACTCATTTGGAAAAGGCTTCTCTTTCAGTTTTTCTTTAGTGTTCTTACATCAGCTCCTACATTAGTTGCAGTTGTACTTTGCACAGGCACTAATTAAAGCGCCATCAACATTGGGGTCCAAAGGCTTACTGACAATGCAACTGTCATAGTGGTGTCTTAATTGGTTGAGTGTAATTGTCATTAGGCAGCGCTAAAGACATCTGGAGCTCTGGAGAAAAATCAACTTTTTTTTCCCCTACCTTGTTTCATTACAGTTCTTGCTGCGCTCCTGGCCAATGTTGGTGAGTGCTTTGAGGTCACATTTAGGATTTGGTTTAGGTCCCTCTGCTCCAACCAATGTTTACCCTTGTGAGAATGTCTGTTTCTTTAGCATGGAGCCTGACCACCACCGCTGTGGTGGCTTTTACCTGTGCTAGATTTCAGAACCTATAGCTGAGCCATCACACAGAAATAGAATATTTTTTCTTGTTCCCATCATACGATAGACATGCAGTCTCTTACATTTTGCTTCCTGAGTCATTTTGCAGCAAGACATTTGTGTTATCATGTTCTTTGGTCATAAAGAATGAAATTAATTTAAATGGATATCTATGGAAAACTTCATGTTTACAGAAATAATTTAGCTTATCCTCTGTTTTAGAGATTTTAATCAGTTTGGACCACACCAGTTGAGTTGTTACTTGTGGATGCCCCTTTCAGTCACCGTTTATTTATTATTAGCCGTGTAAGGCACTGTGATGGAGGCTGTGTCGTTGAAGTGCAGCCTTCATGAGGACTTTGTAGTCAGATTGAGGAGATGTAGCATGAACCCCATTTCTTCAGATATGGGGCACAGTAGTTAAGTCAGAGGATTCATGGAGGAGAAGGGCCTTTGCTAGACCTTGGAGAGTGGTAGGCTTAGGGTAGGTCTGAGGTTCTTGGCCTTGGATGCATATTGGAAACGGTAATGTCTGGTTCCACCCCCAGAGAGTCAGATTTAATTGATCTGGGGGGGGTGTCCTTGGAGATTGGGAGTCTTAAAAACATCCCAAGTGATTCTGTAATGAGCAGTCATGGTTAAGACCCACTGGGTTGGGTCGTGAGGAGGGGAGGTGCTCCAGAAAGATGGGTGCTGTGAACCGGGGTTCAGAGGCAGAGCATTTGGAAGTCCGTGAGTGGCCGGCCTGCCTGGGGGCTATCTCATGCTGAGAGGAGTGGGAAACAAGGCTGGAGGAGAAGTGGATGCTGGTTTGTGGTGTGTCCTTAGTGCTGGCTAGTAGTGAAAACTTCATTCTGTAGGGTGAAGGCCTGAGTACTTACAGAGGGCTTCCTAGGTGTCCAGTGCTCTTCTGGTCTGACTGCTCCAGTCATTGATGTGCGCTGTGTTCTAACCACCCTAGCACCCGGCCAGGGCTGAAACTTTTTGAAGAGAGCATTTATTTAGCTTTAGGCCTGTGGAGTTGCAGCGTGCATGTGTGGGACAGCTTCCTGGGACAAAAGGCTGTTGGGAGCCTGTGAACCCAGTAACAGAGTGCTCCTCTCTGTGCACTCTGCCCTCCCTGTCTCTCCTGCAAGTGATGAGAGAGAGCCACACACTGCATTTCACACTTCACGGTGGTGTGATGTGGCAGTTTTTCAAGTTTTGTTTGGTTGTGGTTGCTTTACCCGGGAACTCATCATGTAAAGGAGATTGGGGCTCAGGTGGAGCTTGGCCACTAAAATTCTCTTCTCTGTACCCTCTGCTCCTCACTGAGACCCCTAAGGGATGCCACCGGGACCACATGAAGACCATGGATGTGGTCCCACATGCAGGTAATAAAAAGCGGAGGGACTGAGACCGATGCTTTGAAAGGAAGTGCGTTTTCCTGGTTTGCGCACTCCCCCTTTTCTCCAAGTTCCTTAGCTCTCTGAATCCCTGAGTTCCCTTTCTTAGTCTTTATTTTACTCCCCTTCTCTGAATTTCTCAGAGGCGTTGCCATTTTTCTCTTTTCTGAATTGGCTAGTTGCTTTCACTTAAAATTTAACCTTAAGAATCTACTCATACACAGTCTAGAAATCCAAACATGTTATCTCTGTTCAGTGTCTCTAGCTGAGCAAGTGGCCTTACTCCAGGGATCCCCTGAGTCGTTGTCAGGGTGCCAGGGGTGAGCCTGGAAGATGGGTGCAATGGGGTGTGTGTTCTTGTCTGGTGTTCCTCGTTCAGAAGGGAGACCGGGAACCCCGTTTGGCGGGCCCGGGGGCCAGCAGCCATGCTTCAGCTCCGGCGGTGGTGATATCGACATCCACCCTTGCTTTGCGTCGCCAGGCTTAGTGACACTCGTGGAGGGAGCGTTTCTGTTTACTGGAGGGTCAGCGGTCAGACAGGCCCATCGGGCCAGTTTGGCTCTGGACATGCACGCTGTCCAGATACTGTCTGCGGAGAGAGAACCAAACTCTCCCATCTAGAGAACTTGTTACAGAATGACCTTTGAATTATACCCTATATGATTTTACTGTCGATTAATAACTTGAGAGGAAGACTACTTCCTACATTGAGTAAATGAAGCACCTCTGAATCAGAGTATTTTTATTTTCTTTATTAAGAAACTCATATATAAGAAATTGATCTATAACTACTTCATAATGAATCATGTCATAGATTTCAGTAATTAAATCTCAGAGGTTATCTTGTTCAACTCGGCACTGACGTGGGATCAAAGAAAGCCTGAAAGGACGGTGCCTGGGCTTCAGGAAGACAGCGATCCCCTTAAATTGTCTTCCCGTCTTTGTGTCTGTGTGGGTGCATTGTGAGACTCTTAAAAACATTTCTGATGGGCCTCCCACAGCTGCTGCATGTGTGAAACAGACCCGGAGTTGCAGATGTGAGGACCTCCGCATAAATACCCGGTGGCAGGCAGCGTGCCCCCTCGTCATCTGGCCAGTCCGTTCTCCTCGCAGTGTTGTGTTGGAGTGGGCTCTGGCCCTGCCTCGGCTTTGATGGAGAATGTCGTTTGTTGGGGTGGCAGTAGTCATAGCAGAGAGCGAGGGCTCCTGTTTTCTAAGCGGGCAGCACCGGGAGTGTTTCAGCAAGAGCTCTCAGGAGGAGCAGCGCTGTCTGGCTGCTAAAGGCAAGCTTTCATTGTTTCAACAATCAGTGTAGGACTTTAATCAGTCACATCTGATGCCCGCATGAGGTATTGGAAAGCTGTGCCTGTTAGCCCATTAGTCCCTCATTTCTTTCTCTCTGCCTGTCTTTCCTGTGTGTATGTAAGCACATTTCTGCTTGTGATCACTTTACTGGGAGAATTTAAGGTAGCAGATGGGTGATTATAGGGAAAAAGGACAAACGGAGATCTCCATACCCTGTTTTTTATAGTATAGAGCTCTCCTTTGAAATTGTCACCATCGTGCTATAAGAATGTGAAAGGCATTCACAGCCTTTCTGTTACCCAGCTGACATTTTCTCCTGTAGGAGTTACTCAGCTAAGCAGCGTTGCAGGAGCAGTCCCACACCAATTCAGTCTCCCATCTCTGTTGTTGTAAGGTCTCCGCGTTTTCTCCTCTGTGGCCCGCCCTGCTCTTCTGTCTCCACTTGGAACCCACCATGTCCTTCTTTTCCAGATACACATCAGGGGACGTGAGGGTGTGGGACACCCACACCTGGGACTTCCAGGCCCCCTTCCTGGATGCGGAGGACGAGGAGGACGACCCTGCAATGCAGCCATATGTCTCCTTTGTGAGGGTAAACCGCTGGCTGGCCGTGGCGGCTTATGAGGATGGTAAGTAACTGCAGCCCTCCTCCCTATTAAGGAAAAAAAAGCTTTACAAATATTAAGCAGCTGTGACTGGCTCCCCCACCCCCAACCCCTGTAATCCCTCATATATACACATGGACACACGCATGTTCACACTCAGACACTCACTCTTGCCTTTATGTGAAGAATTGGCCAATAACCTTCAGTACATTAGTAGGCATTGGAACACAGCACCAATAACTGGTGTTTAATTCCTGCTGGAACCGTCGGACTGGGTGTTAGTGCCAGACACGGGGCCGGCCAAGTCGTCTTAAGCGAATATCTTGTTTGGTATAAAATATTAAATATCCTTGGCCTACTTTTCCTTCAGTCCCTGCCTAGGCCAAAGGGAAGAGTGGAAAGGGGCAGACATAGATAATCTGTTGACAAATATAGAAATAGTAAACTGAAAGTCAGTGCCTACCTTTTCCTGGCTCTTACCTACCAATTTATGGTAATATGTTGTCTCTCTGGGACTGGTGGTTTTTGTGTGTGAGCAACTGTGGATTACAGAAGTAGGTAAGAACAATCTGAAATAGAAACACTTGACAGTTTATAGCTAATAGGAATAACAGTTTCGATGGCCAGGGATAGCCGGTACTCCTACCTGGTACTTTGAACTTCCATTGTGGTGTAAGTTTGCATCTCTGAAAGCAGTGTTTCCCCACTCGCCTGAAAGTTGGACCACAATGCACTTCAGAATGTCAGTGTTCATGTCATGGCATCATTGCAAATCCTCAGAGTTAGAGTAACATTATTGGATAGCTCAGGTGGACAAAACCGTAGTAAAGTAGGTAATGGGGAATTTTGTAGCTGTATGCCATTGAAAAATAAAAATTAGGGCTGAAAT
Source organism: Saccopteryx leptura (assembly GCF_036850995.1). Lineage (NCBI taxonomy): Eukaryota > Metazoa > Chordata > Mammalia > Chiroptera > Emballonuridae > Saccopteryx > Saccopteryx leptura. The sequence continues at coordinate 240,302,562 of NC_089504.1, read as the reverse complement.
CTTGGAAGTATTTTTATTTTAGTATTTTAACAACATGAACTCTATTCTTTTGGTTTGACATTAGTAGACACCATTGATGGATTTTTTTTCGGCCTCTAGAAATTCATTCAGCTAAGCTGGGGTTCTTTTGGTGCGTGATATTTGATGTCTGTTTATTGAAGTGTCCTGGGTGTTCTGGGTAGATAAAATACGAGCAGCTTGAGTGTGTTTGCTCCTTTCCAAATGATCAATGAGTTTTTTAAACAACGATGTAAAGGATGTCGGACTTTTAAGTTAGAATCATACAGTTTCAGAATTATCTGCCCATGCCACACATACATGTGCACACATGCACATTTTTCTTCAGATGGGGAAACTGAGGTCCAAAGCTGCCAGCTGAGTAATTTGCATGAGGATGAGTCATCAGTCAGTGGTGAACCCAGAACTGGGTTGTGTGTCCAGGCCCATGCATGGTTATGTAATAGGAAACACAGAGACACTTATGGACACATGCACCTGACTGACTTGTACCCTGTGGCTCGCATCTTGTGAACTGGAAAACATAGCTTGAGGTGATGTGTGAGTGTGGCACGGGTTTTGTACTGTTGGCTACAATTGTCTTTGTCACCCTGTTCCCAGCTGTGGCGCAGAAACATTGGGGAACCATGTAGATAGGCTAGAGAAACTACTTTCTTCCATTAATTCTTGACACATAATTGCCAAAGTGTATTTTAAATACTTGGTCTAAAAAAATTTCACAGTTAAAATTCAGATACAGAGCATAAAAGTACGAAATGTAGAAGAAAATGAATCCAGAAACTACTTGAAGTGCCCCTCCTGGTCCTCCGCCTCGAAGCTCCCTCCACGGTGTACATGTAGGGTCCTGCTCGAGGACTTCTTTGCACCTTGCTTTCTTCCTCAAACAGCACATATCGGTGCCTTCCTGTCTTAGCACTCACAGGGGAACCTCCTTCTTCTTCCTGTGCAGTATTGCACTAGTTGGCTGTGCTGTAATTTACTTATTAGGGCCCTTAGTGATGCACATCTGGATTGCTTGTTTTTTTTTTTTTGTTTTGTTTTTTTTTCTGAAGTTGGAAACGGGGATGCAGTCAGACAGACTCCCGCATGCGCCCGACCAGGATCCACCCGGCACGCCCACCAGGGGGCGATGCTCTGCCCATCCGGGGCGTCGCTCTGCAACCAGAGCCACTCTAGCGCTTGGGGCAGAGGCCAAGGAGCCATCCCCAGCACCTGGGCCATCTTTTGCTCCAATGGAGCCTCGGCTGCGGGAGGGGAAGAGAGAGACAGAGAGGAAGGAGAGGGGGAGGGGTGGAGAAGCAGATAGACGCTTCTCCTGTGTGCCCTGGCCGGGAATCGAACCCGGGACTTCCGCACGCCAGGCCGACGCTCTACCACTGAGCCAACCGGCCAGGGCTGGATTACTTGTTTTAAAACGGTGCTGCAAGTAGTTGCCTTGAACTGATATCATGGTGGACTTCTGCGGATGTGTCCATGAGGTAACTGACTAGTAATTCCCGGGTTGGAGGTAAGATTGCCAATTGCCCTCCGAAAATAGTGCCACCAGTTTATAGTCTCACCAGAAATATACAAGAGTGACTTTCTTCATGCCTATTGGGTAGGTGGAGATGGTGTCTCGCTGTTGTTTTTCTCTGTAGTTATGTGTGAGCATCTTTTCATTGTATTTCTATCTCTGCAAATGGCACATTTCCTATCTTTTCCCATTTTTCTTCAGTTCATCTTTTCTGGTTAAAAAGAAAGGACTAAGGACTATTTCAAATATCTTTTCAATTTGTCATCTATTCTGGACTTTGTGATTTTTAGAAGATAGTTGTGTGTGTATGTGTGTGAGGAGTTGGTTTTAGTTTGTAATTTAATATTTTTGACTAAGTATACATTTTTTAGGGATGTAAAGTTAAACTAATACAAACAACTAATAACACAATGAAAATGTATTGAGAAGTCTTGCATCTGTTCATTTTTGGCCACTCCATTCTAAAAGCAACCACATATGTATAGTTTGTTATCGATCCTTCCAGTATCTCTGCATTGTAAGGATAAGCAAACATGAGTATCAATTTTTATTCCCCCTTTTTTAAACAAAAGATGATGAACTACCCTATAATACTCCATAACTTGGCTTTTTTCACTTAATGACATATCTTTTTTATTGCATAAATTTGATATGTAACATTGTGTAAGTTTAAGGTATATAATGTGTTACTTTCATACATTTAAATAGTGTAATATGAGTACATTGTTGTCATACTTATTTTATTACATAATTATAATACAACATTATTGTCAAAATTCATTGTATTATGCATTAGAACCTTATGGCTCATTTGCTGCTTGTTATAAGTTCATACCTTTAAACACCATCAGTCTTTTCCTCTGGTAATCAGCCACCATTTTACTGTCATCTTACAGGAGTTATTTCTTTAGAGTCCAAATATAAGTGATTATACAGTAGTACTTGGCTTTCCCTTTCTGACCTTTCTCACTTAGCATATGTTCAAGTTTCATCTGTAAGGTTGCAAATAGCAGGATATCATCCTTTCTTGTGGCTAAGTAACGTTCTGTTGTCTGTATGTACCATGTATTTTTTTATCCTTTCATCCATTGGTATGCATTTGGGTTGTTTCCATATCCTGGCTATTGTGAATAATGCTGGGATACACGGTGACCTATCTTGAGAGGGTGTCCATGACCATGTGTACAGAATATATTTCTTTTCCATAGCTGCATAGTATTCCATTGCACAGGTATTACTGTTCATTACACAGTCCCTTATTGAGGAACAGTTGTATTGTTTCTGATCTTTTGCTGTTATGGTGTTGTAGTGAAAGCCTTGTATTTGTGACATTTCATGTAGGCCTAGGAAGGATAGTTTCCTATAAAAGTGCAAATGGGGTTATATTCTTTTGCACATGTACCAGCAAGGTATGCATGTGTGCTCATTTTCTTTCAGTTTTATCAGTGGAGTATGTTTCAAACGTTTAGGTATTTGTCACTTTGATAGATAAGAAATGGTATCCAAATGTTGCGATTTACATTTCTCTTAGTGTGAGAAGTTGAAATTTTTTCACATGTGTACGTGCTTCTTGTAATTCTTTTTCATCTAGTTTCCATATTTCAATCTTGATCAATGTAGAGTCCATCCTGGAATGATATGAGATGTGAATTCAAGTGTACCCTTTTTCCAGCATCTCTTTTTGGAAAGCCCATCCCTGCCTCCCTGGTTGGAGGTGTTTTTAGATATGAATTTTCTTAGTCTTTCAGTCTGTTTCTGGATGTTAAGTGCTAGTCCAGTTGTTCCGATTGTTCACATTGACACTGTCCTGTTTGTCTGTCGTGTCCTTTTGGGTTTCACACCATGCTCTCTGGGGAATGGTCCCTACTATAGGCAAAATCCACAGGACTTTGGCTGCATTGTTCACACTGAAATCTTCGGTTTGTCTCACATTCCTTTTGGTATTAGGATTGTTTCTCTGATAAGAACTCTTGTGTTTTCTTGTGTCTCTGTCACTCTGAGCTTGTTTTACCAGTTTGATCGGGGTTGTTACTATTTCTGAGATAAACAACAACTTCTCACTTTTCCCCCAGACCTCAGGTGGCATTGCCTTTGGTTTCACTCAGTTTAACATATTGTCACCGTGATATTTATACCAACGTATTCGCGAGTAGTTACTTCTGGGCAAAGACAGATTGAAAGAATCAAATGTACATTTTTATATCGCTCCTCCCAGGAGCAGCGAACAGGCCTCAGATAGCACAGGGCGGAAAGGAAACTTACCTTGTGGGGTCTGTTGTATAAAATTTCTAACTGTGCCCCACAGAAGAGAAAAATTAGATACTCAAGTGAGTTAATGGACTTTAGCTGCTGATTGTGCTGAAGGGAAGCTCGGTAGCCATTGAGACCCCTGGATGGTCAGCCCCAGAGGGGAGATGGAAAGGGCTTTGGGAGAAATGAGTCTCCCTTCCTCCTGCTCAGCCTCCTCGCCCTGCAGGAACACTACACCCACCGGGGGTGTTGAGATTTGGCAAGGTGATCCACAGTTGTGATTTTTTGAATTCCAACCCACTGGCCTCATATTTCTTCTGCCTTGTTTCCGATTGTCAGCATTGGCCCTCCTCCAGTTTGATTTTTACCACTAATTGTGTTGCACGTTACCGTACTGAAATGAATCAAATCAAAATGCTTTTCCTGGAGCATTAGATAAAGCAGGCGAAGGTTCTGAGTAATGAGCAGATGCTGCTAATGCAGGGACAGTGGGAGACCTTGCCAGGACTCCATCTGCTCCATGCTTGCCTGCCTCTGGCCTTGAGCCACCACATTAGGGAATGGCGGTGTGCTGGAAACCCACCCCCTGTTCATAAAGTTGGTCTTGAAAACCCACTCTTTGGAGAGAAATGGGATTATACACTTCTGAGGTGCATAGAAGTTCTTGTTTGTCCCCCCCAGCTGGGGACAGGAGAGACAAGACGCCGTGCGTATTAGCACGTTGAAACCTAGATGGGACAGCCAGCAGTCGTCTTTCTTTGGTGCCACCAACCAGGGCAAAGTGCTTATCCACTCCTGCAGCACTGCCAGTGCAGTTGTCTGACACACACAGGCTCCATTGTCCATACAGTGCCAACCCGGGCTGAAGTGACTCAGATTGCTCATGTTCTGACATATTCACAGTGGACAAGAGTGGGTCTCCCGGGCTTCCTGTGAGCGCTGAGCAGCAGGACTGCGGTTTAGTCAGGAAGCTGTGGAGACTAAATTTAAGTTGAGTAAAAATCAGCTCTTGATAATTTTGCTTCTGTGTCTTGTTTGTATGTGGATGGTGGCATTGAATGTAGTGCCCCAACCTTTGAATGCAGTATGTGGTCTCCTCCCTCCGGATCAAAATTGATGTCTTAGAGGTAGATTATTGACTCACTAAGGCATTGTATGGAATGGCAAAGACAACTGGCTGTGGACTGTGGAGAATTTTGTTGTTATTTTTCCAGGCTTCTCTTTTCTGGTCATTTTTCTCTTAGAAGATTCAATAGTCAGTTCTTGCCTGCAACGTCTCTCCACAGTGCGTAGTTTTAGGAGTCTAATTCAGGCTCTCAGGAAACAAAATAACAACAACTTTCTGACAAAAACCAAAAAAATACCCGGTGTAGTCCTTTGGAAAGATAGGATACATTAATAAGTTTAAACAATTCCTTAACAGTAGGAATGCTCACATTTTAAAGCTATTCAAAGCAGAAATAAAAATTGAAACGCAGATCTGAATTGAGGAGGTTCTTTCTGTTTTGAGGAAATACAATATTTCTTAAGACATTGAACTTTAAAGTTGGCTGCTACCTGATGCGGTCTAAGGTGTTAGTGTTCATAGATAAGCTATAGAGACTGTATTTCTGTGATGGAGGAAGTTGCTGGATAAAAAAATGCTTTTTGAAAAAGTTTTTTTTTTATTCTCAGTAAAAGGAGTTTGATATTCTGTTTGTTTTCCCCTTGCTTATGGATGCTTTGGCCTCAAAATGCATTGTAACTAACCAGCAGTGTTCCTCAAATGGGAGTCTGCAGATAGAATCATGGGTGGGAGTTGTTAGATATCCTTAGGAACATTGTAAAGGATCTGTGCTTTTTTTATGGTAATCAAAATATAGTAAAAAGAACCTGGATCTTTGGACTTTGTAACTGAACCATGCTGCAGGGGCTCAGTATTTGAATTTGCATTTTGCAGTCACAAGCTATTGGCACCAGGTGGTTGGTCACCTGCATGCCTTGTAAAGCTTTTTTCTTTTTTCACACTGGGATGCACAGATGAGTTCTTGGAGGTCTGCACGCTTTCAAGTTTAAAAGACACTGGAACCTTGGCCGGCTGGCTCAGTGGTAGAGTTTTGGTCGGGTGTGTTGAAGTTCTGGGTTCGATTCTTGGCCAGGGCACACAGGAGAAGCCCCCCATCTGCTTCTCCACCCTTCCCCCTTTCCTTTCTCTCTTATCTCTCTCTTCCTCTCCCAAGGCTCCATTGTAGCAGGTTGGCCCGGGCGCTGAGGATGGCTCTACGGCCTCTGCCTCAGGCACTAGAATGACTCTGGTTGCAACGGAGCAATGCCCCAGATGGGCAGAGCATCACCCCCTGGTGGGCATGCTGGGTGGGTCCTGGTCGGGTGCATGCAGGAGTCTGTCTGACTGCCTCCCCACCTCTCATTTCAGAAAAATACAAAAAAAAAAAAAAAGAGACACCGGAGAGGGAAGTTCTTATACACCAGGCACAGACTAACAGGTGATCAATTTCCAGTATAACAGCTGCCTTAAGTTACCAGTGAAAATAATTTGAAATCATTTTTTTCGTGCAGAAAAAGAGTGGCACATTGAATTTATGATAGAAGATTTGGTGCTAATCTTCTGGCTGATTGGATGGTTTTACTGAAAACTGATTTTTAATAAGACACAGTTTGCTGCATAAATTCAAAGTAGCTGTCCTGTCTCATTATAGTGAAGCTTAAAAATGGGAAGGATCAGTTAATAGCACAAAGTAGCTTTGGGGAGGTAGTTGAAACTCGAGAAATAAATTGTCCAAGTTCTTAAATGTACCAAATAAAAACCGAGCATGAATTTGTTTTCTGGAAGAAAATAAGTTAAATTTTAAGTCAGATAATCTCATTTCCTTTCTAATACTTGTAGTTTTGATTATAGCATTTATTCTATTCTAAATCCTAGGGCTCTTTTAAAGCAGGAATAATTATATTTTCAGAATATATTCTCATTTTGAAAGCAAAACGTGCCTGCCTTTTTAGTCAGAAAGCCATTGGGCAGGTGTGTGGAGTAGGAAGGCAGCCCCGTGGGGTCAGGGCACTGGTGGAGCAGAGTCCAGGTGCAGCAGTCACCTGGAGGGTGTGGGGGGTTGGGAGCAGACTGGGAGATCGAGCAGGTACGAATTTGGGGGTGATGGCAGCCAGTTTTCTTATTATTGGGGAAGGGAGGTACAGGTATGGAGAGGGGTAGTCAGAATGAACCCTTTGGGACTGGTTAGGAGTAGGAGGTGCCTGTGGAGTTCTTGGTGTTTAATATACAGTAGACCCACAGAGGTAATAGAGATGTGTGTGCGTTTGTATGCATATATGTCCATATGTTCCTAGCTTTGTTTGCTCCGAAGTGATAGAGGCAACAATAGCTCAGTAGGGATGAGCATTCCTAGCATTCAGATCTTAAAAAGATCACACTCCATCAAAAGAAGCGAGGGCTGCTTGCAGAAATGGCTGCCAGGGCTGGGGCAGCGATGGTTTCCAAACATTTGCAAATTAAACAACATACTTCTCAATAACAAAATAAATTAGGAAATATTTTGAACTGAATGAAAATGAAAAACAGTATATCAAGTGTATGGGATGTAGCTAAAGCAATGTGCTTAGAGGGAAATTTATAGTCTTAAGTGCTTTTATTAGGAAAATCTCAAATCAACATTACAAATTTTACCTTAAGAAACTAGAAAAGGAAGAGAAACTTAAAATAAGTGTAAGGAATAAACTAGTAAAGATAAGAGCAGAAATCAATGAAATTGAAGAGAGAAAAAACAATATAGAAAACTGGTTCCTTTAAAAAGATTAATCAAATTAATAAACCCTTGCCAGAGTATAAGGGAAAAAAGGGAAAAGCAATTAATTACTGACATCAGGAATGTAAGAGGAGACGTCATTATAGATATATAAATGGTAAAAGGACTATAATGAAATACTTTAACCACTTTATGCCAGTAAGTTGAACCAGTTGGATGAAATAGATAGATTGATTTTTTTTTAAACACCCTAACTACCAAAGTCACTTTAAAAGAAGTAGAAAAATGAAATAGCTCTATTTTCATTTAAAAAAAAATCAAATTTGTAATTTAGAAGTTTTACACAAAAACAACTGTAAGCGCCATGGCTGGATTAAAGCAAGTTGGCCCTGGGCGCTGAGGATGGCTCCATGACCTCCACCCCAGGTGCTAAAAAATGGCTCTGGTTGCAAAGGAGCAACACCCCACATGGGCAGAGCATCACTCTCTAATGGGCTTGGTGGGTGAATCTCAGTTGGGATGCATGTGGGAGTCTGTCTCTGCCTTCCATTCTCTCACTGAATTAAAAAAAAAAAAAAAAAAGCTGCAAGCTCGGTGGCTTTACTGCTGAATTCTACCAAACATTTAAGCTAGAAATGCTAGTTTCACACACTTGCACAAAACCAGCTAGGAGGAACACTGGCCCAACTGGTAATAATGAGGCCAACATTACCTTGCTAATAAAACTAGATAAGGAAGAAATATTGTAAAATAACTGGTACATGAAAATAAGTAAACTTCATATTGGTATTTCTTGTGAATATAGATGTAAAAAATTCTCAATGAAATATTTTAAAATTCAATCCTGCAATACATTGAAAGGGTAATTAATACATCATAACCAGTTTGCATTCATCCCAGGAATTCAAGGTTAGTTTAACGTTTGAAAACCAATCAATATAACTCATCATATTAAGAGACTCTGAAGAAAAAAACATGATAATTTCAGTGAAACAGAGAAAATGTTTGACAAAGACCAGTTTATACTCATAATAAAAACTCTTAGCTAATTGATATAGAAGGGAACTTTCTATGTCTGCTTGAGACCATCTGTGCAAAACCTACAGCTAATTTTATATAAGGTTTACCGGAAAGTTCTGTCCATTTTTGGAATAAAACAAAATACAAATTTTTCTTACCGTCAATAAACTTTATTAAATAATATAATTGCCATTATTATTAATGATTTTTTGCCAGCGTGAGGGCAATTTGTATATCCCATTTTTGAAAAATGTTTTATCTTTTGATGCGAAAAATTGAACCAGTGCTGTTTGATATCTTCTTCAGTTTTGAATTTTTTGCCCTTCAAAAAATTTTGTAAGGACAAAAACAAGTGATAGTCGGAGGGTGCTAAGTCCGGGGAATATGGTGGATGCCACAGACATGCTTCTGTAGCATTTCTTCCTTGTTGAAATTTGTAAAAATTACAGTGGCGTAAATGAACTTTATCAGTAGCCATGGGTACACTATGGCTTCACACATAAGACTAATGTGAATCAACTTTGTTTTAGTTAATTTGCTATGTCAGTATGTATACATTAAGTGATAAAAATAGAGAGGCACACATGCGCCAAATAAACATGTGCTTACGTGTCGAAACTTGCTGTGATAGAAACAGACAGAACTTTCCAAGGCAAAGATGTTCTCCTTCACTACTATTATTTAACATTGTACTTGCCTTACTACTTAATGCAATAAGGCAAGCAAAAGAAATAAAAGATATATAATAGGAAAGGAAGTAAAGTTGACTATAGATTAATTGTCTATGAATAAAATTCTAAGCAAGCAACAAAAACATTTCCAGAACTAATAGGAATCTTTAGCAGTGTCAGTGGATGTAAGGTTAATATTTAAAAATCAATTATATTTCCTGAAGTTAGCAATATACAGTTGGAAATTGATACTACATCAAAAATATAAGGTAGCAGGAGATTAATTCAGCAAATTATGTTTGACCTATATGCTGAAAGCCATAAAACACTGCTGACAGAAATTAAAGAAGGCCCAAATGAATGGAGAAAGTTACCACGTTCATGGAAGATTGCATGCCGTTAAGGCCTCAGCTCTACTCCAGTTGAGCTAGAGATTTATTGATAATTCAATCCCAGTCAAAATCCCTGCAGGCTTTTTTGGGGAGGAAATTGACAAACTGACTCTAAAACTTAAGATCATGTCATATAAAAATTAATGGAAAACATTATAGACCTAAATGTAAATTTTTAAAATCTACGTGGAAGTAGACCCACACAGTCAAACCCATGTAGTTCAAGGGTCAAATATATACATATGATATATTTGGTACTGTCTTCCATTCCAGGAATCCACTGGGGACTTGGAACGTATCTCCCGTGGATAAAGGGGACTACTATACTCGGAATTGTTCTTCTTTCCTTGCTTTTTAACTCTGCTTCCAAACAGGACTTAAAAACAAGGTTGTACAGGATTACAAAAAGAAGTTCCTGGATCAGCAGCTCTCTCCAACTCTATTTCAAGGCCATGAAAGGCTTTTCTGCATATTTTTAAGAGTTTGACTTAACGCCTTTGAGGCAAAGGCCTGGACTTGCTCATTAGTGTCACCCCACTAATATTGAGCACAGCAAGGGCCTAGATTTTGGTTTCTAATTATTAATTCTTCTGTAAAAGGAATCCTAGTGGTAAGGCATGAGTCTGGACATTTCATGAGGCCAGAAGGTAAAGATGTTTAAATGCAGGAAGGGGCAGTTTCTGTTTATAGGACAATGGAACCAAACTGGCGTTCCCAACAGCCAAATCACTGACAACTTGAGCAACAAAATATGATAGTAGTAATGAATTATAATCTATAGGATAAAGTAAATATCCACATGTTCATACTGAGAAGCAAATAGATTGCTTTTCCTTATAGTAGTATTTCAATTAATATATGTGGAGGAGGAGGGACAATGAAAATAGAAAATATTTGGCAAGTACCATAATTGTTGCAGGCAAGAACCATCGAGGGAAGCTAGAATTAGTATGATGTGAATAGGGCATTGGCATGTTATCAGATTCTCTCTCCATAAGAGAAAAGTAGTAACTTTACAGTGGAGAGAGCTGACAACACCACCTTAACCAACTGGTGGAAGTTACCATGACCAGTAATGAGGCATTAACATCATATGCCTCCTGATGTTATACACTGAAAAGACACAATGTATTTCTGTGCTGTTTTCGCCAAAAACACATAGCCTGATTTTAAACATGAGTAAACATCAGACGACTGAGAGGCCTTCTACAAGATAAATGAGCAGTATTCAAGTGTCAAGGTCATGAAGGGGACAAAGAATGACTGAGAATTGTCCCAGATTGAAGTAGATGAAGGAACATGACAATTAAATGCAATGTTTAATTCTGGATCATGGACCAGAAAAAGGATGTTGGTAGGATAATTGGTGAAATTCAAATAAAGTTTATGGATTTAACAGTGTATCAACTTTAATTTCCTGGCTTTGACCATGTTACTATGGGTATATACAATGTTAACATTTGAGGAAGCTGGGGAAAGGGTATACTATGACTGTGGTTTTTGCAACTTTTTTGTAAGACTGAAATAGTTCAAAATAAAGAATGTTAGATTATTGAACAGGATTAGATCGTTTTTCATAGGAAATTAATGAGATGCTTTTATATCATATGTTAAATGATTACTCAGGAAAAAATGTGCCTTCTGCATTTCTGTTGTCTGGCTGAACTGGGGGCCTGAGACTAGAACCTGTGTTCTTCTGGACACACTTTTTGTTCTGTGTCTTGCTATTTATCTTTGGGATATCCCCCCCCCCCTTTCTTTTTTACATCCATGATGGTGTGTATCTAATCAGTGGTATTTCATTTCTAAAGAATATTTTTTAAATAACAGTGTAACCACTTTATTTAAAAATGTCAATATTTATAAATACACTGCAAGTTACCTTTTTTGCCACTATTTAAAACTTAGGATAAACAATTGTCAGTATCCTATATCAAATGTGAATGGGAGACCTAGGTTTTTGAAATCATTTTAGTCTGAAGACCAGTGGTCTTTCAGGTAGGTGGATCGTGGGTGTGGCGGTCAGGGGAGAACTCTGTGTTGGACCCTTGTGATCCTCCCAGATGTGCAGGGTCCTCCTGACAGCCTCCTATGTGCCGGGGAAAGTTGCATTGGAATCTGAATGCCTAAGCGAGAGCTCGGAGTATATGTGGCAGGTTTCCATCTTCTCATTTTTGCCTTGGTACCAGGTAACTCAAAACTGACTGCTGTTTTGCCGTACTCTAAATCTTTACATATGGGGTTTGTTTGTTTGTTTGAGCCATTTTAGTACTTTTATTGGAAGGGAATTAATTGATAGTAAGATTTCAGGGTCTTTTGAGGGGTTGGAATGGGCTTTCTAAAAGCTGAAAACTGTCATCACTGGAATTTGTGTGGTAAATCTGTTAAGTTTGAGAAGTCACTTTGTAGTGTGACTACTGAAAACATTTGTAAAACACAAGTCACATTTTTCTAGTTTTACAAGGTAATAGTTTTTACTTTTGCTACTGACAGCTTTCAAATTATTGTTCTTAAAAATCCTTTTATTATGGTTCAGATAAACCCCCATATACCCATCACTCAGCTTCAGTAGTTACCAGTTACCATTCTTAAATTAAGCTTCTAAATACTATAGTTAATGTCAGTCAACATGAGTGCAACTCTTTCTGAAGATAGACATATTTTCCTTTTGGCAATAGGCAGTATTTGAGAGAGAGAGATAGAGTGAGAAAAAGAGGACAAACGAACAAGGAGGCTGAGCCTGAACACCAGCCTTGGCCCAGGCCCTGTGCCGGGCGGCCCTGCCCTGGTCTGAGCCCTGCAAGTGGTGGTAATGTTGTGGAGTTTTTTGGAGTCTAATTCACCTTAACTCATTGATGGGTCAGAGGTAGAATTTGGTTTTTAAATTTAACTTTGTACATCAGAGTTAAATATTATAAAATCATGCAGATTGAGATGGAAATTAATAAATAGTAAAAATATCCCATCACTAATCTTATCATTATTTATAAAAAATGTGTATACAAGTTTTAAATTGTTGCAGTGTTACATGTATAGTAAAAAGTGAGGGCTCTTTCACCGCCAACACGGATTTCCCCAGATTCTCTTGTTAATCTAGAATGTCGTTTTCAGAATGCTGCTTATTTATTGGCATTTTTGTTTGTTTGTTGTTATTTCTCATAAGTAACAGTTGAGCTTTAAAGTGGTGTTCATCCACCTTGTGGGGATGACCTGCACATGCTCGATAGATGCGGCATCAAGGTGAAGAGCAGATGCGGCATCAAGGTGAAGAGCGGATTTCATTCCGCTCTGTTCTTTCCAGGACCTTCGTGATTCAGCCTTCTTTACAACCCGTCTGCATGGCTGTTAATTGCCCCCGGGCCACCTCTTCCATGAAAACCAACCTTTATGTCCTCAGATTTGTTGCTTGTACATCTCCAGTGTACACTTCATAGCGATGTTTGATGCACTTAATGAAGAGGTACATAGTTAGGTAGTGCTATGGATATATTTAAAATTTTTGTTAAAATGCCTTTTCTCTTAGAGCAGAATTTCTTTAGACTCCTGCTTAGTTTCTGATAGGCAAGTGTTTGTTTACATGGTGGAAAAGGAGATTGCCAGCTGTCTTTATAGTCGGCTTCACTCAGTGTCTCTGAGATGTGGTTAATTTATCCTGTCTACTTAACTGTTATGAAGCTGAGACCAAGCTTCAGGTGTTTGTTGCACAAGCTGGAGAGAGTCAGAGCTCCTGGCTAAAAGGAGTTCGAATTAAGAAAGCGCTGAAGACCACCAGACAAACTGTAGTTTAAGAAGTGACGGGCCTATGACTTTCTAGACCAGTAACCTGTTTTAAATTTTATGGCGGGTGAAAAAGATTAAAGGGGAGGGGCAGTGCCAATTGTGTTTTTTTTTTCCAGAACTAGTTCAGCAGTTATTTACCTTTCAAGCAATTAACATAATTACCATTATGCTAAAAAGTAATTTTGGAAAGTTCTGCCCTGAGCTCATATGACTCCACCGGGACAGTTTTAGCCAGGACTTATCTTTTTGATGGAAGCCTAATTGCAATATTGGCTTTGTGCACACAAACAGAAGCAGCTAATTGTTTAGGCAAATAGCAGATTAATTTAAATATGCATCCCTAATAAAACAAAAATGGTATCCATTATGGTCCTTGTTCCCACGACGAGGAATATAAATATTCTGTGCAAGTACCATTAGCCGGAGGTCTTAAGGATTGTCGACATTATTGCACAGTGGTAGCGCTTTCCTGATACCGAGTAATCTTTACAAAAGCTAACATAAATCAGTTTAAACTCATTTAGATCCCATTTCTACTATGTGCAGTTTCATTACCACACTCTGGCGGGCCTCCTCTGGGAGGTGGGAGGGGTACGCTGCAAACTGGCATGGGTGCCCGTCCACAGCTGCTGAGCAGGCTTTATGTCTCCTCAGAAGACTGGCCATTGTCACTCATTTCGTCGTTAATGACCGTCCCTAGTCTAGGTGGACTGGGAGTTCCTTGAGCCCTGCTGCCCCTTGTCAAGGTGCAGGGTCCTAAGCCCAGAGAGCAGGTGGGACTGCCAAGCCCTACTCCTATCCACTTGATCCGGCGATGGCCTTCACTCACTGTGTTATTCTGCATTTTTTTTGTCCACATCTTTTACGTTAGTGAAACAGCATTGTGGTGATGCCAGCACTAGCTCAGAATGGAACATCTTTTATCTAGCTGTTGAGGTTTTGTTGGGGAGAAAGACACCTGCTCCCCATACAGTTTTCCTAGTAGGGGGCAATTGGGGGCTCTGAACACCAGCTCTCGAGTTACGCCTGGTTTGGGGATGATAGCAGTGACCTGCCTCTTAGGTCGCTAGTAAGGAACTACACAGACCCTCCCTTTGCGTTTGCTGAGGTTTCCTTTGGTTTTACCTTGGCCTAGCAGGTAGAATGGGTGTAGCGACCCCTTTCAGGGTGCCTCCTTGCCCTGCCGTCGTTCCCCAGCCCCCCTAGAAGCAAGCCAGGTCATAGTACTTGAGTTAGTCTGTTGACCTGAGCTGGTTGGACGGGAGTGAGGACTCCTGGCCCTGGGAACAGCTGATTCATGGCCTGGGATGAGCCAGTTGGGCCTCAGACTTTGTCTCAGTGTGTGCTTGGAGTAGATGGCTTCATGGAGTTGGGAAAGAAAGCTGGTGTGCGGAGGCAGTGAAGGTTGAGACAGGGCTGTGTGGTGAGACATACATCCTGCCGTGGCGCCGGGGGTTCTGGTTCCTGGTTCGGCTCCATACACTCTCTAGCTGTACCTCCTGCCCTCGGCTTCCATGGAACAGCCCTGCTCCTTTCCAGTTGGGTTTTTTTTTTGTGTGTGTCTAAGCCATTTCAATGGGTTTTTGTTCCTTATAACTGAATGTCCTCTTGCTGAAACATGAGGTAAATGCTCAGTGTACCTTTGCTGATATTCAGCTGAGTGTGGTGCTCTGATGCGCTACCATAGGAAATGGAGCCCGAGGAGGGCACCGCCTGCCGCTGCCCAGGGCCACACAGCACCAGGAGCCATGCTGGCACTATTCCGTCTGCAGTACAGTAAAACTTAGCCTTTCAAATGGCTTCACATTGGATTTTTAAAACCACCACATATTTGAGGAGTGCATTTATTTGGTCCTGACAGGCATTCCCTTCTTCCTTAATGTCATGCAGTGGGTGTGGACCCATTGCAACTTGAAATATTTGGGGAAGTTAGCTACTCCTTTTTTGGGATCTTAAAATTTAGTGACATGACAAAAAGTTTAGCCTCTCTATCGTCTTGTACTTTATGTAAGTCTCTGTTATATTTTAGTTATTAAAATGCTTAGGTTTCTCTTCAGTATGAGTTTTGTGAAAATATGGATCAGATCCTTATATCCCCCCATGTGAGATGTTTGGTCGATGCCACTCATACATCCGATCTGTGCGGACTTGTTTACCATGGTTTCCCTGGAGCCTCTCACAGTGGCTGGCCCAAAGCAGGGGCTCAGTGGGTCCTTGTGGAATGTGTTGTTGCACTGATTTAGCTTTGGCTGAGTATTGGTTAATGTGGATGATGATTTGCTACAGTATCATAAAATATACTTCAAGTATTTATTGTTCTGAGTCCCTGTAGTCTTGTAATTGTAAGAGTAGCCATGATATAATTATATAACTAATAAATCAGCCAATTATAAAATTAGCTTTCACTCAAACATCTCTCTCTGATGGCTGAGGTGTCTGTTCCTGCCCACCTTGCCCATATGTTTCTAGGTTAAATATTGAACACTATAGTTGCAAAGTGAAATTGCAAATCTTATAGAAGCTGCAGGACTGAATAAAAGTGATGTTGCAGAGGCACTAGAAGTGGTAATTATGGGGTAAATTGGTTTTCTCCCTTATTTAAGTCTCTTTAAAAAAATAATTGTCTGCTTATGTAAAAATAATAACAGTGTATGTGGGGTTTATAACATGTAGAAATAAAAAGTATGACAATAGCACAAAGCCTAGGAGGAAGGACACGGAAGAATACTGCTGTGACGTTCTTCTACTATCACTGAAGGTAGACTGTGTGGTGAGTTACAGGTGTATGCTAAAATCCTGCAGCAACCACTAGGATAACACAGCAGAGGTTTTGGCTATAAGCCAACAAAGGAATTAGGAAATGAGGGGAAGGCACAAAGAACAATTGGGACAAATGGAAAACAAATAGAAAAATGGTAGTTAAACCTGTTCTTACTAATAATCACATAAAAGATAGTCTAAGCAATCCAATGAAAAGGTCAATTGTGTGCCATCTACAAGAAACTCAAAGTGGAAGGACAAAATATATATATATACACCATGTGAATATATATATATATATATATATATATATATATATATATATATATATATATACACCATGTGAACACTAATCAAAAGAATGCCGAAGTGGCTATGTCAGCATCAGACAAAGTAGATTTCAGAGCCAAGAGTAGAACCAGGGACAAGGAAGGATGTTTCTTGTAATAAAGGGTCAATTCATTAAGAGGACATAACGGTCCTAAATGTTTATGCACCATAGAGTGACCCTGGAGGACTGTGCCAATGATAATGGCGCCATTGACAAGTGAGGGTCTGAACAAGGTACACACTTAAGAGCTGAACTAGAGGAAATAAAAATGATGGCACAGCAGGCATTCAGAGGAGAATTCAACTGATGGGGCCTGAGAATGCATTTTCCAAACAGGCCCTTCTTAGGATAGCTCTGTGAAATTCAACCTTGTAGTAAAGGGTGTTTTACTGCGCACAGTTCTGTTGGAAAAAATGATGCCAACAAAACCAATACTTGATTAATAATGAAAAATGTGTTTATAGATAAACTCCATGTGTGCTCAGAGTGAGCTGTGGTTGAATAACTTCCATAGTTGGCAGAACACAGGGTGAGTTTACGTCAGTCACTCATTGATCTCATAGTTATTTTATGTACTTGTAAATGCAGCTGCTCATCCTGCACTTTTCTAGCTAAGTTCCAGCCCAGCCTCATCATGGACCAAGTGGCTTTGGACAGTTATTTAACCACCCAGAGCTTCTGTTTCTTCTGTTTTTGTAAAATGACAAGAGAGTAGACCAGTTCTCATCTCATGGCACATATGAACTAATTACTAAAATTCTGCAGCATGCTAAAAAATAATTTTTGCCAATCTGACAAAGAAAAAGTATAATTTTGATTTACAAACAAAAATAATAATAGTAATTATCGACCATTTTTGCTCCAAAGTGACTTTTAAAAAATCAGGTAACAAGAACTAACTATTCAGAGGCAACCTTATTATGCATTGTAACCAATAAGATGCAACTCTATTTTATGACCCAGTATACAGTGTGTCCGTAAAGTCATGGTGCACTTTTGACCAGTCACAGGAAAGCAACAAAAGACGATAGAAATGTGAGATCTGTACCAAATAAAAGGAAAACTCTCCCAGTTTCATACCTATTTAGTGCAGTTCAATGTGGGCTCACGCACAGATTTTTTAGGGCTCCTTAGGTAGCTATCCCGTATAGCCTCTACAGACTCATCACTGACTGATGGCCTACCAGAACGGGGTTTCTCCACCAAATTGTTGGTTTCCTTCAACTGCTTATCCCACCGAGTAGTGTTATTTCTATGTGGTGGTGCTTCGTTATAAACGCGCCGATATTCACATTGCACTTTGGTCGCGGATTCGAATTTAGTGAGCCACAGAACACACTGAACTTTCCTCTGTACCGTCCACATCTCGACTGGCATGGCCGTGGGCTACTCCACTGTATATATAGTGTTATGTCATCATCTGCGCATGTGCACATGCTGCCACATCATCCTACAGAAATTTTATTTTTAATTTTTTTTTTTTTTGTATTTTCTGAAGTTGGAAACAGGGAGGCAGTCAGACAGACTCCTGCATGTGCCCGACTGGGATCCATCCGGCATGCCCACCAGGGGGTGATGCTCTGCCCATCTGGGGCGTTGCTCTATTGCAACCAGAGCTATTCTAGTGCCTGAGGCAGAGGCCATAGAGCCATCCTCAGCGCCTGGGCCAACTTTGCTCCAATGGAGCCTTGGCTGCGGGAGGGAAAGAGACAGACAGAGAGGAAAGAGAGAGGGAGGTGTGGAGAAGCAGATGGGCGCTTCTCCTGTGTGCCTTGGCCGGGAATCGAACCCAGGACTCCTGCACGCCAGGCCGACGCTCTACCACTGAGCCAACCGGCCAGGGTATTGCACATTTTAAAGATTCTCGTGGCACACTGGTTGACAATCGCTGGAGTAGATGGATGTAAGTGTCTGAACGTTGGAAAGCTCTATACAAGTAGCAATTTCTTATTTCTCTTTGCCGCTGATTGTGGTGTCTCCCAACAAATGCCATAGAAATATTTGGAAGAGGCATGTCTTGGAATGCGCCTGCTTCCTGTCTTATATGTAGCGCCATGGCATGGCATTTTCTGCTGCATGTCTTGTTTCTTTTGAGTCAGATTGGAAGGAATTTGCCAAGATATTTGCCGGGGAATGTGTTGTGGAGCCTTTTGCGATCTGTTTATCCTCCAAGTTTATTATAATTCTTGTACTTGAGATAGTGAGTACTCTGTCTTACATAGGAAGCAGCATTTAGCTCGGAAGCTCTGCTTTGGTTTGTAATCGCCTACTTAGGTCTCCTGACAGTTTGGAAGTCTTGAAGAGCAACCCAAATGTATTATTTTCATCTGACTACGTTTATTTAGTGATGAAGGACACTTTATAGTAAGAGCATACGTTGAAAGCATTTATTGTTTAAAGACCAAGTACAAGATGAGAAAAAGGAAAGGTGGGACAATGCATTGCAAAGAGAAGAACCATGAAAAGCTTTATCTGTTTTAGATAATATGATAGAAAGTTGTAAGTCATAGCACTGGATTTGTGGGTGAGCAGTAGAAGAAATTAGTGTTATTAATGGATTAAATATGCTTCATAACACAGCAGGAACTGCAGGATACATAAAAACAGATGATTGGTCAGTCTCCAGCATTGTATATAGTTTATCTCCTTCACCCTGCTCAGCAGTCCTATGAGGTAGGTAATGCTATCTTCAGTTTCACAGGTTAGGAAACAGGCTCATTGTTGTAAGGAGCTTACCCATGGCCTCCAGCAAGTGGTGGAGCTGGACTTGAACTCATAATAGCCACAGACTGTTAGCTCCACAAATTTTTTTTCTCAGTGAATTTTGAAAAAATAAAATCTGTTGGAAATGGAACAGATCATTATCCAGCATGTAGCCAGGCGTCCCCAAACTATAGCCTGCGGGCCGCATGCGGCCCCCTGAGGCCATTCATCCAGCCCCCGCTGCACTTCCGGAAGGGGCATCTCTTTCATTGGTGGTCAGTGAGAGGAACACTGTATGTGGGGGCCCTTCAATGGTCTGAGGGACAGTGAACTGGCCCCCTGTGTAAAAAGTTTGGGGACCCCTGATAGACAGTAATTATTTTCTCGGTTAACACTAAGGAAAAAGAAGTAGCTTAGTAGACAAGAATGTTAAAAAATTATTTGGTGAGAGAAAAAAAGACTAAATGGCATTCTAAGAACAGAAAAGTGAATAAATATATATATATTTATATATATTATACCATTGTATATTATAACACACACACACACACACACACACACACACACACACACACACGGTAGAAAAGTGTAAGTTCCTGCAAACCACTGGTTCTCAAACTTGAGCATTTTTTTTTTTTTTTTTTTTTTTTTATTATTATTATTATTTTTTTTTTTTTCATTTTTCTGAAGCTGGAAACGGGGAGAGACAGTCAGACAGACTCCCGCATGCGCCCGACCGGGATCCACCCGGCACGCCCACCAGGGGCGGTGCTCTGCCCCCCAGGGGGCGGTGTTGAGCATTTTTTTAATAGGTCCCCAAGTGATGCTGGTGGCCCTGGGGCCACACTTGCAGACCGCTGCCTAAGACAGTGTGAGGAAGGTGGAGACATGGCCTATGTGTGAAGGGGTCTGGGCAGCAGCATTCAAGGTGCAGGGGAGAAGGGTGGAAGGGAAAAATCAGAGTGTTTCACAAGTGTGGCCAGGTCAAGTGCATGCTTTCTACTGTGCATTGTGGAAGACATGGCACTGAGGAAGGGTGCAGAACACTGTCCGTGAATGTTTTCAGGTATTGTGGCATCTAGAACACTGGCCTAGAGCAGGTGCTCAGTGATTGTCTGATGCATGAATGAGTGGACACATAGAAGAATGAGTTACGAACTCCCTATGTTAACACCACCCAGTAATTAATACAAGTACCTCCCATTCTTCTTAGGTCTCGTTCATGAAAACACTGAAAACGTTAACTTTTTGGTAAAGATAATGCTAATGTTTGGAAAACATTCTAGGATGTATAAAGGAGACAGGAAATTGTCCTTCTCCTCCTGTTCCTTTCCCCTGGTTTCTTTCCTCAGAGGCCAGTTGCTGTTAATGGTGTGTGTATGTGTGTGTGTGTGTGTGTGTGTGTGTGTGTATGTACATTTTTTTAAAACACAAAAGTAATAGTACTGATTTTTGTCCTTTACTTTTTTCATTTAACAGTATCTTTTGTTGATCATTTCATATTGTTTATACAAGGCTGACTCATTCTTTTTTAACTACTCATTTTACTTAAATTCCAAACTATGGAGATGGCATTATTTAAATAGCTCTCTATTAATGAACATTTAGATAACTTTCAGTCCTTTGACATGATTAAGAGTGTTACAGTGACTATCCTATGTACCAGTGATTTTCAATTGGTGTGTCACAAGAAAATTTAAAAGATGAGATACCTATTTAGTCAGGGGCACTGACTTCTTTTCCCTTAAATTGTCAAATTAAAAAAATGACAACAGCCAGCACAGCAAGAGCCGTCTGGTATGAATGAATCAAAATTATACCTATTTTTTTTGTCAGATCTGCAAAAAAATACATATTTTTTGGCATGCCTCAGAATTTTAGTAATTAGTTTATGTGCCATGAGATGAAAAAGGTTAAAAATCGCTGCTAGATACATTTGTAATTTGGTAAATATCCAGTTGCTTCCACAGTGGGTGAATTAGTTTAATTTCCCCCAACAATTTGAGAGAGAGCCCCTTTCCCTGTATTCTCAAAAAAATGTTTTATGAAATTTTTTCTTTGTCAATTTGATTGATAATAATGGTATTGTAGTTTTTTATTCATATTTTTCTCACTGTGAGTGAATTTATACATTTTTCCTTGTGTTTATGTCACTTGTATTTCTTTTTCTGTGAACAGCATGCTCACATCTGTCCTTTGCTCACTTTTCAGTTGCTTTTGTTTTCTTATTGTATCTTAGAAGCCCTTAATATATTATAGAAATTGGCCCTTTGTTACATGTTATGCAAATTTTTTTTTTTACCATTTTGTCATTTATCTTTTAATTTTCTTTCCAGCAAACAGTTGTGATTTTATAATTGTGCATATGAAGTAAATTTAAAATTGTTGCCTGCACTGTTTTTTTCTCCACAGGCTTTATTAATATTTGGGATATGAGGATTGGGAAGTACCCTATTCACCGCTTTGAGCACGATGCAAGAATCCAGGCCCTGGCCGTCAGCCGGGAGGACATGACTGTAGCCACGGCGTCTGCTTTTGATGTTGTGATGCTGTACCCTGATGAGGAGGGATATTGGCAGATCAGTGCAGAATTTGAAGTTCAGAAACTGGTGAGCTTGTAGTCTGGTCATTTTATTTCTCATTCTTAGAACCTCCAAATCTAATACAAACAATTGGTAATGATGTGGGCAGCTCCCGTTCCCTCAGGACTCCCTGTGGGTCTCGCATCCATAAATTTCACTACAACCTTGAGAAACAGGTACTATCATTTCCTCTGTTTACCAAGAAGCCAGTGCAAACTCAGAGCAGTGAATGGACCTGCCCCCGTCTCAGAGCCAAGAAGTTGTGATTCAGGCCACAGGGCTGACATCAAGGCTTGAGTTTCTCACTGCTTTTCACATGAACAGGATGTCCACCCCTGGAAACGCTAAGGTCGGCTTCTGGCCTAATACAGAGTGAAAATGAGTTCAGTGGAATCATCTCTGTTTATGGCAAGTGAAGGGAGGTTTCCATCTCAACTTCCTTTGTCCCAAGATTTTCTCACCTGGAATTCAGAGTAACTCAGTGGAAATAGGTTTAAGCCAGTGTTGTTTCTGTATCCATGTCCCGGGGTCACATGTGACGCCAAGCTGGCCTTCAGGAGTTCTTCCGTGGGGCTTGTTTCTGAGCTTAGCTGCACCCGCCTCCATGTTGGGGTAGTAAGAAATGGCTTGGTGGTAAGCAGGAAGAGCTCAAATCTGTCTGCTGAATTTGGGGTTGACTGAAATAGACTTGATTTTACACCAGTAGAAAAGTGAGCAGAAGAGCCAACATTGATAATAGGTTGATGGCCTGACTTGGATCAAACCCTGCTCCTCCCCCTTTTCCTGCTGGTGGAAACCTTGTTAGGCTTGAATAACTAAAAAGCACAGTGTTCCTGCTTCACCTCCATAAGCTTTTTGGGCCTTTAATGATCGTGTCTCTGCAGTTTGGGTTTAGTGTCCCCCACAACTGCCTGAGGCAGTTTTCCCATCTTGGGTTTTATTAGAAACATGTGAAAGTACAATATTTACTTGTTTTCAAAACTACCGTCGTGCTTGTTATCTGGTCTCTGACTAAAGAACACTGTAGACCGGTAATAATTATGTGAACTCAGACTTCCTTATGACGTGTGTCCCTCTGTGACATGTAAATCCTGCCTTGGCAGGACGGTGGTACCCTGGCATGCACTGCAAGCTTTCTGAAGTAGTTTTACAGCTCCCGGCAAATGGCACCACCTCTGTCAAGCCGAGGATCTCGGTCTGTCCAGAATCCAACACTGAGATGAAATTAAATGGCTAGACTGAGGATGTCAATTTTAGTAAAATAAGAAATGATTTTTAGAATAGAGAGAGTAAGCAAGCGGGAGGCCTGCATTAGAACACTTTTTATGTGATGTTCCTCACCCTGAACGCATTGTCACAGGAAAGGCACCTGGTGGCCCGTGGAGCCGGGCACTTGTCTTCTCCAGCTCCCTGAACTGCAGGGGCAGTGTTCCGCATTTGCAGTGTTAGCCCCGAGACCCATCCTTTGTGACGGGGCCTTAGGTGCCGGCAGGTGTGGGGCCACCACTCACACCGGTGAGCCCCAGGGTTAGTAGAGTCCCCCAGGTGTTTCCTCTGTCTCTAGCTCCTCTGGACAGGCCTCAGGATTCGAGCTTTGGCCCTCGTTTGGCCGACTTCAGGGCAGTGCTGTCCTGTTAGACCGCAGGTTTTCATAACCACACAGTGTGGCCTGCCTCCTTCTGCTCTCAGAGTTTACTCGAGGAGGTGGGAATCTGGTCAACTGCACTGGGGAAATAGGCCACTTAGGGACCCAGAAGGGCAAATTATTCTTGCAGGGACCTCCCCATATACATGCAGATCGAAGGAAGGGCCTGGTCCTGTGGTGGCATATGAATGCTGTTGGTCGTGACCATCCTACCCTGGAGGACTCTGAGACCAGAGATAGCAGACAACTCAGATACTTTTCACCTCTTGGCAGCACATTTTGGGTATTTATACAGCTGTTAAAATGTGATTTTTGCTCATTTGGAACTGAATGAATTCTATTCCATTTGTGGTAAAAAAAAAAAAAAATTATTGACTAGTAGTTGTATCTGCATGGTTCAGAATGTAAAAGACTCAGTTTACAGTGAGAAATGTCACTTCCACCCTACTCCTCAGTTCATTTCCCTCTTTGAAAGTAGCCGTGCTTAGAAGATTGATGCATGTACACGCAAGTGCATCACGTGCTTCCTCCGTCCACCTTGACACACGTGAGTGCAGAATCCTGTGCCCTGGCTTCCTTGCTTTCCCCTGGATTTACCTTAGAGGCTTTCCCCTGGATTTACCTTAGAGGCGACCCCACGCATATCAGCTCATAAAGAATGTCATCACGCCACTTCCTGTGACTGCATAGTATTAATGCATAGGTGGACTGTAAGTTATTTAATTAATCTCTTAGTAGCACATGTTTAGCTTTTTCCTGATTTTAGTGATGACAAAGTAATGCTATAGCAAGTAATGGTACACATCGTTTTGTATAAATATGAGTTTTATTTGTAAGTAAAGTCCTAGAAGTGACCTGCTGGGTCAGAGCACAGGTGCATTTGACATTGTGATAAGTGTCGCCCTTTGCCCGTCCTTTTCTGTGGGGTTGTTGGTGAACTCATTGACGAGTAGGAGGAACTGTTATCTTTTTGACCAAGTGAGGATGAATTATAGTTGGAAAGTGAAGGACTAAACACCTTTTATTCTTTTCTAGGTTGACTACCTTGAAATAGTTCCAGATACTGGAAGGTACCCTGTGGCAGTGGCCACTGCTGGAGACCTTGTATACCTGCTAAAGGCTGACGACTCTTCCAGAACCCTCCATTATGTCTACGGCCAGCCCGTCACCTGTCTCGACGTCTCAGCCAGCCAGGCTGCTTTCGGAGTGAAGAGTCTGGGATGGGTGCACGAAGGAAACAAGGTACCAAAGAGCGG
This sequence comes from Saccopteryx leptura, assembly GCF_036850995.1. NCBI lineage: Eukaryota > Metazoa > Chordata > Mammalia > Chiroptera > Emballonuridae > Saccopteryx > Saccopteryx leptura. The sequence continues at coordinate 240,277,886 of NC_089504.1, read as the reverse complement.
GACGCGCAGTTAACGAAACAGAGCATCCGGTTTTAATTTTTAGAAGGCAATTAAAAAAATTAAAGCTCTAATATATATATTAGGGAGATATATATTTAGCATGGTAAAAAAAATTCAAGCACTTGAAAAGGTTTTGGAATGAAAAGTAATTGTTTACTTTCTCCTTTCCCCTGGCCCCACTCCACAGGAGAGACTATTAATAGTTTCTAATAGGTATTCATCTAGAAAAACATTCGTGCATTTATACATTAAAAATCATATCTTTGTAGAAAAAAAGTTGCATCAAAGTTTACATTCTTACCAACATAAAAGTACCTCTGACACTCTGAGCAAGAAACAAAGAGAAAAGTTTTTTGTTGAAATTCTTTGCATGATAACTACATTTCATCACTATCCAGCCTTTTACTATCTTGACGGTAGGCCAAATACTCAGTCTTAAAAGTCTTAAAGCTGATTTATGGAAGCCGCTTTCTCCTCCAGTCAAACCAGGGGAGAGAGAGATCAGGTTTTGTTTTTCCTCCAATCTGCCTGCTCTTGACCCTGCTGGCAGTGGTGTGACTGACCCCGGGGCAGAAACTTCTCTGAGCCCTTGGTTCCCCTGACCGCATCCTTCTTCTGAGAAGTCCCTTCTCCACATGGCCGTGTTGTTAACTGGAGAAGCACCAGGCTCTGGCCGCACACGTTCCGGTCCCAGCCCTAAGACTGACTGCCCTGTGTGGGCCTTAGCAGGTTGCTTCCCTCTCATCATGCCTCAGTTTCCTCACTTGTGAAAGGGGGTTCATGACCGGACCTACTTCATAGAATGGCCGATTGAATGAAAAGGGTACATGAAGCTTCAAGCAAAGAGCCTGGCGTGTGACAGTTAACTAGCATTGTGTGCGTCCTCTTATTTCTGCCACTCATCGTTCAAGTCTGGCCTTTGGTTGATTTTTATACCCTGTTTCCCCTAACGTAAAAGTCACCTGTAAGGTCAGGCTTCACTTATCTAGGTGCTTGCTGGTTTTGCAACTTAGTAAGTACTCAGAGAATTGAAGCATCCTGGGCCCCAATTATGTACCGATAAAGCATTAGAAAATTCATGTGGCTCACTGTAATCTCACCGTGAGAAGGGACTCCCTCTGTGCTTAAAGCAGGCGGTCCTGTTGGAGCACATTCAGAATATGTTAGCTGGAAAGTCTGCACAAGTAACTCCTGTGTTTTGTCTTCCTGGGAAGTGGGGGGAGGGGGCAGCAATTGGTTTCCTAAGGCAGTTTCCTTTCTCAGGCTTTGCAAAAACTTTTTTTTCTGATCCCTGGTGAGCTCATTTGTTGAGAGAAGAAAGACTGCATACTTGCTTTCTAATTTTTCATCCATTACACTTTCGAGCTTGGGTTATCTCGTTTATTTCTCAAGTTCTTAGTGTAGTGAGATATATTTAATACTAGCCTGGTGTAAATGTTTCATATTTTCAATGAATTTTTCATCTGGCAGGTCCTATTTCCCTTTGACTTATCCAAGTAGAATTTATTTCTATACAGTTATATATTTTGATATAATCATAATGGATATATTTGTGAAACCAGTTAAAGGGACAGATCAGCACAAAATGAGCATCCTTTAGATATTGGATATACAGGCACTTTTTTGGATGCCTCTGAAAATTTCCAACTCAATTAAAAGCATTAATTATTAGAACCTGCTGGCTAATACCCTAATTTTATGAAGATTCATTTAAAAAAGTTAAAGCCCCTCAAATAACTTGTTACTGGTATTTTTCATTAGAATTTTAAAATTGAGTGGAAGTAAATTTGCTACAAGAAGGGGTTGAAGTATCCTTTGAAATCTGACAGCAGTTAGTCACCCAAATATTTTGTAAGTCCAGCAGCAAGCCTTCGAACACTTGTAGGTATGTGGCTGATTGTTGTTAGCGCTAACTTGATGTTTTCCCAACATGAGTGCCACCCACTCGAACGTGAGGGAAGCCAGGCTTCTATCTGTGCAACTTTCCTTATTTTTGCAGAGGCAGGACTTTTCCTCCGATTATGTTTAATAAATAGATTTCTGCTTCTTCAGAAAAACCCTGCATTTTTAAGAAGTGTAATCGTTGTGCAACATCTCTGAATTAAGCCATGTCATCTTGCTTCTGTCCTATAATGTAATATCCTAACTCCCAAATAATTTCGTGTGCAGATCTCGGCATCACTTAGCTTGTGAATGCCCTGTTTTGGCTGTGTTTGTGCTTCGGCTTGGCAGCCTGTGTCCCGGCACATTTTATTAGGCTGGTGTGAGACTGTTAGCAGTAGCGTTTGCCTGGGGCTGCATCTGCATGGGGGTTTGTGTCTGCGCCTCTGGCCTTATAACTCGGAATCAGATGAAGGCTTATGAGGAGAGTTGGGTTTATCTTTGTTTGTACCTGATGCAGAACTGGGGTTCAGCTGTGGTCCGTTATTGATTAACTGTGATAAAAGCAGACAGTGAAGTCCAAATGTTGATCTAGAATGCATTTGAGTCGGGAACTGAAATTTCCCTAACCTGTAGAGGCAGGTACTCCAGAGGTGATGTGTTTGTGTGGTTGGAAACTATCTTTGCCCCAAACGATGATCACGTTAGCATTTTTATAGGTACCACTGCTGTCTGAGCATCAAATAGTACTGGTTCAAATCTATCCATTCACAGATCTAGCCAGCCCATTGTGTATTCATCACAGATAGTCACAGAGCACCAGTTGTGTTCCTGGCACTGGACTGTGAAACAGCCTTATGCACAGATTTCAACAAACTGGTACTTGTCAAGTAATCCAGCTCTGTTAATAAACAGTTTTCTAAGGAAATGTAGCAAAACGTATCTATTTAACCTTAAGAAAAGGCTTATGAATACAGCTGGTTTAATCATTTCCAGCTCCCTGAGGAAGGAGCGGCGAGAATCTGTGCTCTGCACGTCTTGCATTGCTTATGGCGCAGAGAGCCCCAGACTTGAATTTCAGAGGCCACAATGAGGGACTGCATTTGGAATTGCCAGTGTGTTCATTGCCCAAGTCAAGTAATAAAAAAAATGGCTATTGTCTATGTCTACTCTTTGTTAAAATATCAGATCTTTAGACATCTTTTAAAAGTACTTTTAAATGAGGCAATGCCTTCACCTGATTCAGAAATCAAAAGTTATGAAAAGGAAGGGGTGTAGTGGAATGACCTCCACACACCTGTCAGCCCTCCATCTGGTTTGTTTGCCTGCAGCGAGTTCACTGTCGCCAGTTTCTTGCGTATTTTCCCAGAGACATTCATGTACATGAAAGCAGGTCATCCAGACGTGCCCTCAACCCCCTCTTTCTAAAAAATATAAATGGTTGTAGGAAAAAATATACATATATATAAATGGTAAAATACTATATTATTGTTGTGCACCTTGCTTTTTCCTGCAACAAAATCTCTTAAAGATAATTTTATCATTTCTTATGATATAATAAACAATTCCCTGGTGTTTGTTGGTTTTAGGCTCTGTTTTTCTGCAACTTTATGGTACTGCAGCTTGTGTGGGTATACCTTAATTCGTCTAATCCCCTATTGACGCGTGGCTTGTGGCCTTTTGCTGCTGTGAACAAGGCTTGGGCCACATGAATGTATTTGTAGGGTTAGCTCCTCCAAGTAGACTTGCTGGGTCACAGGGTGCGTGCCTTTATAACTCATAGTTATTGCCCCGCTAGACGGTATCCCTTAGAAAGCGGCAGATGGCCGTGCAGCTCATTCTCCTAGCAGTTCCTTGACATCTTTTTTCTCACAGGCTTTACAGAAAGATCTCAACAGAATGAGGTCAGAAGGAATATACAGAGATCTGTCTTGTCCTCCTCTTCATTAAATTATTTTGTAACTCTCTACTTTTAGAATGAATGGCTTTAGCTAGAAGCAGTACAGTGGGACCCACAGCCCTCTTGGGCCACCGTTCGGTTGGAAAGAGCTGTAACATGTGCTGATGTGTTTCTTCTCAGCTTATTTGCTACCATTTGAGGGAGAGGCTATGGTTCTTTTAAGATGGTAGCTGACCTGAACTCTTTTCTATAAAATGAGGAGGGTTAGAAACACGGCCTTTGGACTTCTGTCCAGCATCTGTGTTTTTTTAATTTGGGATGAAGTGATTAGGTGGTTTCAGCCTTTTCCTTGACCCGTGCAGTTGTCTTGAGCTGCTCCCCCATTGGAAGTGGCTGGGTAGCTGAAGGCTCCTGAAATGGGCTGAGGAGTCCATCGTTTCTTTCCTAACAAGGTCTCCCTCCGGGCCATGCTGATTGCTGGCCGAAATGTTCGGGCAGAGACTGAGATCTTTTTCATCACTGCCTGTGTCTTGCCAGGCAAGGGGTATGTGGTGAGAAGGGCTTCTCAGAGGTCTTTGACTTTCAGGTGAAAATGGACACTTACACGTTTTGCTGGTGTGTTCTTGGGTTCTTGACCTCAGTGGCGTAAATGGCCTTAGAGGTAGCTGTTGCTGAGTGCGTGTGATTGAAGAAAGCACGCTTTACGGCAGTGCCCTGGCCCTGTTCCCTCACTACACTTCAGTGCAGAGGTCAGTGTCAGCCCCGTTGTAGGCCTGTGTGCCCAAACAGCCCTTCCAGATGTGTTTCTGTGTCTTACATTTTCTGGGACTCTGTCAAAAATACTTCCACCCATGAAAATGTGTGTATAATACCATATCATCTTTATTAATTCTTTTGCTCCCTGAATTAAATTTTCTCTCTGAGGGTAGAGGGTTAGAAGATAGAATTGCCTCATTTCTAAGAGCATTATGTTGACAGCGAGTCTCATGCCCCATAAAGGAAGAGAGAGACCCACTTAGGGCTCTTAGCATCATTCTATGTGTTTGGACATGTTTCCTAATTTAGTTCTGAAGTACTTGGCATTCAGCGGCAGGTTGTATTAAGCGGCACGCGGCGCGCATCCTAATCAGGGAGATGCAAGTGAAGTAATCCTGAAGGCTGGGATGTGTTTGACAAGGACGCTGGTTTGGCGCTGCTGCCTCAGCTTACATCACGCTGGAGAATAATTGCTAATGTCTCTTACGATAATCATTCCCTTCACATGGACGTGTAAAGACTCTGGATTGGTTGCTTGCACTCGTCACGAGTTGAACTATCTGTCTGGGAGAATGCTGGGAATCAGACACACAGAGCTCCCGGATTCTGACCACACTCTCCCATGCCTACCCCAGAACATGCAGCCCATCTCTGCTTTGTTCAAGGTTCCATCCCTGAGAAAAGTTAAAGACTTGGTCTTTTACAAGCAGGATGAATACTTTAAAATTGAAATTTCAGAGTAAATGTCTCATTTCCCTTTCACTTTAAACCTTGAAAATGATTTATCTTTCTTCTTGGGGAAGTGTAGGAAAATCATTCCTGGAGACCAGTTTTCAAGGTTGTTGAGTGATGTTGACTACCAGAAGGATTCATTTTTGTTGCCTAGGTTACTGTCATTGGTAATGACTGTTTATTGAACACGTGCTATATGCTAGATTTCTGATGGCACTGGAAGCACAGGCATGAATCAAGCATGACATCTGCCTCGGGGCTTACTGCCCGTATTCCTTATCAGCAGCTCAGCAATGGAGGGGTGACTTTCTCCACATTGACATGGGCATCAGGTCCTAGGGAGACCTTCACATGGGATTTGCTGAATTCCAAAGTGATGAGAAATTATACAGATACACAGATGGATTGCACATTCAAATGTGTTTTATCCATATTTTAGTAGTAAAATGATATCAGTAATTGATTCAGTTGTTAGTGTAATTTCATAATACATGAAATTGTCCTTACATGCTGGAAGAATGCTGAAGCAGCTCTCGGGGCCCTGGGGTTTCTCAGGGCAGACAGGAAGCCTCTGACCTGCACAAGCATGCTGGCGATTCTGTGGGAAGCACTTCTTGGAATGCTGCTGCTGCTGCTGCTGCTATGGACTACGCTAGGACTGCTTTAGGAGGCCCAGTGACCCTGCCCCACTCCTGGGTGGGAGTGCTGGCCTTACAGAAAGTAAATAAGGAGGGAAGAGTATTTTCCGCTAAGTCAGGGTGGTGGTATATAGCCATGGGGGATTGAGCCAGATAAGCCTTTGGCAAGTTACTTACATGGGACAGGAAGGTCATGTGCTTGTTAGATACTGAGCTCCTCTACCTCCTCATCCCCACCAGCTTTGGGTCAGGGTGGAGTTCATCAGGAAAGCCTGGGTGAGAGGGCAGTTCAGGCAGAGGAAGTAGGCTTGGAGGAGGGGGTCTGGGGGGCCAGCAAGCAGCACTAGAGTGATCCAGGCTGGCTGGAGCACAGGTACCGTCGGCTAGTGGGGGAACTTGGCTCAAGTCATTTGTGTAGTAATAGCAGTCTGTGGGTCTTCACCAGCTTCCTTTCCCCAAGATTTGTTTTGAAAGAATGCATTTGGGACAGAAAGGGACAGGCCAATTGAGCTTTTGCAGAACCAGTGCAGTAAGTTAATGTGATTGCTGAGTCACTTGGTGTAATGGCCTTTGCGACATGAAGCCTTCCATGGAGAGGGCTGGCTCTGGATCCTAAATATCTTTTGTCTTCTTTCATGCTTGCACAGTTTTTATATACCAGTGCCACTTGTATCATTTTCTAATTTTCTAAAATATTGATCAATGTTCTTGAAGTTCTGAGCAACCTCACAAGACTATTATTACGTTGAAATATATGCTGACCATTTCCTTTCTCTTGTCTTTTGAATTAAGCTTAGAACTTATTTAGGGCCTAATTTTTCTAACGGCTTTCTGACTATTTATATGTACTTTCCATCCTGGTTTACCGTTTCACTCCCATGGGAGACCGTGAACTTGGGGCTAATCCTTGCTTTAATTTCATTTTATGGATAGTCGTGGCTTTGGTTTCTTCCTGCCAGATGAGTCCGGGGGCCAAGCAGTGGGTAGGTTTGTCAGAAGGGTTAAAGTCAGTTTGTTTTTTAGATAATGAAGATCAAGGGGAGGGCTGTTGGAAAGGTTTGCCTTTGCTCTGTAAGAAGAACAGTGACACTGTAGAATGGGGTGCGTTTAGGTCTGTATCCAGGCAGCGTTGACCGCTCTGCTCGGATTGGTGGTGGGGGGGGAGCTCACAGAGGATGAACCGAGTATTTCAGACATTTTACTATTTTCAAATACACGTCATGGCTTAAACTAGGCTAATGAAATGTTACAAAGTAGAGAACTTTTGCTTTTCTTCAATATGGAGATGAGTATGATTTATTCATTTCCTCAGCACTTCCATCCACCTCCTGCAAAGCCCCGTGTTAGACAGTGGGTTTGTAATTAACATCAATTATTGAGTTGCGGATGAGTTCTTCTAATGGACGCAAAGTCACTCTTTTAAGCATCATCTCAGGGTGTTATTAATTTGTAAGTCAGGCTTTGTAGATAGGCAGAAGGAAACTCGGGCTCGGTACATTGGAAGGCTCACATTCCAGATTCAGGGACTTGCGGGGAGTGATGAGGTTTGCAGTGTCAGACTGCTGCCAGGCATCGTGGGGACTGGGCCGTGTACAGAAGGCAGCCCTGCTGTGACCTGGGTCCCAGCCTCTGCCCACCTCCTGCTCCAGAACAGTCCATTGATGTGAGACCCACCGACTGCACCCAGACCGAATTCAGTACACAGATTGCTTTGGATCTTTCTGGGTTAGGACCTGTGGCCCAGTCTCCACCTGCTCGCCTAGGGGGCCTCTGTGCTGTGACGTTTCCTTAAGGTGTGACCTCTTGTCTCATGTTCACAGTAAGTTTTAAAATATCTATGGAAAATGACATGGAAATAATTCTTCCCCAGCCCCCTTCCCTTTCCCCACCTTTGCTGTCTTTTTACCACCTGTGCCTTCCTCGTGGTCTATTTCCAGTTTCATCAGAGCAGTGGCTGCATGCGGGGGACGGTGAGTGGGGCCCTGGACCCACCTGCCTGGCCTCAAGACCAGGGGCGTTGGGCTCTGACTCTCCGGCCCTCCTCGCTCTGGCCCCCTCTCTCTGGCCCCCTGCTCCCCCCGGGCCGGCATGGTCCAGAACATGCCTCATTCATCCCTGACTGGTATGCACTCCCTCTTCCCTCCTGTCTTTCCTGGTCCTGGCAGGAAAGGCCCATCCAGGTCCTTTTGTCAGAAGGAGCCTTCCCAACTGTTCTGCTCTCAGTCACACACCCCCCCCCCCCCGCCGCCCCAGCTCCACAGTCCGCAGGCCCTACCTCCTATGTTACTGGGGTAATATGAGGCCAGTTTCGTAAAATCATTTAAGCCTCAGTGTCTGTAATCATAAATAATAGACAGAAGTATTCATCCATCTTCCTCTTGGTTGTGAGAATCAAATGGAATGTATTCTGGAAGGATGTGGGTGAAAGGCAGGTCATGTATATTCACAACAGCCACTATGAGGGTGTTCTTTCTGCGCAGAGCACTGGCAAGCATGTCGGTGCAGGACAGCCGTGCACCGCATAGCGGGGCTGAGGGGCGTGATGCCCCAGGGCACGAAGGGGAGCTTGCCCTACACCAGAGGCCTTGTTCACTGTCGTCTGTCAGCTGTCACTTGTTTTAGTGACCTGGTTTTAACCACATTCTGCCTATCTATCCACTTCTAAGCCTTTGTCTAGTCAAATTTGGGGCCAAACTAACAGTTGCCAGGCTAGTCAATAGAAAATTGATACCAAGCCAGTGTAATACCCTGAATTTCATACAGATATCTCTGTGACACAGTGCCTCACTTGTTATATTTTCATTTAAAAAATAATATCCAAGTTGCCTTTACTTTTTCAAGAATTTCATAGTTTGCAGCCTAAGTCTTCCTTCCAATGTAAAATAGATTTAATAATAACATTTCTTCTCCTGGGGGCTGTGATTAGTTACATGTCGTTAATATTTGTGATGTGCTTTGAAAGTGTCCCTGCTCTTTATTATGGTGAGGCCTGTTGGGTGCATAAAAGGCGGCTGTGAGGATTTTCAGCTTCAGTCACACATTTACATAATAATTATAATCTCTTCATTGGACTAAATGCTCCAACCGTGAACACTTCCTGTTCACTTTATGTATCCGTGAACCAGTTCTTTGTGGTCATGGCTCTTTCCCTTATGCTAGTGCTAGGATAGAGACCGTCTCCGGAGATCCTCGAAGCAGAGCAGAGTGTGTTCTCACTCTGCAACGTGGACCTGCCTTCCATGATTGCTTCCAGCACCTGTGGACACGGGGGGTTGGGGGTGGGACTGTGTTTTCCCTGCATTTTCACTGGGGAGAACTCTTGTTCTCGGGTTTCTTTCAGGCTTAGGTCACAATAGGTGTTGGTTTGGCCTCGCTCTGGTCCTTTGTAGACATCTGCCCACATCACAAAGCCCCTGCGTTTGGCACAGTCGCGGTGATTGGCAGTGCCTTCCCGGGCACAGTCCAGTCCTGGAACAGCGGGGGTTGCAGGTGCATTGGCACGTGGTGGGGAGCGCACACGGGCCTTGCCTACCCGGCGCCTGGCGACGCTCAGCAACACCGTCCCATCCCTGAAATATCTTGGCCTCCTGGGCTTGTCACTCCAATTAAAACTTAAACATGAAAGCAGCCTGGGCTGCTTTTCCCTTTGTGCTGCACCGAGTGTGCACGGTGCCAGAGCATGTCATGGAAACTGCTGGGGGCGCTCTGCGGCGGGGTCTGGCTTGTCAGGGGGCCATCTCTTCAGGCTTGCGTCGTGCTGGTTGCTGCTGCTAAGTGCACCTGAGAGGCAAGCTTTTGTTTGCCAACAGAAAGTCACCTTTGGGATGGTGGTGAAAGTCATTTTCCACATGTTCGCAGATACACCCGTTACCAGGCCTCCCGCTCTGACTTATCTCTGGCAGGGACTTACAAAATAGTCTCCCTGGCTGATTGTCAAAAATTACATCATATCGGAGTAAACTGCTTTTAAATCAGACATCCATTATTCATGTATATTAACTGCTTTTTTATTTTTTTATTGGCTGTTTTGTGGATGATTTACTCTTCTCACTAGCTCCCCCCTTCCCAAATGTCTGTCTTTCTCATTCTTTCTTTTTTAAATCTTAGCTCATCTGTGAATTTATAGGGGCTGTTCACTTATCTTTCTTTGCATATGAACATCAATACATGGATCCTGCATTTTTTTGTAGTAAAAATTTTGACCAGATTTTGTGGACCATATTTATGTTGGGTCAGATGGCAATTTGGATTGTTTACATGACTAAATTCTACCCCAAACATGGGAGGTCTTTTTCTTTTGTATCTTTTATTTATTTTTAAATTTTTATTTTAATTTATTGTGTTTACATAGATTCTAGTGCATTTATTTTTTAAAATGAGCATTATTTGTCTTGTATTTCAAGATCTGTACTAACTGAGCTTCTGAAATAGCTACATATGTCGCTGTTGGTAGAAAGCAGGTTGACTTAATGTGTTCATCTGTATGCGTGGAGCGTGTCTTTACTGTAAAGCGCTTGTATCATTCGCCTGTAATTGATGGATACAGGCAGAGACGTGTAGCATTTATTCATTCTTTCATCAGATATATACTGGGTCCCTTCTATGTGCCAAGCACAGTACAGGTGTCCAGGGAAGCCTCTGTTCATTCCCACCCATAATGCTGGCGGATCCCCCGTGCACCTGGCGTCCTGTGGTTGTGGTACATCGCCCCGAGTCAGGGCACTTGACTGTTTGGAATTATAAGGGCTAGATACAGTTTGTTCTGTTTACTTAACCCCAAAACAGCATTGTTGTTGTTGTATATAATCAGTATTTGTATACTTTCATGCACATTTATATGAATCTTTGCTTACTATTCCCTTCAGCATCTCAGACCTTTTTCTTCTAGAATGATTTTCTGTCTTCCAAGTATGTCCTTTCGAAGTTCCTTTAGTGAGGGTCTCTGCCACAAGGGTTCTCCGTGTTTTAATACAAAGGAAGATTTTCATTCCACCCTCATTCTAAGGTAGTTTACCTAGTGCTTTGTAATTCTAGGCGGACAGTTATTTTCTCTCAGCCCTCTGCAGAGGCTATTGGTGTGACTTCCATTGAGGCCACTGAAAAATTAGCTGGTGGTCTCATTGTCATTTCCGTCTAGGACTCTCTTTCTCCCTTTGGCTGCTTTAAGGTCTCTTCCTTGTCTTTAATTTTTTGGGGTTTCACTCGGATGTCTCTAGGTGTGGGTTTAGTTTTATTTTTCCTGTTTGGGATTTCTTATGCTTCCTCCCTTTAGTTGTAGAGATTTCTCAGCCGCTGAAATTTTCCTCCTCGTTTTCCCTACTCTTTTTTGTCTGGACTCAGGGTGGAAGTGTGTTAGACCCACATGTGTCTCCTCCGTGCTGTCCACAGCTCATTCAGACCTTCCTTCTCCGTCCCTGTGCTGCCTTCTGAGAAACTGCTTAATACCTATCTTCCAGTTAGCAAGATTCACTCTTTACTCTGTTTAATTACTTGTTTAATTAACTGACTCATTGACTTTTTAATTTTTATTTTATTTATTTATTATTATTTTTTTTCTGAAGCTGGAAACGGGGAGAGACAATCAGACAGACTCCCGCATGCGCCCGACCGGGATCCACCCGGCACGCCCACCAGGGGCGATGCTCTGCCCACCAGGGGGCGATGCTCTGCCCCTCCGGGGCGTCGCTCTGCCGTGACCAGAGCCACTCTAGCGCCTGGGGCAGAGGCCAAGGAGCCATCCCCAGTGCCCGGGCCATCTTTGCTTTAATGGAGCCTTGGCTGCGGGAGGGGAAGAGAGAGACAGAGAGGAAGGAGGGGGGGTGGAGAAGCAAATGGGCGCTTCTCCTATGTGCCCTGGCCGGGAATCGAACCCAGGTCCCCCGGCACGCCGGGCCGACGCTCTACCGCTGAGCCAACCGGCCAGGGCGACTTTTTAATTTTTAGAAGTCTGTTTTCCAAAGTTGCTTATTCAGTTTTTGGCTTTTGACCCCAGCTCTCTTTTTATTTCTGCAAACATTTTCCTTACCTGATACCCTTTTAAGTCAATTTCTTCTGTTTTCTGCCTGTCACTTTCAGTGAGTCGTTTCTTTCTGTATTATTTGGACATGTGTTTTATTGCTCACACTTGGCTGATTTTGAGTTGTAGATCTCCTGCGGGGCCTGGGTCTTCCTCCTGAGAATACCACTGCCAGGTACTTGAGGGCATGTTACCAACCTGAAAATGCTTTAATTACTAGGCATGGGGGACTTGGGCCTTGCAGGTAGTATAAATTCACCCTCTGCACCTGAGCGAGGGCAGATTTGTGCTTGCACACCACCCTTGGCTGGGCCTGGGGCAGCCTGTTTCCAGGTGAGCTGTCTTTTGCCAGTGAGCAGACTTGGCCCTGGCTTGCTTCTTACCAAGCGTGCCTAGACAAACAAGGGCCCAGCTCTGTGCGGAGGCCTCAGTTCTGGTGGTCCACCGGGTGCTGGCTAGAACCTTTGCCCCTGCTTCCCAGGTCTCTAGGCTTCTCACCCTGGCAAATGTCCCCAGAGTGGCCCTGGCATGAGAGCTCACTTCCCTTTCTGAGTTTAGTATTCCTCATTTTGGGCTCCTCAGAACTTTTCTGATTTCTTAGAAGTTAAACAGATAGGTTGGAGGAGTGTTTATTAATAGATTGACTCATAACTAACATTTTTGGTGTTTTAATACAGGAGGGGTTTCCAGACATTCTAGTCTGCCATATTGTCAGAACTGGATACGGTTTGGGGGTTCTAGAATCTAGATTTAGATTCTAGAATGAGATGTTTGGAAGGTCCTTCTGCTTTGATTAGGATGAAGTGGTTCTTTTGGACAAGCCAGCAGCCAGATTAGACATCCAGAAATGGGGGAAAGGTGTTAAACAAAAAACGGAATGAGTATTGTGTGCTAGACTGTGGTAAGTTCTGTGTTTGCCTGGTAATGTATACCAGTCAGTCTGTATGCTGAGCATCTGGCACATGCTGGGTCCTTAATCAGAGCTGTAGGGATGAGTGGTCGAGTTTCTTTCCCAGGGAACTTGTAGTAGAAGTCTAGGACAGTGTTTTACAGCATGTGTGGGGCCCAGCTCTGTGCACCTCGGCCAATCTGCTAAGCTTACAGTTTCCCCGGTGTCTCTCTTCCCCCCGAGCATGTGAGAACCAGGTCTGTGAAAAAGCGGGGGAAGTGAATGCACAGTCTGCTAGGGCACCTTGGAAAACACCAGAGGAAATATGTGGCCATGAAACCTTCAGCACTGGCAAGGGGCAGCGAGCTCTGTGTGCCCAGGGCCCAGTGAGAACACCAGCTAAACTCCGTGGCAGACAGGGAGAGTGTGGGGGTTGTTTGCTCCACGATTTCTGGCTTCCGTGTGTGTGTGTGTGTGTGTGTGTGTGTGTGTGTGTGACAGACAGAGATAGGGACAGACAGGAAGAGAGATAAGAAGCATCAATTCTTCGTTGTGGTACCTTAGTTGTTCATTGATTGCTTTATCATATGTGTCTTGACCGGGGGACTATAGCAGACTGAGTAACCCCTTGCTCAACCCAGCGACCTTGGGCTGAAGCTGGTGAGCCCTGCTCAAACCAGATGAGCCCGCGCTCAAGCTGGTGACCTTGAGGTTTCAAAACTGGGTTCTCCGCGTCCTACCTAGTTCGACGCTCTATCCACTGTACCACCACCTGGTCAGGCGACTCTGGCTTCTTATCATGGTCTTTCCCCCTCAGAAGAGCAGAGTATGTGTGTTAGTGATGACAGTGGGCTAATGGGGGTCAAAAAAGAGCATAGGGGACTTGTTCCTCTCCAAGACCTCAGGCATGTCTCCCAGGCCATTCCCTTTTGTTCTGCCTCTGCCCAGCACAGCTGTCCTGGTCCTGCACTCTGTTACTTCCTCCCCTTTTTAATGGCAGCAGGCAAGTTAGCTTTAACTCACAAAGCATTTTATTTATTTATTTATTTTTTTGTATTTTTCCAAAGTGAAAAGTGGGGGGCGGCAGATAGACTCCTGCATGTGCCTGACTAGGATCCACCCGGCATGCCCATCAGGGGGCGATGCTCTGCCCATCTGGGGTGTTGCTTCGCTGTAATCGGAGCCATTCTAGTGCCTGAGGCAGAGGCCATGGAGCCATCCTCAGTGCCCGGGCCAACTTTGCTCCAATGGAGTCTTGGCAGCTGGAGGGGAAGAGAGAGACAGAGAGGAAGGAGAGGGGGAAGGAGGGAGAAGCAGATGGGCGCTTCTCCTGTGCCCTGGCCGGAAATTAAACCTGGGACTTCTACACGCTGGGCGGATGTTCTACCTCTGAGCCAACCAGCCACAGCCTTATTTATTTATTTATTTATTTATTTATTTATTATATTTTTTTATTGATGAGTTTTTTTTTGTTTGTTTGTTTGTTTTTTTGTATTTTTCTGAAGCTGGAAACGAGGAGAGACAGTCAGACAGACTCCCGCATGCGCCCAACCGGGATCCACCCGGCACGCCCACCAGGGGCGACGCTCTGCCCACCAGGGGGCGATGCTCTGCCCCTCCGGGGCATCGCTCTGCCGCGACCAGAGCCACTCTAGCGCCTGGGGCAGAGGCCAAGGAGCCATCCCCAGCGCCCGGGCCATCTTTGCTCCAATGGAGCCTTGGCTGCAGGAGGGGAAGAGAGAGACAGAGAGGAAGGAGGGGGGGTGGGGGTGGAGAAGCAAATGGGCGCTTCTCCTATGTGCCCTGGCCGGGAATCGAACCCGGGTCCCCCGCACGCCAGGCTGATGCTCTACCGCTGAGCCAACCGGCCAGGGCCGGCCTTATTTATTTTTAAAATTTTCTATTGATTTGAGAAAGAGAGAAGCATCAACTTGTTTCATTTAGCTGTGAAATCATTGGTTCCTTCTCATATGTGCCCTGACCAGAGATCGAACCCACGGCCTGGGTGTGCTGGGATGATGCTGTATCTACTGAGCCACCTGGCCAGGGCCCACAAAGCCTTTTTAAATGCTGTGTCTTGTAAGGAAGCCTTCTGACCACTTCTCACCCCTTTGGAAGGGCAGCACTGGGATTCTTAGGAGGTGAGCAGCTGCTCAGGTTGATACTACAGCTGGTGCAATGCCTTTGGCAGATAAACAAGTATGAGGAAGACTAGTTTTGTGAATTTGACCAAAGAAAACAGAAACAGAGTTCCTTTCCCCATTCATCAGTATGTGAGTGAAAGTCTAGGGTCACAAGGCTCTGTGACCCCTTCCTGGTGCTCCCTGTATGCAGGCGGTTCCACGTGAATGACGAGGGAAACCCCCTAGCGTTAGGAAGTGTTGGCTGTGCCGCCGCCAGCTCCCCTGGGTGAGGGAAGATGTGGGCCTGCCTTCAGCTCACCACAGTGCAGGGACAGCAGCACTTCTCTGCTCTTCCTTTATGGGTTGGTTGGACAGCCAGTCCTGGGCACATGGAATGGTCTGGGTCAGTGGTTCAGGTCCCACCTGGAGGTCTAGGGCTTGCCGGCACTGGGGCAGTGGCCGGTGCTCCATGATGATGGGCCTGTGGCCACTACCTCCTTCCTGACTCCACGTGGCCAGCCAGCCCTGCTGTTTACACCACCAGCTGCTAGGGCATAGCTGTAAGGTGGGTCTCCTCAGAGAGGCGAGTCCCAGGTACAGGGAAGCAGGACAGCTGGTGGCTGTGCACCAGCTGGCGAAGAGGTGAGGCTGCTGCACGTCACCCGCCATCCCGGTTGTTCCAGGGCCTGCTGCACGGAAGATGATCAATAAGTATTGTTAACTAGCTGGTGTATGACTTACAGCATTATTAATTTTGCCTAAAAATTAGAAACAACCCAAAGTCCATCAGTATGGAATGATATATCCATAGAGAATTCTATGCCACCATTAAAAAACAAGTCTTACCTATAGGTTTTGACAAGGAACGAACTCTCCTGTTATTTACTAGGGAAACCAAATTGAAGAATAATAATCCCATTCATAGAAAAAGAATAATTTTACACACAAATATGGGGAAAGGGGGGAGACAGAGGTGTATAGAAAAAGTCTAGCAGTGTATACACTAAACTGTTCAAGTGGTGATTTCTGAGAGATGGAGATACAGGAGGCCACCACTTCTGTTATATAACTCCATTATGTTAGATGAACTTGGACAAAATCAGAAGGATTCTAAGACTAGGATTTACGAAATTACTTTACAATCTCAAAGAAGACTGAAAAACAGAACGGACGTTCTGCTAACATTCTTTTCGGACAATGCTGGCCTCTCCCAGGTGCCCTCAAGGTCTGCAGGGAAGGCCGCCCAGAATGCACACACTGCATCTCTGTAGTTATCTTTGCAAAATATAGGCCTATCTTAACCTGGTTTAATTGTTATAGAAACTCTTAGAGAAACGTCTGACTCCTATAAAAATTGGCCCTATAACCACTATTTAAGCCCTTTTGTAATACCCACTTGGTACTTAAAAGAAAAATCCCCAGCAACAGCTATTGATTTGGCGGTCACATTAGCACAGAGTATCTTCTCCACGATTTTAGCTCTGGGTAGTTTTTCCCTTCCTTCTAGCATATCCATACACCTCTGAGAGCGAGTCAAGTGGCCATGGATTGAGACTCGCCCAACTAGGGCAATAAAGAGAAAAATTAGTCTAATGCATGGTCTTAACAAGAGGGAGAGTGTGAGCATGAATAATTAATCTCACTAGTCTCTGGCAATCAGATAAAATGAAGTCCCATTTGCTCAACCTTATTAAAAGAGAGAGAGCACGGGAGGGAGGGCGGGGGCAATGGTAAAGGTCGTTAAGGGACTTATAACAGGGAAAGAACCGCCTCTGAGATGGGTAATGTGTTTTCTAATCTCTGTGGTCTTTAACTAAACGTAATGATGAAGGTACTCTTCAGATAGTTCTGATTCATTGAATTATTAAACATTTTAGAAAATTTTTGACTCCTGATGACTAATTTAGATGTCTTGATGCAGAGCCTTTTTGGAGAGGTATGAGATCTCACTGTATCCCTCAGAAATGGTCCATCCATTTGTCAAGAAAGAATTCTAGAAAAAATAAAGAATAGAAACTAACTCAATGTCAGATTTTCATTCTTTTTTTTTTTTTTTTTAATTTATTTTATTTTATTTTACAGAGACAGAGAGTCAGAGAGGAATAGACAGGGACAGACAGACAGGAACAGAGAGATGAGAAGCATCAATCATTAGTTTTTCATTGCGTGTTGTGACACCTTAGTTGTTCATTGATTGCCTTCTCATACGTGCCTTGACCGCAGGCCTTCAGCAGACTGAGTAACCCCTCGCTCAAGCTGGCGACCTCGGGGTCTCGAACCTGGGTCTTCCACATCCCAGTCCGACGCTCTATCCACTGCGCCACTGCCCGGTCAGGCCAGATTTTCATTCTTATATTTACCATTTTATATTTCAAAGGCCTACCTTCCTGCTATAGAAGTTGAAGTATTCATCTTAAATTTAATTTTACTTTTAAAAGTTTTTTTTATTGATCGATTTTCAAGAGACAGAGGAAAGCAGAGAGAAAGAGGCATTTGTTTGTTGTTCCACCGAGTTGTGCACTCTCTGGTCACTTCCCGTGTGTGCCCTGACCAGGGAGCAAACCCCAATCTCGGTGTTTCGAGATGCACTCTAACCAACGGAGCTAACTCACCAGGGCAGAAGTTGAAATATTTTAAAAACAAGAAGTTATTGAATCCAAGAACCCTGTTGAAAACCCTATAATAAATGTAAAATACTGCCTTTATGACAGTCCATGAGGTTCCTGTTTTTAATTTTTCTCCCACCAGTAGCTGACTTTATGTAATTTTTAAGGTAGTCTCTGTAGATAGAAGATTTGATCAATTCTGTGTTCTTACCTGGAAGAATCACCTTATTTTGGATATTTTAGAATTATTGAAATTTTCTTGGAAACTTATTTTCAACTGCTTGAAAATAAAAATAAAATTTAGCTTGCTCTGTATAATCTTTATGGATTAAAAGGGCATTTTAAAATTTGAAATTGCCTTCTTTCGGGTGCTATTAGCAATAGTTAGTTAATATCATAGCATTGCTTGGACCACTAGGAATTTTCAAAGGTTTACTTGTTAGAAATATGTGCTGACAATGAGATAGATGGAGTTCAAGATGGAGACAATTAACTTCTCAAAGCTAAAATAAGAACCTGTGTACTAATACTTGATAAATAAATAGGTTGATAAGAAAAAGAAAGCACGTTTTCGTATGTGTAGTAAGAGAGGAGACTCTCCCTACAAAACATTAATAAAACTTTGAATTCAGTGATTAATTTTAACCCTGTGATCAATAGAACAGAATGTGTGCACAGAACTCCGTCACTAAGGTGGCTCTGAAACTGTGAATTTGGGGGCAAGAACTGTGTCCTCAATACTTACAATAGTGACTGACTCATAGCAAGCATTTAATGTTGAGTTGAATTATTTTTTTTCTTTTATAATTAAAAGACTTACCAGTAAGTAATCTTCATGAAGATCATTTATGACCATGCTCTTTTTCCCTTTTTGCTGGAGAGAAGGCATGGAAGTGTTCAGGTGTAATGCATACACTGTCTAGAGATCTAGAATACCTTCTTATTTGCCTCCATACCTTACGGAACAGAGCTTAAAATTAGCAAGTGGACAGTGACTGATGAGAAAAATGTTTAGGACCAGGACTCTGTTTTGGGGTGTGCAGTTTGGTCTAAAGGAATCACCTAGTGGTTAACTCTGTAAGCTTCCTCCTCCTGATGCGACCTCTCCTTTTACCTTCTGTGATAGAAATACAGGGAGAGGAAGGAGCACCACACTGGCTCAGCTGCAGGTTTCTGATCTTCACTTTTCCATTGATCCCAAACCAGCAGCAGCCAGTGACCTCGGTTTCCACACGCCTTTCTCTGGGTTAGGAAACTGGGAAATCTAACTTCCTTGTTTGGCATTTTTCTTTGGGTCCTTCGAGTTGGTTTGCACCTTGGCCTGAGGAACTCACTCTGGATTTTCCTTTATTTTCTTTTGCATTTCCTTTTGTCACTTTAACAGCCATGTCCCTAGAATATCATTACCTGGAAAAGGTCAGGATGTTCAGTGGCAGAACATCTTTAACAGGAGCTGAGGTAATGGTCTTGCCTGGACAGGCGCCGTAGTGAGCCGTGCTGCGTGTGGGTCTGCTGGATGTAACCGGGCACCTGCATGTTTCTCCCCCCAGATCCTGGTCTACAGCTTGGAAGCGGAACGCTGCCTCTCAAAGCTGGGCAACGCGCTTGGTGACTTTACCTGTGTCAACCTCCAGGACAGCCCTCCCAACCTCATGGTCAGCGGCAACACGGACAGGAGGTACGTCTCAGTAACGGGCCGGCTTCTGCAGCCACAGCAGTTCCTGTCACGGCTCAGCCACCAGCCCTCACTCCCCAGCTTTGCCCCCCAGGTCCAGTCCGGTCCCATAAGTACTGTCCCTGTGAACTTGGAGGACAAAGTCCCGTATTAGGTAATTGTTGGACAGCGCCGTCGCTCCTTGTTTCTGCAACACCATGGGAAGGTTGTCTTTTAAGCCATTTGGTGGACGCAGTTGGTGGAAGGTCCGTTGAGACCACTTGGAATATCTTTTGTCTCCCTGCTGCAAAATTTGTTTGGCATTTAAAAGCTCACTTTCTAATATTAAAAACAATAACCTAAGGGATGAATCATGTACAACAAAATAGGTTTGCCTGCCAAATGATGTCAAGAGTGTATTTCAGAACGCTATGGTGTCCCTCTGGTGATGGGGGAGAGAGACTTCATGTGAACAGATTCCAGTTTCTATTTAGGTGATTAGCAGCCTCTCTTCACACACTGGCTTAGGGAGTCGCATTTTCCCGGTGCCGGGTCCGGTGCCAGGCACGGACGCTCCGGGAACCATCAGCACGAAAGGATTAGTGTCTGAAAAGACTCTCTGTGTCCAAATTTTGGGTTTTTTTCTCTCCCCATGCCCTCTCGCCTTGTCTTTTCTCTTCTTTTTTGAATTTTTGGCTGGTTATCTGCCATGTCTGATCCAGTGCCCTGAAGAGAGGTAGCATGGCCGGAGGCCAGGGCCTGCCAGTGCCCCTCCCCCGGCCTTCCCCAGCCCGCCCCAGTGCAGATGCCCGGCTGCTCTGTGGGGGGATCAAATCGCGAGGTGGGCGCTCCTGCATGCCAAAGCCCAGAGCCCTGCGCACGACTGCAGCAGCTTGCAAAAATAATTATTTTGTCAAATATTTTCAACTTCTTACCTTCACCCCTCTACCAGCCCCCTTCCCTTAGAGCCAAAAGAAAATGTGAGTGTGCTTTACTGAAGAAAAATACTTGATCATTTTTCTCAAGGCCGCCCGAAATCGCTGGTATTTCCAAGCCTTGAGAATTGGACTCCTCAGTGTGTCCAGTTTTTCTCTTTAAAAAAAAGTGAGGCTTGATAAGTGGCCCCACGTGTGTCCTGGTAAATGAAACACATCAGTTTGCAGTTTCGCTCTTGTTTTAGTTTCCGGGCTGCGCTCCACCAAGGCTCTGAGCTTGTCTGACAGAGCCTCCCCACGGGGGCCCAGCAGCTACTCGCTTTCCAGGACAGCATGTGCAGGGGGCGTGCGGGGCACCTGGATGGCGGCTCGGGGACCGGGGTTACGGTTCAGAGCGTGTTTACAGTGTGACCGTTTAGGTGGTCAGCCACAGCCAGGCTCCCAGGAAACTGAGATGGCGTTCCAGAGAAGAGACTCTGTAGCCCAGTTAGCTCTAGGAGAACAGACAAGCCAGGTCGCCATGGCCACTGTCGCTGTGCCTGGGACTGCCGGCTCATCTGAGGTCCGTCTATTTAGTGAAGCTGACTTTCCCTCGGGAGCAGGGCTGCCTGATCATGGGACCGTGGACAGAAGAGAAGCTAAACACTGTGCACAAGGTTTTCAGCCATTCTGCAGTCCAAATTTGACCATGGTTAGCCCATCTTATTAGTAAACCAGTTTGTTTTGTTTCTGTTTTAATCCGCTGTCTCCATGGATGAAAAGAACAGACTAGTGACTTGGAGCTGGGGAGGGGTCTGTCCAAAGTGGCATTCGAGCAGGGCAGTTGTGGGTCTGCATGCCAGCTGCCTGACCAGTGCCAGACATCAGGGCCTCACCGTCCCACATGAGATTATTCCTGAGTCAGAGGAGCACTGTTAGCAATGTGAGCTGGAGAGCTAGGGGTTAAAAATTGTACATCTGGAAAAAAATAAGGAATCTAAACTTATAAATGGTAGTAGAGGGAAATATTATATTTTCCCCCCAAAGCCTTAATAGCTATGAGTAGGCTTTCATTAGGGAGGCACGCCCAGGCTTGTGCAGCTTATGTTTTATTTCAAAAGTGGTAGTAAGGGGTCAAACACTGTGAAGAGAACTATATCCTTGGCTGTTACTTAATGGCTGATGCCATTTTTAAAAACCTGGAACAACCTCTTTTTTTTTTTTTTTTTTTTTAATTTAAAAAACTGAATTTCCTAATACGTTTTTTTAGTACTTTATATATAACTTGAGAATGAAATGAGCTCTAAAGTACAATAACCTATCCCAGACTAAGACAAAGATAGTTTTTCATCAAAATAAGGAAGTCAGCTTGAGTTAATTTGTAAACATGGGTGGATTTATAAGAAGTTTCTTTAGTGAGGGTGGATGGAAATAGACTGAAATTTTTTTTAAAAAAGGTCATTTAGCCTGTGTTACCCTTTCTAGAAAAAAAAAACACACACAGAGGATAGAGTCTGATGAAGATTAAGAGTCTGATTAGAGTAGAAACTGAGTTATTATTGGATTGTGCTTTTCCCTTACTGGGAGAAAAGGGCTATAAAGTGAGGGGGCCAAGGGGCTTTGCCCAAGAGTTTTAACTGTAGATCAACGAGTTTCTCTAAATGCGTGTTTTGTCTTTTCCTGGTAAAGCAGGAAGAAAGTGATGAGTAATGTCAGAAGAGGGGTGGCATAACTTAGGTATTAGGGCTGGATGCTTGTGTCTGTTCTACTTCCCACAGTATCTTCTAGTGCTCAGTGAGTGCCCAACACTGGATGTTTTGTATTTATTCTAAGACGTACTTTTTTTTTTCTCCTTATATTTTCACCTCTGTGAAATCTGAATGTGTCTTTTGCAATGACATCTTAAAATTAAATTGGCAGAATTTTACTATTTTATATAAAGTAATGGTGCTTCTTAAAATCAATGGTGTTTTCAATGAAAGTAAGGGCCTCACCTCACGTTCATCAAAGGCAAAAATGAGTTAATAGCTTAGGGGGGTCTGTTTGGGGGTTGACCAAGCATTTAGAGTATAAATTTGTTTTCCACCAAATTTGGGAAGTGTTTGGCCATTATTTCTTTAAATATTTTTCTTCTGCACTAATTCCTTGCTCTTCTCCATCTGGGACTCCAATGATGTGACTGCTGTCCCACAGGTCATTAATGCTGTTCATTTTCTTTCCTAGACTTTCTGTGCTTTAGATTACATGACATCTATTGACTTAAGTTCAGGTTTGTTGACTGTTTCCTCTGTCATCTCCATTCTGCTAATGAGCCCATCCAGTGACTTTTTTTTTTTCCAGTGACTTTTTTATTTCGGATTTTGTAAAGTGTGTCTGTAAAGTCATGGTGCACTTTTGACCGGTCACAGGAAAGCAACAAAAGACGATAGAAATGTGAAATCTGCACCAAATAAAAGGAAAACTCTCCCAGTTTCATACCTATTCAGTGCAGTTCAGTGTAGGCTCATGCACAGATTTTTTAGGGCTCTTTAGGTAGCTATCCCGTATAGCCTCTACAGACTCATCACTGACTGATGGCCTACCAGAATGGGGTTTCTCCACCAAACTGCTGGTTTCCTTCAACTGCTTATCCCACCGAGTAATGTTATTCCTATGTGGTGGCGCTTCGTTATAAACGTGCCAATATTCACGTTGCACTTTGGTCACGGATTCGAATTTAGCGAGCCACAGAACACACTGAACTTTCCTCTGTACCGTCCACATCTCGACTGGCATGGCCGTGGGCAGCTCTGCTGTATACACGGTGTTACGTCATCATCTGTGCATGCGCACATGCTGCCACATCATACTACAGAAACTGGGAGGGTTTTTCTTTTATTTGGTGCAGATTTCACATTTCTATCATCTTTTGTTGCTTTCCTGTGACCGGTCAAAAGTGCACCATGACTTTACGGACACACTGTATTTTTCAGATCAAATATTTCCAATCAGTTCTTTTTCATAATTTCTGTTTCTGTGCTCTAAATCAGTGGCCCCCCACCTTTTTTGGGCCACGGACCGGTTTAATGTCAGAAAATATTTTCATGGACCGGCCTTTAGGGTGGGATGGATAAATGTATCATGTGACCGAGACAATTGTCAAGAGTGAGTCTTAGACGGATGTAACAGAGGAAATCTGGTCATTTTTTAAAAATAAAACATCATTCAGACTTAAATATAAATAAAACGGAAATAATGTAAGTTATTCTTTCTCTGCGGACCGGTACCAAATGGCCCACGGACCTGTACCGGTCTGTGGCCTGGGGGTTGGGGACCACTGCTATAAA
Organism: Saccopteryx leptura; assembly: GCF_036850995.1. Taxonomy (NCBI): domain Eukaryota; kingdom Metazoa; phylum Chordata; class Mammalia; order Chiroptera; family Emballonuridae; genus Saccopteryx; species Saccopteryx leptura. The sequence continues at coordinate 240,254,451 of NC_089504.1, read as the reverse complement.
TGGTCAGTCTTTCTTACTATGTTGCTTTTACCTCATAGAATATAGGTACAGTAGCTGCTTTAAAGTCACTAATGATTTCCAAAGTCTGAGTTGTTTTAGGGTTGGCATCTATTAGTTGATTTTTCCTTTGAGAAGGGGTCACATTTTTCTGGGTTTTTTTTTGGGGGGGGTGGAGGTGTATGTCAGATAATTTTGGGTTGTATTCTGGACATTTTGAATGCTGTGTCTACTTCCGATTCTGTTGCATAATCCTCTGGAGATTGTTGAGATTTTTTTTTTTTTTTTTGTATTTTTCTGAAGCTGGAAACGGGGAGAGACAGTCAGACAGACTCCCGCATGCGCCCGACCGGGATCCACCCGGCACGCCCACCAGGGGCGACGCTCTGCCCACCAGGGGGCGATGCTCTGCCCCTCCGGGGCGTCGCTCTGCCACGACCAGAGCCACTCTAGCGCCTGGGGCAGAGGCCAAGGAGCCATCCTCAGCGCCCGGGCCATCTTTTGCTCCAATGGAGCCTTGGCTGCGGGAGGGGAAGAGAGAGAGAGGAAGGGGGGGGTGGAGAAGCAAATGGGCGCTTCTCCTATGTGCCCTGGCCGGGAATCGAACCCGGGTCCCCTGCACGCCAGGCCGATGCTCTACCGCTGAGCCAACCAGCCAGGGCCGAGATTTTTTTTTTTTTTAAGGCAGGCAGTGACCGTGGTTAGGCTCAGACAGCCAGTTCTGCCTTGCCTTCTGATGGTGGTGATTCCAGTGCCCGTTCAAGTTCCAGGACCTTCGCTGGGCTTCCCGGGCTCTGTCTGCTGGGCGCTGCTCTCAGTTGCTTTCTCAGAGCCTCTGCTGTAGTCCGTTGGATCTGCCCTGCACAGCTCACAGCTGAGCCTGGGATCTCTGGGTGGGGGGCATACACATGTTATGGGCTTCCCTTATCCAGGGTGCTCTCGTCATCCCTGTACTCTCCAGCCTCTTTCTCAGGCCTCTGACCAGAGATGAGGGTTCTCTCGGCGCTTTACCTACCTTCACGCTACCACCATGCAGCTCTGTGAGTTGGGACTCGTCCCACATTCTTTGGACTGCAGGGGCCCTTTTTCTTGGTTCTTCACAATGGTGACGTTGCTGTTAGAGTTTTAGCTCCTGCCCCAGCCCACAGCTCAGCTGCTGGAGCTCATCCTCAGCATGGGGCTGAGAGAGGAAAGGGAGGAACGAGAAACCCTTCTTCACAACCCACTGTCTCAGCTCTCTGCAGTCCTCAGGTGTTTGCTTTTGGTTTTGTCCAGGGGTTTTGCTTGTAGTCACCAGAAGATAGAGGTGGTGTTGGGCTTACTCCATTTTGGCCAGAATCAGAACCCTCCCTTACTTTTAAATGATATAAATAAACACTGGAGTTGGCAGTAGAGGGCTGTGCTAAGTGAGGTGCTTTCCCATTCTGTTGCTCTGTCTTCTCATCTGTGATCTGCTCATTCTTTTCCAGTGAATTCGGTGATCTAGAATGAAGAGGCTTATCAGGGCTCTGCTGGGGAGACTCAAGAGTTGCGGGGGGCAATGGCATGTTAGTGGGTTGTCAAGGCAACATTCACTGAACCAACAAATCCCACTGCTTTTAGCAGCGTTGAGATAAAATTCCATACCTACAGTTCACCAATTTAATTGTACAATGCAGTGTAAAGTTCACAAGGTTCTATACCCATCACCAAGTTAATTTTAGAACCTTTTCATCACTCTGAATAGAAACCTTGTACCCATTGGTAGTCACTCTAAATTTTCCCCAAATCCTCCAGCTCTAAGCAACCAGCAATCTCCTTTCTGTCTCTAAGAATCTGTCTGCTTTGAACATTTCATATAAATTACATTGTTTAAGATGTGACCTTTTGTGACTGGGTTCTTCCACTTAGCATGTTTAAGATAAATCTGTTGCATGAATCACTACCCCATTCCTTTTATAGCCAAATAATATTCCATTGTATGAATATACTGTAGTCCTTCATTTAGCAGTTAAAGAACATTTGGGTTGTTTCCATATTTTACTATTATGTATGCTGTTTATCATTCAAATACAAATTCTGTGTAGATGTAAGTTTTCCATTCTCTCGGATGTATACTTAGGAATGGAATTGCTGGCTTATATGGTTACTCTGGGCTTAACTATTTGAGAACTACCAGATTCTTCCTAAGTGGCTATTATGAGAGTTATCATTTCTCCACATCCTCACCAGTGTGTGCCATTGTCTCTGATTATAGCTGTCCTAATGCATGTGAAGTGGTACCTCATTGTGGTGTTTAACAATTTTTATTAAATTTATTAGGGTGACTTGGTTAATAAGATAAAGTTTCAAGTGTACCAGTTCTGTTAATACATCATCTGTAAACTGCATTGTGCATTCACCACCCCAACTCAAGTCTTCTTTCATCGTGATAAGCAAAGAAATCAAACAAAAAGTCAAGAACCCTTGGTTTTAGCTTTCATTCTCCTGATTGCTAATGACGTTGAACATCCTTTCATGTGCTCTTTGGCCTCTTTGGATGAGTGTGTATTCAGAGTCTTGGTCCATTTTTAAAATTGGATTATTTGTCTTTTTATTCATTGTTATAAGAGATCTTTATGTATTCCGGATACCAGTCTCTTGTCAGATATGATTTGTAAGTACTTTCCATTCTGTGGGTTGTCTTTCATTCTCTTAATGGTGTCCTTTGAAGCACAAAAGTTTTTATTTTGATGAAGTTCAGTTCATCTCTTTTTTTTTCTCTGTTACTTGTGCTGTTGGTATCATACTCAAAAAGCCATTGTTTAGCTCAGAGTCACAGATTTACTTCCATTTTCTTCAAAGCTGTTTTGTACTTTTGTACTTACAGTGAGGTCACAGTGGATTTGGAGTTAATTTTTATCTATGGTGTGAGGCATGAGTCCAGCCTCTTCCCCTTGTTTTTGGATAGCTAATTGTCCTAGCATCATCTCTTGAAAAGACTGTTCTTTCGCCACTGAATTGTTTTGGCACTATTGTTGAAAATCAATTGACTATAAAGTAGAGGGGTTATTCTAGGTATATTCACCTTTTTAAAATTAAAAAGGATATTAAAGTTACATTTTCCAATTTGAGGGGTCATGTGCCTTATTATTTCGGTGTTACATACCAGTGTCTTTCAAACGCAGGTCCATGAAAGAGTTAACTGCCCTGATCTTCATACATGATCAGGTTAATTCTTTCCCGGACCAGCAGTTGAAAAACACTGTCATATACATTATTCTGTTCATGGGTAGTAGCACGGGCTGGCTTGTTAGGGGTCAAAGAACGGTTCGGTCAGGTAGAGTTCTTCAAGGCCATCTAATACTGATCTGGCTGAGAGTGGTCCAGGGCGGCTCAGTGGTCAGTCCAAGGGACCTGTCACTCTTTATGGGCAATATACAGAGAACCCAGCATCAGAGACACAACTTTTAAGTAGAGAGCTCTCAGCATAGCCTAGTTAAATTAAACAGGGATGGTTTTTACACTTAAAGGCCATCAGCAGTGTTATATACATAAAACTATTGATTTTGGCATATAAAGTTATATTTAATATCCTCTTTAACAGCCCAGGTTCCATGAGACAAAACAGAATCATGTATTGATTTTAAAAAAAAATACTAGTTTTGATTAATTTGGTCTTTTTTAAAAGCCTGCGTTTTAATGCCTTCTTGCTTGTTCCCTTTATTTTCTGGATAGAAATATAGCCCTGAAGGTCAGGTCCTTCTTAATGAAACTGCCGAGCCGGCGTCGGAATAGGCTTCATCTCTGCCATCTAGTACAGTTTGCCTTAATGTTATATGGGATTATTTAATCCAAAGCAATGGGCAGCTAGCCCTGAGTTGTGACCCCCCCAATTAAAGAGTCTCAGAGCTTCCTTCTTGCCCTGACAACCACAAAGCTGTGGTGTGCTGCTGGCCCTGCTGCCTGCTGTTGGGGGGAGGGAGTGGGGGGGAGTGGGGTGTAAATGTTGTATCTGCTCCATCTGCAAGTGTTGTAATAAGTTATTCAAAGCTCTCAGCACAGGACCAACCAGAGCGTGCCTCCCTCTCCGTTCCAGCACGTTTTCCTGCCCATCAGATGGATGCTCCTCTGTTGGAGTCTTTGGAAGGTTCTGGTGTCTTTTGTTTTAATTGGCGGGCTAGAGCAGACTCCTATGGTGTGATTTCCATTAGAGAGGGGCTGGAGAGAGGGAGTGTTGGAACAGCCCACCAAACCCAACCATGAATATTAAACATAATACAATTACAGCTTTTGGACCAATTATTTTTCTTTTCAATGGGCAGAGTTGATGAGTACACGCTAGATAGAGATTCACACTCTCACGTTGGCTTCTTCCTGTCTGGAATCAGTTGTCTTGGCGTACATTTGTGCCCATTTGCTGTGCTACCTGTTTCCCAGCGTCAAGCATTTGATTTGAGTGCTGAGGACTCAGGCTTTGCCAAGCTACGCTGCAGCTCGGGTTGGTGCCGCGCATGGTCAGGTGTTCCAGGCAGACACCAGGCTCTTAATGTGAATTTGAATGGCTCGCATGGACTTCACACACTGTGGTGTTTGCTCTTTCTGTCGACAAGAAACCAGAGTGTTGCCTCTCTAAGGAGATGTCCTGTGAATGCTTTTCCTTTTTTTTCCTATGGGGAGAAGTTCAAGTCTGTTTTGGCCCATTTTTGTTCTCCTTGGTGACACAAAATACATGAGTGCTGTTTCTTTTGGTATATTTGTTTATTTTGTTTGGAGCCATCCATGCTGGTATCTAAATACAATAGGAAAACAGATGGCAAACTTTGAACTTCTGGACCAAATCCGTGTTTGCCTTTGTCTCCTTAACAGCCAAACTGTAAATTATGGAGTATAAATATTCAACAGAGGGGCTCTTTATGAAAATCACCACAGCAGAATAGACCCCTGTTAACCAAATATGCGCTGAAAAGTATTGGGGCTAGAATTTTCTTCTCCTGCATCTTTTTCAGGCCCCCATCAGTAAGTGGAGCAGCCGTGGCAGCTGTAGGCAGAGTTCTCGTTACAGCACTAAGACCTCTGTCCCTTTCCGCAGCCACCAGTGCTGAGACTGAGTGCTGATGGGAGACCATGGCTCTCCAGTGCGTCTCCTGTCCTCTGCACCGCTTGCTGGGAAGTGGGGGGTTGAACAGCGTGCTGGAGTAATGGAGGTCGCCATTAATATGTGCCTCCTAGTTGGTTGCATGTCCCAGCCAGGATGAAGTCATGGACCTTTCCTCTGTGCTCTTAGACTACATGCATATTTGGAACAGAACATGCGTACGGGTGTGTGTATAACTTAGAGCAGTGGTTCTCAAACTTTCTGAAGTCGGGGCACATCTAAAATTGTACAAATAAGTATAGGTGCACTATATACAAATTTGAGAAATGTTATAATAATTAAGTCAACTATTAAAGAAATATAAAGTCCAAGCATGCTTTTATGGTAATTAAACAAAATAAATATGACAAAATTAAATTCTGACATTTAAAAACATTTTTATGTTACATTTTTTGAGTTACGCTTTTTAGAATTCGTAAAAAAGGGGTTAAAAATAAACAAACAAAAAAGTTATCTTTTTATATATATAGATACAGTCTTAGTAAGATTTAGTAAATTTGGCAGGTCCCAATGCAAATGTATTAAGTTTTTTCATTCTTGGGTTTATGAGAAACATGAGCCCGATGTGTCCTAGCGATTTCTTCAATGTTTGGGCCTATATTTGAAAGGCAAACTCTCATTTCCTCATCAATACATTGAAGAATTCCTCTCTTTTTACTCTTAATTGTGTTGAGTGCAGAAAACTCCCACCATACATATCATCTTAACTCTACACCAAACAAAGGATAGAAGAAACTTGCCTCCAGTCTTTCTGGGGAACATGGGGGGGGGGGTAGTGTAAACAATCCAGCACCATAGCTTAACAGCCTTTTGCAGCCTAATCAGGCAAGTGAGGTGGGGGCTTGTGCAGACTATCAGCTTACAGCCAATTCCCCACACCTCTGTCCCCCCAAAATATAAACTCCAAAAACTCTGTTGGTGTTTTGGTCCCCAACAGACACATTTCTCTGGAATACCATAGGGCACACCTGGAAATCTTCTAGGGCGCACACTTTGAGAACCACTGACTTAGAGTAACAGTGCCTGTGCATGCCCCACCCAGCTTAACCAGGACGTGGCCACAGTTCTGAAGGCCCCCGTGCCTCTCCAGTCAGTGAGTGCTTGTTTCTTAAACACAGCTGCGTCTAGAAGTAAAAGCCACCGATATTTCCCTCATTCAACTGCCACTCTTCCCCAAGGTAACTGCTACCTGTTGGAGTTGTCCTTCAAGATTTTTTGCTTTAAAATTTTTCAATTTTACTTAAACAGGTAACCTATGCAATTCTAACTTGATTAATCACGTAAATAGGGAGAAGTCGGTATTCTGGGAAGTTAGCCTTTTCTAAAGGGTGTCTGCACATGCACAGCATATAGCCCCTACACCTGTCACTTGGAGCCCCATGGTCTGGACGTGTAGCAGTGTTTTGGTGATGGCTGCCTGTCAGTGCATGTAGATCTGCCTTGTTCTCTAATGACTGCATGGGCTCCACTGTCCAGTTGCTCCATAATTGCTTTAACCGCACTCAGTTGACAGAGATGGTTAATTGTGCCGTTCAAATTCATGACAACTTAAATGTTTCTAATTTTTCCTGTCAGTCTAATCATTATTCCTTAATAGTAATGTCATTTTTTCCTTAGGTTGCATTTAAGACCTCATTTGACTCTTGCATATTCCCACTTTATGATGCTCTTAGTATTTCTCTTGATTCTGATCACTGCTCATTGAGTGTATGCCTCTAATTGTGGAAACATTAACCATTAACAATTGGAATATTACTTCTTTGCCACACAGTTTTTTCCTTCTGGGCCTTCTTTTGGGCACATATTGAACTGCCCTTTTATCTTCTTCCTTTCTCTTAACCTCTTCTTCACGGTTTTCATTTTAGTGTCTGTGCCACATTCTAGGTCATTTGTCAGATGTAGCATCTAATTCACAAACTTGGTCAGCCTAGCTAGTGAATTGAATTTTGGGGGCTATGTTTTCATTTGTACAAGTTTTATTTGGCTTTTTCATAAAGCAGGACTCTCAGTACTCCTCACTCCCACCCCTAGTGGGTGGGCCTGCATCAAGGTGAGATCCACTCCCATTGGCTTCTGAGATTGGCACCTGCCAACAGCCACACCCCCACCGCACATGCGCACTGACAGGACAGCTCTGGCTCTCCAGGCGTGTCTTCAGCTTGGGCTCTGGGAAAGTTGCTTATTTTGTGAGCTCAGCAGTGCATTTAAAAGGATGTTAGTTGTATTTTATCCAGCAGTAGTAAGTGATCTTCAATGAGTCGGTCAACAGTTGTCTGAAACAGAAGCCCCATCTTTTGCTGCAAAAAAAACAGTGCTGTGGCTAATGGCCTTGTGTGTGTGTGCATTTGTACACATATATTAGATGTAGCCTAGATAAATTCCTGGACACAAGGCTGCTAGGTCAGAGTGAAGTATTTTTTATTCTGATGAATATTACCAAGTCACTCCCAGAGAGGGATCTGTGGTCACATCAGCCGCACGTAAGTAAGTACCATCCACCAGGTCCCTCCCACCTGGAGGGGCTCAGCGTTCTACCAACCTTTATCTTTGCTGGGTACCCAGGGCACAAGTGGTGTGCTGCATTAGTTTTATTTCCTAATATTTCTTATCACCAGTGAACTTGAACATCTTACACATTTAAAAGCCATTAGTATTTTTCTGTGCACTGTTTTACTTTTCTCATTTTAATTTTGGGTCATCAATCTTGACTGTCAATCTGAAGGCATCAGCCAGTCCTTCTGGTTACCCGTTTCCCCATGAGGGGAACACACACACTCTCATATACAGTCATCAATAGTGTCCTTTATGACTTCCTCATTTTTTTTCTATTTAGAAAGGCCTTCCCTGTTTGATTATGTTTAACACTTTGAGCCCTCTACGATTTATTATGATATATGGTAGAGCTCTAAGATGAGAATAGGGTATTTTGCCTTTAATTGCTATTATAAGTGTTTTAAAACCAGTGGTTGTTGGTACATAAGATATAGTGGTTAGTTTGCATTTGATTCTGAATTACTACTGGATTGTTCTAATGATGAATTTACCCACCTCATTTTTTTCTAATTGTATCCAATTTTTTAAAACAATGTGAATTAATAATGGTAAAAGTGTAGGTCACTATTTTTTAAAGACTCTTTATTAGGAATCAGTGTTATATTTCAGCATCCATGGAAATGACCGTGTTTACCGTACTTGTTACAGTACAGTGTGTTGTACTGTATGTCACGGGCCCGCCCGCATGCGTGCGGCTAGTGTTTGCTTTGGGCCAGACCGAGCCCCGTCCAGGCCACAGCCATCTCTCACCCCTCTCCGCATCAGGTTTCTGGGAAGAGGGCGCTGGCTTTATGGGAGAGTCGGGACGCTTTCCCTCCTGTGGTGCTGTGGCCACAGCCCTGGTGGCTGGTCCTTCTAGGCTGGGCCAGCTACTCCTCGACACGGTTTGCCCTTTGTTACTTGATCCATTTAGATTTTCTATCCCTGGGGGTCAGTTTCAGTCATTCTTATTCTCCCGGAAAGCCATTTATTCATGTAAGTCTTCAAATTTGGAAATTTTAAAAAATGACTCAAATAGAAAACCTGAATATATTAAAATGACCAAAGAAATCAAATTTAAAAAATAGATTCATGTAGGTTTTTTTTCCCCGGGTTTTACTGCACACATAGTAAATGGTACCCTTCATCATTCTAAAGTATGCTCTCCTAATACTTTTTTCTCTCAAATCCCTTGCCTGGTATTAAAATTGCTACCTATTGCCTGCAGCATATATTGAGTTTTGCTTTGTGACCTGTCTGAAGCTCTGCTTAATATAGGCAGTCCATGGGTTACGAATGAGATAGGTTCTTTAGGTTTGAAAATGTTTATGTGCACAGAAAGGTAAAAATACTTAACATATCTGTTCCAACTTCCATACAAATTCACCTGAAGAACAAATGTACAGAACCTATCTCGTTCATTCATAGCCCAGGGACTCCTGGAGGTGGGTCTGTCCTGTGTGCACGTGTTGCCCCAGCAGACACAGTAAGTCTCACTGCAGCTCTGCCCTCTGTGTTGTGTTTGCTCTGCGCGTCGCTGCGTGGTGGCTGCTCACAGTCCTGGTGTTTTGCTACATCTCTTTCTTTCAGTGACCTACACTTTTTCAGGGGCATCTATAGGTGGCTCACCCTGAGTCCTTTCCTGTTGAAAGAAAACAAAAAATCTCCCAATTATGCCTTTAAATTTGGTAGGTAAGCTTGGTATAGAATTTTGGTTCTAAATACTTTTCTCTCTGACCTCTGACAATAGATTTGTGTGTGCGTGCTCACGTAACTGAGAATGTGGGACATGTTCCCGGTCACCCCTTCTCACCACGTCTTTGGTGGCACACACATGCTTGTGGTCACGCTGACCACGCTAGCGTTATGTTTGCCCAGGGCCCCCACCAGATAGGTTACAGCGTGGGTCTGCTCAGTCCACCTCCACAGAAGTCTTTTCACTTTCCGTTTTAGCTCATGTGGCTTATTTCAGGAGCTAAGTATGTTGAAGTTTCTGGTGGATAAGAGATTTCTGTTTCATTAACTAATGTATCCTTATGTGGAAGGTCAGCACACACTTGTATAAAAATAGTTTTTAAAGAGGTTCTTAAACACATTCAGATGATTATAAGGCCAGTGATACTTAGATAAGTGGAACAGTCATGGTAAGTGACTGCCAAGTGTCCATATACTCTTCACTATAGCTGTTCCTTTCCCAAATTTTAACAAGATGGTGATGAATTACAGAGTTAAATACTCAAAAAGTGCTATTTCCCCAACCAGGTAAGGGTTCAGGTGGCAGACAAGCGTAATTGGTTTACCTCTTGCCCTTAACAGTATATTACACCAGCAGCAAAATTTCTGTGCTGAGACAGAAATCGGTGGCTGACACCCACGGAGATGCACTGTTAGGTCTCAGCTCCCTCTATGTGGACATGCGTCCAGGACAGGTGTCTTCCCTGAGTGAGTGACAGGCAGCTCCTGGATTTGTCCTGAGCCTTTCTCTTCAGTGTACGTTTAAGTCGTTCTGCTTAAACAGATGTGGGCTCTAAACTAGTTCATATCTGTTGCATCCTGGCCTCCTCTGTATGACCGTACACTAGGAGATAACAGTGTGTATTGGTATTAACATGTTTACAACTGAAGGGGTTTTATAGTCTTTGTACTCACAGGACTGTTGTGCATAGAGCAACCGGTGCCACTGAGGACTGTGTTATTTTAAGCTTTACCTACAATCTCTGCTCATCTGGGGTCTTCCAGGGTGAGGATCCATGACCTGCGCACCGACCAGATCGCCCTGTCCCTCTCTGCACACCAGCTGGGCGTGTCTGCAGTCCAGATGGATGACTGGAAGATTGTCAGCGGCGGCGAGGAGGGCCTGGTGTCGCTGTGGGACTATCGGATGAACCAGAAGCTCTGGGAGGTTCATTCCAGGTAAGGCTGCTTCTCGGGGTTTCTATAAGGACAGGATGCTAGCGGGCCTGCTGCTCCGTGCCACCTGGGGGTCACCGCCCTCACCGTCACCCCACGAGGTAGCTGCTGTTGCTGTCTCCCTTTTCAGACAACGCAACTCTGGCTCAGAACTGGAGCTGGTCAGAGGAGAGGCGTTACCTTTCTCACATTGTTAAAACGGCCGTAATTCAGTCCCAGCTCGGGCAGAGGCTGCATAGGACTCCCTGACTGAGGTGCAGGTGAGGTGTGGCAGTGGGAGGCGGGCTGGCCAGGCCCACCTCACTCCACTCTCAACGTGCAGGAGGTGATTTCCTCACACTGTTTAGAAGAGCACTTAGGCCTGAAAGTTTTCTGGCCTGAACTAGGAGGAATTTGCAATCTCAACCTTTAACTAGAACATTCAGGAGAAAAGTAGATATATCCCAAGCACAGACAGATGGCTTAACAGGTGCAGGTACATCTAAGTGGGCCAACATTTCCCAGCTTGCTCCTGACCTTGAAAGCAGAGGAAGCCTGGAGCAGGGGCATCCACCTTACCCACATCCACCTGGGACCCCGTTTGGAGGCAGGTAGGGTAAAAGGCCACAAGCCTTCTCTGCAGTGGTCCCTTAGTGCCACTGTAAAGACACTAGGGGACAGCACATGCCCAGGCCTGCAAATCCCGATGGACTAGAGCAGCTGTTCTCAACCTGTGGGTCGCGACCCCGGCGGGGGTCGAACGACCAAAACACAGGGGTCGCCTAAAGCCATCGGAAAATACTTATTTCTGATGGCTTTAGCCTCTGAGAAGCCGCACTACCATCTGTAGCAGCGCTATTCAGCTTGAACACATGCCATTATGGACGTGCATTCCAAACTGAACGCCTGCGGTCATGCGCAGACGTGATTGTATCATCGGTCAGGGGCCTAAGGGGCGGGGGAAGCAGGGGGGGGGGGGATGCTCCACAGTCCATAGCAGCGCATTACGTCGTCAGTGGGCGGGTGCAGCAAGCGCCAGAGGAAAGAAGCCTAGGAGGCGGAGAGCCAAGAGGCAGAGAGCCAAGAGAGCCTGCGAGACAGCCTGCTGGTGTAAAAAAGGTTAATAATGTAAAAACAGTTCACACACCATACACACAATACTGTGTAAGTGTAAGGTGCTTTGTGTGTAATCATTACACAGTACACAAAGCAGCTTACACTTACACAAAGCACCATACATTTACACAGTGTGAACTACATCGGTCTTATACTATAAGAGACCACTATAAGATGTAGTTCACACTGTTCCCCAATGTATAATTATCTCCCATATCTCCCACTATTTTCCCATATTCTGAATGAGAAAATTCAGAAAAATTCCAAAGGTGGAATCCGCCACCCCCAATAGACTGAAAGGGGCCTCACACTGAGGAATCTGCTGTGCAGATTCTGCAGTGTAAAAGATCTGCCTCCTATAGAAGTCTTTTGGGATTCCACCTTTGGAATTTTTCTGCTCTAGGAAAAGTTCTAGTGTGAAAAAAATTAAGCAACATGCTCTATATTTGAGCAGAATCTGCTGCGGCCTCCCATTGACTTGAATAGGAGAGGAAGAAATGTGTCGGAACTGCATTTCTGCCGTACAGGGGATCTCTCTTCTGCGGAATCCACGGGTCTCCCATTGAAGTAAATGAGATGTGGATTCCACTGCAGAAACTGCTGCTTTATAGTGTGAAAGAGCCCTGAAAGATACCATGCTGTGCAGAAACTACAGTGTATCCTATGATGTAGTTCACACTGTTCTATATAGAAAACTTGCTACTAATCTGGAAAAAACAGATCCATTAGTTAAGCAGCTATTTATGGAATGGTAGCCCCAATACACTAGGTAAGGAGGTCCATTAGTAATAAATATTTACTTAAGAGTTAAGACTAACTGTGATTAATCACTATGTTTAAATTATTTTGGATTTGTAGCAATGAGAATACATAATGCATATCAGGTATTTACATTCCGAATCATAACTGTAGCAAAATTACAGTTACAAAGTAGCCACCAAAATTATTTTTTGGTTTGGGGTCACCGCAACATGAGGAACTGTATTGCGGGGTCACGGCATTAGAAAGGTTGAGAACCACTGGACTAGAGTCTAGTCACTAGATCCATGAGGAGGCAGCAGGCTTCGTTGTCCGTTTCAGGTCAGGTGCAGGAAATTCTCATTCAGAATATGGGAAAATAGTGGGAGATATGGGAGATAATTATACATTGGGGAACAGTGTGAACTACATCTTATAGTGGTCTCTTATAGTATAAGAGTTAAGACTAACTGGCGAGGTTATGAGAAAACTGATTTCCTCCCCGGAGGGCAGGGCTGGCGAGGGCTACGGCCAGCAGCTTTCTTCCTCCACAAATCCACACAGTTCCCTCTGCCTTCTGTCTGTGGTGCCGCACAGAGTTGCCACCAGGTGGTGCCACAGGGCAGTTAAAAGTTCTGCACACTGACACCCCGAACCGCTGGCCTTGAAAGAGCCCCTCTGAACTGTGTAAGGGCCGGCTCAGCCTGGTGCAGCCAGGCAGGCCCTCCTAACTGGTTTGTAAAGGCACAGCCATTCTCCCACCTAGACAAGGCTGAAGCCCCACTCTTCAGTTGCTGCCGCAGTGCTCAGAGCCGAGGCGGTTCCCTCCTGGGCTCTGGTCCAGCTGCCAGGGGACTGTCTGGCCTGCCTCACTGTTCCCTTTCAGCTCTTCAGCCCTCCTGTCCCTCGCTTTCTGGTGGTGGGGCCGAGTCTCGCGCACACCACCCTTTGCTCTCCATACCGCCTGCCTCGCTGGGCTCCTAGCAAAGCCCTGGGCGGACGGGGCTGCTTGGCTGCCCTTTGACTCTCATTATTCACAAGAGAATCCTCTGCTCTAGCCAAGAAGCGTGTATGAACTCCCCCGTGTCCCCTCCCACACTGTGCCTCCCCCACGGGCTGAGTGCTGTGTCCCATCTGTGCCAGCTGTTGTGTGGGAACATGCGTCTTACCTGTGGCCAGCGCGGCCCTCCCTGGGCTTCACAGGACGTGGTTTCAGGCTGCAGCTCCCGGCTGTGACCAGAGTGAGTAATGGAGGAAAGGTTTTAGAATGAACATTTCATCCCAAGATTTCCAGAATGTGCTTTCACAATTTGGGCTACATGTACCCCTTGACTTCAGGACTGAGGGAGCCTACTGAGGGTCCCCATGCCCACCGCTGGGGCGCCCGGCCCGGGGAGCTTGGCTGACCTGTCCAAGGCCAGCCTGGCAGACGGGTGTTGTCTGCCACGTGCTGCCGAGATTATGCGTTATGTCCACCACACACCCAGTTGTTGGGGGCATTCAGACCTGTGTAGAGAGTGAGGCCCAGCTCAAACTAGCTTTGGGAGCTAAGTCAAGACCACCCTCCGGGGTGTTTGCTCCCCTGTGGAAGAAGCCCTCGTAGCTCCAGCGCCGAGGCCGTGGCAGCAGGGCCGGACGCACTCGGTCTCCGGGGTGCTGACGGGTGCTCTCCCTTGTGCCATAGACACCCCGTCCGTCACATCAACTTCAACAGCCACCGCCTCATCACTGCCAACGTGCCCTACGAGAGGGTGGTGCGCAACTCGGACCTGGACAGCTTCGCCACCCACCGGAGGTCAGTGGGCTGGGCAGGGGTGGTCCGGACGTGTGGGTTTATAGTGGAACCCCACTGCCCCCAAAACTCCCTCTCTGGTGTGCCCTCGGGCACAGCCTAATGCAGATGCAACAGTGAGTGATACTAGCAAACAGTGTGCTCAGTGCCTGTTTTAAGTTTTCCCCACAGAGTCTGTGTCTGCAGGACAGCTGCATGGGGCTGGGACACAGAAAGGAAAGGCTGCCCTCATGTGCCGAGACAGGGCTGAGGGACCAGCACCTGTGGGCCCACGGGCTTGCACAGGGGCTGCTGTCTGCCTCAGCCCCACGCCTGCTGCAAAGAGTCGTCTGTCTCTCCAGGCACCGTGGGCTGATCCACGCCTACGAGTTTGCAGTGGACCAGCTGGCCTTCCAGAGCACTATCCCCATCTGCCGCTCATCCTGCGACACCATGGCGGGGCACAGCTACGACCTCGCGCTCGCCTTCCCCTACGACAGCATCTAGGGATCAGAGAAAACGGGGAGAACCAGGGCTGTGAGTTGGAAAACAGGAGCTCTGCCACCGTGTCAGGTCTGGGGGAGGAGAGCCCCCCAGGTGCACGTGTGACCCCACTTTCCTGGATGCCCTTGCTCTTCCCCTTTGTGTGGACACTTCCTCTGGCCGCCTCCCAGCAGTTCCACCTGCTCCGGTTTCATCTTACTCTGTCCCCTCTGCCGTGGCTTTGAGCTCCCCACACTGATGACTCAGATTTACACTGCCTTCTCCTCCCAGCCCCACCCTCTCCCGCCCTGCGTCTGTGAGTGACCCCCAGCCAGGCTCCCTTCTCTCTGGGATGTCATGGTGGACACTGCAGGGCAGGGCCCGGTAGAAGCTCCAGCTGAGGCCAGGTTGTCACTGTGAACACGGCCTCCTGGGCCCTGCTCCTGCCTGCTGGCCACCGAGCCTGCAAGGCCCCAGCACCGCCCATCCTGTGGGTGCCCCCCCAGCATCACCTGGGCTGAGCAGCACCTTCCACACAGCTGCCCATGGTTTTTAATCACCCTATATATTTCTACCACTTCTTCATTAGTGACTGCTTCGCTTACTGTTGTGTGTATGACGTGTGATACAGAGCAGATATTTTCTACATCATCATTGACTAGACAACCACCCTGGGGTTGGCTGGACTGTGACTCCACAACAGGGTGGGTGAGGAGAGGAACCACCGAGCTAAAACCACCATGGAGAACGGTCCGGTTTGATAGCTTGTTTCAAACCAGCACGCCCCTTGGTTTACCCCATTTCTGGCGGCAGCCTCCCGACAGGCCCGCCCAGTGCCAGAGCGAACACGGACAGGACTAGAGGAGACGAGATCCGTGGGTCACAGCAATAAGAACACTTAAGCATTAGGATTTACTTAACTTACAAGTTGATCCAAAAGATGTGTGTGGAGGTCATACCTTTTCACATACCTGTAGGCCATGCAAGGAAAGTGACCATGGCTGAGGACCACCAGGAAAATCTCAGCCTGCACAGAGATTGATACCATACAGGCTAGACTCATGACACCCCCCACCCCCCATCCTAATGCAACAACATTGGCAACCAAACAAAGAGCTAACTAATAAAAACATACACCTACAAATTCCAAACACTCCAAAATTAACTGGGTTTTAAAGCAGAAAATCAAAATGGAAAATGATCACCTCTGGACCTGGGTAACAATGGAAGCACAACATCAGAACCCAGGAGATGAGGCTGGGATGGGAGGAGTTGTGACTTAACAGAAGAACTATGCTGTCCCCTCAGAAAGCCTAAAACAGGTAATACTGCCAGCAGCTGGTCCAGTAAAATGTTACAAGCTCGGGTATGTGTGTGTCTATGTCCCCCAACCTGTTTATAACTTACCTCCCATTCATGACAAGTGCCTGGCTTTTGTGAAGGAAAGTTTATCGGACCCAAGCTGTCACCTCTGAGCAGGCCGACCTCGGTCAGTGTTTCCTGCTATAAACTGCACATCCTGGAAGCGGTCGACCCCGTGGGGAAAGGCTCAAAGTTCCCTGAGACATGACATTGACCAGCAGCAGAAAAGTCTGGGCCTGTGACCACCCCCTTCCACTCAGCCACCTTACCTTCTTCCTCGTTGGCTCCCCGAGGGAACCTCTTCCCAGGGCCTGAGCTAGTGTCATCTGTAGTCGTCTGTGTCCCGGACTGGTCCCCGCCGTCTCCCCGACAGAAGAGTCGCCTGTGCTGTGGGGGAGCCCGAGGGCCCGGCCCCGGGCTCCTGTGTCTTGATTCCAAACATAGGACTGTTGCTTTCTACTTCATAGTGTGTCTGTGTTGGTACTAATATTAAATTTTAAAATTTATTTACTGCTCAAATTATTTGTCACCTCCTGCATGGCGTAGGGTATCAGTGCCCAGCACACAGCTCTCCCCAGCTCTGGGGATCTCACTATGCCTGGTGGTCTGCTTTTACTGTCCAGAGTTTTACCCAGAACCACCACTACAGGGTTCCTAGCCCAGGATCCAAGAAACCTACAAGATTATATGTGAAGTTGTATATCAGGGCATTTTTCTGAGAATTTCATCTCTGCCACTAGATTGTGCTTTTCAATCCAGGCCACGTGCTGCCTTGGTGCCGCCGTTGCCCAGGCAATAATTCATGCTGAAAGACACCAGGCATCCCCTTCCCGCGGCGAGCAGAAGCCGCACCCTGGCTGGCCACGTTTCAGCGGGTCAGAGGTGGCATCGAGCCAGAGCTCCCCCTTTGGGGTGTCAGCGCTTCCTCTGAGGGAGAGCTGACGACCCCCTCGAGGCCCCACATTTTAGAGGTTAATGCTTTTAAATGATAAACACTGGCCACTGCAACCTTGCCCACTGTTATACAGTGGCCTCCCCTGGTGAGGTCCTAGACTTTCCCTGAGTCCGATGGCCTGCCATTCCAGGCTGGTCCACGCCTGTGGGCTCAGGCAGGGGCTGCTTTCCCCCTCCTGACTCAGGGCCTTTGCTTTGGGCAGCAGCTGCGGCCCTGAGTGGAGAGAGCTGGCCAGCCGGGCCACTGTGCTGAGCCACACAGCCCTGCCCGCTCACCCTGTGCGGCCAGGCCAGATGGTTGCCTGGCTGCTGCTGCAGGGGCCTGCGGCGATTTGGCCGGGGCTGCCTCTGATGCACGATGGCAGGCTCTCGCGCCAGGCCCCAGCGGCTGCCATGGGGACACCGGCTCCCTTGCAGCCTCTGATGTCGAGCGCGGGCTTCCAGCAGCGTGCTTTCGATGGCTCAGCACCGGGACCTGCTCTTCCCTGGGAGGAGAGGGAAAATGGTCCCCATCCCCAGAACTGAGCCTGGTGTGTACTGTCTTCTCTTCCCTCGCCCAGTGCTAGGACAGGTGCTGCCTTGTCATTTCTCTAAGTTGGAGGTGGCAGCAGACTTTTAGCACATCCCCTGACCTTCCTCCTGGGGTGCAGACCGGAACTGAGGGTCCTGGTCAGCAGGTTCATGGGACGAGCAGCCCCTATATGCGGCCATCAACCTTCATCCTGCTGGGGCCACGTCCCTCCACCACGGAACCCCTGCTGGCGCTCGCGCTCTGGTCCTGGAAGAGCCCTGGGAAGTGTGTTAGCAGCCGAGTCCCTCCCACCCTGTTCCCCTAGGCCTTCCCAAGGGCACTGGGTGGGAGCACAGCCCTCGCAGAGGCAGCCTCAGTGTTTAACTCTGCAGGGGCCATGTAAGCCACAGTGCCATTCGCAGCAACACAGTTCAGCTCCAGCCTTGTTAAAGCAGCCAGGTGGGGACAGGTTCAACTGCTCAGGGACAAGGATCGGATGCATATGTGACCTCTCTCCCATTAGCGAAGCACACAAAGAACGTTCTGGTCCCTTGGACCAGAAGATAATGGGATTGTTTTGTTAAAAGTCTAGCAATAATTCGTTCCCTAAGAGGGTGCTTGGCCAAAATTGGAAGCTGCTGTCATCTCACTCCGTTTCCTTATCCATAATTCATGTTTAACATGGCTGCAGAATGTTTCCCCTGAGCGTCTCGTATTAGATTTCCATTACATAGCCCTTTTGTAAACCTACCAAATTGCTGTTTGTGTCAAA
Source organism: Saccopteryx leptura (assembly GCF_036850995.1). Taxonomy (NCBI): domain Eukaryota; kingdom Metazoa; phylum Chordata; class Mammalia; order Chiroptera; family Emballonuridae; genus Saccopteryx; species Saccopteryx leptura. The sequence goes on along the minus strand of NC_089504.1, from coordinate 240,236,210 downwards.
TTGCCGAATTCGTCCAAAAGCTGAGTTCTAGTAACTTGCCCTCTCGGTCATATGGCAGCGCAGGACGAGATCCCGTTTGCGACCTGATTACTGGGTAAAGAAAGCATAGAGAAGTGACCTCACCCCGCCACCTGGACACCGCCCCTGCCCGGACCTCTGCCCTTGCAGCTTGAGGCCCTCAGAGCACTTATCAGCTTCCTTCAAATATTTGACTTTGCATTGATTCCTGTTTCCTTTTAGTCACTGGTATCATTCCTGATGGAGGAAGGCTGTTAACAAGTGCACCTGTTTGACTTACCACTTGCCTGTTTTAGAACAGATTTCAGAACAAATACCACCTGCTTCTGGCTGCTTGGATGAGAGGCCCGTCCAGGGACCAGGGGTTGGCTGCCCTGGCTCTGGGTCTGTGTAGCCAGAAGCCCCTCCCGGGCGCACCTGCTAGTCCAGCAGGTAGGAGGCAGTGTGTACAGGCCACCTGCCTCCATCCTCCACACACACCACGCTGCCAGAGGCCACCGCAAAGCCTGTGCCCAGAGCAACGACCCTCCACCTGTTAAAGGCCAGCAGCCCCACTTGACTGTGGGGCATTTCTAGGTTTGTACCAACTAACAGCCACCCCCCCCCCAATGCCCGAATGAGCACAAGTCCAGCCTCACAGACACAGTGCCCCGGGGCCAGGTGGGAGAGCTCACCCTGACCGTCAGAGGACCCCCTCAGTGACTAACAAATTAGCTTCTTTTTGAGCAGCATGGACCGGGCTCCCAGTGAATAAATCTCATTTTAATTAGCTATTTAAGGTAAGTGGTAGCCCAAAGCTTCAAAGACACCAGGCCACCCCCTCCGCAGTCCAAACAAGTGGAAATATTTGATGCGTGCCCACATCTCCCAAATTCACACTCAGGGCACTGGGGCTGGTGGGAGATTTGTTATTTATAAAAACACTTTACATTAATGAACTGCTTTTGTTGAGAACAAAACTGAAACAGATTGGGAGCGACCTAGAAAACCCAAGCCTATGGTGTCCATGCCAGTGACCCTGTGGCTCAGCACCAGGGCCCACCTCGCTCGCTCTGGGAGGAAGGACAGGGCGCAGGGGGAGGCGGGCACAGGCCTCTGCAGGGCTGTGGGTTGTCAACTGGAGACGTGCCCTGGATGAGAGCTAACTAGTACCAGATACCCCAGGCCGGGCCGTCAGCAGCTTCCTAGTTGGTGGCCAGGAAACCCAGGGACACGAGCAAGACAAGCCACGACAGCAGGGGGCAGCCCATCCATTCTCTCCCCCACCCCCGAGACTGCCTGGCCATGGAGACCCAGCTTCTAAGGTTGGCCTTTCTCACTAGGTTGTGGCCCCTGGAGGGCAGGAAGCAGAGGCCTGCACTCCTGACCTGCCGCTCTGAATGTTTCAAGGTTGGTAGAATTTAGTGCTAATTTAGGATATAGAGCTCCGAAAGTGACTTCCGACGGTGGTCGTCACCTACCAGAGGTTGGGCCAGCAGCCTGGCACCGTCTGCTGGCATTGGGGAGAGTGGAGGCTGCAGTCCACCTCGGGTGTCCCAGGGCCGCGTTCCTCAGGCACAGCTGGTCCAGACGCCCGCCCCACCCTGCCACTTGCCGACGAAGACGGGATGCGGGCGAGAGCCTCAGTCGCCCTCTCACCTGCGTGGTCACCCAGGTCTGCCACCCTCGGGACTTCGGCCCTTCACACCATCCCCACTTCTCACTGACTCCTTGCTGCTCTGTTTTGATTTTTAAATTTAAATGTCTGCATTAACTTCATCCTAAACAACGTATCTGCGTCTCTGTGCATGAAACAGATAGTTAGGTGGTTGCCTCAGGAAAGGGAAGGCTGGGTGCCTGTCTGAACCCCAGTGCGTGGGTATGACAAAGTACTAGGAGGCATGCTTAATGGCAGAACCATGAACTGAAAATGCGGGAATGCAGCCTGGCCTGGTGGTGCAGTAGATAAAGTGTCAACCTGGAATACTGAGGTCGCTAGTTTGAAACCCTGGGCTTGCTGGGTCAAGGCACATACAACAAGCAACCAGAGAACAACTAAAGTGAAGCAACTAAATTGATACTTCTCACTCTTCCCTCCTCTCTAACTGAATAAATAAAATCCTAAAAAACCAATTCGGGAATGCAAACAGTAACAGTTGCTGATTCCCAGGAGAACATTCTTAAAAGGCTAGAATGGTGCCTCCCAGTGAGTGTCAATAAAGGAGCTGTGCCCTGGCCAGGCTTCTCAGTGGATATAGTGTTGTCCCGGCGCACCAAAGTGGTGGATTCAGCCCCCAGTTAGGACTCATATGAGAACCAATCCGTGAATACATAACTTAGTGAAACGAACTGATGCTTCTCTCTCTCTCACTCTTCCCCTCTCTCCCCCCTTTTCTCTCTCAAATCAATGGGGGAAAAAACTATATTAAAAAAATAAAGGAGTTGAGCATGTCATTAATGTGACAACCAAGAAGATGCCTGGGATGCAAACCAAGGAGCTCCCCCGCCACGGCAGCCCTGCACCCACTGCCGTCAGCACCAGCCATCTCAGCGCCATATACCAGCAACACAAGTGACACATGCCAGCCCTCTGCTGCCTCACAGGCTGCAGCCGCCACCACCTGAGGTGAACCACCTCTGCTCCTTGCCCCCCACACACACTCACAGCGCACCCCCCAAATCAAGTGACTAGAAGAGTTGTGGGAGATGCTTACCTGGAGCGGTCACCTCCCCCACTGTGCCTGGTCTACAACGGCTGCTGCTGGGGACCGAGTGCTGGCCCCTGCAGCTGGCCCCATCCCGCCAGGAGGGGCCGCAGCACCCCAGCCTGAGCCCCAGAGCCGGCCAGCCCCCAGCAGGCCAGTTCAGTCACTGCAGCCGGCACAGGCACTCCCTGCTGCCCCAGATAGGGGAGGCAGACAATCGCAGCGCTCACGCAGACGTGTCACCAAAATAAACCCAAAAAGGAGGGGGGAAATCCCCTCTTCCAAACCAGTCTTCAAACTCAGGTCAGCTGCTGCTTGCTCCTCACTCAGCTCGTGCCACCAAATAGCCAGGCCACCGAGTGGACATGAGGAACAGACAGGAGCCACGTTCGTTAACAAACCCTGTTCTTTTTTTATTACTGGAGATAAAAACAGTGACGTCCCACACACCATGCCCTGTGCTGGGGGGGTGGGGTGAGCAGAGGGGTGCTGATGACAACGACAGCTGCAGCCACAGCCCTGGGCCTTGTGGAAGGCCGCCCTGCCGTGCCGTGCCGGGTGCAGTTCTCCAAGGGGAGGCGGCGGTCAGTGGCAGAGGGCCATGGTTTCCATGTTAAGGAAGCGGACGTGCATCTTGGTCTCGATGTCAATCCCCTGCCAGATCTGAAAACGGTCGGAGGGCATGAGAGGGCCATACACTGACCCAATCAAGCCCTGATCCCTCTCCCCACCCTCATCCTCCGCCACCAGCTAGTCCCTCTCCCCACCCTCCTCCTCCACCACCTCCGTGTGTCTGCGTGGTGCGGGGAAACCAGCTGAGGGAGAGGAACTTCTCCACCTGCCTTGACGCTGCTAAACCTGGCTCTGATGTTTGGATCCTCTGAGTTTGTCACCGCAAGTTATTATTACTAAGTACCAAACCCAAGCTCCCAACTCAAAGTCACCTGAATCCCACCCACCACTTTGGGCTCTGTGACTTCATGCAAGTTCCTTAGCCCTATTACACCTCCTTTGCCACCCACAGCCCAGAATTTTGGGGGAGGTCCAAACAGAATTGTCATTAGAAGCATTTCATGAACTCTTAAGGGCTGTGCAATTGTGAGGTTTCACTAAACCATTGTCCTTAATTAAAAGGTGACAACAGTTTGGTCTTTATAGCACCCCTGGGATAGAAGGTCACCCAGGCTCTACATGCACCAAGGACAAGGATTTCCACCCGAAGACCAGGTCCATCACCACATACCTGCTACGGACGTGCGGCCACAGCGCCTCCTGGCCAGGGTCCACAGGGGCACATAGGCCACCAGACCCTACCTGCCACCCTACAATGCCCCACCACTCCCGGGCTGTGTGCGTGCCAGCTCCTTGGCCACATGGCCCAAAAGGGCCCCAGATGGAGAGAGGGCAGGAGGGATGCCAATGGGAACGGAGGGACGTGGTGGGCAGTGACTTCTCACGGTCTCCCTGCTTGTGTAAGAACTTTATAAACTCTCAAGCTGTCACCCATGGCACCTCCAGGGACAGCCACGAGGCTGAGAACGGAGAAAACCAAAGTGGCAGGGAGTCTTTGGCAGATTTTGCCACGGTCACACCCACGGTCCCCAGGTGGACTCCTGCACCTGTTCTGGGAGTGATGTGAGGATGCAGAGAAAACGACTGGTTCCTGGTGAGCGGCTCGGACCCTTGCTCGGTGCACAAGACCTTCCCAGGAAAAGAGAACTGGACACCCAAGGATGGTTTCTGCTAAACGCAGGTGACAACAGGGTCACCATGGAAGCTGGTGGCACTCAGGATGGGAGGCACTAGCTGGGCAGTAAAGGTCTCCCGGGCTAAAGGCATGCCATGTGCCCAGCCTCCAGGGAGAAAGCTGATTTCTCAGGCAAAAAAGGAATTTATCCTCTTTGCCCTGCCCAGCCCTTGGGTGATGCCTCTGTGAAGGACCAAGACCAGAGACCTGCCTGCAGCTTCTGTCTCAGTTATCTGTGCTGGTGACGGGCCAGGCCAGGTGTGCCAACCAGAAGGAGGGCCCAGAAAGCCGCCCCTCCGCTCCATGGGGCTGTGGCCACCCAGAGTCCCCAGTCCCACTCCACACACAGTCCTATTGACTTCCTGTCTTCCTCAACTCCTGGAAAGGGTTTGGGGACACTGATGGTGGGGTGCTCAGGGCCAAAGAGCCTGGCAGAGGGCAGCCAGGATGTGGGGTGGGGCTCTTCTCCCTGCAATGGGGTATCTGCCTATCAGAAAGGCTCCTCAGTGACAGCCAAGGCCTGTGCAAGGCCTGAATGTCCACCAGTGGGCGCTGAAGAGTCCACCAGGGAGGCTCAAGAGTGGGCAGCTGTCTAGAAAGCAAAGGAGGAGAAAGGCAAGGGGTGGGACCACACGCAGGCGCCCCGTGTGCTTCTGAAAAAAAGACGGCAGGCATCTAGGCACAGGACATTCCAGAACCCTGGTTCCAGCTGTGAACAGGGACTCACACGGGAGAGAACTGGAGTTTTTCATTGTACATCCTTTGGACCGCTTAAATTGTTTTGACCACGTGTGACTGTCACTTTTTCAATCAAAAAGTAAAACCAGTTTAAACTGCTTTACAGGCCACGCCCAGGTTCGACCCCTTTCCACAGAGACGCCAGTCTCTTGACCAGCTGGGTCCCCTCAAGTCCCCACCACAGCCACACACCCACGCACTCCCTCTTTCCAGATACCCACCTTCAGGAAGTCGTCGAAGGTGATGCCCTCATACACCTGATCAGGCTCCTAGGGATAGAGCACAGGGCAAGGTGAGTGGCTTTTGCCAGGAGACGCTGCCCTGTCCCTCACCCACCATACAACACACAGTGGGGCCTGTTTAGGTCACGTCACAAGAAAAGGGGGTCATTCTGGATTATTCACCTCCAGACCAAAGCCAGTCATCCTGAACTCCAACATCCGCTCCACTGGCTAAGGGTGGGAGGTTAGGCAGGACCAGGTCACCAGGTGCCCCCTCCACGCCCCTTCCCCGGAGGACCAAGTCGATGAGGGTAGAAAGGAAGCAGGGTGGGCACAGAGGCACAAGCCTTCCTTCCCCACACGGCCACCTCTCTGCCAGGTCCCAGCAGCATGGCCACCAGCCGACACTTCCTGTGATTTCCTGGTCCTGCCTCATCACACCAGCATCGACAATACCCAGTTCTAGGCTCATCTGAGCTCACAGACCACTGGGGAAAGGGGCAAGGGGACAAAGGGCTGGCCTGTGTGCCCAGTAAGTCACCATGACAACGTCTGGCCACGTGGCCTCACCAGCCCAGTGGCCAGCAGCGCTGGTCTCCCTATCTTCTCTGCCCTGGGCAAACGGGGACCGCGTGAGACAGTGCGTGGGGCTCCTGTCCCTCTGCTGCCCCTCTCAGCTCTGGCACGGAACCTCCAGAAACCTGCCCGCGGGCCTCCCAGTGCCCGTCCACAGACGCTGAGCAACACAAACTTCCATTCTCTGTGGTATTGATCTCCAGGCAGCCATCAAGGGAAGGGCAGTCTCTACGCGCCGATACACAAGAGGCGCCGAGATATGTACACAGTGGAGAAAACCAGCACAAACAAGGAGCAGGCAGGAAGATGTCTGCCGACCCCCTGCCCGGCTCACCAGAGCCCTGCCTTTGGCCACGTGTGTGGCGACAGCACCGAGGACAGCAAGAGCCAGGGCAGTCCAGCTCCACTTTGTGGAAGTAAAGATGAGAGACGCACTGGCACGTGTGGGTCTATGTGCCCGTCTTTCATTTTTTAATTTATCAGTGGTGGGGGGGCACGAGGGTGGTTCCCTTTAGGGAACAGGACCGGGTTTGACGGGAGAAAGGAGAGATACTTCTCTCTTGCCCCCCCACCCCCAGGTCGCAGGCCTCACGACAGCCCCCGGCTCCAGAGGGGACTCTGTTCCTACACCCGTTTTACCAGGGAGGCCACCAGGGGGCACAGGAGCGAGGCTGCCTGTTGCTGAACCGGGGGCTCCAGTGCCTGACAGGATTCTCCGCCCTCTGCGGCTTTTTCATTATACTTCTCCTTTTTTTTTAAATAAAGAAGACAAATCAATACATATTTTTTAATATTATGAACGCAGCCAGTTCTAGATGCCTGGGCCAGCCCCGTTCTTAGGGCTTCCTGCCCTCCTCTCCCTGTGGGCAACCTGGGTCCCGGGGCAGCAGGGAGAGATAATTACAGGGAAGGCCCCACGGGTCACCCAGCCCAGGGTGGGCGCCCTCAGAAGGAAGGTGGGCAGAGGGGCGCAGGGATACACCCCCACTGAGACACCAGCCAGGCACTCCCTGCTTCGACCACAAGAAGCCTCTCTAGAGAGAGCACTCTAGAAAGAAATCACTGCCCCCGTCAATAACCGGCTCTGGAAGTCCATTAAAGTGGGGTGATGGGTCCTCTGTCTGGGGCGGGCAGGAGGCGGGCGGGAGGCAGGCGAGCGGGCAGGAGCGCTAGGCGCCTCGGAGGCCGGGAGGTATCGACCCGATGTGACTGCCCGCCGCCCGCGTGTGCACACAGCGCGTCTGTGTCTGGCCCGTGACGACACGAGGAAATATTTTAAGAGCACGCAGAGGATCCATCAGGAAAGACAACTGCTGGGGACACGCAGCCAGGAAGCCCGCCGGCCCGGCTCTGAGCGCCTCCGCTCCGGAGGCTGTGTGGCATCCGTGCCCATCGGCAGCGCCAGCTGCCAACAATTTTACTACAGCAAATTAAGAAAACCGCCGCCAGTTGAAGCAGGAGTGGGACAGGGAGCCGTTTGAAGGGGAGCGTAATTAAATCAAATGGGAATTTGGCTCGACGGCCCGGCGGGGATCCCCCTGCGCGCCATCGCCACCGCGGAGGTCACCAGTGTTTTCCGTGGCGGTTAATTGACTGAGTTGGGGTGGTTTCACCAAAGCCAGCAGCCTCGCCGTGGGCCCCAGGGGCAGACAGATAAAACACGGGCCAATAAAATGACCACAGCCCCGACCTTTGGGGGCAGGCCTGTGCCGGCCTTGACATCTGGTGACAGGCTGGAGGCACAAACAGCGGATTCCAGCCGGAAGCATCGCCTCCCACCCACCCAGTCAGGCTGCGGCGAAGCCCCATCCATAAAACCCTCTAACGCAGCAGCTTCTTTAGATACACAGGAGCGGAGAGGGAGCGGCCCCAGTGGGACCACTGGAACCCCAGGAACAAAGGCCATCCAGATGGTCCTTGGGGGATTGGAGCCACTGTGCAGGGGCTGGCTGGGCTGCACAGCAGAGATCGCTGCCCCTGAACGCCAGGACACTCCACGTCCCAGAGCCTCGGTTTCCCGCCCCTAACAATGAGGCTAAAAATACATAAAAGGGTGTGTATGGAGTACCCGGAACGGTGGCCCTATGGGAGAGGGGTGTATGGGTGCCCAGCCAGCTGGAGCTTCCCAGGGAGGACCTGCGGGCACCCCCACGCACCCGACAACAGTGTGTGAACGCTGCTAGCAACAGCTCCTACGGCCCAGGTGCCGGCTACCACTGCACTTAGCCTTTGTGACCCCTCTCGTTCAATGGTTCTTCAGGAGGACAATTACACACACACACACACACACACACACACACACACACACACACACACACCCAGGGACATCTGGCAACGGCTGGAGACATTTCTGGCTGTCACAACCTGGGAGGTGTGGCTGGCATCAAGTCGGTGGAGGCCAGGAATGCTGCTCAGCGCCCTACAGTGCCCGGGACGGCCCCCACCACACAGCTGTCAGCCCGTGTCAGGCAGACTGCTCTAACCCGCCCAAGTTCATCCCAGGCCAGACCAGCACGGTTCTGAGAACTGACTAGCCGTGCCTGTGCCAGTGTGACCCTGACCAGCCTCGAGGTGCGCCCAGCACTGTGCTCTGCCTGCGGGGCTGCTTGCCCTCCTCCCCCTCTGCATCAGCTCTGCCCGCCCCGACCTGGGGCCATGCTGCCTGGGAGGTGGCTCTGCCTCCCTCCTCCTGCTGTCCTCTCTTCCGGGAGCGGCAGCCGGGGCCTCCCAGCCTCTCCTCTGGCTCAGGTACACCCCCTACCCCTTAGCTCTCAGGACCCCCCACCAGGTGGCCCAAGAGAGAGCTCCCTGCTGACCCCTGACTCAAGACACAAATCCCCTGAACCACTCACTGATAAACTAGTTAAAGCCAGCCTGGGCTCCACTCTGACCAGCCCGACCACAGGTGTTGCCCTTAGGCCCCAGACGCTGCACAGCTGGTCTGCCTGCCACAAAGCCTGGCATCCCCTGCCCGGCACAGCTCTCCAGGGGTCGGGACCTCCCGTGGGTCCCCTGGGGGTTGGGAAAGCAGGTTTCTGAGAGTTGCTCCATGCCAGGCCCGGAGAGAGTGGTGAGCAGGACAGACATGTCCTTCCAGAAACATGGACTATGACAGGGGGCTTGGCAGGAATCTGCAGGGGGTGGAGGGTCGGGCTGTGGGATCCACCCGGGAGGGCACTCACCATCTGCCCCACGCAGACACTGGCCGCCTCCATCATGGCCCCGTCGGCGATGGAGCGGGCAGACTCCTTCTCAATGTGCGGGTTTCCCGAAAGCAGCTCCTCCACCACCTGCCGGCCGGGCAGAGACAGGGAGACCGTGGGCCTCCACGCAGGCCACAGCATGGGAGGCGCCAGGGGCCCTGGCCGGGCGAGGAGCATACTTTACATTTCGATATTCTTCCAGGGTGATGCGGCCGTCGCTGTCCGAGTCATACATGTGGAACAGAACTGGGGGGCCAGGGGGGGGAGGGGCTCGGTCAGGGAGGGCAGGAGGGGAGCCCGGGTCCCCCCGCTGTCCCAACCTCCCTGGCTCATTAATCTACCCTGAACTGAGCAAAATACCCCAACAGTGAAATCTGAACGCTAAAGCCACAGGGATCAAGGGCAAAGGCCACTGCCTGATGGGTCACCGTGGGCAAGTGCCCCAACTTCTCTGAACCTCGGTTTTCCCATCTATAAAATGGGAGCAATATACATCCCCCTCACGGTGTTGCAAGTACTTGGTGAGTGACAGCTGGTGGGTTAGAGCCCACGACTGCCTGGCACGCTGAGCGTGGATGACCATATCGTTGACATGGAGACGAATCTGTGCTAGTTCCTGGTATCACACCTGACAGATCCCAGGGGCAGCCATCACCTCGGCCCTGACCTCCCCTCCTGCACTCGCCACGCCCCCCGCCACCCCCCAGTGCGGAACGGGGAGGGGCACGCACATCGCAGCTTCTCTCTCCGGCCCAGCTGCACCTGCTCCTCGTCCATGGTGGTGTCGATGGGTAGGAAGTAGGCCATGATGGTCAAGAAGTCCTCGAAGTTGATCTCGTCGGCCAGGCCGCTGGGCCCCTTGCGCAGGTTCCTGCGGGAGCAGCGAGGGCGTGTTGGGAATGAATGAAAAGGGACCAACGGCTAGAGAACTCAGCCCTTCGGGGCTTCACCCTCGATGGCCGTCCTAGCCTTGGGTTCAGTTCCTCAATAGCCTGCTCACGGGGACACCCAGGGCCCCGGGAGGTCCAGCTCAGCCTGTGTGAGGTCGTCCTAGAGCTCACTGCCCAGGCGCCGGGATGCAGACCTGCCTGGGTGCACAGAGGCGGGCACTCGGACAAGGGGAGACCGAGGCACGGAGCCATGCGGTGACTCACCGGGACACATCTCCTGACGCTTTCCTTCCGATCAGCCCCTGATCAGCCCCCTACTTTACTTAGTTCAGCCCACGAACCCAGAAGAGCTCTTACATTTGGAAACAGTTGAAAGAAAATTGGGGGGAAAAAAATCCAGAGGAATAATGGCATTTCCTTACAAGTGAAAACTGACAGGAAATTCAAATTTCGGGTCCATAAATCAAGTCGTAGTGACAAGTGACAAGCCACGCCCATTCGTTTCCTTTCTGTCTGCGGATGGCTGCGTTCCTGCTACCTTGGCAGAGCTGAGCGGCCACTACGGCGCCGTGCCCCGCCCACTGAGCCTAAACACCTGTTCGCCGGCCTCTTACAGAGGAAGCCTGCAGACCCTGCTCTCCACAGCTCTCAGTCACCTGCTTTCTACCAGAGTGCAAAGTTCACCAAACATGTCAGGGTTTTTGTTTGTTTGTTTTTAAATAAATGAGGGCGGTTTAAGGTTGTCAGCACCAATGTGCTTTACTGAAGTGGCAAGAAAGGGTGTGTGTTCCAGGTATGGCGTGTGACAGCCACCCGGGGTGGGTCCCGGTACAGAACCGTTGAGATGACAGCATTGGAGGCAAGATCAAACAAACACAGGCTCCTGACCCACGGCCACCGAACACTCAGCACGACTGGCCTCGGCAGCCACAGTCTGCCCGCGCCCGGGGGGAGCTGCCGTCAGCAGGCCGGCTGGAGCTCCCTGCACTGGGGATGCACTTCCCGAGTGGCTCGGACAACGAACAGTGAAGGCTCAGTGCTTAAGTTTTACTTGGATCCCACCTGGGTCATGACTGTACCTCGGTTTAAAAGAAAACATTTGTGGTTCTCTCTTCTGGGCCCACTGATTCCCTTTCAGATATCAGATGGCCCTGAAGTGGGCCTTGTACTTCACAGTTTGAGCACCTTGCTAGCCCCCATTTTCCATCCCAGGAGATATTCCAGAAGGGGATGGATCCCAGGCCTGGAGTAGGGAAAGTGGATCATGAAAGCCACAAATCAGAGATGAGATGAGATCTTCCCTCAGACGTGGGGAGCTCTCAGTCTCCACTTAAAGCTTCCATCTTATAAAGCTCCCCACGGCTCCTTCGATAGAGTCTTAATAATCTCCGAGTTCCTGTCATCAGGGGCACAGACTTTTATACAGGGCATAAAAATAGCCCCTGGAATTATCAGGCTCCTCAGAGGCGCTTCTCACTGCAGTTGGCTCACCATCCTTCCCAAGTGATTTAAGCTACGGTAGGAGAGATCAAAATCCACACTTGGAGAAAGCGGGCCCTGTGTCCCTCTCAGGGAAGGTCAAGAACCAGGCTGCTTCACCATCAAGACCTGACCCAGGGGAGAGGGGTCTCTTCTCTCAGTATCTCTGGGAGGTCCCCACAGGAGAACATCATGGTCTTCAAAGGCAATGAGGCTGCAGAGACGGAGGAAACCCAGACCCAGCACCTGGAGCCAGCCACACCTGCTCTCCACCCTCATTTCCTAAAGGGGGCACCCATGGTCAGGGCTGGTGGACAAAATAACAGTGTCTACATCCAAATCTCTGCCCAGCACGAGAAAAGGGCAGCTTTCATTCTTTTTGCAAAGATGCTGACTTTCAGCAATATTTTCGCTTCCTTTAACTTTCTGATGATTCTAGAAGGATCCCCTGGAGAGGGGAACAGACCCTGCCCTCCAAGACCAGCACCACGGTTCACTGTCCTGTTCCCAAAGAGTCTTAGACACACACACATCTTCTCATGTCCGATGTCCATTAGGCTCTGTCACTCTTGACCACCTTTCTGCAAAGCCTCCAACTCTAGACCCCAACAGTCCATGTCAACTCATCAGGGGCCACATCCTTCACTGACACTACCCCGTCCCCCTCAGCTGCGGCTCACTGCCCACACAGGCCTCCCTCAAAGATACCTTAGGCAGAACCAGCATTAAAAAAGAGGTGAGGGCTCTGGCCGGTTGGCTCAGTGGTAGAGCGTCGGCCTGGCGTGTAGAGGTCCTGGGTTTGATTCCCGGCCAGGGCACACAGGAGAAGCGCCCATCTGCTTCTCCACCCCTCCCCCTCTCCTTCCTCTCTGTCTCTCTCTTCCCCTCCCGCAGCCGAGGCTCCATTGGAGCAAAGATGGCCCGGGCGCTGGGGATGGCTCCTTGGCCTCTGCCCCAGGCACTAGAGTGGCTCTGGTCGCAGCAGAGTGATGCCCCGGAGGGGCAGAGCATCGCCCCCTGGTAGGCAGAGTGTCGCCCCCTGGTGGGCGCGCCGGGTGGATCCCGGTCGGGCGCATGTGGGCAGTCTGTCTGACTGTCTCTCCCCGTTTCTAGCTTCAGAAAAATACAAAAAAAAAAGGTGAGGATGTGGGGTGCCAAATTCTACTCCCCTCTTCACCGCTGACTGCGTGACTTCACACCATCTTTCGCAAATGTGACAATTTGCCATGAAGGCTCCTGGGGCACTAGCTGTCTCACCTTCACCCCCAGATCCAACCTTTCCTCTCATCCCCTCCCTGGAGTCTCATAGTTTCCCACTGCCCTCAAAAGCCCTGCCTCCAACCAGGGGGACCACAATACACCCCATCCTGGCCTCTGTTCCAACAACTAACTGGCAGCTAGAGTGATCTCTGCAAGACATCCTCTCAGCTAGAGGACCTCCCTCAGTCGAGCCTTCAGATGACTGCAGCCCCAGCTGACCATGAACCTGAAAACTCAGCTTGCTTCCAAAAACCCAGATCCCTGATCCCCCAGAATCCTGAGATAATAAATGCTCATTGTTTTAAACTGCTAAGTTTGGGGGTAATTTGTTACGCAGCCATAGCTAACTAATCGGAGGCCTAGAGGGACTAAGTGAGCTGCCCAAAGTCTCCCAGCTACAAATCCAGAACTGTCTGACCCAAACTTGTGCTCAGAGCTCCTACCCAGTACAGCTCCCTCCTCTTTGTGGCGCCAGTGTGAGGGCCGTCCTGAGCGCACAAGGGCTGTGAGGAGTTATAAGGGCAAAATGCTCTCCCAAGGACAGTCACCTGCCATCGGGCAGTTCTGGAAAAAGGGCCCACCTGTTGTCGAAGAAGGCACGAACAATTTTGGATCGGATTGGGTTGAGCTCCAGGTCAGGGACATTGTTGAAGTTCTCCTTGCTGGGATCCAGGAAGGACAGGCACCGAGAAGAGGGGGAAAAGAAAGCAGATGTCACATGGCATGTCACTGCTTGTCAGGCTGTATTTTTTATCCTGAGCAGGGCCCACGAGACTAGCTCTGATGTAGGATGAGAATAGGCCACGCTGATCTGTCTCTGCCTCCAACGTTTGGACTGGCAGGAACAAGGAGGATTTGGAGGCTCAAAGATGCTTTGGGGACTCTGATAAATGTTATGGAAATTCATCTCCAGAAAAATAAAGGGAAACAAGACTGCACCCCATTCTGAGAGGTCAGAGACCACTGGGGACCCATCGTACCCCCCCCCCCAGGGAGGGGAGGCCTGCTTTGGCCGCTGTGGAGTCGGAGCAGCAGGAGACTGGGCATGGCAGGTCCTCAGGCGTGAGACGAAGGGTTCCCACCTGACCCAGCTATTCCATTCCTCAGTGTGCATCCAGGAGAAATGAATACGTAGGTTTACACAAAAACATGTGTGTAGACATTTATGGCAGCGAGATTCATTATTGTCATAAGTGGAAACACCTTGGAAATCTGTCAACTGATACGGGGATAAATAAAATGTGGTCTAGCCATACAGTAGAATATTACTCAGCTGTAAAAAGGAAGAAAGAAATATGGATACATCTTGCAAGGCAGATGAACCTAGAAAACATGATACTAAGTAAAAGAACTGGACACAAAAGGCCACATAGGGTATGACTTTGTTTCTAGGCAATGTCCGGAACAGGCAAATCCACAGACACAGGAAGTAGATGAGTGGTTGCCAGGGGCTTGGCGGGTGTGGAGGTTGGGAGCAATGGGGTATGATGGCTACAGATACGGGGTTTCTTTTGGGAGTGATGACAATGTCTAAAAATTGGCTGCAGTGCTGGACACACAGATCTGTGACTATTCTAAAGCCAGCAAATTGTACATTTTAATGGCTGAGTTGAAGGGCATGTGAATTGTATTTCAGTCAAGTGGCAAAAAAAAAAAGCTGACTTGGGACAGGAGAGGCGAGGCAATCAAACAGAGCGGCCAGTTGCCGGCCCGGAGGCTGAGGGTTTGCGGGCACTGAGGCAGCGAGCCCACCTGACCTTCCCCTGCACGGCTGTCCTTTGTTCTCGGAATCTGCTTCCTGTTCTGCTCACCTTTGTTTTTTTTCTCCTGCTGCATGGATTTCAATGGGCAGTGGCCTTGGAAGAGACCCAGGCCACAGGCCGGTAATCCCGGGGAAAAGGGAGGCACACCCAGCAGGGGTGGGGGGAAGGATGTTAGCCACTTAAAACAAGAATGGCTGGGATGGGAGGGGGGTTAGTTGTCAGACTCCGGGCTTAAAATAAGAAACCAGCCACACTGGGAAGGAGGAAGGGCCACACACACACAGAGAACGAAGGGCTTGTCTACTGAAATGTTTCCCTCAGCCCCCACTTTGCAGAGAGAAGCCCGCCCAGGCCCGGACACCCTGTGTTCTCTGCCCCCACCCACCCTCACCCCCAAGCTGCTTCCTGGCTCCCGCCCGGCCTTCCCAGCTCCACCTGTGTTCAGTGTCTAGCCAAACTCAAGAGCCAGCGCAGGTGGACACCAGTGTTTCAGATCCGCGAGCACCCAGTTCTGAAGAAGGGGACACACACGCCCAGAACAGATGGCCTGGGCTGACGGAACATGACTCAGCCGTCAGGAGGAGTGTGGCACCGACACGGGCTACGGTGCGAGCCCGGGAAACATGCCGCTGAGTGACAGAAGCCAGGCCACAGAAGCTCACAACCTGACATGACTCAGCTCGGACGCCATGTCTACAACAGGGACATCTGTACAGACAGGAAGCAGGTGGGTGGTTGCCAGGGGCTGGGTGACTGGGGTGACGGCGTATGAATACGGGGTGTCTCATGGGGGAGATGAAAATGTTCTAAGATGAATTGTATCCTTTCAGTGGGTGAACTGTATAGTATGTGAATGATATCACCATAAAGCCGTTAAAATATCTCCCTAAAAATCTTAAAAAATAAATGCAAACTCCCCCCTCTCGCCACGATGACTCCATTTACATCAAGAACAAAGAGTGCTGATAATTAATCGATACAGCTGGAAGTCAGGAAGAGGGGACCCCAAGAGCCTGACCATGTTCTGCTCTTGACGTGGGTCAGTGAGTTCAATCTACCTGTCACCCGTCACTCTTTCACACTGCACTAGCCGGACTCTCCTTTCTCGTTAGAGGGAAGCGGCCACAGCAAGAAACAGAATGACCGGAGCCCCCTGGACCGGCCGCAGTCCAAAGTGGCCACGCAGAGCTTCAGAGGGAATGTCGGGACGGGAAGGGAGAGACCATGTGTTGTGCGGTAAGCGAGCACAGGAGACCCTGCACCCCTCTGGCGCTCACTGGCCAGGGGCTCGTGGCCACTTCCCCAGCCTCACTCTCCTCTGTTAAGTGGCACAGCCTCTGGAGTCAGCCTGGGGCTCCACCTGGCTCTGCACCTGGGCCAAGTGACCTGGCCTCTCTGCTTCAGGCTGCTCCTCTGGGGACAGGGACTGCAGAGTGTTGTCCTATGCTCACATGAGACCAAGTCTGGGGCCCACTGAGAACGGTGCCCGGAGGGGGGCTCCGCAGATGGAAGCTTCCAGGCACTGAGGGCATGGGGACGGGGACTCCCGTGTCCCCAGCAGCATGTCATCGGTGTCTTGCACGACGGGGGCAGCACAGGTGCTCCATAAGTGGTGTGAAGAACGACCAGTTGAGGGGAAGGGATGGTGGGCGTCAGCAGGGCTGGACGCCCCTTCGGTTTGTCCCCAGCGCCTGGCCCTCCCCAGGTGTCCATGTCTCCCAACCCCCCACCGTCCCCAGGAGCTGGTCTGCAGTTCCCTACACAGCCTCACAGCTCCGCCCTGCCCCGCCCAGCTCTGGACGCTCGTTGGAAGACCTATCTCTCAGGGCTGCTGGCAGGGCGGATGCGGAGACACACCTGGGAAGTGGAAGTAGATCTGGTTAATGCCTTGGGGGAACTAAGGCCCTAAGTGTGGAAGCTGCAGGTCCTGGGGGGCTGGAAGGAACCGAGCACCCGTGCTTGGAAGGTGGCCAGAAGGGACCCACCAGCAGTCTTGGGCACCAAGAGGTCCCATAAAAGGTCAGAGGGCCCTTGGGGCTGACTTAGGAGGGAGAACAGGCAGCAAGGTCCTGGGAGGGAGGAAGAGAGAGGTGGCGGGGCCGGGGGATGCAGGTAGAAAGGACCTCACAGAGCCTGTGTGTCTGGAAAAGAAAATAAACAAAAAGAGGCCTGGCCTCCCGCTGACAGCAGAGGAGGGAGGCAGATGCCAGCAGCCGTCAGGTCCGTGCAGACGTCCAGGAAGCCCAGCTGCCTTCACCCCTTTTCTCACTAAGTACCTGCTAGACCAGGGGTCGGGAACCTATGGCTCACGAGCCAGATGTGGCTCTTTTGATGGCTGCATCTGGCTCACAGACAAATCTTTAATAAAAAAATATAACATTAAAAATATAAAACATTCTCATGTATTATAATCCATTCATTTTCTACCGCTCATGTTCATGGTTGCAGGTGGCTGGAGCCAATCAGCTGTTCTCCGGGACAACACCAAATTTTTATTGGATTATGCGTAACGTACACGGGTCGTTGTATGGCTCTCGTGGAATTACATTTTAAAATATGTGGCGTTCATGGCTCTCTCAGCCAAAAAGGTTCCCGACCCCTGTGCTAGAATCACACTCAGCAGAATCTCACCTCCTCCTCACCACAGTACTTTACTGACTCCTGGAGCCTCTGTTTCCTCATCTGTGAATCGGGCGCAAAACTAGCACCACCCGTATCAGAGGGGCTGTGAAGTCAAGCAGGGCTCGGGGCGGTCCAGGCTTCACCCCTGACCGGGCACTCAGTCTTGGGTGAGCCACACCGCGTCTCAGAGCCCCGAACTCTGTAAAATGGGGATCACGAGAGTACTTGGGGGAGATCATGGGGTTAATGAGATAATTAAATGATACATGCATACAAGTTGCAAACACACTGTCTGAAACGTAGTGAGCTCTTGATTTTAAAATAGTGACACTGACAATAAGGATAATGATGACAACAGCAACTGACCTATGTCCTCCCAAAGGGTCAGGTACTGTCCTAAGAGCTTTACACTATTGTCGAAGGTAGGAACTAATTCCATCTTAACGATGGGGAAACCGAGGCACAGAGGTGAAGAACCGTCCTACTGCTAAGAATAACCCCATGGGCTTAGGCAGCACAGGAAGCCCCGGCGGGAGCAACCCCTCGCGAGGGTCAGGGCTGCACGTCTGGTTCTCGGGGACACTCCCAATTATTTGCCAACTTCCCTTTTCAACAAGCTGGGTGCAGGCCTTGCGCCCAGAACCTGGGAACGGCCACACCCCATAAATGCTGGTTTCGGTTTTTTCCTTCCTCCCCACTCGCCCCCAGGTCCCCACTGGGCCGGTTGGACTGGCTCTGCTGAAGCTGACTGAGCTGTGGGAACAGGCTCCACTTCACCTGGGGACAGGTCCCCGCTCTCAGGTCAGAGCTGACGCATGGTGGCCTGTGGCCCTGCAGGACTGCCATGCTGCCCCAGTGGTGGCAGGGCAGGTTTGCCCCCGGGGGCCCCGAGGGCACACCACTCCTGCCTCCTCCAGGGCGTGGAGCCCGGGCGTTTTAGCGTCCCCCTAATGTCCCAAGGGCTGTGCTAAGTGCCTGTGAGCACTGTCACATTTTATCGCCCATACATGCACATGATCCCCATTTTATGAGCAAGAAAATGAGGCCCAGAGAGGTGCAGTGGCTAAGCCATGGCCACACAGCGGGATTTGAGCTCCGAATCGGGTTCTGACTGCCCTGCACTTCCTTTACTCACTACTTCCTCTGGGTCATACGTTTTTACTTTAAAGAGAGAAAGAACGACAGAGGTCTTCCCGGCCATGTGCTCCCACCCAGCCCCGACTCAAAGAGTGCAGCCCACAAGGGAAGGACAAGATGAAAAAACCACTGAGGGCGGGCGGGATTTCCTCAAGACCCACGGTGTGGGCTGGCTTCCGGTGGCTTTGGGGCCCAGCTTGTGTGCAAGGTTCTCTCCACGGGTTTCCAGTCTGGGGCTGCCCCCAGCCACCACCAGGGTTTCCCGACCCCGGAGCTGAGGACACAGTGAGGTCCCATGTCCTCAGCCCGGAACTCCAGCCTCCGTGGTCTGACCTTGTCTCATCCAGGGCTGCCTGCAGCACCGAGGAAGGGGTCCTCCCTCCTGGCCACCCTCCCTGACCCCCTCCCTGCGTCCGTATCCCCGGGAGCCTGTGAGAAATGCAGAGTCTCGGCCGGCCCCGGAGCTGGTGCAGCAGTACCTGCCATTTGACACGATCCCAGGGGATGCGTGTGCTGGTTCCTGTTTGAGGCTGGCACCTTGGTTTCCCTTTGCACAAAAGACGCTGCAGGAAAAAGCCCTGGTCCCCCTGCACTGAGGCAAAGACCTCTTTTGAAAGCTGGGGCAGTGTCACTGTCACTCCTTGTCACACAGTTTCTCCTCTCCTCCTGTAACTGCTCCTGCCTGGACCCGGCTGTCCTCCCAACACCTGTCACTTATGACAGAGGGAGTGACAAGTAGTCTGACTGCTCCAGGGCTGGCTTCAGCACTGAATGTCACAGAAACAGCCCTCTCCCTGAGATTCTAGTAGGAAAACAACAGGGACAAAAGACGGGGTGTCTTGGGCAGTAACAAGCACAGGATAGGCAATGGAGCAGGTGGTACAGGGACTGCAGGGAGCTGGCGGGGTAACCTTGTGGCAAAGGGGACACGTAAGCAGAGACCCAAGGAAGGCGAGTCCTCAGTCCTGGGGACTCTTGATGATGTCCGGAGACATTTCTGGTTGTCATATTGGGAGAGGGGTTGCTATTGGTGTCCAGTGAGTAGAGGTCAGGGACGCAACTCAGCATCCTACAGTATACATGACAGTCACCCACCCAAGGATTCTCTAGTCCAGGGGTTGGGAACCTATGGCTCGCAAGCCAGATATGGCTCTTTTGATGGCTGCATCTGGCTCACAGATAAATTTTAATAAAAAAGAAGTTAAAAATATAAAACATTCTCATGTATTACAATCCATTCATTTCCTACCGCTCATGTTCATGGTTGCGGGTGGCTGGAGCCAATCATAGTTGTCCTCCAGGACACCACCAAATTCTTATTGGATAATGCGTAATGTACATGGGTCGTTGTATGGCTCTCATGGAATTACATCTTTATTATATGCGGCTTAAGTGTCTGTCGCCGATAGCTTATTGGTTGCTTGCGTAACTGTACTAGCCAATGGGGTGAAGTTGCCACGGCATTCAAATAGTCCCGCCTTCTGGCATGCCACCTCACAAATTGAGGTTCAAGATTGGAGCAATTATTATGCTGTTAAGAAATCTTAACACCAGAAGGGGTCTTTGCAATGGTACAAGACTAGAGGTTCTCCAATTGAAAAATAATGTCATAATAGCTAAGTCTTTGACTGGCTCCTCTAAAGGTGAAATACATGTCATTCCAAGAATTGATTTGGCTCCATCTCAAACAGGGTTGCTGTTTCAATTGAGACATAGACAATTTCCTATAAAACTTGCCTTTGCTATGACCATCAATAAGTCTCAGGGCCAAACGCTTAAGCGTGTTGGCATTTTTTTACCTGAGCCTGCATTTGGACACGGTCAACTTTATGTTGCCTGTTCAAGAGTTCATGAAAGAACGGACGTAAAAATAATTGATGGTCCTCTGCAAGGCGAGCTTAAAAATGATGGAAAGATCTACACAAGAAATGTTGTGTACAAAGAGATCTTTGACATGTGAATTAACATTTTATTATTTAAATCACCTTTATTTATTGAGCTAGCGGTGGCTCTTAAGAAATGTACCGCCAGTGGTTTCCTTCATTGCACTCTACTTTAAGCAATTAAGCAAGTAGAAGGGGGAAACCCCGTGGGGCAGTAAGCAAAGGGGCGTCCTCACCGCCTGCCCTGGGTAATTCAGTTTGAATTAGCAGACACCTTTGCACAAATTATTTTAATTACAATTTATAATATCTAGAACAGCGGTCATTTCGTATGACCGCCGGGCTTTCTAGTTTTAAAATATGTGGCGTTCATGGTTCTCTCAGCCAAAAAGGTTCCCGACCCCTGCTCTAGTCATTAGAACCAAAGGAAGCCCTGTCCTGGGAAAAGCATTCTAGAAAGACGGAACAGTGGATGCTAGTGCTCTGAGGTGGGAACAGCAGGAACGCCCACATGGCAGAGCAGTAGGAGGAGGAGGTGACCCATCGTACGGGGACCTGCAGACTTTGTTTATCTTGCAGGATAGAATGTTCTGAGCAGAGAAGTGTCATTTTCAGAGAGTCCCTGTGTATTACCATGTGTCTGTGCCGTGGGTGGAGCATTCATAGCAGAAGCGGGATCCAGGGAGGAGGCTGCTGCCATCACCCCAGTAAGAGATGACAGGGGACAGGGGCCTGAATGGGAATTCTGGGAGGACAATGAGCAGCTTGCTCAGGGACATGCTGGGTGTGAGGCAGGGGCATCAAGTGGATGGGGTTCAGAGGTGTCCTAGACAGAGGTACAGGCTTGGGAATGAATGCCCTGGTGGCGTTTCAAGCCATGAATGAGTATTTATTTCAAGTCCTCATTGCGGCTAAGACAGCCCTCTGTGACCTGCCCCCAACCCTACAGTTGTCCTCTATGGCCCCGCCCCAGCCAACAAAGCTCGGTCCCACCCCCTGCCTTTGAACCTGAGGTCCTCTCTGCCTAGAGCTCTGTTCCCTCCACACCCCGGCTCCCTCTCTCCATTATGCTCTCAGCCCCGATGTGCCCACCACCTCGGAGGCTCCTTCACGACCACCCATCCCAAGGGACACACCCTGGCTGCCCTGTCCCTTCCCTCATCACAATACGGAATGAACTCCCTGCTGTGTGAGTCCCTGAGCTGGCCCCTCCAACACACCCCTTCTCCCCCGCCCCTAGACCAGAAGCCCCCACAGGGGCGGAGGGAGCCTCACTTTCATGCCCCCAGCATCTTCAGAGCTAGAACTTGCCACGGAAGGCTGCCATGCCTGCTTCCGAAAGCAAGGACAGAGCCAGGATGAATCCTGGGAAAAGAACTGCTGTACGAACCAGCTTATGCACATTCCCGCTAATAAGTCTAAGACCATCTAGAGAGCGTCTTCCTGCTTCGGCGACACCTGGACACCCTTTCACACCAAACTGACCGGAGGCTTCTTCTCACACCTGCCCTCATACCCTCCCCTGAGCAGGTGTGAGAGCCCGGACCATCTGCTCTTTCCCAGGTGGCTTTTACAAGCGACTGTGGGGTTTTCTTTCTAAATAAACGTACATCATCCTAGCTGACACTTTAAAAGGAGGACTCGTTGACTCTGGGAATACATTAAACACTGACAGGGAAACAGCCTGACGACCCAGGCAGTGCTGCAACCCTCTCAATGCCGTGAGTAATCCCGAGAAAATGACACCTTGTTAGCTATTTGACAGGTTAAAAGCAAAGTGACTCAGTTAAAAAGTGACTTAAGGCTCTGGCTGGTTGGCTCAGTGGTAGAGTGTCGGCCCAGCGTGTGGAAGTCCTTGGTTCGATTCCCAGCCAGGGCACACAGGAGAAGCGCCCATCTGCTTCTCCACCCCTCCCCCTCTCCTTCCTCGCTGTCTCTCTCTTCCCCTCCCGCAGCCAAGGCTCCATGGGAGCAAGGTTGGCCCGGGTGCTGAGGATGGCTCCATGGCAATGGAGCAATGCCCCAGATGGGCAGAGCATTGCCCCCTGGTGGACATGCTGGGCGGATCCTGGTCAGGCTCATGCAGGAGTCTGTCTGCCTTACTCCTGGAAAATACAAAAAAAAAAAAAAAAAAGTGACTTAAGTTGGAGGAGTGATGTGATCACAGTGGAGTGGAGCTCAGGCTCTTCCGCCAGTCAGCCGGCTCTGCTGTGAGACCTGAGTGTCTCTGGCCTCAGTTTCTTAACCTGTAAAATGGGGTAATGGTGTGAACTTCAGATGGTCCCGAGACCCTTGAGATGATATGAGCGAGCATCTGGCCCTGTGCCTGGAACACGTTAGCACTCAGGTAATGGCAGCTGGGCTTTCCATGTGAGGGGTTTGCCCTGAGAAAAACTCTAACTCAGTCAAGTAATGGTAAATGGGGTGGGGGTGGAGGTGGGGGGGAGATGACACAAAACAGGCCTTACTTAGAAGGACAACTTTTGCTGGGGCCCTGATGCTGCTCTGCTTTGAGTGGAGTTCAGCCACCTACACCACTTCCTTCTTCCCCGTGTGTCTGGCTACGTTTATCCCAGGGGTCTCTCACTCCACGTTCAGGGGCTTAACGAAGCTAAAAATATTTCTGTAACGTGGCTCTATCTAATCCAGCCCCTCTTGGCCTGCATCACCGTGGTGGAAGTATTCCGCTGCGTCTATTCCTGGGTGGTGGTGAGCCCGCCTGGGCCCTATCAGGAAGCACAACACTGCTCTTTCAGAGAGCTGCCAGTTCAGGGGCCCAGCTAAAGAAAGAAAAGGTGCAAGGGGCTGTTCCTGCGTTTTCTCCACTGACTGCAATTAGTATTTGTAACGGTCCCCTGCCAGGGGGAACACTTTGGAAGACCGGAGTCTCCGCGTACATAGTAGGTACACAATAAATGCGTTAGATGAACTTTTTCCATTCAAGCATCCTGCCAAGAGGCCTCAGAACTCAGTGTAGTGTGGTTAGGGTGCTTTCAGAGTGTGGGGGTCCCTGAAACATCTAACTTGGGGGGGCTCACTTAAAGAAAAAGAATGCAACATTATGCATTTTTTTTTTTTTTGTATTTTTCTGAAGCTAGAAACGGGGAGAGACAGTCAGACAGACTCCCGCATGCGCCTGACCGGGATCCACCCGGCACGCCCACCAGGGGGCGATGCTCTGCCCTTCCAGGCGTCGCTCTGCTGCAACCAGAGCCACTCTAGTGCCTGGGGCAGAGGCCAAGTAGCCATCCCCAGCGTCCGGGCCATCTTTGCTCCAATGGAGCCTCGGCTGTGGGAGGGGAAGAGAGAGACAGAGAGGAAGGAGAGGGGGAGGGGTGGAGAAGCAGATGGGCGCTTCTCCTGTGTGCCCTGGCCGGGAATCAAACCCAGGACTTCTGCACGCCAGGCCGACACTCTACCACTGAGCCAACTGGCCAGGGCCATGCAACATTATGCATTTTTAAAACCTTAGGTGCTGGGGTTCTGATATCCTAGCTTTGAAGGCCTCAGGGTAAACCTCCACCTCCCCACCCCACGATGTCTGTACATGATTTTTAGAAAGTTACACCACTGAACGCAGGTAGGAAACGGTTAAAACTAAAATGGATTCTGTTGGTTTTACTTTGTTTGATTTTTCCAACTATGTCCAATTTATTAAAGCCACAAATCCTGAAACCTAATTCTTTGTTAAGCTTTCAAATGCAACTTGCAAATCTTACTTGTCTCTGTACAAAGCCTGCAGGTTTGAATGGTCCCTTTTAAGGGATCTTTTGCATCAGAGGTATTCAAATATCCCCTGTGGGAGGGTTCAAGAGAATTGCTTCCCACACCCCTCATGAACTGGGGGGCTGGAGCCATTCTTGGGGACCCCACTCAATGCCTTTCTCAGGGGACGGAATATCTCCACCATCTGGCCAGCTGTCGCCAACAGGTTTCCGAACACTAAAGAGATGAATCCGACCCCTGCTCCGAAACCCCAGCACAATCCAGGAACCCCTGATGTGCCCAGGAATCACCTGGCCCGAGGTCACTCAGGAGATCCTTGGCCGAGAGGGAACGGTGCTGGCACCCAGGTCACAGCCCACGGCTAGCGACTCCCTTCCCCTGCCCTGGGAAGACAGATGGGAAAGCCCAGGGATCCAAACAGCTGCCCCATCTTCCCGCTCCGCTCTGGGCCCTGGAGAGTCTGGGAGGAGGCCTTTCCTGCAGGCCTGTTTGCATAAGTTGCTGTGGTCAGTCCACCTCCTTCCTGCAGGCTGGCGAGCTGTCAGAGCGCAACTGACACTAACCTCCCAGCACAGATGGTGAGACATGCAGCAGGGGTTATGGTGATGGGAACCATATACCCCCCACCCCAGGGCATTAAAGGCACATAGTCCTAGATGGCAGAGCAGGGAGACCGGGGTCCTCAGAAGTCACTCGCAGGTCACAGCTTCCTTATAGCAAGATCTCAGCACCGGGTTCAAGTTCTGACTCCAACTTATGAGCTGTGTGACCCAGGCCAGACACATGGCCCCTCTGAGCCATTTGTAAAATGGGGAGAACAGGTCTTCCCACCACTCCTTCCCGTGGGTTTTATAAGACTACAGTAACACCCTCTGGTTCGGCAGTCCATTAACACTCTCAACAGTAACAGCTGACCTTTGTGAACAGTTTCTGTGGCCAGGCCCCAGGTCAATTCTTTCACTGGGAACAGGTAAACCCTCTGAGGGAAATACTATTAATAATGGGTCTCATCTAAACTGTAAAGGACTTTCTAGTCCTTATATTCTCTCACTTGTTCCTCACTTTTTTTTTTTTTTTTTTTTTTTGAGAGAGAGACACACACAGACAGGTAGGGACAGACAGACAAGAAGGGAGAGAGATGAGAAGCATCAATTCTTTGTTGCAGCACCTTAATTGTTCATTGATTGCTTTCTCATTATGTACCTTGACGGGGGGGGGGGGGCTACAGCAGGGTGAGTGACCCCTTGCTTGAGCCAGTGACCTTGGGCTTCAAGCCAGCGACCATGGGGTCATGTCTATGATCCCGCACTCAAGCTGATGATCCCGTGCTCAAGCCAGAGACCTTGGGGTTTTGAACCTGGGTCCTCTGCATCCCAGTCCAATGCTCTTTCTGTGCCACCGCCTGGTCAAGCCTTCACTTCTTTGTTCATTCATTCATTCATTCAGCCAAATACTCCCAGAGTATCTACTCCGTTGCAAACCCCTGACACAGCACTACGGCCGGGGAAAATAAACCTAGCTCCTCCTGCCCTCCCCTCAAGGAGCCAACAGTCTGTTAGGGAAGGAGGCTGGAAGGGAGGCAGTTACAATTCTGAGCTGTAAGTGTTGGGGTGCAAGTGGAATTTAACCTGAACCTCTTACCAGCCAAGACCCAGGACCTCAACCTCCCAACAGCAAGAACCCCAAGGTGGCTTGTCACAGGGCTGGGGTGCAGTGTGCTGGAAAGTCATCCTGAGAGAGGGGCTCTGACACATCCCCCACTGGGAGCTTCAGGGCGGGGAGGCCCACCAGCACAGGTACTGACCACCTGGCACAGCCACCTGCTCCTGAGCTTCTGAAACAATGAAGGATGCCTTGACATTTCCACGCTCCAATATCCAGCGTGCAAAGGTGTCCCCTCTCACTGGACCTTAGGAATACCACCCAGCACCCACCCTTCAGCTCACAGCCTCAGGAGGCGGACCTTGCCTTGGAAAACCTGCTCCCCTGCTGCCCCCACATTCCCACCAGCCCTGCCCTTGGCTGGTGACTCAGCCCTACTCCCTCACTGCTCTGGAAACAAGCAATTTGCATTGTGGCCCAAGCCATGGTGATTGGCCCAGACTCGGTCATGTGATCCCACCAGGGCCGATGAGAAGCAGGTAACCTTTTGCTGGGCTCTGCTCTCTCCCCCACACTGGGCTTCATGAGCAAGACAATAGAACTACAGGTATAATTCCACCTGGAATACAATCAATTTGAGATGGAGGCCACGAGAACCTTGAGACCACCAGAATCTAAGCTCTGGAGAAGGATGCTCTGAGAATGCTGCACACTGGATTCAAAACATACCTTTGTTTAGAAATAAAAAAAATAAAAAAAAACAAGAGAAATAAGGTATTTACATATCAGTCTCCATCAAGCTCAGTGAAATGTAAGTCTGTACTAAGAAGGAGGTTTTCCTGGATTATAAAAAGTTGTGTTTTGAAAATTCCAGCAGTAACCTTAAGACCCTCAATGTTTACTTTAGGAAACTATATCTGTTTAAAAGTTTCTAGTATGACACTATTTCCTGAACATTGGAAACTGCCTACTTCAGTTCACCTTGATACTTTGTCACCAACTTTGACCAGCTTGTTGACAGGACCTCTCCTTAACCTCATTCCACATAAGCACCAGGAAGACAAAACTTCCTCTCCTAGAAGAAGGAGCGCTACAGTGCCAGGCATTTGTCCTCATTAAAAAATGTAACCTCCACAGCTTCTAAACGACGAACGTCAAAAGTGCAATGTAGGATGACAATTTTCCTTGACAGAAATCTGAGGCTGCCACCCACCACCTTCACCAAGGCTAGATAGAACAAACTCAGAGGACACAGAGTCAAGAGAAGGGGGCCTCAAGACAATGTCTGAGCCCCTGACCTGGGCTGCACCCAGTGTTGGCCACGAGCAGGAGTCTGGGACCATGTCCCATTTGAGGACATCAGGCTAAGGCAGGGGTGGCTAGCTAACTCTTCAGCCCCTCCCCTTATCTTCACTCAAGTTAGAATTTTCTGATCTCAATAAAAACAGGTTTGGCTCTTTCCCTCCTAGTAGATGGCATCTTATCTAGAAGGGACCAGAGGAATTATAACAACTACAGGGAACGGGCCACCCAGGGGTTCTTCCAGAATCACCCTGCACTCAAGGAAAGAGATAACTGGAAAGAGAAATTCCCCAAGAGCCATGGACCTGCCCAACGCCCAGACCCAGCTGCCGACCTTACCGGATGGTGGGCTGGTCTCCGCTCAGCTGCTTAAACCTCCGGTGGAGCTGCTCGATCTGTTCTGATGAGACTGCGAAGGGAAGGGAAGAATATGAGAAGGAGAAAGACGCCGCTAACGGCTGAACTCAGAGCGACCAGAGGGAGGCCAAAGCCGTTCTCCTACCTCGTTCATCCCCACCTGCCTCTTCCATTCATCCTCATGCCAACTCCCCCCACTGCAAAGCTGAGCAACAGATGAGGACGCCAACAGAAGGCTTCCCATTCTTCCTGGTGGTGCGGCTCTGGGGTAATCAGTGCTGACCCCCTTAGCAGTAATGCAACTATTACTGACATCAACTGCTCCTGGGGCCACACAGCCACGACCCAGGTCAGTTTCTCCTCCCCCAGCTCTGAAGACAGTTCTTTCCCAGCTGAGAAAGGGGCTTTGTGTGGTCACATATCATGAGGAATATGCCAGGAAGAGAAAGACAAATACAATTTCACTTAGGTGTGGAATCTAACAAAAACAAAAACAGTACAGAAACAGATTCATAGATACTGTACATAAAATAGACTGACGGCTGCCAGATGGAAGGGGAGTTGGGGGGCCGGGTGAAAAGGTGAAGGGATCAAATATAAATCGCCAGGTACAAAAACAGTCCCAGGGATGTAGAGTCCAGCACAGGGAATAGTCAATGCTATTGTGATAACTGTGTATGGGGTCAGATAGGTACTAGACTTATCCAGGGGATCACCTCATAAGTCACATAAATGTCTAACGATTATATTGTATACCTTCAAATGATATAATGAATGTCACCTGTAATTGAAATTTTTTTAATTTTTTTTAAAGAGAATTAGGGAGCATGGAAGTGGTTAGGGCTGGTGCTACAAGTTCTTTGGGAGACCTCTAGTGAGAAATGCATGGGGAATCTAGGGAGGGAGGGGAGAGGGGAAAGGAGGCAAAGGGATGGAAGAGGGAAAGGGGAGGAGGAAATGAAATTAAATTTTAATAACTGCTGCTGTGCACAATGTATTTAGAGTCCCCTAATAACCTAAAATTGAGAAAACCTAAGTATAGGATTTTTTTTAATGATCATTTTGGGCTGTTGGGTCATGTTTCTTCCACAGCAAAGACTGGACCTTATGGATTCCAGGTTTTACAAGTTCCACCCACAGCTGGGTGAGTTTCAGAAACATAATGACAAGCAAAAGCAGCCAGACACGAAAGAGCACAGGCTTTGGGATCCATTTAGATAAAGTTCAAAAACAGGCAAGACTCATCTACAGTGTTAGAACTCAGGATAGAAAGGCTACATACTGTATGAATCCAACTATATGACATTTTAGGAAATGTGGAGGCAACTGTGGAGACAGTAACAAGATCAGAGGTTGCCAGGTGTTGGGTGGGGGCACAAGGCATGAAAACCTAAAACCACACAAACACATGAAGGCTAAAAAACATGCTACCAAACAATGAATGAGTTAACAAGAAGATCAAGGAAGAAACCAAATGATACCTTGAACTAGGGGTCCCCAAACTTTTTACACAGGGGGCCAGTTCACTGTCCCTCAGACCATTGGAGGGCCGCCACATACAGTGCTCCTCTCACTGACCACCAATGAAAGAGGTGCCCCTTCCGGAAGTGTGGCAGGGGGCTGAATAAATGGCCTCAAGGGGCCGCATGTGGTCCACGGCCCATAGTTTGGGGACGCCTGCCTTGAACAAATATAAATGAAAACTCAATGACTCAAAATCTATGGGATGCAGCCAAAGCAGTTCTAAGAGGGAAATTTACAGCAATACTGGCCTACCTCAAGAAACAAAAAATTTCAACCTTAACTTACACCTAAAGGAACTAGTAAAAAAAGGATAAGGCCTAAAGTGAGTAGAAGGAAGACATAATAAAGATCAGAGCAGAAATAAACTGAAGTCTAAAAATATACAAAAATTAATAAAACTAAGAGCTTTGCAAAAATAAAACTGATAAACCTTAAACAAGACTCATCAAGAAAAAGAGAGGGCCTGCCCTGGCCAAATGGCTCAGTAGGTTAGAGCGTTGTCCTGAAGCATGGATTTTGCTGGTTTGATCCCCAGTCAGGACATATACAGGAACAGATC
This sequence comes from Saccopteryx leptura, assembly GCF_036850995.1. NCBI lineage: Eukaryota > Metazoa > Chordata > Mammalia > Chiroptera > Emballonuridae > Saccopteryx > Saccopteryx leptura. Next base: position 240,206,919 of record NC_089504.1, on the reverse strand, counting down.
TATGTTTCTGTCTGTCTGTCTCTCCCTTCCTCTCTAAAATCAATTTTTTTTTAAAAAGGGAGGGAGGGGACATAATAAATGAAATCAGAAATTAAAGTGACAATTGATACCACAGAAATACAAAGGATTATAAGAAAATAAAACTTAAAATAAAATTTGTTTATGCCAACAAATTGGACAGCCTGGAAGAAATGGATAAATTCCCAGAAACATACACTCTTCCAAGGCTGAATCAGGAAGAAAGAGAAAACCTGAACAGACTAATAACTAATAACAAAATCAAATCAGTAATCAAAACACTCCCAACAAACAAAAGCCCACGAGTTGATGGCTGCAAAGGTGAATCTTACCAAACTTTCAAAGACAAATTAATATATATCCTCCTCAGACTATTCCAAAATTTGAAAAGGAGATAAGGGTCCCAGACCCCAGACTCATTATACAAGGCCAGCATTACACTGATACCAAAACATGGCAAAGATACCACACACACACACACACAAAAAAAAAAATTAGAGGCTAGTATCCCAGATAAACATAAATGCAAAAATTCTCAATAAAATATTAGCAAACTGAGTTCAGAATACATCAAAAAGATCATAAACCATGGTCAAGAGGGATTTATTTCCAGATGCAAAGTTGGTTCAATGTACACAAATCAATTAATGTGATATACTACATAAACAAAATGAAGTATAAAAATCATATGATCATACCAACAGATACAGAAAAAGCATTTGACAAAATCCAACATTTAAAATAAAAAATTTTCAGCAAAGTGGGAATAGAAGGAACATACCTCAACATAATAAAGGCCACATATGACAAACCCACAGCTAACATCAGACTCAATAGAGAAAAGCTGAAAACATTTTAAGATCAGGAACACAATAAGAATGTTCACTTTCACCTCTTTTATTCAACTTAGTATTGGAAATCCTAGCCACAGCAATCAGTCAAGAAGAGAAAATAAAAGGCATTCAAATTGGAAAAAAAAAAAAAGAAGTAAAACTGTCATTCTTTGCAGTTGACATGAGACCATATATATGGAACCCTAAAGAATTTACCCTAACCTATCAGAATGATAAATTCAGTAAGGCAGCAGCATACAAAATTAACATTCAGAAATTGGTTGCATTTTTATACACCAATAGAAAATGATTAGAAAAAGAAATGAATAAAGTAATTCCATTTACAATTGCATTTAAAAATACTTAGGAATAATTTAAGCAAGGAGGTAAAAGACCCATACTCAGAAAATTATGAAATATTAAAGGAAAAAAATTAAAAGATACAAATAAATGGAAGGATATACCATGTTCATGGATAGAAAAATTAACATAATTAAAATGTCAATACTACCCAAAGTAATCTACAGATTCAATAAAATCTCTATCAAAATACCAAGAGCATTCTTCACATAACGGGAACAAACAATCCTAAAATTTACATGAAATGACAAAAAACCATGAATAGCCACAGAGCAATCTTGAGACATAAGAACAAAGTTGAATTTATCACACTATTTGATATCAAATTACACTACAAGGCTATAATAATCAAAGCAGCATGACAATGGCATAAAAACAGACAAACATATCAATGGAACAGAACAGAGTGCCCAGAAAGTAAGCTCAACATTGCAATCTATGACAAAGGCAGCAAGAATATACAATGGGGTAAAGACAGTCTCTTCAATAAATGGTGCTGGGAAAACTGGACAGATACATGCAAAAGAATAAAAGCGGATCACTTTCTTATACAATACATAAGAATAAACTCCAAACGATTAAAGACTTAAAATGTAAGACTCAAAACCATAAAACTCCTAGAAGAAAACATAGGCAGTAAACTCTTGGACGTTGCTTTTAGTAATGCTTTTTTCTTTTTTTGATACATCTCATCAGGCAAAGAAAACAAAAGAAAAAATAAACAAATGGAACTATATCAAACTAAAGAGTTTTTGCATGGTGAAAGAAACCATCAACAAAAGGAAAAGACACCTACTGAATGGAAGAAGATATGCGCCAGTGATATATAGGATCAGGGGTTAATATCCAAAATATAGAAGGAACTCAAAAAACTTAACACCAAAAAACAAACAATACAATTAAATAAATGGGCAGAGGACCTAAACAACATTCCCCAAAGAGAACATATGGATGGCAACAAACCTATGAAAAGATGCTCAAAGTCATTAATCAGGGAAAGAAATTAAAACCACAATGAGCTATCACCTCACACTGTCAGGATCACTATCATTAATAAATCAACAAGCAAAGTGTTGGAGAAGATGTGGAGAAAAGGGAACCCCCAGGCACTGTTGGTGGGAATGCAAATTGGTATAGCCATTATGGAAACAGTTTTATTTTTAATTTTTTGAGGGACCCTCCACACTATCTTAAGACCCAGCAGTTCCACTGCTGGGTATTTATATGAATAAATTCAAAACAGTAATTTGAAAAGTTGTATGCACCCCTATGTCCACTGCAGAATTACTTACAATAGCCAAGATATGGAGGCAACTTAAAGTCCATAGGCAGATGACTGGATAAAGAAGTGGTACATGTATACAATGAGATATTACTTGGCCATAAAAATAGAATAAAATATTATTTGCAACACATGGATGGACATAGAAGGTATCATGCTAAGTGAAGTCAGACAAATACCATATGATTCACTTATATGTGGAATCTAAACTAAAAAACAAAATAATCACGCAAATCAGAAACAAACACAGATAGAGAGCAGCCTGAAAAGTTGCCAGAGGGGAGGGAGGTGTGGGGGGCTAGGGGAGAATGGTAAAGGAGTTCAAAACTACAACGTACTAGTTACAAAGTAGCCACAGGGATATAGAGTACAGCATAGGGAATACAGTCAGTAATACTTAATAACTAAGTACAGTGCCGGGTGGGTACTAGACGTGTCTGAGGGATCGCTTTGTAAGTTATATAAATGTCTAATCACTATGATGTACACCTCAAACTAACACAATATTGAATATTAACTGTAATTGGAAGTAATTTTAATTTATTTAAAATATAGAGTTGTGTCTTTGATATGGAAAAGTGTTCCTCATATAATGTTTATAAGCAGCATGCTAGAGAAAATATATAAATATATATGAATATACATAACTAATAAAAGAAAATCCAGACTTGCTTTCCCAAAATAATAATAGAAATTATCTCAATACCAGGATTAAAGACTTTGTTCTGCTTTGATTCATCTATGTTTTCTTATACACAATGTATATATTTATTAGTCACATTGTGAATATTTTAAGCATACAATATGGTCCCATATGGGACAGCAAAAGCTCTTAAAAACATTGTCATTGATGAATTATCCACTGGCTACATACCACGTCCCAGGAAAATGTGTTCTAGTTCAATCATTTCCATGACCCTACGATGGACAGACTGTCCCCATTTTTGTGAAGAGCAAACTGAGGCTCAGAGCGGATGGGTAACTTGTGTGAGGTCATAACTCGAAAGAGGCAGACCCAGGATTTGAACAGTTTGTCTGGCAGAACAGGCGTGGCTTTGTTTGATTTTATTTCTTTAACCGACACCCCCACTGCCTCCTTTTGGGTGATCAGATTAGATTTACTGATTAAAGAGCACCCGGGTCTAACCAGATAAACTATAATCAGAAATTACAGCCAAACACACACTCCTAAATAATCTCTCTTAAAGATAAATTATCTTGAAAACAGCACACTGAATTCGGCCATTCACAAAGGCCACACACTGTATGATTCCATTTGTGTGACACGCTCAGAGAGGCCAATCCTTAGAGACAGAAAGTAGACTGGGGTGGGCTGGGGAAGGTGAAGGGTGGGGCGGGGGAGGGGGCCACTGCTAATAGGCACCAAGTTTCCTTTGGAGGGGGGATGCAAATGTTCTAAAATTAGATTGCAGTGATGGCTGCACAACCCTGGGATTATACTAAAAACAAAGGCGCACACTTTCAATGGATGAAATGTATTGTGTGTGAGTTACCTGTCAATAAAGCCATTAAAAACACGAATTACACGCACAATCATGACAACCACAGTCAGCGTTAATTAAGCACCTACTGTGTCCTGGGCTCATACAGCTCTCTTTGTCCATCCTGGAAACACAGACTTGCCCAAGGTTGCACAGATAGAAAGAGCTGTACTAATTAGAACACCACAGAGCTGGTTTTTCTCATGAAGAGTTTCCAGCTAATTGCATCCAAAGTACATGCACACTCACAGGTGTGCACACACACTCACAAGTGACCAGCTCCCACCTCTGGTCTCCTTCCAGCACCAAAGTTCCCAGGGCCAAGAGCTGAGCCCTCCACTGAGCTCTACGCATCCTCTGCTCTGGCCCCCTGGGCCGCCCGGGACCCCCACAGGCTCTGCCCGGGGAACCTGATCCACGTGTACCCCGAGCCACACACCCAGGACTGTGAAAGCCGTGCCTGTTTGTTCCCCTCGAGGGCTGCTGGGAAGGAAATGTTTCCAGCCTCCCTGGTCCTCGCTCAACCCTTTCTCCAGGCCCCCATGAGGTCACAGTTGCCATGGGGACGAGGGACAGAGACACTGCTGCTTCAGTTGCTGGCACCTCGACCTCCTTATCTTGGTTTTCGATTTCAACCTAAGGGAAATGCACACCCTTCCAGGAGGCTGGTGGGGGGTTAATCAGCCCAATCTTTGATTGGGGGGGGGGGTAACTCTTTGCTTTGGATCCAAATCGTAAATAAAAGTTATATACCTCTGCTGCCCAAGGGGGAGCCACCAGCCACATGTGGTCACTAAGCCCTCAAACGGTGGCGAGTCCAAGCGGGGACATGTCGGAGTGTAAATTACACAGTGGCTTCCAAAGACGTAATACCAAATGAAGGCAAACGGTCTCAATAATTTTGATATTGATTCTCTGTTGAAATAATATTTTAGGTATAATGGGTTAAAATATATTATTAAAATTAATTTCATTTTTTTAAAATGTGGCTGCTAGAAAATTGAGAATGGCATCACATATGTAGCTCCTAGAAAATTTAGAAGGATTCCACCTCTCATTATAGTTATTGCAGACAGAGCTGATCCACGTGCGTGAACAGAAACTTAATCCCTAGTAATGAAGCCCAAGGAACTGGGACAAGAGTACAGAGAAAAACAGATGAGAGGAACCTTCATCTGTTTGCAACAGTGAGAATGTCAAGAAATGCTGAATGTCAGGAATCTGGTTAAATGCATCCTGATACGTCCCGAAGACAGTATACTACACAGCCTTAAACAATATTTTTAAAAATACTGTAGAACACAAAATATTCCTGGTATACATCATCATGCGGAAATTAACGGGCTACATGGTCTCATTTATATGAAAGTTCGTATTGATTTACAACAAAATAGTATATTGTTTCCAGGTGATATGTCCAGATTATAGAACATTTGCCTCCTCACCCTTTATTTTTGCTTATCTGTCCTTCAACTTTCCTGCAATTAACAGGGATGACTTGGGTGATCTTATTTAACAAAATTTTAACTTTGATGAGCATAATGAAAAATCATACAGGAAATAGGTGTTGATAAGGCTGTGGAGAAACTGGAACCCTCACCCATTGCCAGTGGGAATATAAAATGGTGCAGCCACTGAAAAAGTGTTTGGTGGCTCCTCAATAAATGAAATGTAGCTTTACCATACAATCCAGAAATTCCATGCCTAAGTATATACCCAAGAGAAATGAAAACACAGTCACACAAAATCCTGTAAACAAACGCCCATAGCAGCACTATTCACAACAGCCAAAAGGTAGACCCAAATGTCCATGAATGGATGGATACACAAAATGTGACTGGTCCATACAATGGAATATTACTCAGCCGTCAAAAAGAATGAAGTACTGATACATGCTACCATACGCATTAACCTTTAACACATTGTGTCAATGGAAAAAAGCCAGACACACAAAGGCAGAGAATAGGCAAATCTACAGGTGTGGAAATAGATGAGTGCTTGCCAGAGGCCAGGATGGGGAGGAGTGAGGAGTGACTGCTCTGGCCCTGACCTCACCTGTAGGGCTGTGGGGACAGCTTGCACCTTCTGTGCTAAGCAAGGGGTCACCAGGGTTGGCAGGGTGGGGAGAGGGGCATTGGGGAGAGTCCCACAGACCTAGGGTCAGAGGTCAACCTCAAGGAGGAAGCGAGAGGAGACTGGGGACAGAGAAACGGGCCCGATACCCTCGGTGAGGTCCAGCTTCCATGACACATGTGGCTGTGGAGGAAGTGAAACCCTAGCATCCGACTACATCCAGGATGTGGTGGTCAGGGCTGCAGAAGCCCTAGTCCCAGTGAGGGCCATGTAAAATATCACTTACTCCTTCCAGAATCCATGCAAGCTCTCAGGGATTTGAGGGGCCTAATGGACTCCCTCACAGCCCACCTGTGTCCACTGGACCCTCACCATTCATTAAGAGACATTTCCTGAGCGTCTCTGGTTTTCCAGGCACCTGCCAGACGCTGGGGGTGTGGATGTGCAGATCTGGGGCCCAGGATAATAAACACAGTCGGCTTGCAAGGAGCACCCAGGTTGGAGTGGGGCTTCCAGTCCACAGGGTGGGGTGGGAGGTGACACCCGCTGGGGGCTGGGCTGGGGAGGGTTGGGGGCTGGGCTGGAGGCTGGGTGGGGAGGGTAGGAGGCTGGACAGGGGGGCAGGTTGGGGCTGGCAGGGGCAGTCTGGGGAGGACTCGGGGAGCCCCGATTCTGGAGCAGTGCTGGCAGGCAGCCGGGGAGCAGGGGGCTGGCAGAGGGGGCAGGGGGCTGGCAGGGGCAGTCAGGGGAGGACTCAGGGAGCCCCGATTCTGGAGCAGTGCTGGCAGGCAGCCGGGGAGCAGGGGGCTGGCAGGGAGGGCAGGTTGGGGCTGGCAGGGGCAGTCTGGGGAAGACTCAGGGAGCCCCGATTCTGGAGCAGTGCTGGCAGGCAGCCGGGGAGCAGGGGGCTGGCAGAGGGGGCAGGTTGGGGCTGGCAGGGGCAGTCTGGGGAGGACTCAGGGAGCCCCGATTCTGGAGCAGAGCTGGCAGGCAGCTGGGGAGCAGGGGGTGGGCAGTGGGGGCAGGTTGGGGCTGGCAGGGGCAGTCTGGGGAGGACTCAGGGAGCCCCGATTCTGGAGCAGTGCTGGCAGGCAGCCGGGGAGCAGGGGGCTGGCAGAGGGGGCAGGTTGGGGCTGGCAGGGGCAGTCTGGGGAGGACTCAGGGAGCCCCGATTCTGGAGCAGTGCTGGCAGGCAGCTGGGGAGCAGGGGGCTGGCAGAGGGGGCAGGTTGGGGCTGGCAGGGGCAGACTGGGGAGGACTCAGGGAGCTCCGATTCTGGAGCAGTGCTGGCAGGCAGCTGGGGAGCAGGGGGTGGGCAGTGGCAGCAGCACAGGTCAGGCTGAGGCATTTAGATTTCACCCTGAGTTCATGGAGGATGTCACGGCAGGGAACAAGATCCCACACACCTGGTGACAGAATGGAGGGCGGATGCAGATGACGGGGCTAAGAGCCCACGGAGACATGGGCAGGTGCAGCAGTCCAGGTACAGGGGTGAGGGTGGGGGTTGGGATGGGAGTGGACGGCTCAAGACACAGTTGGAAGGAGCAAGGGCAGCTGAGAGCAGGCCCCTGCTCTCTCCAGGGGTGTCCAGGGGCCACCCTGCCTCCCCTGGCAGTGCCAGCCAAAATGTGGTCCCTGGGACACCAAGTGGCATCACTGGGAAGGTCTCAGTGGCTTTCAGGGTCCCCGAAGCTCTCCTGATGCAAGTGTCCTGACAGACTGGCCAGGACTCAACCCAGGCATTGGCCAAGGTCCTGAATACAGAGGTGAGGCATGCCAGACACAAAGGTGAGCTCACAGCGCGGCCAAGAGCGGCTGGCTCGACCCCCAGCTTCACGTCCTGCCCCACTGTCTCCCTGGGACAGCCACCCGCTCCGTGAGATGGAGGCAGTAACAGCACCGCCCTCAGGAAGCTGCTCACAATCAAAACCACAGATACACTGTGCACAATCGTCTAAGGGGGACAACGCCCAAATGTCCATCAACTGGCGAATGGCCGTCCATTCACAAAACGAGGTCCATCCACCCAGTGGAATGATTCCACCACACACACAAGCACTCCGTAAGGACACACGCCACAACACAGATGGATCTGGAAATCGTGACGCTAACAGAAAAAAGCCAGTCACAAGTCCAGTTATATGCTCCCACTATTATATGACACGTCCAGAATAAACATATCCATGGATCGAGGCAGATTTGTGGTTGCCAGGGGCTGCTAATGGGCAGGAAGTTTCTTTCTGGGGTGATGAGACGTTCTGGAAGTACGGGTGATGTCTGCACAACATTGTGAAGGTACTGAATGCCACTGACGTATATGCTCCAAAATGACTAAGATGGTACCTTTTACATTATGTGAATTTTGCTCTAATTTTAAAAAATAACAATCACATGCACACTTGGCACTGGGCCTGGCAGGAGACCCAGAGTTGCCACCAGAGTGATGATTATGTCCCTAAAGTAACAATACCCTGGTACCTGCTGGGCTCTTCAGCTGGCTCCAGGCTCAGGAGGGTAAAGGCAACTACTTGTGAGCCACCTGGGGCGACAGCCAAAGCAATGACTAATCCTGGGTGTCCACAGCTGGGAGGGGACCCGCCCTTGCATGCCCAGCACACACAAGACGCTTCACGGTGCTGGCTGCACCTGCCTCTGCCCCGGAGGCCACGTGCCCAATGTGCACACATTACGGACCACGCCCCGCTGCCAGGGATTCTAAGGTAAACCGAAGATGCACTTGGGTGCACTTGGCCTTGAGAAGGGAGCCATGACACCCGGTTCCATCCTCTGAAGCAGAAGCAGCCACTAGAAGGTTAATCGCTGGCTTTGACCCAGCACCTTTAGACCCTTTTCCTGCAAACTTCAACCCACTTTGTAAGCACAAAGACCAACAGATTCCTGGTGTGAGTTGCCCCAGGCCAACGTCAGCAATGGTATCAGCACTGATTTTCAACTCAGGTAGGATGGGGTCGTGGGGTCTCTCGTTTTGAAGCTCTGTGGGTTTTGTTTTGTTTTTTAATTTTCTATCCAGACAAAACCCTCCAGCACTTGGGACCGGAGGGAGAGCTGGGACGGAGTGAAGCGCCCTGACTTAGAAAACAGCCGCTTCTCCTGAGCAATGAGACAACTTGAAAGGCTGTCAGAGTGGGTGTGCATGACTCTCACGATCACGCAGCCTATGCTTTGCTCGTCCTCCCTCAGCCTCCTAACGGCCATGCTCTGTTCTTTGCCATTTGCGTTGCAAAGTAATAATAACTGCCATGTGTTCGCATTTACTCAGGCAGGAACTAAGCCAGGGGTCAGCCAGACCTTATCTCACTTCGTGCCTCAGAGGGTGGGTCTCACACCCACTTTACAGATAAGGAAACCGAGTTTCCCAGAGGTTCAGCCACCCGCTGAACTGAAGGTCGCAAGGCCAAGGGTGACAGAGCTGGGTCTGTGACCCTACAATCTTTGCTCATAGCCATTTCCTGTGCCGTGTGCCGAAGTGGAGAAGTGACTGGAATAATGAATATGTATCACAAATGCCATTAAAGAGACAAAGATGTTTCCATTTTAACAAAAAGACTAAAGATTAAAAAAGGGGGGAGGGATAAAGCAACAGAGAATCAGTAGAGATTTAGAGAGTGGGCGTCCTTCAGAGCATCTCAGGAACTGGTTTTCACATCCTTCCAGAACTATCTCCAGCTCTAGATTTATGCTGAGGCCCGACCGAGTGGAGAGGCGCTTATGACAAGTACGAGGAGCTCTTATGCAGGACATTCAGAGCTTTAACTCCAGTTCCTGCTAACAATCTCCATCCCACCACAAACACAGGAGAAACTAGATAGGGTAGGGGGGAAATCAAGTATTCTACCTACTTTGACAGAACAGGAAAGCCTCAGGGGCCAGAGGCGAGGAGGGAACTCAGACCCAGCAAAGCAAGAGTCCTGGATGCCACTGAGGGGGCCCAGGGGTGTCATAATGGTTATCGGCCCTGACAGGAAGGGTGGGGGCTTCTGGACCCTGAGGACAGAAGTGGCCTAGGGTCTGTAGGAGCTCGGAGTGAGACTCATGCCCAAAGTTGAAGCACAAAAGGCTGCCTCTGCACGTGAGGGGCCAGGGGAATGTTCCCCGCTGGCCCAGAGTCAGCAGGGAGGGCGGACCTGTGGAGGAGGTGGCAGGGAGCGGAGGGGAGGGCCAGGCCTCCGTGACGAGTCCAAACTCGGCCTGTGCCACATGTGGGTGAAAAGTCCAAATGTCCGTGGTGCAGGGAAGCCAAATAAGTGTTTCCAGATCAGGGAAGGCCCCAAGGTACCCAGCACAGTAAGTGCAAAGCTCCGTCTGAGGCAATTCTGTGACCCGGGGCACATGGGACTCTCACAGAGGAGGGACTTTCAGTAAGCTCATCTCTACTGTTTTAGCCTCAGCATCAATCTGGAGCTGAAGATAGTTCTGGAAGGGTGTGGAAGCCTGAGGGAGAGAAGCCCAGTCGAGGTGAGCTCATAGTCAAAAACCAAATCACACAAGCCAATGAGCCCCCATAGGAGAGAATTAACAGACACAGTTAACAAAACGATCGGCATCTCAAGGTGAAGCAGAAGAGACTAGTAAGTTCTAAGTTATTACAAAAAAATAGTAACCTATGACCAAAGAATTGAATTTGAAAACCATATAGAACTTACACAATGTTATTTTTAAAAGTCACTGGAATTAAATGTATTAGCCAGGTTAAGGCAGCAATGGTGTAATAGCTAAAGAGAGAATTAGTGAGCTGGAAGACAGATCTAAGGAAATGACCCAGAATACGGTACAGAGCAATAAAAAGAAAATATAAAAGGAAAAGAGGCATTCAGGACAGAATAACATGGTCCTACATATTTCTTATAAGAATTATTGAGGAAGGAGATAAAGAGAAAGGAGACAAATAATATTTTCATGAGGGAAGACATGAATTGTCTTTAGAATGAAACAGCATAAACCATTCCCAGGCAGGATAAATAAAATTAATCCACATCTAAGACACAGTGTAGGTTAAGAAAACAAGCATATTTCTACAAAGAAATATCAATTAGACAAAAGAGCTGATTCTCAACACAAGAGACCATAAACAAATTGCTGAAAGAAAATATGCAACAACCTTGAATTTTATACCTAGCCAAAAATCATTTGCGTATGCTGGCAAAGACTTTTTCAGACAAAATTGACAACACACAGAGACTCATCAAAATAAAAAATCTACGAAAAGGTATATTACATAAGAAAACTAAATCCATATGGAGGAACACCTGCAATAATTAATAGGGTCTGCACAACACAATACATAGTTTTTAAAAATTAAAAAAATATACTACAGTGATACAAATTAAACCATGTTAAGGTCCCTGATTATCAGCACAAGGGCAAGATAATGACCAATATCAGGCATGTCAAAGATGGCAGATGTCAAAAATGAATGAATTGCTGAAGAAAGTTATAGAATGCCCTTAAAAAGGAAAAATGTAGCCAGCTTCTGAAAGGTTTATAATCAAAATGATGAGTACCTACCAACCACTAACTAAACACTTACAATGTTATCAAGAGCTTTACTCTCATTTAATTCTAACAATAGCCCTGTGAGACATTCCCATTTTACAGATGAGGAAACTTGAGACCTAGCGGCAAAAGTTACTTGCCAAGATGGTGAAAAGCAACACCATGACTCAAACCCACATTTATCTGCTGGCCAAGGGCAAGATGGTAGGAGGCCCATGTGTGCCCATGTGGGACTCTGGCTGAGGTCTTGGGGATGCAGGTCAGGTCAAGACGAGAACTCTTTAGAATTACCAGGTGGGTGAGGCCTGTGAGGAGCTGGGCACTCGCTCGAGGTTCTTTGATCATTGGAACCCTGGCAGGGGTGCCAGGAGGAGGGAGGGGAACACCTTTCTAACCTCAGTACACAGAGAAGTCATTCACTGTAGCCACTTTCTCTTCCCATTGATATCCCAGACTCAGCCAGCAGCACTGGAGTCTCCTGCCTGGCCACCTGCCCTCCTTCCAGGGGGCCCTTCGGTCTCGAGACCTGACTGCTCCTCTCATCTCCCAGGGAGCTGTGCCCGGAACGGAAGACCTACTCCTGACGGCCCGCCAGTCCCCAAAGGTCATACCGCTGGGACAACAAAGGGCCTTTTTGTCCTAGTGCTTAAGGTGGCTGCCACCAGCGGAAATCACCCATCCGACCTTCTGGCTTTATGAATTAATAATAAAGTTATAGCAGGAGACAGGGTGGCTGGCAGGACCAGGCTGCCAGGCTCCTCCCTGTCACCCTGCTCAGTGTCACCGGCACAGCACAGTGGCCCTGCCTTATCTTTCCCGAGTGGTGGCCACTTCTGAGCTGAAAATGCCTCGTTCCCCCCTCCCCACCCACCTTGAGATAAAAGATAGCAAATTGCTTTGCGGAAGTAAAAGCATTTTATCAACACCCGGGTACTGTCTGTATCTGAGTGTTGATTAAAACCCTGCTGCATTCTGGGGACCATTAACTTGCGCACACACAAAATATCCCGCCAGCATGGGGGATGGGGGGGTGGGGAAGACAAGAAAGAAAGAGGCATGAGGGACCTAATTACTACTAATCCGTGGAGCTGGGAAGTCTTGGAGTGGGTTGCCGATTGCTGCCACGCTGAGAAAACACAAATTCGTCTGAAACATGTGAGCCACGCAGTATAAGACGCCAGGAAATGGAGGAGGTTGCCGAGTCCTGCTCATCACTGAGCTTGCCCTCCCCAGGGATAGCCCACAATTCTAGAACATTCCGCAACACCCAGAACCCATCCTCTCTGCCTTGAGGTCCAATTCTCCCCTCGTTAACTTGGTCAACAAGCACGGGGCATGCTACCATCGAGGTCCAGGGTCAGTGGTGAGGCTCTCTCTGGATTTATAGACTCGGTCTCTCTCTCTCAGTCTCGGTCTATTTCAAGTGGGGTTTATGTCATGTGAGAGAGGCAGTTTCTCCTTGAACTTGAAAAAGGCAATAGTGGAAAAGAGGCAACCCCTAAAAGGCCTGGTGTTGAATTTGGGTTCCACACTCACTCAGCCCCTGCGTGATCTTGAGCATTCACTTCATGTGCTTGAGCCTCAGTCTCCTCATTTGTAAACAGGCAACAGTACCAGTCCTGCCCTCCTTGGGCTCTTATGAGGAGTGCAAGATGATTGTCAGGAAGTGTCCGAGGGAGAGCCACTGTTGCTTTATTCCCAGCTGGGTGAAGGGACCACAGACCATCTGGTCAGCCACTGCATTTTCACCCGGGTAGGAATAGTGGTTCAGAGAGAGGGATGCCTTGACCAGGCAGCTCAGCAGGCCAGCACAGGGCACACCCGCGGGACATCGGCCTCCAGGCCAGGCTGCACAGCTATTACTAATGGAGAGATGACCGGGTCCCACTGAACAGAATACACACTATCAGCATGGACCAGAGCAGGGGGTGTTTCCTCAGAAATTAAATTCACTTGCTGCCCAGTCCCTTAAGAAGCTTCTGAAACCTGCCTACCCATTTCTACAGTGAGCACCAAGGGAGGCGAGCAGGGGAGGTCTGGAGAGCCCCACCTGACCAACATGGAGAGGGTTCCGAAGGGCTGGGGCCACCTGGCCTCCCTCCCCTGGTCTTGACCACTGTGCCCAGGTTGCCAGACCACTTGCCTCCCCAGTGCCTGCCCTGAGAGCTCAGCCTGTAGGGACTCGTCCTGCCCAAGTGCCACAGATATGGTCGTTCTTCCCTGCCAGGGAGCCACAGCTTTTCATTTCTCTTAAAAGAAAAAAGAAAAAAATTAAGCCTGACCAGGGGTGGCACAGTGGATGGAGCATTGACCTGGGATGCTAAGGTCCTAGGTTTGAAATCCCGAAGTCACAGGCTTGAGTGTGGGATTATCAACATGATCCCATGGTCACTTGCTTGAGCCTAAAGATCACTGGCTTGAAGCCCAAGGTCACTGGCTTGAGCAAGGGGTCACCAGTTTGGCTGGAGCTCCCTGGTCAAGGTCCGTATAAGGAGCAAGCAATGAACAACTAAAGTCCCTCAACTATGAGTTCATGATTCTTATCTCACTCCTTTCTTGGCTGCCTCTGTCTCTCTCTCAAAAAAAAAAAAAAAAAAATTAAGTGCTTTTATTATTTCCTTATTGAGGTATATTTGTGTGCAATGGAATACAGCTTCACTGTTTTGAGAACCTAATGAATACCGGGGGTCCATGCTACCCCCAGAGCCACACAGACACAATCCTGCACCCCACTTCATGGGGTGTAGAGACTCCCCGAGGATTCCAAGTTAAAAGCCACCGTCCACCTCAGAGGAAATAAAAAGGGAGCCAGGTAGGTTTTGTTGACCATGTAGCTCAGCATGCTTGGTGACAACAGAAAGAACACGGTGTCACCAGTGAGCCTATCCTGACCCCTTATGCCCCTGAACATTGGGTCAACCAAGGCAGCCAGTGCCTGGAGCACAGTGGGAACATGGCAAATGGTGACTGGGGCGAGGCCACGGTCCAGGGCCGCTTGGACACGTTCTAACCCAGGAGCAGCACCCAGTGGCAGGAACCCGGTGGCAAAGAGAGCACGCCCACCACCCGGCCAGACCGCTCGCTGCATCTCTGGTTCCCTCCCCAAATCTTGGGGTCTGGAGCTCTTAGCTCAGGAACTGAACACTGAGCCTACTCAGTATCCTCTGGCTTTGGGCAAGTCACATCCTCTCTTGAGCTTCAATTTCCTCATCTATAAAATGGGAACTCCAGCGTTCCTGGGAGACTCCACGAGCGAATACAGATAGACAACATGGCTCGGCCCAGCCAGCCCAGCACTGGGCAGAGGACGGCCCTGGGTAAACACATTGCTACCATCAGGAGGTCTGAACCCGAGATGTAGGAGATTGTTTTTTCTTCCTCCTTCTGGCAGCTTCTTGGCATCTACATAGACATGCCCACAGAGCTGTTTTGGAGCCTGATGGAAAAAACAGACCCTTCACCTTTCCCAGAATCCTCTGCTTATTATTTCCCAAATCCAGGAGCAGGCACAGATTGGGCGGGTGGGGGGGGCAGGAAGTGGGGTTACCTCCAGGCCAGCTCAAGGTGGTGGAGGGCAACAGACTTGGCTGAGTTATCCCTAAGGAGCCTTTCTTCCTGCCCAGGGACTCTTTCACACCTCGGGACACACGCTGGGCTTGACTCCATCCCTGTGCCTGTCCAGGAAGAAGCATGGGAAAGAAAAGCCAGCTCACCACTCACACACCCAACCAGGATTTTTAATGGGTGTTAAGGATCAGCCTTCTTGGCTCGGAAGTGAGGGTTAGGGGTGTGCATTTGTTTTAAATCAGTCATTGAGGACCCGCCAGGCACGGGAGGTGGGCATGCACCCGATGATGCCCTGCGTGGGCGAGCCTGTGCTCAGGCCTATTTTTGGTGAAGCTGGTTCAGTGCTGAAACCAACAGAATGCATGGTGAGAGGAGGGACCCAGGGAAGCCGGGAGGGCCAGCGTGGCCAAGGCCAGCTGGTGAGGGGCGGGATGGGGGTGGGGGCTAGGTTTTCTACTGGACACACGTTCCTGGGCACTGCTCCTCAGGTCAGCAAGTCTCCAGAGTCATCGCCCCTTTAACATGAACCTCTTGTGTTCTCAGTGAGGATCGTGCCCTGTGTACAAAGAGAAAACACATTCATCCCCACCTTAGGGGGAGCCAGGTTCCAGGGGGTGACAGGTGACAAAGCCAACAATTATAACAGGTTGTGACGTGTGCTGTTATGGGAGGGGATGCAGGGGCTGTGGGGTCCAAAGGACAGGCATTTAACTCACAGAGTTGGACGCAGAGTGAGTAGCTAATGATGGCTTTTTCTGGAAGGGAGCCACAGCTCAACTGAATCCTGAATGATATAGAGCAGGCATTCCCAAACAACAAACAACTGCCCGGCCCGGCCCGCGGGCCGCATGAGGCCCCCGAGGCCATTTATCCGGGCCCCGCAGCACTTCCGGAAGGGGCACCTCTTTCATTGGTGGTCAGTGAGAGGAGCACTGTATGTGGCGGCCCTCCAACAGTCTGAGGGACAGTGAACTGGCCCCCTGTGTAAAAAATTTGGGGACCCCTGATGTAGAGCATGAGCTTCAGAAAGAGGCAGAGCTAAGAGGTAATGTTTCTTAGCCTGGGTGGTGGCGACAGAGGCATTCCTGTATGTAAATACCAGAGTGTGCACAGCAGAATGAAAGAGTGCTCCAGGCAGAGGGGACAGCTTGTGCAAAGGCCTGGAAGTAAGAAAAATATATGGGCAGGCTTTTCCGACCCCTTCTGGGTTCCTAGAAATCTGAGAGCCAACTAAACATAGTGGAAGCAGAGCATTGCCAGGACAGTGGACTTGGGGATCCTCTGATCACCCCCTTATTCCTCCACTTATGAGCTGTGGGACTGCAGGCAAGTTGCTTTATCCCTCTGAGCCCCAGTTTTTGTTTCTGTAAAACGGCCATGTTGCCACCTTCCCGGGATGATTATTATGAAGATTGCACCAGAGCGCATGCAAAGTGCTCAGAGAATGTCAACCATCACCTTGCCCTTCTCATGGTTTCCAGGTGCAGTCCTCAGCAAGGGACCATCCTGATCCTCAGAGAGGCTGGGAGAGCCCAGCAACCCAGGATCCAGATGGGACACCCATGCTCAGAGTGGTAAAGTGACTTGCTTCAGGGCATGGATCCAGGAAGAAGTGAGACCAAGATTTAACTCTTAGCTGTGGCTCAGTGACCAGGACACACAAATGCATTTAAGGCATGGCCAGTACTCCCAAACACTTGCCCAAAGCCACATACCTAGCGAGAACACTTAAATCAGGCTCTTGCCACACCAGAGCCCCAATTATGGCTGTGTCCTCATCTCATACAATTCTCATGCATTGTCCTCAACTTCTTCCTGCTACAGGACCTTTGCAGCTGTTGTTCCCTCTGCCCCAAAATGCACCTTCCACAGATCATGTGGTTGGCGCCTCCCTATTTGAGTTCCTGTTCCTTTACCACCTCCTCAAAGAGGCCCTCCTGTCCACCCTAAGTAAATGTGTCCCTGCCCCTCCCCCAACCCTCATGCTCCCATAGTCTTGTTCATTGAGCTTGCTATCTATGAACTGATCTGATTAAACTGTGTATCTCCCCTCAGGAACATCAGCCTCTCTGGGTCACTTCTAAATCCTCAGCCCCTGCTCCACAGAGAGCTGAACAGGTAAAAGTGCCCGGACTGTGTCAGTGCCTTTCAGAAGATGAAGGGGAGCTTTCTCTTTACTTACAGTTCAGAGAATTGAAGGCATTCATCCTCCCCTCAGACATCAGAACCCCCTACTTCCCCTGACCCCGTCTGTCTCCCTTCCTCCTCTGGGGAGTGACATCTGAGTTCTGGCCAGCAAGATCGGACACCACATCAGCCACATCTGGAAAAGCTACCGAGCAGGAACACTCAGCATTCATCACCCCCTCTCCCCACCAAGAGCAGACCCAGGAAACTGAGAAGATTCCCAGCATGCTCTGCGGCACCATTAGCTGTCAAACCCACAACCAGCCAGAATTTCCCCAGACTACCTGCCTGCTTGCTGTGAGGGCTGCTAGAGAGATGGGGGTCAGGGCCAGCCCACCCTTCTGGGGGAAATCCCAGCTACAAAGAAGCCCCACTTCCACCAGTCCAGATACAAGACAATGGAGAGGCAACCAGAGGGCACTCGAGAAATAATAAAAAACAGGGGAAACCCAAGAAAGTCAGGGTGAGGGGAATCTGCCTCCTCTTTCTTGTTAGCTGGGGGGGAGGGGTTGAACTGGACTTTGGAAAACATTTTGAAGAACTAACACGGTCACACATGGTTCAACATGAAAATATAACAAAGTTTACAGTGAAAAGCTCACTCCCCCTTCACTCTTTCCAATCAATCCCCCCTATTTATTGTACTTACTCCCTGTGGGTCCTTCCAGAGTTCTTAATGCAAATAAAGCAATTACAAATATATATTTTTAGTCCCCTCTTTAAAAAAAGAGTTCCATATCATATAATTACACCTCACCTTTTTTTTTATATTTGTATACAGGAACATATATACAGCGTGTATGTGTGTATGTACACACACACTCTCCATTTGTTAATGTTTTTTTTTTGTAATTTCCATCCAATTATCCTGGAAAGAGGTGTTCAGATTGGGGGGTCAGGAGGAGTAGTCTTTCAGCCCACGCACAAAGGCTGGTTTCCTCCCATGACTGACTACAGACACTGGGTGTCTGCACTAAACTCAAAGCAGGTGCCAGGAACCAGCTCCCACTTAGAAATAACAGCTGAAGCTCCCATATCTTGAGCATCTGCAAAAATCCCATTCCAAAGAGAAGGAAGGCAAGACTTGGAGAGGTAAAATGACTATTCCAAGGTCACAGAGGCAGGAAGTGGTGCTGTCAGGGTTCCCACCCAGTCTATCCATCTCCAAAGCCACTTTGCACTTGCCTGGTCTCACTAGTCTAAGGTCCACACTCCTTTTCACAGCCAATGACGGCCCGCGGGGTCAGAGCCCACGATCAAGTTTCCAGCCCGGATAGACTTGAGCAGACAAGCGCTTCCGCCCGCGGCGGTCAGGTCCCTGAGGTCACCTCAGACCTGCGGTCTGTCCTCCCCATGCGCCCCGCCTCTGCGGGTCCTGGGAGTCCCGGAGAGCTCGAGGAAGGAAGGTCGTCGCGCTTCCGCAAAGTGCTCTGCCTGCGCTGTCTCGCTTAAACCTCTCAGCTGCCCCAGGAGGTGAGCCCACCTGAACCCATTTTACAGATGGGAGGACGAAGCCAGAGCCCAGCTGCCACCGACTACAAAACTTTCCGCCCCCTGCGCATCGTGAATCCAAACGACTTTCAGGTGCGGGGAGCGCACCAGCTGCTCCTAGCTGGGCGCTCGCTCTCCTCGCCCGGGTGACTGCCCTGCTTTGGGGAAGCCCGGGCCCCGCTCCCTCCCGCGTCCGTCCGCAGTCCCCAGGCCCCGAGGTTACTAGCTAACTTCGGGAGTGCCCAGGACGAGTGGCCGCGGCACTTACTCAGCATCACCGCGGGTCTCCTCACCGCAGGCTGCAAAGTGGCCGGCGGGGACCCATTTGAAAGTGAGGGAAACTGAGGCGCAGAGAGGGCCAGCTACTAGCCCAAGGTCACACAGCATAGCAGCACGCAGCCAGGCGGGCAGCGCTGGGCTGGGATTCCCTGTGCCAGCCCGCGGTCCCCGCCCGTGTCCCCGCGCCCGTCCCCCGCGAGATACTCACAGCCAGTCTTGCCCACGAGCTCCCGCACCTCCTCGGAAGCGGAGTGGGCAGCGCCCATGGTGCCCGTGGTGGGGGCCCCTGGGCGCACGTCCCTCGCAGGCCCCGGGCTGGCCTCGACTGCGCAGCGGCCGGTCCGGCCTCAGGTTCAACGCGAGTCGAGACGCCGGGACCGGTCTGAGCCGCGGGTTCCGCGTGGGGCGGGAGCGCGGCCTCTTATAACGGCAGAGGGCGCCGCGCCGCGGTCCTAGCGCGCGCCGGTTTCGCTTACTGCGGGGCGTGGGCAGCGCCCCGCCCCGGGCCGGCAACAGCAGGGAGGCCGGTACCAAGGAGCCCACCTCCAAGGTTCCTCACTCCCCACAACCGCGGCCTTGCTGGTTGTGCCTGGGCCCTTCCGCATCCCTGCAGGCTCTGTAAAGAAGCAAGTGTGAGCATAGTTGAGGCGTGAGCAGAGAATCAGATCCCAGGGAGGTTTCCTTGCACACTCACACCACCACTCCGGTTCCACCACACATCCCCCTAGATAGCAGGAGGGAGACTCCCCTGGGACCCTGAAGGAGGCCAGCGAGCATTAATTAGCTCTGTGGTGAACAGCAGTAAAGGCTATAACAATAGTAATCCACCTTGAATGTGCACCAGGTGCTTTGCTTGGCTTATTCTACGAAAGCCCCTTCCCCCTCCCAGCACCTAATGAATTGGACACATCTGCGTGCCAACCTGCCTATCCTAGTCACACAGCACAGGAGATTGATGTTTCAGGGAAGGGAGGGGGTCCCAAACTTTAGGAGCAGGGAGGTCTGCCCCGCACTCCACTGTGACTCAGGCAGGGCCCAGGAGGCTGCATTTCACATTAACTGCCAGAGCTGCAATGCTGGTGGTTCCCAGGTTAGTGGGAGAAGTTCTGCATTAACATGACTTAAAGGAATCCAGTTCTGTAGCCTGGCTGGGTGGCGGGGGCTTGTACTGCCATCTGTCTGACCATCTTCTCCTGAAACAGGGATAATATAGTTAATGAGAGGTCTATCAGAAGGGCCTGGCAATGGGACACAGCTCGAGGTGCTCTGGGTAGAATCACGCCCAGGTTGCAAGTGAGAAACTGATTCTCAGAGAGGTTGTACAGGAGAGCTAAAAAGCAAAGTCAAGACTTTCCAGTTCTCAAGCTCAGGGCGCTAGGGTGCTTGGTGACCGACAGGGCCATCAAGGATGGGCATGTATTCAGTGTCCTGTGTGCCAGGCTCTGAAGTAGTGCTAGGATGGGGACATGGGCCCTCCAGTGCTTGGAGAGATTTCAGTGTGCCCACCTACATCAGCTTCACAGGGTGCTGGGGCAGGGTGCCCACAGGTGCAGGCCACAGGACCAAGCCAAGGGTCACAACCCTTTCCAGGAGCAGTGGTGCCTTTTAGGAACACCAGGGGGTTGCTGGAACCTGCCAGGCCAGCAGAATCAGCTTGGTCCTGGTTGAAAACCCAGCTGCCCATTACCCTCTGTTGGCATTACTCTCTGTGGTGCATTTTAAAAGCACCCTCGGGTGATGCTGAGACCCAGCTGAGCTGGGGAAATGTTGGCACCAGCTGGTCTAAGTGAACTAAAACCTGGAGAGTGCATTTTGGGTCAGAAGGACTCTAGAAACCCAGACTGGCTTTGGGGTCAGCAAGGGAGATCCTCAGGCGCTTTGGGAATTACCCACAACTGCTGGGAACAATTTTATTCTGACTTAAAATATCGGTTCCTGGAATGTTATTATATTAAATTATTCAAGGATTATTCAAGGATGGGGCTTTCTGCTGGGGAAATAGAAAAGAGTGTCTCAAGACTGCATCTCCTCCTCTGGCACGGTCGCTCCCAGAGCTAAAGACTGTGCGTGTGTGTAGGTAGGCGGACACCACCCCAGGGACAGTGAGGGGGTGCACAGTTCTGCTCTGCCCTGCAGGTGATCACAGAAAGGCCCCCCAGTGCGTGGAGGGAAGGGCACTGGTCTTGATTCCACCACCTGCTTATAGTGGCAACTTTATCTCAAAGCCCAATGGCCACTGTCAGTTCCCAGACAAGCACTGACACTTGTTTCCTCTGCCCAGAACTCCCTTCCCCTCCCTCTTCCTATGGCCAGGGCTCTCTCTTCAGATCTCAGGATAATCACTTCCTCCCGGAGGCCTCCCAGGGTCCCCATCAGTCCTCCTGGGTCTGCTGCCAAACAAGCCACCTTAGCCAGGAGAAGGCTGGGGTGTGACAACCAAGGGAGATTTGCTCCCGATGGCAGGGCTCAGGAAAATAATCAGGAATTCCTTGTGGCAGCAGGAAGGTACAGACTTCAAGGCACAATTTGTGGACTCATTCATTCATTCATTCATTCATCCATTCATCCACCCATTCATTCATTCATTCACTGTACATTTACGGAGGGCCTGCCATGTACAGGGCTCTGGTTGGCTCCAGGAGCCACACCCAGGAATAAACAGGAGCCACACTTTGGCTCTTAAGGAACTCCTAGAGGAATGGGGATACTGATACAGAGGAGGTGGCCATACAAGGGGGTAAACAAAGGCCCCTGGAGACTGTTATTCTTTAAGCTGAGCTTTGGGGAGTCCATGATTGTCCCCAAGTGTGGTCCCAAAGGGAAAGACCAAAGGCAAATATTGAGTAGGCATCTATATCTGTGCATTTTGGGGGCCCTGTAGAGACACCCACCCTCCGCCTGGGCTCTGCCCCTTCCCGGCAATGATGCACACACCGGCAGGGCTCGCTCCACACAAAGCCTGCCGGCGCTGTTCCAGGACGTCACAGCTTTAATTCGATCTTACCCGCGGCACGCTGGCGTCACGAAGAGGGTCTGGAGCTTTGCGTGGGGTCTGGCTGGGCTGATTGGATCTGTTGTCTGCAGCCCTGGATGAGGGGCACCCTGTGTGGTGACCTTTATCCTCCTGCACACAGCAGGACTCCTGAGGGCTGGGAAACACTTTGGTCACCAGGCAACTGCGTCTCTACTCCCAGGAAGAGCTAAGAGCAGTGGCCCTGATGAGACTGGTTGGGATCCATGAGGCCACAGTGGGCCGCCGAGCCTGGCCAGAGACGGCAAGGACAGTCTTCATTTGGCTCTCTCCCATTCCTGTCAGGGAAGTGACTTCACCTCCCTGGGCCTCAGTTTCCCCGTCTGTGAAAAGGCAATGATCATGGTGGTCGTGACGGTTAAATGCAGATTCATATATGTAAAGTGTTTAAAACAGTGCCGGGCATGGTAAGAGCGTTCCCCACCATGTGCTGGAGAGCAGGCTCTGAAAAAGGGGAGGGAAGTCCTGAACTGTAGCATTTGCTGATCTATTTCCAGGTAACAATACACCCACTGCGGTTGACTGCAGGCTACCACTAATCTAACAGTTTGGGCTTGCAGCATTCCTGACCGGTCAGCACTTTGCTCCTACAAGCTGCCCCAGACCACTGCAGTAGACTATTGTCCTTGTCCAACATTCATTCATTCATTCACTCACTCACTCACTTACTCGCTCACTCGCTCGCTCAAGACTTCGTGCCAGGAATTCAGACACTACAGTGAAGGAGCCCGTGCCTGACCTCGGGGACCCTAGAGGCTAGAAGGAAAGGGACATGAGCAGACAGACCATCACTAACGGGCACTCTAATGGGTGGACAGCTGCTGCAGGAGCCGGGAGGAGAAGCACTGGCACGCGCCCATTTTATGGATGGGAAAACCAAAGTGTTTCAGAATGGGCCATAAACCAGAATCCGGGTGTGGATGTGAAGCTGGGTAAATGACAGTTCCTAGCGTTCACCCCGCTTGCTCCCCTGTCCCTCTAATCGCTGAGCTTGGGGGTGTTTCTAAGACTTGGCAACCAGTCAGGGAGCAATACGATACCTTTAATCTTCAGGCTACTGACTCTAAGAGATTTACTGGGTCTCTAAGTGCTATCTTGCGAGGACCACACCCAAACCACTTCAAACAAGTAAAGATTCGTGATGCTCTCTAGTAAAAATAGACCCAGGGAGGGAAATACTGCAGGTGCCCTACGCCTGTGTCTCGGTTCTGACACAGACAGTTTTTCTGTTAGGCTCATTCAGGCTCTTATGCTGGTCTCGTATTTCCTGGTCTCTTGGATTTTAATGTGAATGCAAGCAGAGAAGAATCATCCCCAACATGCATTTTGAATTCCAGTTATCTTTTAAAGGCTTTCTCATCCAAGGCACCTGGTCTTTGAAGCTAGCCTTGGGTGACAATGTGCTGCTGGAGACAGATTCAGAACTGAGTTGGACTGGCTCTTCAGTTCCTGGTTGCGTGTCTGTGGGTTGTCATTTTGACACTCAGACCTTGATGTCCTCATCTGTATAATGGGTCCACAATCCTATTTTTGTGAATAGGATTCAGCAAGGATACAATGGCTGGCATAGAGCACACCTTCCACAATGGGCTGTTCCCTCCTTGGAGGGACTTAGAGCCAGCCTATCTCTCCACGTTCTATGAGCCCTCTCCTCCCTACGGTACCTGGGAAGACAAACAAACAGAACTCACCCTTGGAACTTCTGTCCAGCCTCCACTTCTTGGGAAACTACTGTCAATCTTAGGAGAGTGACCTCGGCAAGGGAATCTTGGAATAATTGTCCCCCATTCCCATTGCAGCCGCCAGCTGCTCCGTCTCATCCCAGACAATAGAGGGAGAGACCCGGATCCTCGGGAGGGAGGGCAGAGCCCCGAAAAATAGGAGACAGGGCTCCTGTGGAAGGTGGCTTGAGCATGGTTTTCTATTATTTATGTAATTATAAATAGGGACCTATTACTGGAACTTGCAGGGGGCAGATAGAAGCTTGTTCCTGGATGGGCTTCAGACTCAGCTTTGCTGTCTGAGAAACAAACTCACCAGAGTAGCAGAAGGAGGTGGCAGAAACCCAAACTCTATTTTAAAGTCACCATCGCTTTCTATCAAGGGGGAGGGGTCAGGCAGGCTTTGCAGAGGGGTGGGGGCTGTGGAAGGAGACGGTGAGCATCAGTAATTAGAGGGGAGAGTCTCGTCTCAGACACAAATGCAACCGCCCCAGGAGGGGCCTCCGGATGGGGGTACGTTTTTCTACTCAGTATCTGTGATGTGGGGAGAGACATTCTACGCCATTCAGCAGCAGGACTGTATGCAAGGCAGAATGATGGCCCCAGGACCTGTGACTATGTTACATCACATGGAAGAGAGTTAAGGTTGCAAAGCAGCTGACCCTGACATGGGGCGGTCACCCTGGATTATCCGGTGGGCCCAATGTCATTCCAAGGGCCCTTATACGTGGAAGAGGAAGGCAGGAGGGGCAGAGTCATGAGTAATATGATGGGATGGTACAGGGGATGAACTGAGGAAGTGTCTCTAAGCCATTGCTGGCTTTGAATTGGAGGAAGGGGCCACAAGCCAAGGAATGTGCGCAGCTCTAGAAGCTGGAATACGCAAGGGCATGAATTCTCCCCTCGAGCCTCCAGAAGGGACATAGCCCTGCTGACACTTTAAGATTAGCCCAGGGAGATCCACTTCAGACTTCTGACCGCCCCCCAAACTGTAAAATGATATCTTTGTGTTGTTTTAAGGCACCAAGCTTGTAGTCATTTGTTACAGCGGTGCCAAGGAACAGGCACTGACAGGGCTGTCTCCCTGGAGGGATGGTTCTGTAAGTTCTGTGTGCATGCCAATCACCCGGACTTCTAATGAAATTCAGATTCCTGGGCCCTCTCCAGGTTCTGGCTCCGGAGGCCCAGGAATGCAGCTGCAATGAGCACTCTGGGGGTTTCTGATGTCAATGGTCTTTTCGGGGTAACAACTATTGAGATAAAATTCACATACCATGCAGCTCCCCCACTTAGTGTACAACTCAGTGCAGTTTTCCGTAGCCTTGGCGTTGCGCAACCACCCCACCAGTCAACTTTAGAACGTTTTGATCAGCACAGAAAGAAACCCTATACCCCTTACCTATCACCCCTCAACGCCCCCATTCTCTCTGGCCCCCAGAACCACTAACCTGCTTTCTGCCTCTGTGGATTTGCCTCCTCTGGACATTTCGTGTAAATGGAATCATAGAGTATGTGCCCTTTTTATGACTGGCGACTTCTTTCCCTCAGCGTGACATTTTCAAGGGCCATCCATGTGGTCGCATGCATCAGTGTGTCATTCCTTTTTAAGGTTGAATGATATTCCGTTGTCAGGACAGACCATTTTGTTTATCCATTCATCTGTCTATGGACACTTGGGCTGCTCCTGCTGTTTGGCTATTCTGAATAGTGCTGCTACAAACACTGGTGTAAGAGGACCTACTGGGAGTCCATGTGAAGGCCACGTTTTGAGCCAAGAGGACCCAGTGGCCTGGGTGCCATCCTCCCTTCTATACATTTTGCCTCCAAGGCAGGGGTTGGGGTGGTGAGTACAGGGAGCTGCCAGATAGGAGGGGGTGTCTATGTAACCACGTGGCTTTCCTTCGAGCATCTCATAGAGCCAGCATGGCCCTGGGATAGGTGACTGGGCAATCTAGCATTCCCATCTTGCAGATTTGAAAACTAGAGCTCGTAGGGGCTCAAATCACCTGTTCGAGCCTGACCCACAATCCAGCAGGCATCTGTGCCCACTGAAGTTTACGTGGCTGGTAAAAGAAGGGGGGCGGAGGGATATGGAAGATCCACTTCTCCCACCTGCTGAAGTCGATCTACTAGTGGGTTGCGGCCAGGAGCTGCCCTTGTCTGAGCGTGAGCAGTCTCTGTTTTCTTCCCTCATTGAGTCCAAAGACCACACATGGGTACATTCTCCACACCCCCACTGTAAGAACAAGGAACTGAGGGCTCAGGGAAGCAACACCAGAGTCATAGCTCTCGGCTGCCACACGGTGATTCTCAAATGGTTTTGTGCTTCAGAGTTCCGCGTGTAAATGGTGGGGCCCAGGAATGTGCATTTGTAACAGGGATCTGTGTCTGAGGCAGGTCATTAAGGACCACACACAAAGAAGCCTGCACCACCCAAATGTCTGGGGCCGAGGATGGGGGCTGAGTGTGTTCACATGATAACCCTTCAAATGAGTTCACATGAGAACTCCCCAAAGTCCTTTGGTGAGAGGTGTGACAGGCTGGGGGCCAGGACTGTGCAGGGGGTGTTAGAGGCCCTTTGGACTGAGTTGCTGGATTCTCACTGCCCCCAGGCCACTGTGGGAATGGACTCTATGCTCAGGTGCAAGAAGGGAGACCCCTTCCCAAAGGGCCACCATTGGGGCCATAGACCAGGAAGAAAAATAGGTTCTGGCATATTCTCTGTTATAACTGACTGTCCCCTTGGCTGCCTGGCCTTCAATGTGCAGCAGGTGACAGGGCTGGGCTTAGAGGATGAGCCGGTGGTGACCTTGGGCACGTCTGGGCAGGTGTCAGCAGGGCAGTGACACTGGCGTGGTGCAGCTCAGTACCTCCCCAGCCAGGGGCTAGGGATAGGGGACAGGCACAGCCATGTCCCCCTTTTCCCTGGGATGGCTGAGAGTCTGGGAGGCACAATGGTAAATACAGGTTGGGGTTAGAGCTGGCACAGTCAATAATTTGGGACTTAGCTGGGAGAGGAGGCAGCGGGCGCCTACTATTTGGGCCTGACGGGGCAGATGGCGGCGTGGGCCCGGGCAGGCCTGGGGCAGTGGAGGTGAGGTGAGCGGCAGTACTGACTCAGCAGAGCTCGGCCGGCTCCTGCTGACTGCACACTTCCTGGACAGACATCCACTCCCGTCTCCCGGAGAGCTCTCCAGGGGCTGGTGGAGGGAGTGGGGTGGGAACCGATCCAGCTCTGCCCTCCTCGGGGAAAGAAGAGGGTGTGCAGGCGGGGGCAGGGAAGGGTCCCTCTGCCAGAGCTTCAGGGCGCTGGGGGGATGCTCTGGGCACTTCTGGGTCTCTGATTGCAGGGGAGGCAGGTGGAAATCCAGGACAGAGCTCACTGCTCGACCTGGTGGAGGGGCCATGGTGGGGACAAACGCAGGGGAGATGCCCTGGCTCCCACCCACCTTGCATCAGATGGGAGCCAAGTTGGGGGGTGGCTCAAGGCCCACTGAGAAGCCGCTCAGAACTGGCTAGCTCAGCCCCCCCATTTTCACTCAGGAGGGAGCTCAGGGGGTCAAGGTCATGCAGCAAGGACCAGCTGGGCGGGGCACGGGCTAGAGTAGGTCCCAGACTCAGAGCAGGTGGGGAACTGGGGTAAGGGGGCGGGGGCGGGGGCTAGGGGGTATGGGGGCTGAGGGGGTGGGGGTGGGGGCAGGGGGCAGGGACTCCAAGGCTGGCTCCAGCCATTTATGTCAGGGTCTCTTGTGTAAAATGCAGGTTCCCGGGCCATGGAGAATCACTGGGGTGCTTCTTAGGTACCCCCAATTTGGGAACCTCTGCTACAGAGGTTGGGGGTGAAGTTAGAGATCTAGGTTCAGATCTTGTCTTTGGCTTTAGGCAATGACTCCCCCCTTGAATCCTTGGTCTTTGTCTGTACAATGGGTACGTTGTGAGACTTTGCGTGAAGTGCTGGCCCATGGAGGGTGCTCTGTCACCAGCAGCTAGGATTCTGGTCACCTGACTAGCTCAGGGACAGTTGCCTGTTCTGGCCACGTGATGGAGGGTGGAGGGCAGTTCCCCTGCACTGGTCTGCAGAGGGAAGCTGTGCTCAGCTTGTGATGAGGACTATTTGATGCCGGTCCCTCGGCCATCAGAGCACAGACAGGCCCAGAGAGGCCGTGCCTCACAGCTTTCGTGAAACTGGCCTCGAGCCCAGTCACCAGATGTCACAGGGTGAAGAGAGGGCCTGTCAGTTTCTGGGGAGGGGAAGGTGGGTGCAGACAGGAGTGGGCTCAGGGGGCTTGTGGGTCAGGGTGAACAGGAAAATGCATGCTGGGAAGGGCCCCAGGGGCAGGGCATCCAGAAGGAGGCATCCCTCCCAGGGGACCCCAGTCACCAGGGTGGCCAGGGCAGAATGTGAGGGCACAGTCCTGAGATGCCTAGGGGGCCTTTGTGGGCATAGTCCTGCAGTGTGCATGTCAGGGCTGACTGGCCAGGACCCTCCAGAGATGAGTGGTGAGGCATGGGGGCTGGCTGGGGGACAGCACAGTCCCTGTCTGTCCATGAAGCGCAGTGGAAGGGTGTGCCTTCATGCCAACCGTGCTGAACTTTCATTTCCCAGTCGGGAAGGTGTGGACTGAAGACCCATTGCTTTGGGCTGGGGTTCCTGACATTCAGAGGTCAAGAACAGAGTTTTCCCTTGAGATGTATACATAGAGCTAGAAGCAGCCCCATGGGCTGACACCTCTCTCATGTGGACTTGGGAAGTGTGGGCAGCCCTTTGTCCGGGGGGTCTAAAAGCCCAAGCAAATTTGAACACCTGGGAAGCTTTTCAAACTCCTAATGCTCAGACGGGACCCTAGGCCCTAGTGAAATGGGCTGGGGGCAGACGTCAGTGGTTTTGTCCCCCAGATGACTCCAATACACTGTCCGGTTTGAGAGCCATTGCTGCCTCCCCAGCTATGAATGAGGTCCGCAGGAGCCCTTAAAGCACACCTGTGCGGCTCCGCCCAGGTACATGGAGTCAGAGTCCCTGTGCCTGAAGGTCCAGGTGTTGGTTTGCGAAACCATGCCTCCCAGGTGGGGAATCATGTCACCTCAGGATGGTGGTGTGGCTCCTCTGCCACCGGGCATCACTATGCCTGTGCGGAGCGTGACCTTGAACCGAGCCCAGGCTCTTTGCTCATTAACCCTACCTGCCGAGACAGGACAGCACACGAGCCTGAAGGGTCACTCAGAGGTGGCACCGTGGAGCAGAGCGGCTTCTCCTCACCCTCAGTCGCCTCCCCCCCACCTCATGGGACTCCACAGAGCATGCGAGGCCACTCTGGGCAGGGACAGTCCTGGGAAAGGGAACATTAGGGTCTGGGGAGAATGTCAGCGTAACCTTCGGCGAGCTGGTTCTCTTCGCTGGTTTTCATCCTTCCTTGAAGACAGAGTGCGTGGGGAACGCTTTGGGTTCTGCCAGTCTGTTGTGATCAGTTCCTAAAAGACAGCTTGACAGGCTCCTTTACTAGATGTCAGAAGGCAAACCCATGCTGTAGAAATGGGGAAACTGAGGCCCAGGGGGCTAGGTTTCATGGAGCCAGAAAGGAGAGTCAAAGCCACCTGCAGCCACAGTCACCCTGCAGGTCCCGACCCCCCCCCCCCCCCGCAGTGAAGTGTGGTGCTCCCAGCGTTATGCACACAGCCCCATGCAGTGAATACGAACAATAAGTCGGTGCAGGCGGCCAGTCATGGGCCAGAAACACACAGTGCCTGAGCGCCTGCAAACAGCCAGGCAGCATTTAAAACAGGATTTTAAATTAAATTTACCCATTTGAACTGTTTCCTGTCCCTTTTCTCCTCCCCCACCTCCCGCCTAGTCCCTCTAATATCTTTCTCTACTAAAAGCTCCCAGCTCCTGGCAGAAACCACAAATTAACCTCAGCTTGACTTAACCTTTGTGGTTTCTCCTCAGAACTTTATTTTCACTTTAGAGAGAGTCAGTGGTCACCTGTTGGGGCTGTGAGCAAGTCCACTGGAGGTCTCCTTCTCTTAGATCTGGGAGTTCCAAAACTGGGGTGGGTTAAGAGACCCCAGAGGTGACCAGGATACAGGCACCTACGTCTTCTCACTGCTGGGGGGGGGGGGTGATGTAAGTCCCAGGGCTGGGCAGGGACCTGTCCCGTGCCTCCCCTGCTGACCTCTGCTCTTTGTCCCAGTCCTACTGGTCAGGCCGGATGGTCAGCATTCAGCAAACTGTGGGATGGAAGGGAAGGGGGAAAGGGCAGATAAGAAGCCTCCTGGCTCCAGATAAAGCCTGCTCACCTGGGGGCGGAGTCACCACACCCTCCCTACACCTTGGTCAAGGCCCCAGGCTCAGTGCAGCTGTCCAGGAGGAACGGGGAAGCCAGCACTGGCTACTGTTGCTAAGCTGAAGAAGACCCATGTCCCCCCAAATTGCTGCGGCCCCTCGCTGTGCAAAGGGGGACTGCTGCTCTGATGTCACCAGAGAGCGGCCCCTGTCAGGCGTCAGAAGCTATTCTTAGTCTAGAGAACACACCTCCGCCTGGGAGAAGTCTCTACACTTCAGCAGGCTTTTTATAAATAACTTAGAAACCTGTCATGTGTCACGGCAGCTGGTAAAGTACTTATTTCTTTCACACAAGATGTTCAGGGAGTCTTGGTGGGGGGGCACAGGCTCCCTCCCTGATGATCCTTGCAAACAGTCTTATAATAACAGTAACCATCACCTCTGTCAATTGAACTGACCTGCTGTCGTTCTGTAACAACAGCTCACAGCAGGGTGCGTTCCTGTAAATCCTGAGCCATTTCAGAGGTAGTTCCGATGAAGCTGGATGACCTGGGTTCAAATCCTGCCTCTGCCGCTTCCTGGTCATGTGACCTTGGGGAAGTCACGCTGCTTCTCTTTGCCTCTGTGTGGGCTTCTATGAAACCCGGATCACAGTAAAAGAACCAAAGCACACAGAGGTGCTTAGAGCAGCGCAGGTGAGCCCCAAGGGGCTGTGTTGCCCGTGATAGAGTGAGAGGCACCCTCTGAGGAGGTACCATTCTTCCAATTCACCCACAAAAACTGGAGCACCTTCCACCACCCCCAGGTTAAGTGACTAGCACACCCTCACTCAGTGACTGAACCGTGTTAGAACCTGTCTGTTCCACCGGGAAGTGCAAGGTCAGTTATGGAACTCTGCTGCCCCCTAGGGCATGGGGTGGGAATCAGACACAATCGAAGCAGTGGGGCTCCTTCCGACCGGTGAACTTGTGACCACCTGGGAAACCAGCCCCACACCATCCCGCTGGGGAAGCCATCCTCCACCCTCAGTTTCTTTTGCCTTGTGACTTTGGGCAACTTGGTGTCCCCTCACTGAGCCTCAGTTCCTTCATCTGTAAAATGGGTTTATGGTAATCGCATCACTCTGCAGAATGGCATGAGGAGTAAACGGCGTAGCTTTCTAAAGGCATCGAGCGCACCGTCAGGGTGGGTGCCACCCTTACCTCCTGGATAAGGCAGCCCCCTCCAAGAGCAACGGACTTCCAAGAAGTACCCGTCTTCCTTCCAGATCTCCCCACACCCCGCCCAGAGCTCCATGTTTGGCGCAGGTTGTCTGGGAACTCGCCTTGGTGGTCTGTGTTTACGTCTCTCTCAGTGGACACCGAGGCTCTGCTGACGTCCTCGCTCGGAGCAGGTACACAGGAGGCTTGGGCATGCTTCGCCTCGCCACCCACCTCAGGCATTACGGGGTAACTCACTGCGCCGTGACGCACGGGCTGGTGACTCTCCAGGCGTTTTCCACGTGTTCTCACATTTGGGATGGACGTCACACTCGGCTGACCTCACAGCAGGGCCAGGGCCTCTCCTGGGCTCCAGGAGGGAGTGACTTGACCCTCAGGTGCAGCCCCTCCTGTCCGGTGGCTCTCGGTTGTCAAGGGGCTGCTCACCCCACCCCCTTGCTGGGTCCCGGCCCCGGTGATGGGAGAGAAGGAGCCCCAGTGCCAATCACTCAGTGCGAGGGTAAGCTTGCTTGGGGGCAGAGGGCCAGGCTAATGTTTCATTTATCAGACTACAATGAATTCTCCTCACAAGTGTTTCCTTCTCCTGTCAGCTCATCCTGCGAAGACCTGTTCTAAATTCTCCATTCCTGAAAATTCTTCTCAGATGTCCTGGACTCCCGCCAACCTCTTCCTTCTCCAAAATGTCAGGAAGAGTGACAGGAGCAGGGGTTCAGAACCAGCAGGTGCACTGAGCTGTGACCCCCGCAAAACAGGCCGCTAACAGTTCAGTGATGCTGCTCTGGGGAGAAGGGGGCTGGAAGTTCCAACTGGGGACATTGAACTGAGGCATTCTGGGCTTTGCGGTCACCACCCACGTGCAGGGTAAAGGGGCCCTGGAATCTTCCATCAGCATAGAGACTGTAATTAGGGGTCAGCTCAGGTCCCTGGCTAAATCGATGCTGTCTTCTTGGCCCAGGAGCAATGAGCAATGTTCTGCAGTTGGCGGGGAGTTCTGGCTTGCTTGGGATGGCACAGCACTTCCCCGGGTTGTGTCGTTAGTCCCCAGGAGAATCAGCACTTAGTACAGAGGTGACAAACTGAAGTGAAATCATAGTTGTTTGTTTGCTCTGATACTGGATTATACTGGAAAGTAATCTATGTAGCCTGACCGGTGGTGGCGCTGTGGATAGTGTTGACTCAGGACACTGAGGTTCCAGGTTTGAAACCCCAAGGTCGCTGGCTTGAGCATGGGCTCATCGGCTTGAGCACAGGGTTGCCAGAGCGAGCGTAGGATCATTAACATGCCCCCATGGTGGCTGGCTTGAGCCCAGAGGTCGCTGGCTTGAAGCCCAAGGTCGCTGGCTTGAGCAAGGGGTACTGGCTCAGCTGGAGCCCCCCAGTCAAGGCACATATATATGAGAAGCAATCAATGAACAACTAAAGTGACACAACTACGAGTTGATGCTTTTTATCTCGCTTTCCTATCTCTTTCTCTCTCTTTAAAAAAGAAAAGAATCTATGTATTGAATATATTTTGTATTTTAAGTGTTTGAAATGTTTAAGAGAATCTGGCATCATCTAATAGAAAGGCTTTGTGATTCCAACTTTAAATGAATCGAGTAATCAATTACAGCCAGATCTTTTTTCTAACTGTGGTAAAATACCCATAATATAAAACTGACTTAGTCATTTTTATGCCTACATTTGGTAATGTTAAATATGTGCACACTGTTTGTTGTATTGAACAGGTTTTTAACTGGAAAGTTATTGGAGAATTTTTACTAAGTTTGCAAACAGTATGCTACTGTTTAAGAGTTTTAAAGATTTGCTATATTTACAAGTCCCATGGATCAGATATGTACGAATTCATGAAGCACTTGGGGAGATTTGAAAAGCGCTTAAGAAGAAATCTATTAAACTCACTAGTGCACTAGAAGTATTTAAAAGGAATTTAACAAGATGATTTTTAAAAACTCTTTAAAGTGATTGTA
Source organism: Saccopteryx leptura (assembly GCF_036850995.1). Lineage (NCBI taxonomy): Eukaryota > Metazoa > Chordata > Mammalia > Chiroptera > Emballonuridae > Saccopteryx > Saccopteryx leptura. The sequence goes on along the minus strand of NC_089504.1, from coordinate 240,173,591 downwards.
AAAATATGGTAAGTTTATAAGCATAATAATGGAGATTCAAAAATTCAACACAAAATCTTGGGAAAGAACTAGGTTTCAAATTTGTATTTGTAAAAAGTAGAATGCTAATGGGAAACAACTACAACAAAGAGGTCGTCAATCCTCTTTGGCTAAAGGCTTTAAGGATACCAGAAGAGCCCATGTTGACAAATAAGTGCTTTATAGCCTTCAAACCATTTGTGCCTAAAATACTTCACTCGTTGGTGGGTCCTGAACTTGACTGTGCAGCAGAAGCCCAGGAGGGCTTGTTCAGATACAGAGCATGAGCTGCGGCCCACGGGGCTGGGGCCCAACACTTGGCCTTCCTGGCAAGTTCCCAGGCGGTGCTGATGCAGCTGGTCTGGGGACCAGGCTTTGAGACCTGCTGCATGGGTTCCATCTGACAGAGGCCAGGCGTCACCATCGCAGCCGTGTGGCCTTCGCTAGTCACTGCCCTTCTGTGGGTCTTCGTCCCCTGGCTCTAGCATGAGACTAACCTGATGGCACTTACCCTGCAGGGTTGGTGCGAGGGCCAGACTTGTGATTACTTTGTTGAATGCTGGGTGACCCACAGGCCATGTAGGATTTCACAGAGCGGAGCCCCGGCTGCATGGGGCCAGATCCACCGCACAGGGGCAAGAACCCCTTTGAAGACAGCCAGGCGACTTTTCAAATGCAGGCTGTCGGATTTGGGACTCCTGTTCTCGGGGTGTGGCTCTGTCACCCTGGGGCGGACGTGGGCTGGGAGGTTCCCACATCCTCTCCAGTTCGCTCAGAAGAGAGCATTGGAGTTTATTTCCTTCGCTGACTGTTCTCATGTGACAATGTTCTGTCATCTCACGCGTTGCCCATGCCATTCTTGTTCAGCTAGTTCTTGGATCTAAAAATCAGGGAGAGTACACAAGTTGGATTCTCTAAGACTGACAGGAGACAGATGGCTCTCCCCAGCTGGGGCTCCTCGGGCCTCTGGTTCCCTGGAAACCAGGTTTTCACCAGAAAATTTCTCCTCAAGGAGTCTGCATATTTGATTGGAAAGTAAACAGGGAAAGGATTCAAGATTGGGAAGTCAAGACAGAAGGAAATGTATTAAACCGCCTTCTCTTTGTTCTAACGAGCACGTGTTTAGGCACTAGAGCATTATTTACATTATTTAGCATCTCTTAGACTGTGTGAGTGAAGAATACTTGCTGTAAACATCACAGGCAGATACTATCCCTCTTCTCAGCAAGTTGGAGATGGGCATTTCTAGGGTTGGTGCACATATTTAGCAAAGTTGAGGCTCCAGGCTGGCATTTCTGAAATTCTCTGGACCTTCCCCTCATGGCTGCAATGTGGCTGCGGCATGCAGCAGGCATCACATCCTCTCTTGATGGTATTCAAATCAGGAATAAAGGCAGCAAAAGGAAAGGTTCTCCCCCTTCATCAGGGAGCAAAACCTTACCAAACTATTTCTGCAGACTTAATGTATGTCAGACAGTCACATACACATCAGTCACTGCAAACTTCATTAACCTCTAATGGTTTGCATCCTGGAGCTAGGCACACCGCTGCCAGAACGAATTCTAGGTTCTAGTCATAGGACTGGAGGAGGAATGGCTGTTGACTAGGCAACCGATGTGCAAGCTGCCCTGGGGTCCATTAGGTACCCAGTTTTATGTGCTGTACTTTCGACCAGGTGCCTACTACTGTCTTGGCTTTGTGGTAAGCACGTAAGGATCACCCAGGCAAAGAAGGCGGGACTAGAGATGGTCCACATGACCATGCCTCTTTATTGCAGGGTTGGCAAATGATGACTGACCTTGTTTTTGTAAATGAAGTTCTATTAGAATACAACCATGCCCATTCGTTTCTGTGCTGTCTCTGGCTTTTATTCTACAACAGCAGAGCCGAGTAGTGGCAACAGAGATTTTCTGGCCGGCAAAGCCAAAAATAATCACTATTTGTCCCTTTAGAGAAAACGTGTGTCCACCCCTGCCTCACTGTGATAAGCCCCATTATTTAAAGAGGGGGGGGCTGCCTTCAGGTTAACAATAGTCTGGCTGGAAGATGACACGCACAAAAAGAGAAAACAATAGACATACCCCATCGCTAGAATCTATAGGTCTGGAACAGTTTTGGGGCAACTCATAAAACAGATGTCTATGTCCCTTTTCTAAAATTATTTCTTCTACCCGATGCCAGCTTTTAAAAACATTATTAGGGCATTCTCCATGCAGTTAGCAAATGCCAGGCACCAGGCTAGGTGCAGAAAACACATTAACGGTGACCCGGCCCCTGTGCCCTTAGGGAGCACAGGCAGATTGGGGCACACGGGCAGGAAACAGACATTCAGAGCAGCCAGTGCTCGGATAGGGTTAAACAGGGTGCCAGGGGAGTGCTGCGTGTCCCATGCGCCGGCAGGGGGCGGTGCAGAGTGGAGGGGAGTCGGGCAGGAGACAAGGAGGTTGAAACTGCATGGAGGGGCAGGGCGGGGTGGTGGGGCTGGGGGTGGGGTGTTCCCAGGAGAGGGAACAGTCTGTGCAATGGCCCGGAGGTAGGGGCACGTAGGGGAGTCGGCTGACACGGAGACTGTTGTGCGTTGGAGGGTGGGCGGTAAGCTGCCTGTGCTCAGGGGTTTGGACTTGATCCACAGGGCAACCAGGAAGCCATCAAGCAAGGGAGTCACTTGAGGGCGTACGTATTTTAGAAAGATCAAATTGGAGGCAACTGAACTTCCAAGACAGGGGACAATGGTGTCTCGGACTGGGGTGGTGGCAGGGGGGGGGGTGGACAAGGTCCATGTGGTCTCCTTAGCAGGACCTGGGGATGGGTGGGCTCTGGGCAGTGGGCAAAGGGGTGGTGGGCCTCTCCTTTGTTTCCATGGGGAGGGAGGGGGATCACAGTGGAAGGGAAGGGACTTAGCAGACCCCTGTGGGAAGGGCAGGTTCTGACCCCCTGAGCAGTCCTTTCCAAACACAGGGCACGAGGCCACAGAACTGACCGTCCTCTGATTTACCCAGTGAATCAACGTCTCCCACGTGCCTGAAACAGCCACTGATGGGGAAAATGCCAAGTCATTCCCAACACTCAGGTGGTTCTAGTTCTGAGTGAGAAACAGCCAGTCCTGGGCATGGGGGCCAGAGAGGAACTGTGTCTTCTCTGAGTCACTTACTGGAATCGGGGAAGCCCAGGTTTGATGTGCAAATACTATCTCATAGTGTTTTGGAAGGCACGGCCTCCCTCACAGGTATTCCCAGCCTGCTGTGCTCTCGTGGACCCATGGCCCATGCCACCAGGCAGCGACAAGTGACCAAAACCTCATGTCCCAGCCTCCTGAACCCCACTCGACACTGAGCCACCAAGGGGCAGTGGCATTTTCATTTAAAATAAAATGACAACAGAGAAACAGCATCTTGGGGCGAAGTGTGGGTCCCAGGCAGATACAAGGCTTCTGGGGGTGCGAAGGGGAGCAGGGCCTGCGAAGGCAGGGCCGGGCGTGGCAGCGGGGCAGACGACACTGGCCGAGCTTCTGCTTGGTATGGCTCAGCAAGAAGAACAACATGAGGAGAGGAACACGCTGGGAGAGAGTGTGCTTTCTTCTGAGTCACCGGGGAGGGAGGATGGAAAATTCCCACTTTCCCTCTCTCTCTCATTCCCAAATGGGAACACGGGTTCCTTGGAGGGGACAGCACAGCCTGGGGTGTGCACCCAGCTGGCAGGACACCTGGGCCATTCTGTGCGGTGGCTCGGCTCCTCCTGGCCCTCGCTGCTCCCTGTTCGGCACAACCTTCTCTCTGCAGGTCTCAGAGTGCTAGAGGCTTAATGAGCTTTTAAATGAGTGGTGCAGCTCGCTTTGGGCTGCCATGCGATCTGGACTGCTGGGTGACTCATCCTGGGTGTCCCTTGCCTAGACGGTGACACTCAGCAGTCTATCACTACCAGACAAAACTATAGAACAGTGCCCCAGATCCCAGCACCCTCCCCCACTCCGGAACCATCTGCTTGTCTCCGTTACTGTGGGCACAGGGCTGTGCCTGGCTGCCCCAGGGACTCTGCTTCCCTCCTACGGGGCTCACTCTGGGGCTGAGCTCCACCCGTCGGCAACCTGTGTGTCTCAGACCTGGAACCAGCCTCTGCTCAGCAGCTGACTGCCCGCCCCCACTCCCAGCAGAGGGTGAAACCGAACCGAAGTGACTAAGGAAGGCTGAAAGGTGCTCCAGTGAGTGATGGGAGAAGTGAGGAAGGGTGGAAGGCAGGACCCGCGGAGGAAACCTTAGCTGTTGACAAATAACGTGCTCGCAGACAGAGGTGACGGAGAGACCAAGAAGCCAACAGACATGCAGCCTCCGTCCTCTGAACTTCTCTGACTGGCTAATTCTGATCCCCGGAAAGGCAAAAGGATGCCATGCACACAAATAGACCACGCTGTAGCGTGAGGTCGCAACATGCGTGTCCTGAGTCCCCCGTTCTGAGACAAACTCAACCCAACTGCATGCGCTGTACTCTGTCACCAGCAAGATCGCTGTCAAGGAGACACCTTTACAGGGGAGGGTTGCCTTTACCCTGTATGTTTCCAGGAGGCTGAGGAGTTAAACTCCACAGCAGTTATCTTAATCTGCTCAGGCTGCTAGAGCAAAAATACCCTAGACCAGGCGGCTCAAACAGACATGTATTACTCACAGTCCTGGAGCTGGGAAGCCCAAGATCAAGACACCAGCAGATTCGGTGTCTGGTGAGGGCCTGCTTCCTGGTTCACAGATGGCCAGCCTCTTGCTGTGCTCTTGCTGCTGAAGGGGTGAGGGAGCTCTCTGGGGTCTCTTTATTAAGAACACTAATCCCAGCTGAGGGCTCCACCCCCATGACCTCATCACCTCTCCGAGGCCCCGCCTCCCAATACCATCACCTGGAGGGGTAGGTTTCACCTGGGACTCTGAGGAGGACACAGACCCAGGGGACGGCAGCTGTAAAGAGCGGCTCAGGCTGTGCAGTCAGGCGCAGCGGGGCTAGGATCTGGGCCCTGTCTCTCGGCAGCTGTGTCACTTTGGGCGAGTTACTCAGCTTCTCCGAGCTTCCTTGTGTATCAAACTGGGATCATTCCACGTGCGCCCAGGGCTAGCAGGGAATAAAGGCTCAGAAGTGTGTGGGCTCTGACACAGTGGGAAATGTCTGAGCTCTCTAGCAGAGTGCTTTGATCGCAGGAAGGTAAACGACTTCATCTAGCATTCTAGAAGCCTTCACCTGCCTCTTACATGTCAGTGGCGGCGGACATGGACAGGACCCCAGGAGCTCATACTTGACACCCCACTAAGGTCTACAAGAAACAAAAGCAAGCCATTCCCACCCCCCACCCCCATCCAAATCGGAAGGCAAGTCTGTTTCACTGAACATGGAAGGTGCCAACTCCACTTGGTGGTGGTGGTGGTGGTGGGGTGAGCTCCGCTCCCAAGCCAGGCAGCCACGACATAACACATGTGGTCACCTCAAATCTGAATCCCCCCCCCACACACACACACACATACACACACTTATTCCAGGCTTGAATAAACCTCTGCTGTGTTTTCTGCACTATGAGGTCCGGGTCTGACAGCAGACAATGAACAGACTAGTCACAGTGGAGAACTGTGGCCCCACGACCGGCAACCCATGCCAAGCGCTAACCAACAACAGGCCCACCAGCAGAGCTGACGCTTTCAGGGACAGCATCAGCTAAGGCCAAGGGACTTGGCTGAGCCCTAGCACGTCGTATCTCTAGTCCCTACTCGACTTCCGCCTGGGCCTCTCAAGATGAATGCTTTGAAGTCTCTAAAAACTGAAAACCCTTTGAGGAGAGTGACACATGTGGAAGAACGTTTCCATTCCCTGGTGCGTGCTTGGGAAAACAAAAGCCCCGTGAGCCTGGGCACGGAGGGCGGTGTTAAACAGCATTAGAGACGGGATGAAGGAAGATGGAGCTGGCGGGCTGGCTGGCTTGCAAGAAACATGAGCACGTTGGTGTAGCCATGCTGCTGGCTATGCAAGCTGAGGGGGCCTGAAGGTCAAAGTTTACAGCACAGGAGGGGCCAGAGAGGAGAGCATGAAGATGTCAGTGCGCTGGGGACACTGGCTCGCTCACATGACGAGGCAGGCTCAGAAGACAGACCCACACGGGGTTGCTGAGAGCCATGTTGTCCCAACCTTAGATTATTCCTCATCCCAGATCACTCCTCTTGGCCAATCCCGTAGACTGAATCACGGCGCTTAAAATTTTGTTAAGAGGGCAGAAAAACATCTTAAATCTTCTAATCACAAAATAAGCAAAGAAATGAAAAATCCCAAAGGGACACAGGGAAACTTTTGGAGGTGATGGTAGGTTTATTCCCTGGATCGAGGTGATGTTAACACCATTGTATGTGTTAAGTCCAGACTCGCCAAAACGCCTATGTTAATTATGTGCAGTATTTCGTATACTAATTACACCTCAATAAAAGCAACTTCCCTTAAAGTCTCTGTAGGGTCTCCCCAAATTTAGAGATCACAGATTGCTGAGACAAGGAGGGAAACACTCATTTTCCTTCAACAAAGTAAACAAGCCAAATCAGAGAGGGGTTGAAGGTGGCCAGGAGGGGGCGACAGCACATAGTGATGACATCACAAGGTTTTCCAATGCCAAATAATAAGGGGTGATCATTTTGCCCTGGCCAGATAGTTTGGTTGGTTAGAGCAGTGGTCCCCAACCCCCGGGCCGTGGACCGGTACCGGTCCGTGGGCCATTTGGTACCGGTCCGCAGAGAAAGAATAAATAACTTACATTATTTCCGTTTTATTTATATTTAAGTCTAAACGATGTTTTATTTATTTATTTATTTTATTTTATTTTATTTAGATAGAATCCCTCTGTTCTTTTTTTTTTTAATTTTTATTTATTCATTTTTAGAGTGGAGAGAGAGAGGGAGAGAGAGAGACAGAGAGAGAGGAGAGAGAGAGAGAGAGAGAAGGGGGGAGGAGCTGGAAGCATCAACTCCCATATGCGCCTTGACTAGGCAAGCCCAGGGTTTTGAACCGGCGACCTCAGCATTTCCAAGTCGATGCTTTATCCACTGCGCCACCACAGGTCAGGCTGAACGATGTTTTATTTTTAAAAAATGACCAGATTCCCTGTTACATCCGTCTAAGACTCACTCTTGACGCTGGTCTTGGTCACATGATACATTTATCCAACCCACCTTAAAGGCTGGTCCGTGAAAATATTTCCTGACATTAAACCGGTCTGTGGCCCAAAAAAGGTTGGGGACCACTGGGTTAGAGCATGGACCCAATGTGCAGAGGCTGTGGGTTTGATCCTCGGTCGGGGCACATACAGGAGCAGATTAATCATTTTGCGTAGGGCAAGAAAACCCTATAGAGGAAGCAAATTGGGGGCAGTAGAGACACTGCCTCAGTCAAGTCCAAAGGCCAAGGCTTGTGTCCCCTGCTCTGAGACACCTGCCAGATCAGGTCACCTGACTCCACGGTCTTCATGGTTTCTATTTGGTAAACGTTGGAATGAATGATCTAGCAGCTGATGGTTAAGGGATCCTTTAGTTTCTGACTCTCTAGTCTCATGCAAGCGATTTAGGGACGAGTTTCCTAAAAGGATAGCCCTTTGTCTAAAATAAGGCTCCTGGTGGGATGTGGGTACAATATGGGGGGGAGAAAAGGTTAAGAAAGATTGGGGTGGAGGATGCCACGTGATAAGCTGTTGATTGTTAAAGAATTCTAATACCTTGAATGGGAGTGTTTTGGAAATAGGGTACAGTGAACCCATTAAAAGTGCTTTCTAATTGCTCCCCAATTCAATGACCTGAAGGTGAAAACTTCTGGCCGGGACTGTGCATGGAAAGGTAAGTGCCACTCCAGCCCGGCTCACCGGACACTCTCAGACATGTCCCTCTAGGCTAGATACCCTTGGGGTGGGATGGAGACTGCCCCAGGGCCCCCTGCCAGCCCGCCCACCCACTCCCCCCATCCCCAGGTGACTCCAGCAAGAAAGTTCTTTTGTGTCCGAGCCATTGTATATTTTTGGGTCTATTTATTACAGAACTAGCATTACCCTAATACAATCATTGCTAAATGGCCAGAATACATTTATACTAATAATTGCACATCATTTTAATCACCGAAGGAATGTCCCTTTCCCTTGATTTAAAATTTTCAGAAGTGAAAGTTTAGAAGTTAAAGTTGCTGCAAGGCAAAGGATTAAAACATTGCGAGGTAGTCAGTAGTGTGGCTGTCAAATGCCAGGTTTCCCATCTACAAACGAGCAGGGCGCGCAATGCCCCATCTATACAGCGAAACGCCAGGCAGGACCACCCCCACCGGGGTTGGCAACGATGGCCCGTGCGCGGGCCACGTCCAGCCTTCAGCCTGTGTCTGCACAGCCCCCGGGCTCAGAATGTTTTGTACACATTTTATTTTTTTAAACAAAGAGAAGTAGGTGACAGCGACAATACGCAGCCCAGACAGAGGTTCGCTATCTGGCCCTGCCTTAGAGTCGCCGTGAGGGTTGGTGACAGTTTGGGCCGTGCCTGGCTCAAAGCAAGCAAGCAAGACAAAGCAAAACACGCAATACAGCTATTCATGTCTCCTCAAAATAAACAGCCACAGGGTCGAAGTCCTCATCTCCCCCCTCCCAGAAACAAAAAGACAAACACCTTGATTATGACGGTCATGGGATACGTTCAGATGAGAGCTGCTGGTCGTTCGATCTCCTGTACCCGGAACATGAACTAAGGGAAAGGTGCCATTTCCCCTTAGAAGCAGAGGGACTTGGCGGCAGCAGAAGGAAGCCGAGGGCGTAGAAGCGCGTTTCAACAGAATACATCAGGGAAGACCGCGGCATTTCAAAATCAGAGCAAGCAGACATGGTACAACGTCAGATTGAGTTAGTCTTTAGTGCTGGTTTCCACAAGAAAACAATTTTGCTGGGTGAGTGCACTTAACAGTGAAGATCTATGAGGGGGTTCAGGGCAGATACAGCAGAGAGCCGGCCTTTCAGAATCCGATTAGATGGATCCTGTTTCCAAGTGAGATGCTTGGCAAAACTGGACTGATGATCAGGTGGATTAGTGTTGGACGTGACCAGGGTCTCACTGAGACTGCGTTTCCCAAGGGAGGTCTGCACGCAGGGGACCTCAGGGGCGCTGTGTGTGTATGTGTGTGTGCACGCGCGTCTGGGGAGGGAAGGTCCATGGTCTAAGAAGTCAGGAAAGCAGGCATACCACGCACTCTTGGAAAAAGTCACGACGCCCAGCAGCATGTTACAGGCTTTGAGACACACCGCTGTGTAGGGAATTGGTGACTATGTTCAGCCCACGAACTTTTCCTTCCATACCTGGTGACACCACAGCGAATGGGGACTGCACAGGACATTCTGGACAGGCTGTGTGCTGCGCGGCTTTTGGGTTGACGTGAACAACACCCGGGGAACCTGGGTTTCCCTCAAAGCACATCAGGTCCTCCTTGTACAAACACACACTTCAGCATCATTAAAAAGCGGCAGTCTTTGCATTATAACCAGACGTTCTCAAGAGTATGAGTGAGCTTACAAAATTCACGTTTGGCAGGAAAACCATAGTCTAAAGATATCCTGTTCACTCAACAACGTTAAGAAAAATTTCAGCAGAGCAAATTTGTTGCCTGTTTTGATCAGAAGAGAAGTGAGAGATGTCCTGCTACTGGTCACGGCGGGCTCTCTGCTCCCGTCACGGACTTAGGTGGGCCGTGTGTGGTGTCTCTGTGTAAGTTCCTTTTATTAATCATTGTACAAAATAATAATCATCTTGGCATTCAACAGAAGAGAAGTTACTATATCCAAATACTTAATATTATAACATTACTCAAAGTTCTACTTTTATAACAAGGCTTTTTGAAAGGGGAAAGCTTTGGAAAAATTTTAGAAAGAAAGTTATGATTTATTAGAGTACAGGTTCCAAAACACGTTTTTAGAAAAATATAAAGTGCCCAAATACCAAGTTACACAGGTGACAGAGACCTCCTGGAGCCAAGTGAAGCATTCACGAAGAAATATTTAAAAGCAGTCTAGGTACATATTTACACCAGGTAAGTAAAAGGAAAACCATCTTTCTTGGCTTTGACATTACTCTATGAAAAAAGGACGTCAAACCAGACAGCCCACAATCAGGGTTCTCAGCACACTCTGCCGTTTCTTAGTAATGTGCCTCATCAGTATTGACCCCCCACTTCCTCATTTTCCCCTTTAAAGCAGAGTAGTGTAAAACCCCCATGTCAGGCAGGCTGGGCGCTGTGAGTGATCACAATTTCAAAGGCAAACCCAATATTGTTGGACTTGAGCTTTGATGAGGAACGTGGACACTGGGCAACAACCAATTCAGGCTGGAAGCAGCGGGCCGGCCCCCTCTCCACTTCTCTCTAATGCTACTAAGTGTCTTAGGGTGGAGTCCCTAAAGCTCGGTCATCCCAGGGTTTCTAAAGAATCAACGGGAGGCAGGCATCAGATGTGGTGTGAAAATACTGCATGCAGATGAACACAAGCAGAGGGGAGGGCCTGGGTCCCCGCCCCCTAAAGCCTCATTCACTAGATCAACTTGGGTTCTTTCAAACTCACAGAGCAAAGTAATGAGGCCCTGGCCCCAGACGTGGGTTACCTGGACAGGTAAACTGCAAGACGACCCTGCTAGAGACCCGGCAGGCTGGGGGGGGTCCCCAGAGCTGCACACGGGGGTATGGGGCGGCCTTCACTGCTCAGTCACATGGGAAGGAAGCCGGTGGGTCCGAGTCAGAGGGTGGACCTGCCCCGCGGATCTGGAGCTTTCACAGCCACAGTGACCCGAGAAAGCAGACCACACTCCTCGTCTTTCCCACCCGCCTTAACATTCTTCCAGTGCAAGACCTGTTTCTCTCTGCCCTGCCACGTTCAGAAAGGACCTGACGGTCGTCTCAGGAATGATGGGGAGGGGGCGCGGGAGACCTCCTTTCTTTTCTTTTTTTCATTTTTAAGGTTCATTACTTCTGGTTATAAAAGTGAAATCTCAATTTTAGGTCTTTGGAGACCCTAAAGTATAATTTCAAAAAGCAAACATTTTAACATCAGATTGTACTTCTTACTATAAAGAGAACTCATCACTGATTTAAGATCTATTTGCGATAGTATAGTTTTAAAATGAAAAAAAAGTTCTTTAAAGGGGTAATAGTAAACATGGAAAAACCCACCACCAAGGCCATTACTATGCACTTTCTCAAAGAATCTCATGTAATAAAGTGAAAAGTAATGAGTCATAGAGATAGGAGCGTAAATCTAGGAGAAAAACTCATTCTCCTACTTCAAATACAGAAAAAGAAGCCCAAAAATCTGTTTCACATATTAGAAAAAATAAATGCAAATGATTCTGATTACCATTAGTTTGTTAATCTCTAAGATGCGGCAGGAACCACTTAGTGTCAACTCTGAGTAAGCAACTAAATTCAGGCTACAAAGGCTAACAGCCCTGACTCGGGACTGCACACGCCCAGAAAGATCAGAAAGAAACTATTGCAAACTTATAACCCCACCTTCCCAGCAAAGGAAATGTTCAGAGACAAATGTAAGACAGACAGAATGAAGAGTGAATAAAAAAAAAGAAAAAAGATGAGAAGAGAGTTGACGGTGAAACCTCATGAAGACAGAATGTCATAAACTGTCACCACAGGACAAGCAGACAAGCCATGCCACTGGACACAGTGCCCTTCAGAGACTTCACTAGTGTAGGCGGAGAGCAACATCGTCTTTGCGGCTGGAGGAGAGCACAGGCTGCCGAAGCTCACAGGCGGCACCCAGCACCCGGGCTAAGTGGCTTCCCGCTGGTACGAGTCCAGAGGGATCTGTGGAGACTTCCGGAATCCTGTTCTCTAGCAGCAAAGGTACAATGTCCTCGCCTGGACGCTACTCCGGGCTCTCTTTCTTTGCACTATAAATGTTCTGCACCGTCTCGTACACAGACTCCAGATCCTCCGGGTAGCGGAGCTCTAGCTCCGCGTTCGGGATGTAGTGCGTGCCCGTGAACTCTGAGAAATAGCGTCCGACATCGGGGTGCGAGATTTCTTGAGGCTCCACATTATACTCCAAGTTTTCTGTTGATAAAGAGGCACATTCTCGTTAAGATGGACTTTCCTGAGGCATCTTTTATCCAGAGAACCTCCTAGCAACCGTGTTCAGTAGCACGTCTGAGGTGGAGTTAAAGGAAAGACGGGGCTATGGAATGTGGAGGGGCTAACAGCAAAGAGGCAGCAGGTGGCAACCGGGGGACAGAGGGGTGGTGGCACAGGGCCCCCAGCAGCTCCACACCAACAGGAGTACTTTCCTATTCTCCAGCGATGCTCCAGCGGTCTCCCGGGGACTGGCAAACCAGAGAGTCACCACGGTCCTCCGACCTGATCGGACACAAACACACGGACAAGGGCATCCTAGCCTGCTCCGCTTCCACTGGCACCGAGCTGCCTAAGCCTCCACATCACCGATGACCAGTCTCGACCTGCCAGCCTCGTCCTCTAACATGGACTCCTCCCACACAGGCCACACTGCCCACCCCGTCCCCCCTTCCAATGCCAGCCATGTGCCTCCGCCCCCAAAAGGCCAGGGCCTCGCAGGGAGGTGGGAGGCCAGCAGGAGTAGCACCCCTAGCCGATCCATGCATGTGGGTATGGCATCTCTATCCTCTCCTAGGAAATCTCCACACCCTGTTCTCTACTTCATGGCCAGAGGAAGAAATAAAAAGATTACTTTAAAAAGTAATAACAAAAAGGGTGATTGTACAGGCAAGGTATTTTAAAAGCCTCAAATCCTTACAGATGGCTTCTCCCCAAAAACTATTTGGAAAACGGCTCTGCATCGGCCCAATGAGAGGACGGTGTGTGTGATCCTTCCTCACCGGCCCAAGACTGGGTGTGGCCCCCCCACCAGGAAGGAGCGGGCGCCCTTCAGCTCTGACTGTGGTCTGGTACACTCTCGGTCCCCACCAGTACGAAGCCACACTATGCATAGCCTACCACTGGAATTAACTCAGGAGAGACTCTGCACACGCCTGGCCGACGGCTAACTCACACCCACCGCGCAGTGCATCACCCCAAACATCCTGAAACGCACCCAGGCCACGGGGTGCCCCACCCAGAGGCACTGCCTCCCCTGGGTGCACAGAATAGCCACGAGGCGGCTGTCCCAGCATCACGTCTGAGGCACCCACTGCAGGTCACTGTGTACAGGATGGCACAACATTCGGCGGAATGCTCAGCAGCTGGAGAACAGGCACATGCTGCAGAGACCCCACGGAGGGGCTGGGAGTGCAGACAAATACCCTGAGAATGAGCCTGGGGCCATGGGGCAGAGCTCCGCCTTCTAACCGGGCTCTCTGAAACTGGGCACTTAGTTGCTGTCATTGGAAAATGCAGTAAATGTAAAAAACATAAAAAAAAGAAAGTACGTTTCCAAATGGCACTGGCAGCGAAGACGCCCTTTACTGAAGGATGGAACTGCCAGGTCAGAGATTTTCACCATTTAAAAGAGAGCACCAAACTCCCCTCTGCACCAGCTGAAATTGGATACTTCAGCCCTCACATCAGGCATCCTCGCACACGTGCCAGTGTGCGCAGACCGCCACTGACTGGGTGTGTGTGTGTGTGTGGCGGGGGGGGGGGGTATTGTAGAAACTTTAGTTTGCAAATGTAGGACAAATTACAGAAACGGAAGCTCACATTTGGTGAGGGTACACATATACCAAGTATTGTACGAGGTGCTTTATCCTTATATACAGAACATATGTTAAGAACTGATGTCCATGGCACAGATCAATGCCTCATTTCAATACCGGCAGCTGACTGAAGCTCAGAGCACGGGTGATACTCATTTCCCCCAGCAGCAGAGAGGAGATGCCGCCCCCTACCTGGGGCAGATTGCTGCAGCCTGCCCCCTAGTGGAGAACATGATAAACACGCCAGATGCCGTCTCCCTCCATTAGGATTTAGGTGCAGTCTAACACATTGTTGGGAAAATTCCCTGGTGAAGAATAAAACTATTGGAAGATATCGTGCATGCAAGTGGTTTAAATCTACCCTCTGTCTCTACAGAGGTTTAAATCTACCCTCTGTCTCTACAGAGAACTAACAATTAGAAGAGTATTCATTACTTGGGTTCTACCCAGGTGGTTATGGAGCCAAAGTCTGAAAATTTAGATCAAGAAATAGTTGTAAAACAAAATAATTTAATGTAAATAAGTTAACCCAGAAATGCTAAAAAACATTTAAATAAGTGTTTTTTTAAAATTAGCCTCTCAAGGTCTCTCCTACTGGCTAAATATGGGCCAATTTGAGCAAAAAGAAAAAAATCATTCCAAATGATTGTAACACATCGACTAAATAAAAATCCAGGAATCTGCCTGACCTGTGGTGGCGTAGTGGATAAAGCATCGACCTGGAACGCTGAGGTCTCTGGTTCAAAACCCTGCACTTGTCTGGTCAAGGCACATATGGGAGTTGATGCTTCCTGCTCCTCCCCCCTTTCTCTCTCTCTCTCTCCCCCCTCTTTAAAAGAAAGAAATAAATAAAAATTTAAAAAAAAATCCAGGAATCTATGGGAGGAAGAAGGAGAGGTGGAGGTGGAGGTGGAGGTGGAGAGGGAAATGGGGAGGGGGGAAGGGGGATGGGAGGGGTGAGAGAGAAGAAAGACAGCAGTGGGGAGGGGAGAGGCAGAAGGTATGGCAGGGGAGAAAAGCTCTCATTTACAGAAGTGGAAGCAATAACAGCCTTGGAAAATCATCAATTTGCAATGCTCGCGTAATCACTTAAGCAAGGTGATTCAATAGCTGCTCACACCAGCATAAGGAGAAAGGTCACTGGGGAAGATGCCACAGTGTGACTCCACAAGTTTCTCGTTAATTACAAAAGGAAAAATGTCCCTTACAGTGAATCATTATCTTAGCCAAGTGACCAGAATCTGCCCACTGACAATGGACAGCGAGCCCTGCAGGCCTCAGGACGAGAGGCGACGTGACCCACTCGGCATCTGATGATGAGTATCCCTGCCAGAAATGCTGCCCTGATCTGATCACGCCTCGGACTTAACACCCAGTTTACAGACAACACACAGATAAGCAAACAGTATGACCAATCCAGAAAGTTAGACAGAATACAGGATAACCAGCTGGAGTCTTCAAAAAGTCAGTCTTGTGAACAAAGAAAAAAAATGAGGAACAAGGAACTGTTTTTCTCCTTAGAGACTCAGGAGATACAACAACCAAATACAGTGCATAAATCCTGGTTGGATCACAATGTAAAAATGAACACACACACACCACTACAAAGGCTATTCTGTGACAGCTGGCAACTCTGAATGACTGAATATTAGATATTATAAACTAATTTCTATTTGTCAGGTGCAATGCTGTAACTGGAAATGCAGTGAAATGTCCTTATTCTTACTACATGTATGATTGAGTGCTTAAGTCATGGATGTATTAAAGTTGTTAAAATTAATGTTGGCCCCTCGCTCACACACTATTTGAACATACCTCCTTGTTTGCACCTCTGTTTACAAACCTCTCCCTGTGGCGGGGATTTCCTCCCTCTGCCAGATGTAAGCATCGTCTGCAATGACCCGCGTTCCAGGGACCCATCCGAGAACAGGGCAGACTTGCTCAGCTCACAGAGCTTACGATGGAGCAAGGGGACCCGATCAATGGGGAATACTGGAAGTGAAGGTGTCATGACTCAGAAGGGGAGGTACTCAGGAGTGCAGAGCAGGGACAGATGACCAAACGTGAGGGCAGTGGGGGAAGCCCATAAGGGACAACCAGCTGGGTGAAGACCTGAGGGAGTGATAATCTCAGGAAACCAGCTAACTGGCTGGTGTAGACAGTGAGCTGGCTAGGAACAGTGACAAGCTGTGAGAGGGTCTGCGTCACCTCTGGGCCAGGCCGATCGAGTCAGCCAGGACACTCCTGACAGGCAGAAGCAGCAGCAAGTGGAGGTTTCTCCAGCTGCTAGGAAAACGCCCCGTGGGGGACAAGCCTGCAGGTGGGCGCCAGCTAGGAAGTTAGTGCAATTTAGGCAAGAAGTGTTTGTGGCACGGAGAGGGGTGGGGAGACAGGGATGGAAAAAGCAGATGCAGGTATGAGACGCACTTAGGAGACAGAACTGGTGTGATTTGGTGGACACATGAGGGGATGGGCAGAGAAGTTAGAGATGGGGCCCAGGTGGCACCATGCTGGGGTGGGGATGAGAAGTGGCACAATGCGTTCAGTTAAGAGCATCTGAGCTACCAGGAGAACCCCTGCGTGCAGAGTTCGGGGGTGGGGTGGGCTGCAGTGTGTGCTTGGGCCCAGAGGAGAGCCTGGGATGGACACAAGGCTCTGGGTATGGTGAGCATGTGTGTAAACAGTTAACCAGACCACAGAGGGAAGGGGGTGACACCAGGGAGCCCTACATGTCACACCAGACCCCCCTGGGGGACCTGACGGGGCTCCTCTCCAGCTCTGCAGGACATAGCCAGCACCCAGCCGGCATGCCAGATGCCCAGAGAACACTGCCAGGGCCCACAGAACCTCTAGCAGAAAAAAGTAGACAGCTACCACAGGGTAAGATTGGATGTTAAGAATTTTCTAAAAGCCTCAGAATTTAAAATGTGAAAAGGCGAGCTGCTAACAGTGCCCACAATCACTTAGTTCAATCTCAGTTTTAGAGACTGTAAAACTGACAATCAGAAGTTACTTTTTTACAGTCACTGTAGTAGTGACTCTAAGCCTTGCAATGCATGTTTACCTAAGATACGATCAGAGATGAATTCCTGACTCGTCACTGTGGACACTGAACAAATGCAGAACACCTAAAGCCAAATGCTCTTCCACTTACTCTAAAAAGCCCATTTTAAGTTAACATAGATGTTTCTAGAAACTCCAAATATCAAATATTGAAAGTCTGCAGATCCACCCTATATAACGGGCAAGGAAGGCACAAGGAGAAGCCAGGTGCTGGCCCATAGTGTTGGTCACAAAACAACTGCCTTTATCACTGTGACACTCCCTGTGACGTATGGTGTGAATGCTTACCAAGTGATGGTGTGTGTGTGTGGGGGGGGAGGGGGGTCAAGTCCACAAATCACTCATTTTTAAATCATGTTGATTTTTAGAAATTATTAGTATGATTTGTCACAGCTTCAGAAATTAAGTCAACATCAGAACCTTGGTCTGACAGGGAGGGACACATCACCCCTCCTAGAATTTCATCACTAGATGGACAGAGCTTAACACCTGTGGTTTCAATAAACAGAATTCCTCTATATGTGGTCCTCTCTGTTTCTGATGAATCAACAATAATTCCTATGAACTTTTTTTAGTCTTTCTGATATTTCTGAAATTTTTATATGCCTAATATTTCAAATGAGGCGTTTATCTTAAGTAACACTGAACTGGGTCAAACGCGCTCTAGGTCACACAGAGAGGTGCAGCATGACGGTCCTGGATGAGGCCCTGCCATGCTGCCCGGGCTCGGACACACACTGTGGGTGAAAACACGGACGGCGCCATGCGCACCCGGTTCCCGGGTACAGCGTATGAGGGCAATGGAAGCGGGAGCCCTCAAGGGGGTGGGCCACAGCAGTGCACGCCGGCGCTTGCGCTCCCTGTTAATAACCGAGGACTGTGACGCCTCCGCGGGCAGCCGCGCAGCAAGTCCGGCCCACTACGCGGAGGAACACAGGAGAGGGAGACTCACAGAGAGGGCCTTTCTGCCCCTGCCCTGCCTCCATGGGCTCCATCTGTCGGTCCCAGGGGTGCCTGGCGAGCACTTGTCAGGGCTGGCAGAGGCCCACCTACCCCCACCCCCACCCCCAGCAGAGCCAGTGCTGCGGGCCGCAATGGTGTGTGTGGGGGGGAGCACAGGAGGGTGCTAGAGTAGCTCCCCCAATCGTGTCCCCTCCACGCCCTCCAGTTCAAGCATGGAGGTACAGGCAGGACAATTATATTATACCTTAGCTCTAGTCACCTTTTTACTTGTAGATGTTTGAAATTGCCAGAATAACAATGGGCAAAATAACCTGGGCGGTAAGGGCAGGGCCAAGCTGACCCTCCTTACCTGGAGGAAGCCGGTGGCAGTGCCTGGGAAGTAGGCACTGAGATTTGATTGGCAAAGGCAATGGCCAATCAGAACAGAGGTCAGCAGCAACACTAGAAGAAGGTCCTAGCTGAGGTGGTGACTGGAATAGGGGCAGGGGCTAGGGCGACTTGGTGGACCCTGACTACAGCCTGTGGTCTGACTCCACCAGAGCATACTACCCATGTTTGTTAGCTATATATCAGCTCCAATGAGGTGAGCTATGGGAAACTGATGACTGTCCCCACAGGGCCTGAGTGCTCAAATGTGTGTTTAAAACACGCCCAGGTATCACTGAAGGTACAGACAAGAACAAGTCACTTACCTTGGGCTGCGTATCTGCAAGAACCATCCTCCACCAGAACGTTATAGAAAGGCTGATGGTGGCCATGAGGCAGGCTGTGGACATTCATGTTTCGAATCCACTCGTGTCCCATCATACAGGTGGGGTCCCAACCATAGATCACACAGTTATAGCCATACCTAATTAACATAAAAGCAAGGGCAAATCAACTCTCGAATCCAGGCAACTGTGAAATACACACAGGATGGCTTGGCTTCTCTGAAGCTCCCATTCTCACAAATGAACCTGCTTTTGCTCTGTGTGAGTCACTTTCTGGGACACCCCACTCCTCTTTATAAACCCCTCTTATTTTTCTGTCTGGCACTTCCATTAGAAAAGAGCCAAGTTTTTGACAGAGTGATGGGACAACTGGTTATCAAAATGGAAAAAGGTATCGAGACCCAGACCTGACAATGCACAACACTGGTTCTTAGCGGGACCCAGATGTAAAGTGCAGAACTTTAAATTTCAAGCTAGCTTTGTGACAGTCAGAACAGTAAACAATTTCTTAAACAAGGTACTAAAAATACAATCCATGCAAGAAGAGACTGATCAATCTGACAGCATTAAAGGACCCTGGTTCAACAAACATCTGTCTGTCCATCTGTCTGTCCATCCATCCACCTACCTACCTACCTACCTATCTGTTGAGGAATTGTTTATTTTTTCTTAGCTCTGACAACAGGAAGGTAAATGTATCTTTAACAAAAGAGAGGGCGCTCACCTTTCAGAGCTACACTGAAATGACTACAGAGGAAATGGCACCTGGTCTCTGCGTCCCGGGAGGAGGAGGGAAGGGTGTGCGGAGAGGGAACAATGAGGCCGACCCTACTCTGACCACTGAGGCTGACATGGGAGCATCGCCTGGTTCATTCTAGTCACCTTTTTATTCGTAGATGTTTGGAATCGCCAGAATAAATAAAAACAGAAACAACAGAAGAATGACAACATGAGCTGAAACCTGGGAAAGACATTTGGAACTCAGGTGCACACAGAGACTGAGGATGTACACAGAGAAAGACACACACAGGTCGGAAGCGAAATATGAGAAGGGCATTTAATACAGGGAAACCTGAAATGCCAGCAAACCTCAGGAAAGAACCTCAATCTGTGTAGTAATCAGGGAAACGCAAATTAAAACCACAATGAAACATCACTTGCCATTTACGACCTAAGTGCAATTTTAAAGGTCTGGCAATAACACACGTTGGCAAGAATGGGAACTGTCAGCTCCCAGCCGGCTGGTGGGATATAAATTAGGACAATCACTTTGGGCACAATTTAATTTTGTCTAGCAAACTGACTGTGAGCATCCTCAATGACCCAGTGAGTCCCTTCCTGCAACTTAAATCCACGGGGCTCAGGAGGAAGAGGAGAGACGGAGGACAAGAGGACAGGAGAGACCAGCTCTATCCAAGGACAGTGAGGACATCAGCTCTATCCAGCAGCTTCCATCCCCCCGCCAGAAGGGTCAAACACCTAAAGGTCGCTGAAAACAGAAGACCTCCCAGTCAGGAAAGCGAGTCCCTGCTTAAAAAGCAAAAAAGTTAATGATTAGGTTCAGCTGGCGGCCTTCCTGCGGTGGGACTGCGCGGTCACTGCTTGGCGTCCATCAGGTCCCCTTCAAGAGCTTCGCTGCCGCTGCTCATAGGCTCTCAGCGTCCTCGGCAGCCACGGTGGGGCGCACGCCATGGGCACTCACCTCTTGTGCTTCATAATGAGCCCAATGGAGTAGCAAACATCCCTGTGCTTCTCATCGGAGCGGAGTTTCACCTCCACGCCAATGTCCTCCTTTTTGCGCTCAATGTGCTCCAGAGTGTGCTGCACCAAATAACCCACGGCCCCGTGCTGCCCGGGGTCCAGGGTTTGGATGTGCTGGAGGATGTCAAGCACCTTCAAGACGAGACAAAAAGACTAGGTGATAATATTTTTAGTTAGGCCTTTTCCCTTTTGCCGTGTTGGGATTTAGCCCTACCTAACCTGCAAGGTGAGCCCTAAGGACGGCCTGGGTCCCCAAACCAATGGAACTCTCCCAAGGGTCTTAGGATTTTGTGTGGGCTTCAATCTTTTACACACAGAAAGGGAACAGTTTAAGTCTCCTTGTGCTCATGGTTGGGAAAATAAATGCTAAGCTGCTTCAATCAAGAGAATGTCAGACAGAGCTGCCTCAGTGCTGGGGAATGCAGAAGGGGTCACAAAGAAGCCACCAAAGGGACGCAGGTTAGTTTCTGATGTTATACTTAAAGAACAAAGGTGTGTACCGGGATTCTGAAATCCTGCCGGTCATTTCCATTACTTTAACCCACAACAAAATTTCATACTCAAGTGGGTAGAGAGTAACCATATCCCCATGGGCTTTAAGTGACTAGCTGGTAGAAGAACTCAAGGTTACATTCTTCCTATTATACCCGGGCTTCCAGGGAAAATACAAATTCTGATAAAGTTACTACCTGCATGCAGGTGCAAATGCACACACATATACATACACACACAATTACAGCCTTTAGCAGAGGGTTTCTGATGTATTTCCTCTGTAAACAGGATCTTTCCCTATGTACTGAGTCCTAAGACAAAGCAACCTAGATGCTAGTCCCAGATCTGTCAAAATAGCTGTGTTCACCTTCGAATTTGTTTATTCACTTATCAAGTGATAACTAATAAAGGACCTGTTTCCTTTCATATTTTGAACCTGTCAACGTGTCGTGAAAAGCACCATTTGATGCCACGCAGGGTATTACTGTTCTGGTACCCATTTCCCCTTCCAGACCAAGATCTGCGGGTCTCAATAGTAACTAAATACCGATTCTTCACTGGTCACTGAGCCAAGCCCATCACTGTCCTTCATTTAATCCTCCCAACTTGAGTGTCAGCAACAATCATGGCCAGGAGGGGAAACGGGCGTAGGGAAGGTAAGTGACTCGCCTGAGGTCCCGGGGTATGAATACTTGAAGTGAGGATGAGACCCGGGCTAATTCTAAAACCCCAGGCCTCACTCCCATACCAAAGCAAGAGTAGGAGTGTTTTAACAGCTATAAAAATGTTCAAACACTTAAAAATGGGCAGAATAGTAGTACCTCAAACCCAGCTTCAGCCACTGTCAGCTAAGCGCCAACACCTCCCCGCACCCCCCTCCAATAGAGGACCTTTAACTTTGGAGACACTAACAACCTTTATCTTCCTGTAGCGAACAGCAGGGGTCTGACAGTAAGCTCCCACTCACTGGGCTTGTGCAATGCATTGCTTTCCTCCCTTCTGCAGTCCCAACCAGTTCCTGACTAGACTTCCCTCCTTCCCAGCAGCCCCGCCCACCAGAGCAGGAAATAGGCCGAACTGGGAATCCTCAGGCCACAAAGGGATCCTCAAACTTACAGGATCACAGGAGGAGATGGGGGGACCAGGGACAATCACCGCATCCTTCCCTTGATGTGTGGATGACAGGGTGAAGGGACAGCAGAAACGGAGGCGATCTAGGGATCTGGGCCTTGTTACCTTAGGACAGTGCTGACAGCTAGGTTCCATGCCGGGTCCAAACCAATATCTAGGCCTAGAGTCCCGAGTCCACAACTTTTGGGATAGAGATCTTGGAAGAGAGGGGTCCATCACTCATGACTGGCAAACGTTTTTTGTCAAGGGCCAGAGAGGCAATACTTCAGGCTCTATAGGCCACCTGGTCCCTGACCCAGCCAGTAGGCATGTCCATGTGCAAACACAACTAGGCGCCTCGGGCCCACAGGACACTGGGCCCCTTGCTGCAGGTTCCTTGAGGCCCGCTCTGAAGGTCCTGGCTCCATCCCCTGGATGTCCCCTGTCCGTGGGCTCTTCTACTTTGGGGGCTTCTACCACCAGATGCTAACGTTGGAGCCCTGCCAAATGCTCTAGGACAGTGGCACTTGGCTCCAGGTTCTATCAAATCCAACATACCCCAGACTGACACCCTCCCCCACCCTGAAACAGGTCTTTTCTCCAAACACCCGCTTTTCATGTGGCCAAATAGTCGCTGGGAACTATCCTCTTTGAGCATTCTCCCTTATTTGCAGCTAATGAAGCTCTGTCACTTCTTCCTCATTCTAATGAAAACTTCTGAGCACCTGCTGTGTGGCAGTCACTGCGCCAACAACACAACAAACAGCTCCAGTAAAGAACAGAGCCGCTTGGGACTGCATCTTTACAGAGCACGGCCACGTGGGGAAGTGACACAGAGCTGTGTGAAAGGCAGCTGGGGCCACGCAACAAGGATCTGGTCCCATGCAGAGGGGCCCGGGGAGGGGCTTCAGAGGCACAAGGGAGCCAGTAGAGGGTGTTCCAGGGAGGGGTGCAGGACATGCCAAGAACTGACACAAAGAACAGGAACAAATGGAGGGCGTGACCACGGCAGCAGAGTACAAAAGGGGCCACTGAGCGAGACGAGAGAGCTAGGGCAAGGAGGGCCAGGCCACCGAGATTCTCTTAGGCCACACCAAAAAGAGCGCTTGATCTCAGGACAGCGGGGAGCCACCCGGAGGGTTCTGAGCAGTGAAAGGAACTAAGTGACATTTTATTGAGGTTTTGAGGTTGTTCTGGCTACGGCATATAAAACAGGTCGAGGGTCTAAGAGAAGAGGAAGGCGACCATGCAGGAGGCCTAGGTCATCATCTAGGAGACAGAGCCATGTATAGGTGAGGAGGGGACAGCAGGGAGAACTGGTCTGCAGACCAGGGCCCCAGCAGAGAGCAAAGCCTGGGGAGCTGTCAGTCCAGAGATGGGGCTGAAGCAAAAGCAGGTAAGATCAGCTCAGGGTCAGTGCAGAGCGAATAGAAGTCTAGAAACAAGTGGAGGGGCTAGCAAGGAGCTAGCAAGAGCCTGAGAATTGAGAACCAGAGACAAAGAGAAACAGAGTGTACTGAGCAGGGAGTGGCCCCCAGCGATGGGAAAGATACAGAAAAACAAGTATCTGCTGGAGTTGGCAGCAAAAAAGTGATTTATCAAAAAGGGGTCATTGGCCTCGTTGGCAAGTACAGCTCCGGGGGCTGGGGTGGGGGGGTGAGAGCAGATCCCTGTGTTCTGAGGTCTGTGTGGGAGGTGAGGCAGGCAGCTAGGCCCGCATGGCCGTCCAGCAGATCAGAGCCACCAGGGGAGGAGAGAGATAAGGAGGTCTCCGCAGGGAAATGCCAGCTATTGTGGGAGTGCTTTGTTTTTTCCCCCAAAGATGAGAGACTTGAGTGTGTTGAATGCTGACAGCAGACAAAGAAGTAGAGTTGAGAAAATAAGAGAATAAAGGAGAATTTAGCAATCCAAGTATAAACAGGAGAGTTGGACACAGAGCACAGCATGTTCGCCTTGGACAAATGGAGCAACATTTTTTCCACCGCAATGTTGAGAAACAGGAAAGGTCAGAGTAGGGGTGCCGGTCTGGCCGCAGGGAGGACATGACCGTCTGTCAGCTTCTTTGGAAACAATCTTGCCTTAGCCCACTGTCCCAGGGTTGGCAGTGATGCCTGTGGGTGGTCTCGGGTGTCACCCATGTCTGTGTAAAGGCCTCAGCAAGTTCCCAACTTCTCAGTGCCGCAGCTTTATTATTTGTAAAAAGCAAAAAAAAAAAAAAAAAGGTATGCACCCTACAGGGTTGGAAGATGTTGGATAAGCATTGGATAAATGTTAGTGGCTTTAAGACTTGACCATCCTACACTCCGTTTCCATCACAGCCACAATAACCCTGGGTTACTATGACAGTGACCAAGAGGACTGGCTCTTCCTGGTTGAATTCAACTAAAAACAAACTGACCTCTGGTCCTCCCAGGTTAGGATGTTTCCTTTCACTTAAGAAGGTCAAACAGATACCAAGCCCTCCACAAACAGATGTCATGCCCCGAAAATGGCTAAGATCCACAGACGCATACATGCACACACTCAGGTACAAGGACCCTTGTCAGCCGAGCCCGCTGCGGACACCGAGTCTTCCCCCTTCCTACTGTGCACATGCCGACCTCGCCCACTGCAATTAAGTCACCTACTTTCTGCCTTCTGAAATGCCTTCCCATCCTGTAATGTCTACCTCCAACCCTTCCTCCAGAGGGGTGCCTTTTCTAATGACCTCAGCACCCCCGACTTACTCTTGGGGAGCTCTACTGGTTCCCGTCACTGCCCAGGGAGGCGGCTCCCTGGCTACAGCCACCTGCAAGGGGGTCCCAGTGCATTGGGAATGAGCCACTTTCCATTCCTGATCTCTGAATGAGGGGAGCACCCACATAAATGGTCATCACAAGGACAAATGTTCTGCATCTAACAGATCTGGAACGTGTTTCAGTGACATCTGCTTGGCAGCAAGGCAACCGTGGCCATCCCGAGGACACTGAGGCACATCCTCAGGATCAGCACGTGAGCACTACCCTGCACTGGTCGTGGAGGGTAAGGCCAGAGCTGCTGCAGACCCTCCCCCACAAAGGAGTATGAGCCTCATCCCTTCTAAGGCTCACGTGTAATTCAAGTACAGAATTCATTTATCAAATATCTTGCTTTAAAAAGACCTCTGCATTTTACAAAGTATCCTGAAATTCCTTAACTAAAGTAAAAAGTGGCACAAATTATGTATATCCAAGTACCAAAAATAAATAAAATAAGCTATGAGATCCTGCACAACAGGATTTACGGAGGTTCAGAGAAGGGGGTGGTGACTGTGATGAGTCGAGATTTAACGTTAACTCTTCCACCAGACCACATGCCTTTGTTCCCTGCACCACAAAGGACATCTTTTCTTAAGATAGGAGTCTAGAAATTTTCTTACTGATGTGTCCTTTTTTAAGAATTATTTTAGATCTCTGAGGTTATGAGTAACTGAGACAACTTAAACCTAAGCAATGTCAAGTCATTTAGACAATTTACTTTCTCAAGAAGATTTTCACTGCTCTCTAGTAACACGAGCAGATGACTGACTATATGGGGATGCCTCAGCGCTCAAGACTCTCAGCACTGTTCTAGTACACCCTGGACTAGTAACACAGTTCCCCCAGAAAAGCGGGGACGTGGAGCCGCGTGCAGCTGCGCCGGCTCTGGGACACACACCTGGCCCTGACAGCCGCCGTGCTCACAGCCCGCCTGGAACACGCTGCCCTCCCACACGGCAGCCTTTTTGAAGAGCCTGCCACTGGCCAGGGCGGCCATGACACCACTGGGAGACCCGTGGGGAGCAGTGTCCAAGTCAAGCGGTGTTTTAAAGGCGTGACAGGCCCTGAGTTGGCCCCACAGCCAGACGTGAGCACAGCTAACACCTGACTTCCCTACGTCCAGCAGGGGCGTTGCTAGCAGCACAGGGGGCGGCTGTGCAATTTAGGTCTGCCGCCCTTTGCTGAGTCAGGGTGACTGGGGGAAATTCATCTTAGGGGCAGCAGGAGGTGACCGGCAGGGCAGAGGTCCCGTGGTTCTGGACACTTAGGCACTGACCACATAGGGAATGGGCAACTCCTATAAGTATAATCAGTTTTTAGTCAAGTAAAAGGAGACAAAAAATTTTTGAATGATGGGTCTGAGAGACTTGAACAGATCTGTTTATCCTCCGTGTTAATGGGAGGATAAACCTGTAAGAGCCGTCCTTCAAGCTAGGATGTCCCTCTCTAAGGCAAGTGCGAAGCATCAAAGTTCAATAATTACCTTCTCCGGCCAGATTCCCAGGTGGAAGTAGAGCCTGGCTTGGAGGAGGAGGAGCTGCACCTGGTCCGGGTACATCGCCAAATACAGGTCCAGTGAGTCTCGCAGAAGCTGATAGGACTGGTCGATGCCTTCCCTACAGGGGGAGAAACCTGCGTCTTACCCCGTGTGCTTCTGAGGAAGACTTCTTTTGCAAGGCATAGGTTTTAGAAATAATCGACGCAAGCCCCATACATTTTGTGATTTTGATACGTCCTCTCTGTTCAGCAAATAGTTACAATGGTCTTAAACATGCACACACGCACGCATGCACACACACAAGAACTAAAAATTGTGTACCCCACTTTGCTGATAGGCATAAGCTAAAATCGTGAGCCTTTTCCGTATGCAGTCACCTCAATAATACCATATATAATTAAAAATGAATTTTGAATTGGCAGAGCAGAAAATGTTCTGTGATACTCTAATGGGAGACACGTCATCAAATATTTATTAAAACCCAGAGAACGAACACACAACACCCAGAGTGAACCTGAATGTCTGAACTAACTCTGGACTTCCGGTGATTAGATATGTCAGTGCAGGCTCATCAATCGTAACAAATGTACCATTTCAGTGCAGGATGTTGATGTGGGAGAGGCTGAGTGTGCCTGGAGGCAGTGGGGAGGTCTATGGGAACTCTGTACTTTCTGCTCAGTTTTGCAACAAACCTAAAACTGCACTAAAAAATAAAGTCTACTAAAAGAAAATTCTACTACTAGGCAGGAAACTATTGCTACAATGTGCAGCTTCCTATTTTTCTCTGTAAGACAAATTTCCTTGGACTCAGAAGCTAGATGGGGTCATACTTTTGTTTTTCTTATCTAAGTGACAGAAAGCTAGAAACTAAAAGGTGACAAGCACATGGACATGAGCACATCCTGCCCCTGAGAGAACACCTTTGCCAGTCTCTTGTACTGAAGGCTGCTTTCGGTATTTCTGAAGAGAGCCTGTCCAAGCCTACTGCAGAGACCTTGAAACTCACTTAGCATGTCTTCAACCTGGGGAGCATTACATCACGGGCACCCATTTTTCTCAGGGAGGGTGACAGCTGCAGCTATCTCAGCCGTGCCATGGCTCACTCAGTGCTATGCTGTGTCCCGGGGAGGCTCATTAAGAAAAGTCCCTGTGAGGCAACTCAAGCCTTCAAAGACACGCATGCCACAGAGGCAATGCAGGACCAAGAAAACCTTACCGCTTTCCCAGGCTTAAAAGGTTTCCCACCATTCGCTGGAGCACCTTCTTGACATTGACCACGCCGTACAGCGCCGCTGTCACGTGCTGGCCGATCAAGTATTCACACTCCTTCACCGTCAGCTGCCTGCCCTTCCCAAAGGCATCAATGTAGATGTAGTCAAAGATGTCCAGCTTGGCCCTACACAAGGAACACGTGGAGTCAGCCGAATCTCAGATAAGAGCTGAGCACGTCCATATTTAAACGCACCATTTACAACAGCAACAAAAATTTAAGGTACTAGGAATAACTCTAATAAGATATCAAAGGGTTCGATGAAGAAAATGACAAAATCTTTTTAAGGACATAGAAGATGACTCAAATGTATGGGAGCTGCGTCCACAGACAGAGACTCAGGGAAACGCTAGCGATATTCCTCCTATCAATCAATGAATCCAATCAATGAAGCACTGGTGCCAATCAATATCCACATGGGGGTTTGGAAAAACCCCGCAAACTGATTCTAAATCTGTATTAGAGCAAAAGGCTGCAAACAGCCAAGGCAACTGGAAGAACTCGACAGGGTCTCACCTACCAGGTATCAGGACTAATGACAGAGGTACATGAATAAACAATATGGTGTTGGTGCAGCCACTGGTAAGCAAGGAGGAAGCAGAGAGAGGGCCTCAACCCAGCTGCCGGGCGGACTGCACACTCCCCACTCTTCCCGCCTCTCCCTGGAGCCCGCCCAGCCTTTGATGGCTCTCAATGTCTGTTTCTGCCAGGGACCTGGGGTGCTAACAGATTATTTCACTGCCTGTTTGCACTGTTCACTGTAACCTAAGGAGGAAAAATAATACTGCTGCCACAACTGTACCAGTGAAGTTGCTGTGGGAAGTAATATATGGTAATTGGTGTTTTACGTGCTTTATAATGTGCAGAAATCCTTGGTGGGTTATTATATGGACACTGAAGAATATTTTAGAGATATTTGGAGAAACAGGTTGGATTATTCGGGGAGTGGAAGTTGGTTGAAAAAATCATTTTTTCATTTGGAAAATGGGTACTTGCTCTCCAAAAAAGAAACTACTGAAACATTTTTAGGAACAGATTATATATGAAAGAAAAGGGACCCTGGCCAGTTGGCTCAATGGTAGAGCATCGACCTGGTGTGCAGGAGTCCCGGGTTCGATTCCCGGCCAGGGCACACAGGAGAAGCGCCCATCTGCTTCTCCACCCCTCCCCCTCTCCTTCCTCTCTGTCTCTCTCTTCCCCTCCCGTAGCCAAGGCTCCATTGGAGCAGAGTTTGCCCGGGCGCTGAGGATGGCTCTGTGGCCTCTGCCTCAGGCGCTAGAATGGCTCTGATTGCGGCAGAGCAATGCCCCAAGATGGGCAGAGCATCGCCCCCTGGTGGGCATGCCGGGTGGATCCCGGTCAGGTGCATGCGGGAGTCTGTCTGACTGCCTCCCCATTTCCAACTTTGGAAAAATACAAAAAAAAAAAAAAAAAAAAAAGGGAAGTTTGTGCAAATTATTTAAGGGAAAATACATATGTAAAAAACTTCAAACATTTAAGTGAAAATAACAAATACTTTCAAACTAACTAGTGGAGAGGGAAAGAGGGAGAAAGGAATAAGGAGGAATACCCGAGAAGCTCCAACTGCATATATGTTTTATTTCTTAAATTAGGAAGTAGAAGTACAGAAACTAGTTACATCATTTTTCTATGTATGTGTCAGAAACTCTAATAGGTGTGTAAGGCACTGGGTCATCTCATTTAATCCTCCAAGCCACTTTATGAAAACTGTAGTCCCATTTTACAGAGGAAGAAACTGAGGCTCAGAGAAAGCCAAGCTTTGAACCTAGTCTGATTTCAAGTCTCTGGTACTTTCTATCACAATGCTTATCACTTCACCGAAGGGCATTACAACTAGTCATTAGAAAGAGTTTCAAAGAAAAGGACATAATTAAATAATTTTGCTTCTTTTCTCTGTAAAGGGCACATTTAATAAAAAGATATTCTACCTATCTGATGAACTTGCAGAAATGTTAGCCTATAGCTTAAAAGGAGCTTTATGCCTAATAGAACACCAGGTTTAAAAGAGAGGACAGGCCCTGGCTGGGTGGCTCAATGGATAAAGTGCTGACCTGGTACATCAGAGGTCGTGGGTACAACCCCCTGGGCAGGGCACATACAAGGAAGGATAAATGAGTATACAACTAAACGGAACTAAGTGGTACAACGACTTGATGCTTCTCTCTCCCTTCATCCCCCCTTTCTCTTTCAAATCAGTGGGAAAATTAAAAAAAAAAAAAAAAGCAAAGACAACAAAAAGTCCTTACCCTGGTCTACACAATGCATTTCAGTCATCAACCTTGTCTAAAAGGAGTGAGATGAGAACACAAATATTTGCTTTGCACGTCAATGAAAAATTTGGCTAATCTGGTCTCCCACCCTCATGGGGAAGGAGCGGGAGATTTCATGGAAGAATAGAAAGACTTTCTCTAAGAACTCTTTGATCTGATCTGCTTTGGAACTCTGAGATCCACAGAAGCCGCCCTTGAGCCCCTAGTCCTATTCTTGACACTTCTTGCTTTGAGATAACTGTGTATTGGCATGCAGCTACAAGAAAACAGAAAGACTGGCATGCCCTTCCCCCACACCAGGTTATCAACGTGGACACAGTCCAGAAACAAAACAGTTCCACCACCACCCGGTCCTCCTTTAACCTCTGTCTGGTCACACCCCATCTCAGCACAGTGGGACGAGCTCTGAGGACCCAGCAGGAGAGTCAGGTGGCTCACCCTTCTGCGGCTTGGCACCACCTTAGTAAGAAGTGACTTGGGAAGTTGACAGGTTCCAGGGGGACCCCCAACTGCCGGGCAATTGTCATGTAGAGCAGAGACATGCTGATTGGGATCCCTGTTCTGCGGGTCAAAACCTAAAGAAAGAATAAAAAGCTTTAGCTTACTAGAAATGATGGGCCTTGCTTGCTTCAGGACCCATTTTTATGAGGCACCTACGGTGCGCCAGGCATGTGGCTGGGTTCTGAGGCTCAAGTGGATGAGTATTTTATTTATTCAGACCAGGAGTCTGCAAAGTACAGTCCATGAGGCAATTCTGGCCCACCACCTGTTTTTGTATGGCCCATGTAAGAAGAATTTTAACATTTTTTAATGTTTAACAAAACAGTCAGAAAAATACTATTTCGTGACTCATGAAGATGATGTCAAAGTCAAATTTCCATGTCTAGATATAAAGTTTGACCAGAATGTAGCCACGTTATTTGTTTTTGTTTGTCTGTGCCCCCTCTCCAGTTAAGATGGCAGCACTGAGCAGGGCAGAGAGAGCACACAGCCTGAGGAGCCAAAATAAGCCACTGTCTGGTTACAGAAAAGGTTTGCAGACCTGTGGTTTAAGCCCTCCTTCTTCCAGAAGAGAAGGCCACTTCAAGGAAAGTGTGTAAGACACGGGAAAAAAAAGTACAGTAGCACACAGAGCAACAGAATAGCTATGGAAAAGGGAGTCAAGTAGGAAGCAAGCAAAAACATAAACAGTGATGTAGTGGCCACAGAGTCCCTCCAACCTTCC
Organism: Saccopteryx leptura; assembly: GCF_036850995.1. Classification (NCBI taxonomy): domain Eukaryota; kingdom Metazoa; phylum Chordata; class Mammalia; order Chiroptera; family Emballonuridae; genus Saccopteryx; species Saccopteryx leptura. The sequence continues at coordinate 240,142,716 of NC_089504.1, read as the reverse complement.
TGCAGGCCTGTGCGCAGAGACCGGGTCCGGGTTCAGTCCGGGTTCCTAAGCTACAAACTGACCAACTGAGTCACAGAAATACCTCTTCTAGTCAGGAATTCATCTTGAAGGTTTTCAGAGGATACTTTCTGATGAAACAAAAATCAATATCCTTATATAAAATAGTAAAATATATAAAATATATAAAAATAGTAATATCCTTATAGTAAAGGCAAAAAATGACTTCTAAGCATTGAGTGATGAAAAAAATATAGTAGTTACCCTCAAAAACTGTACAATTTATCAGAGATGAGCTTAATTATTATTTTTAAATATACTCATATTTACCTGATGCATATATAAGTTTAGGGCATTATAGTAATCCATTCGGTTCCCCTTGAACTTCAGCTGGTCGTAAAGGACATAGTTCATGGCATCCAGCACCTGGCTCTGGAGTTCTATCTCCATTATCATGGAGGATTCACCTGAAACATAGAGATCTACTCTGAAGACACAAGCATAAACAATGTGGTGACCAGTGTCCCCAACAACCTGTGACATGCAGACACTGGCCAAGTCCTAACCACATTCATTGGATTCTACCAATCCAGAGTGAAGAGGAGAGTATGTAGTTAAAGTCTTTTACATTATAAAGGTGAACGTGTGGTTGTGTCAGAACGGCGTTGTTGTGACAGAATGGGGAATGCTCTGCAGAACTTCCAAATGACCCACTACTCTAGGTGTCTGTCCATGCATGCGCACATGTGGCATTGATCTGGAGCAGTGCCACACCCACCTGCCTTGAAGGACAAGCTGGGGTGGCGGCTGTTGATGCCCCGGAGGGTCTTGCGCACAAGCTCTGCGATGCTGCCGATCTGGGCCTGGATATCCTTGAGGCTGATTTCTGAGAGAGGGTTGCAGTACTGGTCAATGAACACGGCACCTGCACAGGAGCAAGAATTACTGAGTAAATATTGGTAACCTTTCCTTCTTAGTCATTTACTGCAGATGCTGGGGGCCACAGCTCTTGACACCATCCCCCAGGACGGTGCTGTATGGTGGCTGTCAGGCCTGGCTGCAAAGACACTGAGAAGGAGCAGGAGGCACTCTCAACAAAGGAGCTTAGCTTACACGTCACTGCGCTTTCATTAAAATAAACTAACCCTCCCTCTGAGGCCTGGACTCAAAAACCACTGTGATACATGGCATATTTCCATATTCTATTACAAAGAGAAATATGTACTATGAAAGAGATCTTTCCAGCTACTTCTTCCTCCCAATTCCCTTATAGTTTAAAACTCAACAACTCTAAAAACTTAATGTTGTAAGATAGTTCTTTAACATAAAAAAAAAAGTCGAAAGCTCTCAATGACAGATGTGCCATTTCAACAAACAGAACCTCTCAAGGAGAGCCACTGCGTGGACTCCAGAGATAACCGTCCTTGCAGATTAGGGACCAGGCATACTCAGGGACCCTGCAGCTAAAAAGCTACGAAGGACACTGGAGGCATTGTCCCCTGACAATCCATACTCCTCATTGACTTAGGCAATCATTTAACCAGAGGCCAGTGGGCTGCCTTGGTTATCTGGCTGCAGGACATCTTGAGTTGGGAAGTCTGAAAGTCATTTTAAATTCAAGCAGGTAAAACCAGCTCAGAACCTTACTAGCCCCTCCCCACGGTGTCAAAATACCAGGACCCTAGTCTCAGTTCTGCCACTAGCAGGGTTTGGCCCCTGGGCTTCCGTGGGACCTAGCTTCTCCACCTGCAAGCAGGAGTGTCTGCCAAACTTCCTAATGTCTCTGCCCTAATGCTATGGCTCCTAGACTGCGTCAATGGAAGCTCACGATCTAGTCCATCACTAAGGATCAGAACTCTGCAGCCTACTTCCATTCACTCAACTACTTTGCAATATCTACAGTACTGAGCTGGGTGGGTTACCTGGAAATTTGTAGGGGAAGGACTGAATAGGGAGAGGATGAAAAGCAGAGATTAAATAAAAAACAGGAAACCAGCTGGTCCCACTGCTGTGCACACGGCATGGGGAAAGACAGGGTTTCAGACTGGGCTGCACTGGTGTGCTGGCCGACGTGAGGACAGAAGGGGTGATGCTCACGAAGGCAGGTGTTACTCAGACAGCTGTTGCTGGGAGTGAGGATGACAGCCCACGTATCTCCAGTAGGAGAATGGAGATATGATACAAGGAACACAGGAGAGGAAAAAACAAATTTGGTACAGCTCTGGGGATAAGGAATGTATGTATTTCATAACCATAACTTCCAGGAGTGTTTGTGTAATGTGCTAGGAATGAAAAGTCACTTGAAAAAAATAAAGTCACATTTTGTTCCTGCTTGTTCAACTTGGTAGGAGCAGAAAGTTATGGCCTTTGTCTCTCCTGTCCACATGGCTTCCTTCTCCTCACTTCTCCGTAGGGCCAGGCAGGCTCACGGATGTGTGAGAACATTCTGGCCCCATTAGACTCTAACCAGAGGTGAAGGGATTTGCTCCAGGTCACAAGGAGACAAAAGTGCACAAACTGACTTCTGATTTGGAAGTGATGCTTCAAAGCTTAGAAAATCGGGATTAATCTCGTTAGCTGAAATATCAGCCCCTCGTGCTTTGACCGATGATGCATCTTGAGAAAACGCTGTCTCTTCAGCTGAGAGCTAAAGGTTTTAACAAGATGTTAGCTCTGCTCTCCATTTACTGGTTCTGCCCACCTAAATGCCCAGCCTGCACAATTCACCCTGCGCGGCCCAGCTGGCATCCCCATGGCTTGTTCACCAAACACAGCGTCCGCTCAGGTGCCCGCTGCAACAGCGCCATTCGTGTCTCACCTTCCAGGTATGATTCATAGTCATCTGAATGCTGGAGGAAAGTCTTGAGATTATTTAAAATTTTCTGTTGTCGTAGGTAGTAAAGGATCTTTTTGGCGTAGTATTTCCAGGTCAAAGCTTTCCTGGCAAGAACAAACAAGCAAACAAACAGTAAGTCGATAAACACTAAGATACAAAAACTCAGCAATTGATTTTTTTGCTTCATGCTGATTATACCACGTCAAGAGTCTACTTAAAGAGACAGGTCTAATTGGTTCACCATCATACAGTGCTTATTATCGTGGGAACAGATAACACAATTTAAGACTTTGCATTTGTAACATAACACTAAATTAGTTGTGCTGAAGTTCAAGAGACGTTATCTGTTTGGCTTCAGATTTACTGAAAGGGAATGAGAGAGAAACCTGCAAAGTTAGGGAAGCTGGGTGGGTCTCAGAAGAGGGTGAGGTGTCCGGAATCCTTGCTGGACTCCCCGCACCTGGCAGAGGGAACCTGGGCTGCCACTCTCCTCCGACACTCAATGCCAAGGTGAGCTCACCCCGGCTCACGGCTTCAGATATCCACACGCCAGCCCGGAATATATTTTCCAGAACAGCATTCTTCTCTACATTCTAGACCGACATATCCAACTGCTGCTCCATGACCCCAGTGGGGACCTGGGGAGCCCATCCACGCTCTCCCCGTCCCGGAGTCATTCTGCCCCCAGAGGGAGGCTGCTCCAGCATCCAGGCAGGCCCCAAACCCTGGCGTCACCCTGGACTCCTGGCTCTCTCGTATGCCACAATCCATCCCTCCTCCAATGCTAGTAACTCGTCAGGCACATGACCCCTTCTCACTAACTCGTCTAAGCCACCACCACCTTCTGTCTATACCAGAGTGGTGTCTTCCTCACTGAGCTCCCTGCTTTGAACCTTGGCCCTCACAGTCGACACTCAATACAGTAGTCAAACCACCCTAGTTAATTAACATCAAATCACAGCACAAAAATTCTCTGTCCCAAATTCTCCCATGTCTTCCACCTTAGGCCAAGTAAAAGCCCAAGTCTTGATGCTGACATGCAGGGTCCTTCACACTCTTGTCCCCGTGCCCCTCTACCCCCAATCACTACCACTCCCTCACCCCCAGTGGGCAGCCACCAGGCATGCCAGCTTCCCTCTGTGCATCCTGGCTGGGGTTCCCTTAGGCCGCAGAGCTCAGTTCCCTGGCTGGAACGTTCTTCCCCTGGAGGTCTGCAATCACTGCCCTCCTCTCCTTTTAGGTTTTGACTCAAACCTCCCTCCGAGTAAGGCCGTCTTACCCAGCACCTTAGTTGTTCATTGACTGCTTTCTCATATGTGCCTTGACTGGGGGACTCCAGCTGAGCCAGTGACCCCTTGCTTAAGCCAGCAATCATGGAGTCGTATTTATGATCCCATGCTCAAGCTGGTGACCTTGGGGTTTCGAACCTGGGTTCTCAGCATCTGAGGCCAACGCTCTATCCACTGCACCACCGCCTGGTCAGGCTACACTAGAATTTCTAATTCAAAATCAGAACTATACAGTTTTTACCTTCTTCCATTTTATATCTGTATCATTTTCCTTCCACAAGAATCCTACTTGTCCAATTCCATAAGTTCCTTTAACAAAACAGGGGTTAAGGGCACCAACTGCCCAGAGAGTTGAAAATCCATGTATAAGTTATATTAGCACTCCGAATGCAGCCTCCCAACTGTCAAGTGACCCTTGAAAAACATGGTTTGAACTGCACAGTGTCAGCTGGAAAAAATCTGCACATAAGCAGACCTGCAGAGTCCAAACCCGAGTTGTTCAAAGGTCAAACATACTCGTTTTATTTCATGTCTCTCTCATACATACACTAGCTTCAGAATAATATGATCAGTATTCCCATCACCTTGATGACTGAAAAACAGCTAAATATTCTTATGTTCTCCCCTATACCCTGCTCAGTTTTTTTCTTTTCTTTCTTTCTTTTTTTTTTTTTTTGTATTTTTCTGAAGCTGGAAACAGGGAGGCAGTCAGACAGACTCCCGCATGCGCCCGACCGGGATCCACCCGGCACGCCCACCAGGGGGTGATGCTCTGCCCATCCAGGGCGTCACTCTGTTGCAACCAGAGTCATTCTAGCACCTGAGGCAGAGGCCACAGAGCCATCCTCAGCGCCCGGGCCATCTTTGCTCCAATGGAGCCTTGGCTGCAGGAGGGGAAGAGAGAGAGGAAGGAGAGGGTGAGGGGTAGAGAAGCAGATGGGTGCTTCTCCTGTGTACCCTGGCTCGTAATCAAACCCGGGACTTCCACATGCCAGGCCGACGCTCTACCACTGAGCCAACTGGTCAGGGCCACCCTGCTCAGTTTTTTAAACAACTATATTATATCCACATTGTCAGGATTTATGGCCCGTCCATACAATACTGACCACCTTACTGTCACTTGGATTTAATTCTACAAGTAAATACATATTTCTGAAGTATATACATTTTCATTGCTTCCCACTGGTCGTCCTTATGTCAATGTCTCTCTGATTATCTGGTTGTTTAAAGTTCATTTTCGAGCACATTTCTCAGGGAGGGCTCAAAAGCCTCCAAGTTCTTGCAAGTTGCTAAGTTTGTCTGCAGCCTTTACACTTGGAAGTCAGTTTGGTTGGATATAAAAATCTTTGGCTGACATTTTTGATCCTTGAGTATCTTAAGTGTGTTATTCCTTTTTCCTCTGGCATTGAGCATTGCTGTTAAAAGTCTAATGATTTTCTGATTTTCTTTTCCTGATTAGTAAATTCATTTTTTTCTTGGATAACCAAAGGACTTTTCTGTTTTTAATATACAATCATCTTACTGAAATATGCCTCAGTATGTTGGTCATTCTGGGTCAATTCTCACTGGTACTGTGTATCCTTTTAATGTTTTGTTTCAAATCTTTAGATGCACTCCTTTCAAAGACCACATGGAACACCATGAGTGCAAACTGTTTTCAAATATCCAGGGATAGGTGCTTTACCATTTACAGAAACTACCCTCTTCCTTCCTACGTCTTCCGTATCCAAACAATAAGAATCTGCCAGGAATAAATACAAATAGGGTCCAAAATACAAATAGGGTCCTTCGTGACAACTGGCATCCCAAAGTATTTATAAATGTGACAGTATCCCTTGTTATCTAAAAAAAGACCCTGTTTTAAGCTCAAAATGTGAATATCAGGTCAAAGTAAATCTCCTAAGTAAAAAAGCAGTATTTCACTATTTGACATTTCTCTGAAGAGTGAATTTAAAGGTATTTTTTTTTGTTTTTGTTTTTGCACGATGCCCGCCACTTACATTTGCTGCTCTGTAAATGTCATCCTTGCTATCCATTTTTTCCATTTCTTTTTGGAACTTTTAAGAATTCTATTGACTTTATGGTTTCTTTGGTTGTACAGAAATTTTTTGTTTTTTTTTTAAATTGCAAAACCATCTGCCCATATTCTTTTATTGCCTCTGTACTGCCAGTCTTGGTTAAGGCGGTCTCCTAGACAGTACACAAAATCTCCTATTTTTTTGAAGGGTTTACATTGTGGTAAAATTTAGGTTTAATCTTGGAACTTAGTTTTTATATATGATGCAAGTTTTACTTTCTTCCAGGTGGATAATCGGTTATATCTAACAGCATTTGCTAACTAGTCCATCTTTTCCCCTTTGTTTAAATATATTATCTTCCATGCTTGGACGTGTTTCTGAAATAATCTTTGCCATGGATGTGGCTGGCGATTTTTACTTAAACATTATTATTGTTTCATTACAGGTAACTCTATAATATGTTCAAATAGCTAGTGATGCAGGTTCCCCATTGTGATTATTAAAAAAATATTTTTCCTGACTTTTCTTATGAATATTTTCTTCTTTGACAATATTATCCAGTTAAAACACATGCACACACACAACTCTGCCCTCCCAAAACTCTTGTTGGATCCTAATTAAAATGGCAATAGGTTTACATATTAATTGCGGAAGAACTGCTGTTATTTGTGATGGTAGCTCTTCCCATTCAAGAGCATGCTCTTATTTTGTCTTGCAGTAACGTTCTATAGTCTGACCCAGAAAACCCATTCCCAGGAATGTTTTACTGAGACGTGAAACCACTGTAACACCACCCACCCTCCAGAGAAGCAAGTGGTTTTCCACTTTCTTCATCAATAGGGGGATGGTTAAATAAGTTAGGTGTACCCTACAAAACAGTATGAAGCCACTAAAAAATGAATTAGATTATTTTTACCAGTTGATTAGGACTGATTTCAATAAGGTAATACTGAATGAGAAAAACAGATATAAAAAGTACCTATTTTATGATAATCTTGTCAAATAATGATCCCCCTTGATCCCTATATATAGCAATGTATATGAGAATGGAAGAATACAACATAGTGTGTCATCATGAATTACAGGGGTGGGAGCAGGGAAGGCCAATACAAATGGGCTAAGGAAGAAGAGAAAACCAGCATAAGAAAAAAAACCAAGTCTGCACTAACAAGTGTATCAAAACTAAACAATACACTCAGTATGTATGATATTGCATTTATGTACGTGGATATACGAAAAAAAAAAGGCAGGTCAGCTTTTATTTTTAAGGCTGCAAAATACTGACTATTAGATCATACTTCAATTCATTTATAGATAAACCAAAATAGCAACAGAAAAATGACCTCTGCATTTGAACTCTTCCAAGGCCTAGAATAGTGACACATCCTACCTCTCCTCTACAGTTGTTCCACTCAGATATTTCTCTCTCCTAAACCTCTTTAAAAACAGCACGAAAAATATCTTAATGCCTTGTTTGTGAGAAATTGCACAATGATCTCTCTTAAGGAAGATGGTAAACCAACATACTTATCTTCCATCACCAGTGAAGTTTCCAGAACTTTTACAGCACAGAATCTTTCTCATAGATAAGTTAGGCTGGAAGCCAAGTCACCTTTCAGGCAATGGGTAATTAACCCTCAGAGCAGAAAATATGAGTCGTAAAAAATGTTAAGCAACAACCAAGAGATAATGGATTCTTCTCGATCACAGGAAAGATAAAAGGAAGGGTCAACCAAATACCTATAATGTTCATGGCCAGAGTAAGATTATTTCTTACCCAAATTCAAAAATTGTAAGAAAAAAAAAGAACCCATCCATTAAACGAAGACTTCCCTAAGAAATTACTTAATAGTCAGTGCATGACAGGCACATGTGATGGTGATAGGAGGACAGGTAATAGCAAAGGAAGGATAACGTGTGTTACCTAAATGACCTTACAGATACAAGTGCCCAGAACACAGTGCTTAACCCACACTAAGACTAAACTGAATCTCTTTTCTTTCCAAACAGACGGATTCTTTAAATATCAATTGCCTTGGTGTACTTACCTTTACATACACACACATTTTTCAAAAATGTTAATGTAGCAACAAAGGATATTTGGAAACACTATCCCAGGTTTCAGCCACATACAAACTATAATTCTGGGGCTGTTATGAAAACAAATGAATAAACAAAAAATCCCAATTATAACTATGACTTACCTTCCTTCCATATTCAGGATACACACCAGTTCATCCTCAAAAAATATCTCTGGTCCCTCAAGATTTTCAATGTCACTAAAACCATTACAAGGGACCTACGAAGAAGACACAAACAGGCCTCAGTAATGAGTAATAATGTTGTTGTCACTCTCACACACAAATCTGAGTTGCAGAGAAAGATAGTCATTTTCATGGAAGTGGTAAGGGCTATACTGTACTATATTGGGCCACCTACCATCGGTGGAAAGTAGCATACAAAGTAACGCTAATTTGTTCAGATCTTACTGTGATTTGTAAGTGAATTCTATTTTCATAGACTGAAATTTCTAAAACTGGTAACTCAGGAATTCTAATATGAAGAAAAATAGTTCTGCAACAAGAACCAGAAATACAAAAGTGTATTCACAATGCCAATTTCATGCAGTCCATGAGCTACTCAAGCCACTGAGCATGTTTTCTCCATAAACTGAGGCAGTGGTACCAATGAGTTTTCAGAACCCCTCAGTTTAAAATTCTATTACTTCTCCCACTTTTCTTTTTTGAAAGTAGCCAGGAAATTTCAAGTCAACCCATGTGCGTGCAAAGAACACAGGAATACAAGGGTCCTGAGCCAAGGTAATCACCCACCCACAGATCAGTCTTAAATATACGCTTGCTATGTTCAAAGTCCCTGACATACTTCTAATTAAGCAGTAGCACAGGGAAAGAGGGCACTAAGGAAAAAACACAACATTCATCATTATTAGACAAAGGCAGAGGCCATTAAAAATGCACACAAAATGAGCTGGACTATACAAGCAGGGGTTGCAAACTAGTAGCCCATAGCCTAGTGTGCCAAACACATCTAGCGCCCAAATATAGCTGTATGAAAACACATCTAAACCAGCATCTAAATTAGGGCATGGCTTATCCAAAATGGAACATAAATTTTGGCCATTCTAACATTAACAATCATTTATTTATAGAAATGAATTACACTAGGGAATAGCTGGTCTTATTCTACATAGGAGAATAAGTTCAAATTTGCCCCAAGTTCAAATTTTGAACTTTTCCTTTTAAAACGTAAAGAGCCTTGAACACATTTCAAATGTATGAACTCCATTAAATAATAATTAAAATTAAAAGATAGGAATGAATCCACAGGAAACCGGGATAGTAAAATAAATCAGATTGGCTGTATTTCTAGTGCCCCCCCACCATCAGAAATACATTTAAAATATTCGTGTGGACTATTTTCCAGAGTTACAAAAAAAGTTAAGAATCAGGACCTGACCCAGAAATGTCTATGGATGCTTTGTGGAAAGAAAAAACAAACAAAAAAACCCTCATGCATTTCAGTAATATTAAACAAACAAAAAAAACAAACTTTTCATAGATAATGAATGCAAGACAGTTACTTGAGGGAGTCATAATTCTGATATATAGATAGCTTTTAATCCTGTTAGCTTAACAAATAGCGCAGCTGACTACTGGTTAGAATCTGCAAAGGCAGAGAGAACTGTATTAATTTCGCCAATTCTCCTGGGAAAACAACTGGGTGAAATCGGTAGTGTTCAATTGTTGATGATTCCCCCCAAATCACGTGGAGGTTGCAAAAAAAAAAAAAAATATATATATATGGTTAACCCACTCACAGAGAAATAACCCTGACTGAACACCCTCTACGTTGTGCTGCGGGTCCCTCCCTTCCTCCCTCCAACCCCATTCTCTCTCTGGCTTTAAAAAGTAAAGCTGGCAGGGACAAATGACTTCATGTTGTTGGATAGGAGGAAACGGACACAATGACTCTTGCGGCCATAAGTGAGTAAGGGATTGTGAGAGCACTGAAGAGAGATATCAAAAAAAGCTGGATGAGCTAATGCCTACAGAGTCACACACACACACATGCCCCCCACTACCAGGCAAAAGCTTCGAGTTTCATCGCCAGATCCTTACGTGCTCAGAAAAGAACCTCTGAGAAAAGGAGGCGACAATCTTCCGGGCTTCTGACCCAGCTTTTTGCCGAACTTTATACTCCTCCAACCAATTGACGTAGTCGGTGGGGCTGTAGTGTTTCATAAGGGAAGGCCACCTACATGGAGAAAAACACCCCCTCAGCTTAACAGGGACTCAAAGGCAGGCAGGCAGGCAGACACGAATCAAAGGCAGCTAGGGAAAACAGTATGGTTTAGTGGTCAGAGGGGGCCCCTCCCGCCGATGGACCTGGTTCAAATCCCCACCCGGCACGCACGGACTCGCTGGCTCACGGTGTGACCTTGGCATAGCAATATGCACATTGTGTCGCCGTTGCCCACCTATGAAACGGGGACAGCTGTAGCAATCATAACAACAGTGATGACAAAAACAGTTAACATTTCTGGGGCGCCTCCGAAGAGCCGGGCCCTGCGTCTATGCTCCCGACACATCGACACATCGTCTCCTGTCATAACCACAGTCCGAGGACGGTCTACTTATCACCCAAGTCGATGAATGGGGCCCTCAAAGGGGAAGTCTACCCCAAGGTCATACCGCGAGGATGCCAGGGCCAGATTTTATCCTGGGTCCCGCCCCGAAATCTGTCCTCTCCGCCAACACGCCGGGGATGCTGCGCCCGCTTCCCCGAAGGGCTGTCGGGATCACTGCATCCCTGGGTCCGTGTAAACATCGGAGCCCGGAGTTGGGCACAAAAGCGCGCAGAACTGACGCCCTGGGATCCTACCGTCGTCATGCCTCCGGGAGGGCCTGGCCGCTGGGTGCTTCCCGGTGCGCAATTCGGGCACCGGAGGGTCCGCGCCGGCAGGGACCCCAAGGGCCGGCGGCCTGGAGGCCTTTGTCTGTCGGTCCGGGGGTGGCATCCGGGGTGGGGTCCGCGCGCGCCAGGGGGGAGGGAGGCGGCAGCTCCGGCCAGCCAGGCCGGGGACCCCGGAGATGGAGAACGGGGCGCGAGCGGCAGGGACGGCAGGCTCACCTCACCCGGAACTGCTCCTTCCACACCTTCCCGCTACTCTGGCACAGCTCGCGCAGCCTCCGGCAGGTGCTGGCGACGCGGCTTATGTCCGCGGCCGTCAGCGAGCCGCTGCACAGGATGTACTCCAGCAGCTCTCCGGGGAGGCTGACCAGGCAGCTGAGTTCCGCGGCTTCGGGCATGGTCTCGTCCGCCAGCGCCTGCACCACCTCCATTGGGTTGTCGACCGCTGCCTCCGCCATCTTGTCAGAGTACCTGGGGCTGCGGCGCGCGCGCTTTAGGGGAACCCCACTTGGCCCCGCCCACCTGCGTCAAGGGGCGGACATAGGGTCACCCCGCCCACACGCACGCCCATAGCCACACCCACTGCGCCCGGACTACTGGAAAGCGCCCCCCAGCGAGGGCGAAGGGAAAATAACGCGTTTTGAAAAATACACTGCCCACAAAAATTAGGGGAGATTTTATTGCTTCAGATTCGTTTTTGAAATCTCCCCTAATTTTTGTGAGCGGTATAAGTGGGCCGTGCACCAATTATAACAGTGTCTATCTTTCTTATATATACGTGCCTAGCGCTTCCTGGGCATGACCTCATTGAATTCTCTTAATAACCCTATGAACTATTAATATTCTCCCCAAGTTACAGATTAGGGAAATTGAGATTCACAGAGATAAACAGCCTTGCTCAGAGTCCCTTGTCCTACCTGAATTCTAATCCAGATCTGCTTGACCATGCAGATCTAAACCAGTATGCTGTAATCATAATAAACTTAATATTCTTGCATGGATCTTGTGCCAAGCACTATGGACTTCAAGGACCCCCTCATTTGAGCCCTCTATGGTAGGTAACCTAGGTGTATCCATTCTACAGATAAGGAAAACAAAGCTCAGAAAGGTGGGGGTCACTGGTTCAAAGTCACAGAGACAAAAAGTGGTGGAGTCTGGATTTGAATCCTTAAAGCAGGACTTCCCTCTCAGGTATGGGTGAGTACTCTTTTCTGGTGCCTGCACCTTTTTTTTTTTTTAATTTTTTAACTCAAGTTAGTTTAGTTCCAGGCCTATTGCTGTGTGCCCTGGGGATACAAAGGTGAATAAACCGTGTCTGTCTCTTAAAGTCCAACTGTGGGGACACACAGGTATAGAACAATCTGTTATTAGTACATTATGGGCTTGATAATGTTCCCCCACCCCAAACTGGAAAATCAGTGCCCTGAGACAGTTGAGCTAGTGAAATTACTCTTAGTGGATACATTAAGCCATCCATGGTTCTCTATTGCCCTTAGAAATACATCTGAAATCCCTAACATTTTTGCAAAGGGACAGACCCTTATCAACCTACCATTCTACGCCTGTCTGACGCCATTCTCTCCCTCGGTAACCACATCAAGCCAGGCTGGGCTCTCTCCTTGAACTTCTGGCCTTCACGTACATACAATTCCCACTCCTGGCATGCACTAATGCCAGCGCTCTCTCATCCCAGCTGCTCCTCCTCTTCCTCCAGGCCCCCCTTCCCTCATCCCAGCCCCAGAATCAGAACCAGAGATGGTTCCTTCCCAGCATTTTGCAGTCTCGTAATGATTTACTTAATTTATAATTGTCCAACCTGTGTCTTTCCCACCAGATCAGAAGCAACTTCAGAGTCAGGACTGTCCAGATGCCCAGGTACTTGGCGCAGTCCCTGCACACAGCAAACTCTCAATATTTGTCAATGGCAGTGGTCTGACCACTTGTTTAGCGAGAGCAAGCTACTTAATTTTTCTGACTCCCAATCTGTCATCTGTAAAACAGGAATGATAATAATAAAGTTGGCCTCCTGGGACTGTTGAGAAACTTCAGTGAGCACATTTATGTAAAGCATAGTACCATGCCTGGCATAAAGACAGTGCTTGATAAAAGTGTGTTTTGGGGGAATGGGGAGACACTGATTAGTGGGTGTGGGGTTCTATCGTGGAGTGATGGAAATGTATGGGATCTAGATCATGCTAGTGGTTGTGCAGCATTATGACTGTACCAAATGCCACTGAATCCTTCACTTTAAATGGTTGGACTTGATGTTATGTGAACTTCATCTCAATACATTTGTTAAAACATGTTGCTACTGCTTGCATTAGTTTGCTGGGGTTGCTAGAATAGAGTGCCACAGGCCGAGCAGCTTAATAGAAAGTTATTTTTTCATAGTTCTGGAGGCCAGATGTTTGAAATCAAGGTGTCGCCAACGAGGATTGGGTTTTTTTTTTCCCTGAGGCCTCTCTCTGTGGCTTGTAGATGGCTGTCTTTGCATGGTAATTGTGTGTGCGTGTATCCTAACTTCTGTTCTTATAAGGACCCACTCTAACGATCTCAATCAACCTTGATTATCTCCTTAAAGACCCTGTCTCCAGGTCCTGGCTGGGTAGTTAAGTTGGATAGAGCATGGTCACAATATGCCAAGGTAGTGGGTTAAATCCCCAGTCAGGGCACATACAAAAATTAACCACTGCATAAATAAGTGGAACAATAAATCAGTGTCTCTTTCTCTCTCTCAAGCCACTCTCTCAAATTTCTCTCTTTATATATATATATGTGTGTGTTTGTGTGTGTGTGTGTGTGTGTGTGTGTATATATATATATATATGTATATATATGGCCCCTGTTTCCTAAGACAGTCATATTCTGAGGTCCTGGGGTTAGAGCTTCAACATAGGAATTTGGGGGCCAGGGAGATTGTTGCAGTCATTAAAACAGAAAGGTTGAGAGGAGCCCCTGGAGTAAGGCAGATCCAGGACAGAATCTGGCTAGACTCTCACACTTCTAAATTCACTGGACGCATCCTTATTCTGCCATCTGCCTGGCAGTAACAGACACTGTTTACCATGTCGCTTCTTCTTGAAATGCTGACTCACCTTGAGCCGGTGGCCCCACCCTAGTCTCTAGGCCTGCTCCTTCTAGGTCTTCTTTGCAGTCTCACCCAGACGGTACATGCTGGGGTACCAGTCACATGCTGGGCACACAGTCATAAGCCCCCTTCTTTCCCTTTCTCACCCCTATCTACAACTTGAATCCAACGCCAGTGAAAATGTTCCCATTTCTCTCTAGTCCAGCCTGCTCCTATGAGAGCTAGACTTGCTCAGCCAACTGGTCACCCGACATTCCCTTGGGTCCCTGAAATTGAACTTCTTCGGGATGGAACTCACATCCCCCTAACCCCACTTACTTTGTCCCTCCCAATGGTTCCTGTTTTAGGAGAGGTTGCCCATCCATCCATTTCTGCAAAAGCAGAACTCGTTGCCCTCCTTGACACCTCACCATCCAAATGCCCCCTAGAGGTTACCATCGCAGTGCCTGGGTTTTCTTGCCTATACAATGAGGATAACAGTAGATCTTCCTATAAAATGAAGCAGTGCATATAACAATTACTGCATTGTTCTGAACCATCGCACATACTGTATTAACCTCTGTTGGGTTCCACAGGCCTTGGAAAGAGGGCTGGGATTTTATCTGAAGTTAGCTGGGAAGCATTACCCACGTTCACACACCCAACAGACGTTAAGTTCTCTGTGCCTCAGTTTTCAGAACACAGAAGGCATTTTCTTTTCTAAAAGATCACTCCTATGATCTGACACACATATGTCAGATGTGTCTCCTTGTCACCGTCTCCTCAGCCACTGACCCAGTCCATATCTGCACTGTGGCTCCTAACTGTTCTCCCACCTTCTGCCCTGGCCTTGAGAATGTAAAAATCAGCTCCTATGACTCAGACCTTAACAAACAGTAACCAGCCCATTAGGTGGACGGCAGAGCCCACAGCTGCAGAGATGACTGGTCAGCCATTCTCATAAATGATGATTGCTTTTTTTTTTTTAATCAATGACAACCCAGCCTTCCTTCTGATTTTCTGTCTTTTGATTAAAGGTGGTCAAGATGTTAGTGGGGAAAAAATTTAAATCTCCTGCCAATCCAGAAAATCTTGCCACTAGTCTACCAAAGGAGAACGGTTTTATTATTGAACACACGTTAAACCACCCTGTGATGCACATCACAGGTAATCTGCTAATGCGATTACAAAGACAGAGAGAAGTCTCACCCTTTTTATATACAGCCAAGCACTGCATGGCATACACGCTCCTGAGATGAAGGGTAACTTGTCCTTAGGTAAGAGGATCTGACTGCACCTTTGTTATATATTCCTTTCTAATTTCATCCTAAGCTTACCTGGTAGTTGGGGTACCCATTGGGCTACCTAATTGCTTTTGTCTCAAGAGATAATAGAACTTCTCATTTTTATGACAAGCAGGTGATTACAGTTGGGAACAGGGGGCTCAGGCTACACTCCCATGTATAGGGAGATAGACCCACCTAGAAATTTCATGTCAAGGGGATGGTTTCCAGGTCCTTAGGAAAAACATTCCAGGGTTGCCACACCAGCAAGAGGCTTATTATTATTTTTAAAGGATTGCAAGCTGTACTATATCTGTTCAATGGAATATTATGCCACAATGTGGATGAACCATGAAAACATGACACTAAGTGAAATAGCCAGACAGAAAAGGACAGATACCGCATGATTCCACTTACATGAAATATCTAAAATAGGTCAATTCATAGAGACTGAGCATAGATGACAGGTTATCAGAGATTGAGGGGAGAAGAGAAAGGGGAGTTATTGCTTCACAGGGACAGTTTCTGTTCAGGAGGATAAAAAAGTTTTGGAAAGAGATTGTGGAGACGATGCAAAACATTGTGAATGTTTCTAATGCAGTTCAACTGTACTTTTTTAAAAAAATTAGCGGTAAATTTTCTGTTGTCTATCTTACTGTCATTGAAAAAAATGGCACACGCAAAATCTCTCTCTCTCTCTCTCTCACACACACACACACAATTTCTCCAGGAAATGCTCTGAGAAAGAAAGGCGCAGAGTGGCTGTCTTTCCCCTTTGGCCACAGGGAAAACTGTTTTAAAATTTACCCTTCAGGACCCTCTTGCTGAACCGCCAACTGTTTTCAGCTGAGAGTTGGTCCCACTATCCTAGAACCTATAATCATCTAGCACAAGTCCAGACCCTAGCGCAGCCCCCTCTTGGGCTCCTGCATCCTGGCCCCCTGCCAGAGCTGGTGCCTCCAGGTCCCTGCACCTACGGCAGCAAGCTGATAAACCTATCTTTGTGGACAATCGGTGTATCTCGGGTTATCTCTGGCCGGAGGACTCAAACATTCCTCTCCCATGAGCTCTGCACAGTAGAGCCAGAGAGACCTTTCAACTCCTGTTGACATCTTCAGTGACTGTCCTTATTTTCCAAATAAACATATTTTGTTTTTCTCTTTTAGTCCATCTCCCTAGACCCTTCCTCCCACCTGGAGGCCTCTGCGAAAGCACTTGCTCGCTTCCCAGCCCCGTTAGGGTTCGGCTCAGGCCCTCGTCTGCAGAAATACGTGTCTGCTGAGCACAGACTCCTGTCCCGTGCCCTCCAGGACCCCTTCCCTTCCTTCATTACACATCCCCAAATTGCCATAACAGGCACGTTGGGGGGAGGGTGATGGTGTTTACCCACCAGCATGGGCAGAACCTCGGTGTGGCAGGTCCTGTTTGGAGGCCCTATTTGGGAAAAGAGATTCCCAGGGATGAATTCCTGCATGAACAGAAATGTATTTACATAGGATGAGAACAGAAGGTGCCTTGGGCAGGGTTGGGGGGGGGGTCTTGCCAAGTGAGGGGCTTAAAGTTGAAAGCTTCACTAGCTCCATGATAAATGGCTCTTTCTATAAAGTAGTAAACCCCCATGAAAGCAGGGCCTCTGTCCAATCTGGCTCAAATACATTATCTATTGAGTGGATTGGCTGTGAGAGAGGGTCCACCCTATGGAGACACGCTGCAGACCCTCCCCCCTCCTTTACAAGCAGGGCTTGCTCCTACTCCTTCCTCAGCTCTCCCCGAGACACACCTCAACCACCTGCTTCTTCTCCAACACTACTCATCACCATCTAACACTCTCCTCTGGAAACAAAAACGAGTGACCAATGGTTTCTCTCCTTCCAGTTGAATGTGAAGGAGCCCTGGCCAATCTCCAGTACCCACAAAAGGGCCAGGCAACAGCAGGTCCTCATTATATTTCTAGCGAATGTGTGCATTAATCCTCTAAGTGCTGTTCCGATGAGCCGAATGTGCTTGGCGCGTGGGGTGGGCAAGGATCTCTGAGGGCCAGAGGGCAGACTAAGGTGGGCTGAATCACGGCCCCAAACACACTTACATCCTAATCCCTAAAACCAGTGACTATACCAGGGTGGGCAAAAGTAGATTTACAGTTGTGACTAAGCAAAACATGGAGTTTATCTTCTCCTATTATTATTTATGAATTATTATATCACTTATTTGTATTAGAACTATAAACCTACTTTTGCCTGCCCTGTATTACTATGATGTGGTCCCCCCCACCCCTACCCCTCGCACCACCGATCCTTTCTCCAACACAAGCTGGGTGTCCGGACAGTTGACTCAATTCCGACACTGTCTACCCAACACGATGACCTGGAGACAGACTCCTCCGGTTAAGGGTTCAGTCCTCCAAGACTGTCCCTCCCCTTTCAGAAGACAACTGCCAGTCCATGTTGTCACCTGTGCGCCTGATGGACCAGCACCCTCCTTGTGTTTGGTCCATTTGCTAGAGCGACTCACAGAACACCGAGAAACATTACTTACTAGGTTACAGGTTTATGAGAGGAGGACATAACTCAGGCACAGCCAGATGGAAGAGACGCACAGGGCACAGAGCTTCCACGCCTCCCCAGGGGCACCGCTCTCCCAGGCCCTCCACGTGTTCACCAACCGGAAGCTCTCGGAACTCGCTTCTTTTAGGTTTCTATGGAGGACTCGTTACCAAAGCATGATTGATTAAGTCATAGGGCGTTGGTGATTCAACCCGCTGCCTCTCTGCCCTCCCCAAGGTCAGGGGGTGGGACTGAACGTTGCAGCCCTCTAATCGCCTGGTTGGTTCCCCCCGCAACTGACTTCCGCCCCCATCCTCAGGTGCTTTCCATAAGTCACTCAGTAAAATAAATTCAGGTGTGGATAAAAAGGGGTTTGTTAAGATTAATGAGACACCTTTATTGTTCTGTTCACTTAGGGAATTCCAAGGGGTTTTAGGAGCTCTTGACCAGAATGGGGAGGAAGACCCATGGATACTTCTTATTATAGAAGTCACAATGTTACAGTTATCTTACATGGCAAAAGTCATCTGGGTGGGCCCAATGTAATCACCAGAGTCCTTAGAAGCAGGGGGGACAGACAGGTCAGGGTCAGAGGACAAGATGTAACGACACTGAGGTCGGGGTGCTGCTGGGCCATAAGCCAGGAAATGGGGGCAGCTTCTAGAAGCAGGAAAACATGAGAGAATAGGGTTCTTCCCTAGGACCCAGGCATAAGGAACTAACACAGATTTCAGTGTTTTGTTGTTGCTTGAACTCATTAAGCCCAACGTAGTGGCTTAAGACAGCACACACGTTTATTGTCTAACTGCTCTGGCCGTCGGAAGTCTCCAACGGGTCGAACGTGGCTAAAATGAAGGTGTTGACAGAGCTGACTGAGCTCTGTCTTGGGAGGCTCTTGGCGGAACCTGTCCTTGTTTTTGCCCAGCCTGCGCAAGCCGCCTGCGTTCCTCCCCCCACAGCCTCGTGACTCCAACCTAGGCAGCAATTACGCAGAAGGCCGGGGAGATGTTGTGATTGTTGCTCAGCATCGTTGGGGCAATAGGGAAGGATGCCACAGAGGCCGATAACACACACATGACACGCAAACAGACGCAACTCCTGCAAGGCAAGAAGACCTCTAAGGTGCCCGATGACTGGGACAGACAGAAAGTAGGGTTTGGAGGCCAGAGCTCTGAAAAGACAGTGTTTGAATCCGATCCCCAGCCACAGAAGCGGGCTCAGCGGAGGCGGGGGAGGAAGGTGGGCAAAGCAAAGATCAGGCAGGTAAAGAATAAAAGCTGTGGTTAGAACGATTAGGGCAAACCCACAGAAGGGAAAGTTTGTGGGAAGCAAAGAAGTGAACAGAAGCAGAGAAGGCTGCCTGTTGCCAGAGCAGGCCCTGACTCTTGGCTGGAGGGGTTGGTCCTCCTCCTCTGGTCCCTGGTGGCACTGAATACCTTTGAGCAAAGGCTTGACTGGTCGACAGAGATGTTTCTGGAAGGGCAATGTGAGGCCAGGGTGTACTTGTCATGGAAGATGAGGCATGGTCTCTTGGAGGAAAAAGAAACAGGTTTCTTTCTCCCCACAGACTTCTGCCGACAGCTCGTCGGCTAATAACTGCATCTCCATTAGTGACTCTTTTTAAAGCCTCCACAACAAAACCGATTCAATTACTCAGTGCCTGAGGTTTAATTAAAACCACTCTGAGTTTATAGTGTGTCTCAGAGGCTTTCTTGGCATTTAGCTTTCTCTACTGGATCACATCCCCGTGAGACCAGGGCCAGGGGCAGTGTGGAGAGCAGAACTGACCGCCCTTGAAGATCCCCAATTTCTTGGAAACAGTAAATTACAAAGGAACTGAGTGGCCTTTTGATATGGATGTCCGACCTCAACTCTTGAGTTCTAGTGGAAAAAACAGAGGGGACCATCTGCCCCTGACCGCCTCCACCCCCAAACCCCCAAGTCTAATGTAAAGATTTAACGTTGTTAAAAAGTCTGGTTTTAGTCATCTGCTATTTGATTAACAATCTTATTCCCCCTCCAGAGGCCCTCGCTAAAGCGATTTCCTCTCGGCGACACGGGTTAATCTCTATTTATATTGACCCTTCTGATTGGTAAATGCTTTATCTGCTTTGGCTCTCTTGGTGATTTTTGCCAAGGGTACAAAGAAAAAAGTACGTTTTTTCTTTTTTTTTCTTTCTTTGTATTTTTCTGAAGCTGGAAACGGGGAGAGACAGTCAGACAGACTCCCGCATGCGCCCGACCGGGATCCACCTGGCACGCCCACCAGGGGCGACGCTCTGCCCACCAGGGGCGATGCTCTGCCCCTCCGGGGCGTCGGCGACCAGAGCCACTCTAGCGCCTGGGGCAGAGGCCAAGGAGCCATCCCCAGCGCCCGGGCCATCTTTGCTCCAATGGAGCCTTGGCTGCGGGAGGGGAAGAGAGAGACAGAGAGGAAGGAGGGGGGGGGAGGGGTGGAGAAGCAGATGGGTGCTTCTCCTATGTGCCCTGGCCGGGAATCGAACCCGGGTTCCCCGCACGCCAGGCCGATGCTCTACCGCTGAGCCAACCGGCCAGGGCCAAAGTACGTTTTTTCTATGAAACTGATTGGGAAGCTCAATATATTCTATATTGATCTTTGGTGACTCAAAAATCCTTTGTGTCCCCCCCCCCACACACACACACACACACTTGTTTCCTACTGCCTTCTGTTTTGGATTTGTGGTTGGGAAGATATTTGTCTGTGGTGTGTATGTGTGTGTGTGTGTGTAAACTTGGATTTTTCACCTGGTTGCCTGGCAACAAAAGCTCCCCTCAGTCAGGACGCATATATAAATGTTAACTAGTCCCCAGCCACCTCTGAGGGAGGGCCTGTCAGAACGGCAGAGTGTGTGAAGTAGGCAGGGGAGATGGTTCAAGACCTAAGCAGGTATCAGACCCTAATTCCTGGTGGACGCTAAAGGGCAGCCAGGTGTGGGGAGAGACCAGGAACCGACTTTTCAGATAAGTGACTCCCGCGATGGCAGGTGGGCTGAGGAAGCCTGAGGAGCCCAGGGCCTAAGCACCAAATGGCAAATGACATCAAGATGGGGCTGTTCAATAAGAGAAAAGGGTTGAGAAAGTTGGGAAGGAACCAGAGCGTGGATCTTAGTGCATTTACTCGTGGATTTGAAACCGAGGGTCCTTATGAACCTGATGAAATTTAGCTTTAAATTCTAGCTTTAGAAATCATCTTCCCCACTCCCAGCATAGATACCTAGCCTTTCCCCCACCCCCCCATCCCCATAATCAACACTCCCCAAGGCAGCAGAAGACCATAGTCCGGACCTGACTCAAGATTACAAGGTCTGAGCCTCTGGCGGGCAAAGATAACATCTTGACCTAAGTTATGTTCCAATTCCTGAGCCCTAAGGTGGGACAACTCCCCGGCTACTTTCTGATGAAACCAGACAGAGGGACGCCAGGACAGACTTCAGAGCTGTTTTCAGGATGTAAAGAAATGATTTATTACCCTTACCCTACCTCTTGACTAATCAGCTCCCAGCATGACCCCAAACCCCCAAACCTACAGAATCATGAGATTTTGCCCTAAATAATTAGTATCCTACACACCACAGGGGGGTTGGGGTTTTTGAACACTAGCTTTCCATTCTCCCCGATGGCAAAGTTCATCATAAAGTAGCCAATCTTCCTCCACTGCAGTTCTCGGTGTTTAGTGTTTGGTTCTGCTAGGCCCAGTGGACAAACTTTTTCTGTTCTGTAACACGGGGCTACTCTGTCCTGTTCCATCCATATTGTGTTGCCTATGTTTACCCATTCAATCCTATCTCAATGCAGTGACTTGGAAACAATCACAGCTTATCTTACAGTAAAGAAATGAAGGCACAGAGAGTTTGGGCCACTTATCCACAGTCACACAGCGAGGACGTGGAAGAGCCGGGATTTGCACCGTGACAGCCGACGTCTTTCTTATCGGCAGCACTGGGTGATAAAGAAGAAGGCAGATTCTAGAGCAGAACAGTCTGGGTCCAAACTCCACCTCTGACATTTGCCAGCCATGCCGACTTTGCCCACACCGGCTGATCCCTTTCTGCCTCAGTTTCCCAAGTTTTACACTGGGGAGAGTCATGGTAACATGTCAGAGTGTTCTGGGGAAGAGCAGTGTTTAATCACTGTGAGCCATTACCATCATGGACAAACTTGTACGGGGCGGTGTGGAGCCAGACACTGGCTCCTGCCCTGTCGTTGACCCGCACCTCACCCTGAAGGTCATCTTCGCAATTCCCTGCAGAGGGACACCCAGGTTGGCCGAAGTTTTGGTTGAGAGAATGTTGCAGGTGATGCTTTTCCTCTAACTAGTTGGTCTGCTCCTACCCCCTTCATCTCACTTTTCCCTTCCCAAGACCCCCCCCCAATATGCGTCCGGACACCTCTGTCTCAGAGTGGGTATCCCGGGGGCCCCTGACCCGCGACAGTGGGCAGAGGCATGAGAAATGCCAAGCAAACCAAACAAAAGACAGCAGTCGGCCATGTTGAGTCCACTTTTTAATATTGGTAACCACAATGCAAACAGGCAGGAGTAGACTGGTGTCGGATTCTGTCTGGCCAGAAGACAAGAACTGTACAGAGGGAGAGCATGCGGAGGGCACAGCCTGGGCGACCCGGCAGAGAGTGTGGGGGCGGGCGGCGGTCCTCGGAGGAGGGCGCTGGAGCGCACGGGACACTCGGCAGAGAGGTTAGCAGCAGCGAGAGCTCAGAGGTAGGGGGAGTCCACGTTTCTGACAGCGTGTGTGCAGTCAGAGCAGACACTGCTCTCTGCCCATCGGCCCAGCTCCCCAAGCCCAGAGCGGAAACCACGGGAACAGCTTCGCTTTGCGGGCAACCGGCCATCTGGGCGCTCGCTCTCGGCCTTCCAGAAAAATCACTGCCCAGCCCAGAGCGGGTCTTACAACCACAGTGACAACACAGCAATAAGGAGAACGGGGCGGAGGAAGGAAGACAGGGCACGGACGGCACCGGGCCTCTGTGGGTCTTCATCTGAACGGACGCCGAGGGCAGAGCCTGTCACTCAAACAGAACTGTCATCCTTATGTCTTGGGGGGGAGCTGGTGAAACCACCGTTTTGTGCCCCCATGCGATCCTCCCCACCTCAGTGTGGCAGCAGGTCACAATGACAAAACCACAGGGCTGAGGAATGCTCGGCTTGCCCCCAGGGACAGCTGGTAACGTCTGAAGACATGTTGGGTTGTCACGATTTGGGGGCTGCTAGTGGCATCTAGTGTGTGGACATCCTCCAATGCCTGGGATGGCCTCCACCACAAGGAATTCTCCAGCCCCTAAAGCCAGTAGTGCCGAGGTTGACAGACTCCAGGCCAAAGTTTCCTAAGAGCCCAGGAGCCAAGTCTGGGCTCTCTGATGTCCTGAAGTCTTTTTCTAGAAGACTCTGGAAAGCGGCATCTTTAAGGCAGATTGGTTCCTGCCTGCCAGGGCTGCCCCGTTTAGAGTGGGCTCTGTCCTGGACCAGACAGAGCTGTCCGACTCATTCAGAACTGCTCACACACTCCGGGACAAAACACACTCATTAACGTACCAAGGCATATGCATTCCTCCCTTGTATGTGGCTTTGACTGGAGAGGAGACCTCCAAAACAGACCTGCTTTCCAGGTGTGAAAGTTGACTCAGGTCCTCACATCTGAGACACATCAGTGTTTGGGGAGAGGCTACTTTTCCTCTCACGCCCTTTTGCCACCAGGCGGGGACTGGAGAAGCCTGGCAGGTGTCAGCCCCCAAAGGCCAAGTTCAGGTTCAGAGGAACCATCTGGGTTGAGTCCCTGGGAGGCAGGGCCCCTCCCGCAGACTGTCAGACCTCTGATCCCTCCATCTCAGTTCCCGGCCTTTAATTCCTGAGCCCAAACAGGACCCTGGTATGCGGGAGATGGGACAAGAGCTGGGAGAAGGCAGGGAGTATGGACAGGTCATACAGAAAGCTCAGCTAAGCCGTTCTTTCACCTTGTCAGATTAATTTGCAGGTTCAGACAGAAGGCTTTGTGGACAAGGCGGACACAGAGACTGTGTTGCAGACAGGCCGTGGAGATGGAAATATACAAATAAAAATGACCAGCTATAAACAAAATCCCAAGTCCACGGTTTAACAGCGGGAATTAAAAGGACATCGCAGGGGCTGGTGCTGTCGGGGCGAAGGGGGCCCAGACATCTGGCTTGCCCATTCTGGCAGGAACCGTGTGCCCCATGATCTGGGGCTGGAAAACCTCACGTGTTTTGGACTCAGGGCAAAACTGACCTCCTTTTGGAGCCCAAAGCAGGTGGCAGCTGACAGCATGCCCGGCGAGACCAGCCTGTGTTCCGAGGCCAAGGTCTACTGACCTTGGGGTCAGTTGTCTTTCTGCGTAGCCCGACCTGGCTGAACTTTGGAAGGACTGACCCTGTTGACGTGGGGAGAAGCTGGCTACCTCAGCATTGCACGCTCATCTTTCTCGGGACCTTGCTTTATCTCCCAAGCCCCCTTTCTCAACCTCGGGGCAAGAATCTTGACTTTCTTGTTTGTTTTCATCTTTGGAGAGAGATAGGTCACCAGGTCCTATTGATGCAACCCCTGGAATTTCTTTTTATCGCCACATCTCTTTCTTCCCTCATCCCAGCCTTCGTTGCTGCAATCACCTGCCGATAGGTCAAACAGGCCGGCCATCCGGGCCCGCAGCCAGAACATTCTCTTCCAAGCATAACCTTATTTTTCCTTCTTGAAAACATTCTTAAGGACTCTCTATTGTCTACCAAATAAAGTCAAGATTGCTTAATATGCCACTTGCCCCTCCACACTGTTCGGTCCCTGACCATCTTCCTAGAGTCTCTCTTAACCATTCCGACCCTCCTCGGCCTTCCAAAGCTGGGTACATCTGACCCTGTCCTCTGTTTACCCTCCACCCCCTTCTGTCCTTGTCTTTCCTCTCCCCCCTCCTTCTCTCTGGCAAACGTGTCTCCCCAAACCCTGGTGGAACCCAACCATTTCTCAAACCCCAGATGTTTATGTGGATTCTAAGAGCTGTGTCTCTGCGTACCAGGTTCTGTTTGTAGGAGGGAAGCTGGATTTTGCTCTGTACGCTTCCCTTGTCTTCTTCATACTGGAGGGGCCAAAAAAAAAAAAAAAAAGTGGGAAAGATTAAATGTGATCACTTTCAGTGGGCCGGGTACTGTAACCTGGCATCTTAGGGCAGCAGCTTTGTCCATCCACCCTGTTATAACAGGTGAATATGCAAACCCAAGAAGGTCCACAGGCATCCGCAGGAACAGGGGCTCATTTGGAGATAGAGGCAGCGGAGACAAAAACACACAAGTAAACATGGCCAGCTAACAACAAAAAGGGCCAGTCGATCTCGCCTTTTGGACTCAGGTCAGCTTCCCAAACTCCCATTTTGGTGGGTCTGAAGCATTCCTCCCCAAAAGAAAGCCACCTGGCTGTCTCACTCCATAGAAACCAAAGGCAAACCTTTCTCCTTTCGGGGAGTTTACTTCTGCTTGTTTCTGTCACAAGGTGTGGGAATTAGATCCTTAATAATGATAGAAGAACGTGACCATTCCGGGGAGGACCCATTACTCCTGGGCCATTCTCAGTGGCCAAACTCACTTTTGTTAAACGGGTTTGGAGCTACTACAGGCCAATTCAAGGAGGGAGAGGAAAATGAAAGGTCTGTAAACTGGGTAACCCCCAAAAGCCCAGTCAACCCTATTTTTGCTCACCTGTTATTGTTAAACGAACTTGGGCACCTCTTTTTTTGGTTCCTGGGACTGAACTAAAAACCACCACAAGAGGGCAGCATTTACACACCCCGGATCAGAGTTCTGGTCCCTCAATCAGGATTGCGCTCTCTTCCCTCTCTTGACAGGCTCATTACAGCCAGGCTTTCGGGGTGAGGGGTTCTGACAAACGAGAGAAGCAGATCAGTCTAGTCTTCTGTTTTCCAGCCAGGAATTATGAAGCAGCTTCTGTGGCTGAAAGGTATTCAGTTAAAAAAAAAAAAGTTCTTGGGAAGAAAGATGAATCTCTGTTATATAATCTTTTCTTTGGACTCCCTGATAAAACAAGATGATGTTTCCATCTGTCTGCCTGCTTCTAGAAGGACAGGGATATGCAAAGAAGGTGCCAGGCACAGAGGGCTCACAGTATTTATTGGGTGATGGAAAAGCATTCGTGCATCAAGCTGAATTCAGAGAGGGGAAACGCTGACTGATTCCCCTTTGCTGGAGGTTGGACATAGCGGTTCAGCCCCCTGGGAAGCTCGTGATATCTTAGGCTCAACGGGTCAGACAGAAAGTCCCTGGAAGGAGAGCTACTAGGACAGGGACTCCTGTTTGCAGGGAAGGCGGGGTTCCCGGTAGGCTTGCCCCGGTTAGACAGGGTCAGGGAGCATGCTGCACAGTTGGTCTCTACGCCCATGGACACCTGAGCAGGGGGACACAGGACTCAAGGACAGCAGGGAGGTCATAAGTCTGTCCCAGGGGGTGGGACACCACGGGAGCTGACAGGGAGGGTGGAGACAGGTAGGATATAATTTCCTCTTTGACTTAAAGAGTCTTGGGGGCTGAGTCCTCCCCGACACCTCCTTGGCACCAACATGGTAAGGCCCTTCCAAAGCCAGCCAGGGCACTCTCTCTTTGGTAAGCCCATCCCCTGGAGCATCAAGAAAGGAATGGCCGTTGTGCTCTGTACAAAGCAAATGCTGTCTTTCCGTGTGACAAAGTTGAACAGAGGATGGGACTGGCTGAATGTGTCCCTCCCATCCCTGGGGGCCCAGAGCACACCCCCAGAGCAGTCCCTTGGAGGTGGGCATTGGGACTTCTTGGCTCTCTCTGGGCAATGCCTGGCCATTGATTTTTGGCACTTCAGTGTAAAAAAGGGACCCTCTCATGCCATTGGCTGAGAGAGGGTAAACTCAGCAGCCTGCTGGCCAGGGAGAAATCATACCAGCCTGGATTCCTGCTAATGACCTGGCTGCCCATTTTTTAAAACTTGAGTCAAGGACAATTTATTTTTTAGCATTATTTTAGCAGCTTACACGTGTTGGGGGAATCACGTGTAGGCGGCCTGAAGCAGAGAGGCCAGGCTCGTCCACCCTTGGCAGCGGGCCTGGATGGAGAAGAAGCCACACGGTGCCTCATCCCAGCTTCCCTCCCCACCCTAATGCACTCTAACTCCTGTCATTCTATCTCCGGGGGGGGGGGGCAGCCCCATTTGAAGGGGGGGGGATAAAAACAAAAATGATGATATTCTCCCTTGATATTGTTTCCAGTCTTCACCACTTTGAAGTTTGAGCCATTCATACTCTTTTAGCTTTGGGACATTACAAGAGGGGAAACTGAGGATAAGAGACTTATCCAAAGTCACTGGGTGGCAAAGATGTGAAGCTTCTTATTTCCAGCACAATCCCTTGGACTCTAGCATCCTGTTTGGGATTGCCCCGGGAGGGACTGGGGTGGGTGGGTTGGGGGAATGTTGTCCCATTCAATCCATGGGTTACTTGCCCAACAGGGCTCCTCTAACTGTGCCAGAGCCTAAATGCATCTAGTTCTCTGGTCCTCCCTTTCATTAGAGATTTCCCCCTTCATCAGATGCCCCTCTGCCCGCCCAGACCCTTTATAACCAAGATTACTAGGGTAGTTCCAATGTTACAGGGACACAGGCCCGGACACTCAGTCATGGACATGTGAGCAACCAACACAGGCCAGGGCGTGGTTCTCAGCACCGAGGGTCTGCAGGCAACGCGCTCCTCCAGGCAAGAGGAGGGACAGCGACCCAGGCGCGTCACACGTACACACGACCAGAACGTCATACGAAAGGGTGAGGTGGGACTTGAGCGGCAGGGAAACTGGCTCAGAAAACTCTCCTGTGTGGTCCCTGCAGCCTCCCCAGGGAAGCCCCAGAAAACAAGCGACACCCACGTTCTGCTGTCTTCACGCACCGCTGGTGTGTCCTTGGCGGAGGTGGGGGACAGTTGTGTAAGAGCCACTGCGGAGAATAAGGGCATGGCACTGCAGCAGGAAAACGCCGGGAGAAAACCCAAGAAGGGCCAAGGAAACACCGAGAGGTGGGGACCCAGAGGAAGAAAACCAGGACATGGTGGCGACAGGACCAGAGGCAGAGCAGGGGCCACACGGGGTCCCAGAAGGAAAGGTTCAGCAGTGTCCACGCTTACGCAACCTGCCACCCCCGCCGGAGCGCACGGGGCGGCCCCCTGCCGTCCGTCTGGGAACGAGGTCCGAGGTCCGGTTAGGAGCTAAAAACCCTGTGGAGGAAGAAGCGAGGAGGGAGTTAGCACCACAGGAGCGAGCCCGCTTCCTTACAGACACCAGCGAGGGTCCCCTGACCTCTGTGCACGTGGGCTTCCCCACCGTCATTTCCTCCACAGCCCCGGGGTCTTGGGACAGCACCCGGTACCCAGCTGTGGCTTGTCATGAACGAACTAACAAATGAGCGACTGCTCGCTCACCGACACAACTGGCCAGGGAGAGGGACATGGTGACATCAAGGGGCTCTGTGACAACCAAAGGAGCTGTGATGCTGATGGCAGTAATGTGAGCCTTCTGGACACAAAACTAGGTTTTCGAGACTGCTGTGTCATCAGGGGAAAACTGGAGGGTGCCTGAGAGGTGGAATGTGTGCCTTTGGCCCCCCAAAACCAGGTGGCTTCATTCCCACCTCATTTAAAGGGCACAGTGGTAGTCACGAGGAATTCTGGGGCCGGCAATGGGGGAAGTGAGGTTGGTTGTGTCGTGGCGTGATGATCAGGTTTAAATAGTGAGACTCAGTCCCCATCTTGGGGTACCCTAAATTGTTTCTAGCAATTTCCAGAGGAGTGGAGTTATCGAAAGAATGCCAGTTGGGGTTTACATCAATGAGACCATTCCCAGCAATGTGAGGGGAGGGTGAGAGAGGTGGTGGGAACCAGAAGAATACAACTTTTCAGAGCCTTGAGCCATTGTTCCACTAGGGGGCACCCCAGGCAGAAGCCGGCATCCCAAGCTGGAGTTCCCACAGGTGAGCACGTATTAAAACACAAACTGCGGGCCCTGGCCGGTTGGCTCAGCGGTAGAGCGTTGGCATGGCACGTGGGAGTCCCAGGTTCGATTCCTGGCCAGGGCACACAGGAGAAGCACCCATCTGCTTCTCCACCCTTTTCCCTTTCCTTCCTCTCTCTCTCTTCCCCTCCTGCAGCTAAGGCTCCATTGGAGCAAAGTTTGGCTCAGGCGCTGAGAATGTCTCCACGGCCTCTGCCTCAGGCACTAGAATGGCTCCGATTACAGTGGAGCAACGCCCTAGATGGGCAGAGCATCGCCCCCTGGTGGGCATGCCGGGTGGATCCTGGTCGGGCGCATGCGGGAGTCTGTCTGATTGCCTCCCCGCTTCTCATTTCAGAAAAATACAACCCCCCCCAAAAAAAACAACAACCCCGAAACCAAACAAACAAAAGACAAAAACAAACTGCAGTACCCTAAACCCAGAGTTTTAGATTGTGCATGTCTGGAGTGGCCTAGGATTTGTATTTCTAACCCGTTTGCAGGTGTTGCGATGCTGCTGTCTCAGGGGACTCCTCCGTGGGAAAGCCATGGTCATGAGGTCAGACATCCTTACCCATCAGGACCCAGAAGAGAGGGATCTGCCCACCCTCTGCCCATGGGGCGGGGCCAGCTTACTCATCCGTGTCTTTTTTGCTCTCCTCGATGAAGGCAATGGATTCAGATCTAAGGCGGTTAGTCACTTCATACGTTCGTAGGGTGACCCCAAAAATATCCTCATGGTAGCGGTTGTCATCCTACAGGGGCAGAAACAGTCGGGGAACAGCCCTCAAATGCCAGCCAAGGGCACAGAGAGGGGCGGCCACACTAACGCACAGGATGAACTATCCCCGAAGAAAATGGTCCCTGAAGAAGCAAGGCATAAGGCTGCGCCCCTTGGAGCACCCTAGGTCTCCAAGACTCTGTTTGTGTAAGACCCCCTGTCGTCCATGGCAGGGGTCCTGTCCAGCCCAGATGACAATGGACACTCACGTTCCCATCCAGGAACAATGCGGCTGCTTTCTGAGGACAGAGGTGAGAAGGTGGAACGGAAACCTCACCACCTTCCCTGTTCCACCCCCCTCCTCACTCCTGCCCAGCTCAGATCTGGCCAGGGTTTAGCGTGAAACATCACAGCCCAGAGAGACCAGCAGAGATGGGAGAAAAGAAAACGTGCCACTAAGCACTCAGGGGACCCCTCCCTGGTTGACAGCATGGAGATGTGGACACCGTGATGCATAGGTTTAAATTCAGATGTTTATGAAGAAAGCTGTGCATCTGGAGAATGGGTTTGTTTTTAGCTGGGGTGGCTTTTCAACCTTACTCTGCAGAACTCTCAGGAGTCTATGCAAGTGTCGCCTGAGGGCAATACCAAAGGCACTGAGTGAGGATGCCCACCCCCCACAACTGTACTTGGGTCTTTGACACTTCTGCCAGGAAGTCCTTTTGTTTATTTATTTCCTTGAACCTGCTGGGGTTTCGAATCAGATTTACAGCAAGGGCTCCTTCTGCAAAAATGTTGGATTCCCGCTCATTTAGGGTAGCAGGGGGGAGGATGGGACCGCCCCTGGAGCTCTGTGGAGACGGGGACTCAGTTTTTTCTGTTTGGAGCAGTTGGTTACACGGACTTTGCATGCTGGGCTGCCCTTAGCCATTGTTCTGTGCACATTTGGAAAAGGCACCCCTCCGTCTGGACGGACACAGCTCACAGTTCAGGGAGCCAAGGCTGGATGGCTTACAGCGTCCACTTGCCTCCCTGGGGTCGAGCTTTCTGGGCAATGGCCAACCTGCATGACTGCCCAGGGCAGTGCTACCACTTGGTTCCGGGGCTAGGAAAAGTTGGGTCAGGATGGTTTCTGTCTAGCCACCCAGTGACCTACCCGCTTGCTACTTTTCACACGCCACAACCCTCAACTGTCTTTAACAACCTCACCTGCACGCCCAGCCCTCCTCCCTTCCGCTCACCTGCGGGCGGGACCACCTAAGTCCTCTACCCCAGCCACAAGCGGGAAAAGGGCAGCGATGCCATCGTGGCTGCCCTAGCCATCGAGACAGCTGGGGTGAGGAAGAGGAGACAGGCCACTGCATGGGGTCCGGAACGGGAGCCTAGAAGCCAGCTGGTCACTCACCCGCAGCCGGCTAATGAACACGCCGGCGTCCTCCACCGAGAGCTTGCCCTGCTGGGCCATGATGCGCTGGATGGCTTTGAGGACATCGGCAGCCATGGTGACATCCCCGCAGACGTAAATGTGGCCCCCTTGCTCCTTCAGGGCTCGGTACACGGGTTCCGCCAGCTTCTCCTGCAGGATGTCCTGCACGTACTTCTGCGGGGAGCAGGGGACCCGTGAGGGGGAGCTGGGCCGCGTGGCCCCCCACCCCCAGGGAGCGGAGCCTGAGACGGGAGCTTCTGGGCAGGTAGTAGGGTTGGCGAGGTGTTCCCTGGGGGCTAGGAAGAGTGAAATCGGGGAGGAGGGCAAGTCAACTGAGGCTAGATGAATGAGCCACTCCCCACTTTGGACCTCAACTCTGCCGAGGACCCCAGAACCATCACCTGGAGGAGCATAAGAGAGGGCACTGTCTACCTGCTCCTCTCTCCAACAACCAGTGATGACCCACAGTTGAACACTATATATTATACACTCACAGGAGCAGGGTCCTACTGCAGGTGTCCTATGCAGGAGAACCAGAGAAGCCCCAGGAAGACAGCGAGAGACGGGCCAGGTAAGGGGCTGTCAGGCTACACCTGTGCAAAGCCAGCTGCTGCAGCTGGAGCAAGCAGTGGGCTAAGAGAACACGACGTGGGCACAAGGGTGCTTGCTACAGCCTCCAGGGAACTTGTCTGGTTTGTTCCGGGATGTCTTTAGCCCAGGAACCTTCCCACCGGGTGAGGCTGACATTCAGCTGGTACACCTGGCTTGGCTGTCCTAGTTGTTAAAACGTCTATCTACGTCTACGCCAGTGGTCAAGGGGCCAGATTCTCTGAGTTTCCCCCTCACCCCAGCCATCCTGACCCCCCTTTCTGGGACCCCCCAACCCCCAGACCTCCCCAACATTCAGCAGGAGTGTGCTCCAGTCCTGTGTGGCCCATGCCTGTTCTGACTGGTCGGGTCTCTTATGGGCTGTTAATTATGTTTTTAAATTCACATTAAAGTTGTTTTTTTTTTACTGTGTATTTTAAAAAACACATAACATAAAATTTACCATTTAACCACTTTAAAGTGTATGAGTCAGCGGCATTAAGTGCATTCACGATGTTGTACAACCATCACCAGCATCTAGTTCCAAACCTTTCCTCACCCCAGCTGAAGCCTCATACAGATTAGGAGTCACTCCCCACGCCCCCCTCCCCCCGCCCCTGGCAACCACAATCTGCCTTCTGTCTCTATGGACTTGGCAGTTTCCAACACTGCATATAAGTGGCATCCTATACTATGAGCTGTTAAATATTTTAAATCGATAATTTTAGGCTCCATGCTTCCTGAAGAGCAGAGCGATTTCACGGAGGACTCAGGAAGGAGAAGGGGACTTCGGGGAGGGGACCTGCATGCGTGCACCAGCGTGCCTGAGCGAAGGCCGGGTGGGGGACTGGGGATGAGATGGGGTTACCTTTGGTTTGTCTGGCTCCCGGGAGTAGGCGGTGTACAGCTCTCGGAAGACCCCCGAGTTCCTGGCCTGTAGGGTCTCCTCCTTGTAGATGTGGTCTATCTTGGACTGCCGGCACCCAAAGACCAGGATCATGGGGCAGGGACTCATTCCTGGGGACCAGGAAGATCTCGTGTCACCAGCAGCTCTGATGCCTGATTTGGGGGTGGCTGGTAGTGCCAGGGGTGGGCTACTGGGAGCCTCAGCGGGGTACCGTGCGGAGAAAGGTACGTGAACACAGCGGCAGGCCAGTATATGGACTCACACACGCAGACACGCACATAAACAGAAGTAGGTTACATGTGCTCAGACTTTAGCAAACCTCCCTTGCCTGAGACTCAAGCTTTCCACCTGACCCATGTGGGAAGTGCTAAGAGCCCAGACCTCGGTGCTATACTGCCTGGGTTCAAATCCCAGCTCTGTCTGACAGTGAACAACTTACTTAACTTTCCATGCCTCCGTTTCCTCCACATACAAAACGGAGATAATAACAGCAACGGCCTTACGGGGTTATTGTTAGAAATGAACGCCAAACACTAGCACTGTGCCTAGCACAGAGCAAATACTGCAGAAAGGTGACAGTTCCGTAGGGGCAGGTTTCTTTGTTTGGTTGTTTGTTTTTAAGTTTTTTCTGTCTTGTTTGTTGGCACGCCTACAGTGCCTACAGAAGTGTTTGGCGTTTATTAGATGCTCAATAAATCCCTGTTTACGGACAACACTGTGAGCTCGTTTGCGTGCGTCTCACCCAGCAGAGCCTGCCCTCGCATCAGAGCCTCTGAGATTCCCATGAGCACACACATCTATTGGCGAAGGCTCCATGCTCACCCCTTCCAGGGTTGCTTGAACTTTACGGAGGGGTCCTATCTTAACCATCAGAGAAATGTAGACTTTCTGGCCCCAGCATGAGCGGAGTAGAAGATTTGTTTGGACAGGTCCTCTGAATTACACCAGGGTTGGGAAATTTCCAGGCCCTAGGGTGAGCTGACTGCCAGATTTGTTTGGACAGGTCCTCTGAATAACACCACGGGCCAGGTCAGGACTGGCCCCCCGCCCCCCCAACCCTCCCCAGGCAGCGATGTAACGGAGAGATAATGCCATCACGTATCCCCGAGCTGCTGAGGCCCAGGGGGCCTCCCCGGGCCCAGGGGGCAGAAAGCACGTGGCTGCTGGCCCGGGACCCACCTTTGTGCTGGATATCAAACTGCCGCTGCTGCCAGAAGCTCCGGAAGGGGGCGATGCCGGTGCCTGGGCCAACCAGGATGCAGGGCACTTGGGGGTTCCGGGGCAGGTGGAAGCTCGGCGCTCTGGACCAGGAAGACAAAATCAGGCTTCCTGAGTCAACTGTGATCAAGAACGGTTGGGTCTTGGGTAGACCAGGTGGCCGGCCATCTTGGGTAGAACTACAGCAGGACCTGCAACTCTTTGGCCTGGGTTAGGTGCCCCTCACTGCGGTGGGAGTTCCCACAGACGTGGATAATTCCCAAAGCAGGAGGTCCTCAGAGTCTGGCTATCCCTCCATTTCCCAAATATTCCCAGTGCTGTGCTGAGCCGAGCCACTGAGAGCAGTGGGTTGATCGGACTCGGTTTCCCTGCCTCAGCACTACCGACCTTCGGGGGCTGTGTACTTCTCTGTTGTGGGGACCGTCCTGTGCATTGTAGGCTATTGAGCCGCACCCCGGCCTCCACCCACTAGATTCCAGGAACAACCTCCTGCAGTGACAACCAAGAATATCTCCGGATATTATCAAATGTCGCTTGGGAGGGTGGAGGAAATTACCCCCTCATTGAGGACCATCCATGAGATCTATAATCAGGGAGTCACCTGGGGGTGTTAAAAGGGATTCCTGGGCCATGCAGGGAGGCTGGGCTAGGACACCTTGTTTCTGAAGCACCCCTGAAGGTATGTGGGCCATCCCATGAATGTTCTACCTTCAACAGTCGGGAACATGGCCGGCCAAGGTCACTGCTCAGGTAGAGAACTTATTGGTTGACAAAGCAGATACTTACCATGAGCCTGAGTTCAGGCATAGCCTTCATTCTTTTTTATAGTATTATTTTTTATTTGGTTGATTGATTGTGTTAGGAACACTTGCCACGAAACCTACCTTCTTAACAAATTTTTAAGTGCACAATGACGTATGGCGATTTATAGGCAAGAATATCCTTTAAAACTGGGTTTGGGGAGGAAGGCTCTGGTGGATAGGGTTGGGGGAAGGTGTTTGGATCTCCCCTGTTTCTCAGAAGCTGGGGACAGATGGGGTGTCTTATAAAATTTGGATAGACTCTCCCCTGGTCTGCAAACTGCATGAAGGCTGAGACTGCATCCACCTGGTTCCCCACTGTAGCCTCAGCATCGAGCATAGTGCATGTACTTGATGCCAATCCATTGTATTGACTTGACCTTGGCTAGAGGACTTACTTCTTCAGCTTCTGCTGTGTTCCGTCTAGTGACAACTTGGAGGGATGCAGAACGTTGAGCCCATCTGATTCAGCCGTCTCTCCAGAGCCCTTCGGGCTGGCCCGCCTACCCGCCCTGACTCAGGACATCAGTACACAGATTTGGGACGGCTGCTCATGGCCCAGCATTCGCCACTCACCCTCTCACGAAACAGGGCACCACTTCGTCAGACTGTATCCGGTTGAGCCAGGAGGAGCACACGCCGTGGTGAATTGGTCCTTCTCCATCTGGCGGAACAACCGAGGTGGTCTGGCTCACGTCCTGTCCCCCTGCGTCCCCGTCATTGGTCTCCCCCTCCCTTCTGCCCAGAAGGCTGGCAGCCCCAACGCCACGTTTCTGCCTAGGAGTTTCTTGCCTGGACCCCTTCCTCTGAAGGGGAAGACGGCTGGGGGTGGGCGTGCAAGCTGTGAACGTGCCTGGGGTCCTGCTGGGTAGGCGTGCATCGGATTCAAATCCTGCCTACTAAAAGGGCCCCGGCCAGGGTGTTTTCTCTGTGTGCTGGAATCCTGGGCTCAGAACTCTCTCAGGCACCGAGCACTTGCTTTTTTAAGAAGGGAAAGTCCGGGAGGAAAAAGTCAGGTTTTTGATTGACCTCCAACCAGCTGAACTTCCTGCAGCAGGGCGCTCCCTGCTTGCTGGGAGGGCATGGTTATGGTGGCTTGTTCTAGCGGCTGCCTTGGGGGTGTGAGGGAGAGGAAGGGAGTAATGCAAATCCCATCCTAAGTCGGCATGGAGATGGCTCTGTCTAAGGGGACACTTGGTCTGCCCTGCTTCTTCTCAAAGCTTCCTGGCTGTGGGTGTGGATCTCCAGCCAGGGACTTGAGCTCTGGCAGACCGGCAGGGGCCCCAGGCAGGGTGGGGTGGGGGGAGATGTAGACATGGGGGTGGCAGACCCGGAGGCTCTCCCAGCGCCTTGGCCCACCTCGGGTGCGGTAGGAGACGATGGCCACGGTGAGGTGCACCTCATCAGGGTACATGTCCGGGGAGGAGCTGATGGAATAGTAGCGAGGCTGCAGCAGCGACAGCTGCGTCAGGAGCAGCGTGGTGGGCATCTGAATGGATGGGAACTCCTCCAGCACCTCCACAATGGTGGGGTTCTTGCCCCATTTCCATTCCTCGTACTCCTGCAAACCCTGTGCCAGGGAAAGGGACAGAGGGGAGCTCTCACTCAGACCCTGGAACAAATTTCCAGCGAGGGCTTGAGGAAGTCCGGGGAAGAAGGCAAATAGAAAATAGTAATATAACAGTTAACACATCCACAGTCAATATTCCGTGCCCGGTTTTAACTCGCTCGAGGACCTTATGAAATGAGTGTGACTGTTGGACCTATTTGACAGAAGAGGACCCTGAGGGGGATGGAAGTCCCATGCCTATGGTGGGGGGGTGATTCTGGGTTTTGAATCTAGGTCGGGGGTGGGGGGCAAACTTCAGTCCGTAAACCAAACCCGGCTCCTCCCTTGCTTTGCGTGTTCAAATGGTTTGGGGAAAACATCAGCGGAAGACTAACTACTACTTTATGACAAACCTATGATATAGAATTCCAATTTCAGTGCCCATAAATCAAGTTCGATTGGGACCCAGCCACACCCATGCACGCATGTATTCTCTACACACACGGGGCTACAGTGGCAGAGTTGAATAGTTGCAAAAGGGACCAAGTGGACCGTGAGCCTAAAAGATTCACTACTTGGCCCTTTAAGGAAAAAAGTGTTCTGAGCCTAGCCCTAGGCTTTCTGGCCCCGGAATCTTGGCTCCTGACCATGACATGCTCCCATAGTGTGTGAGGGTCAAGAGAGACATACCGTGGAGGGGTCAGGACTTGCAGGTACAGAATGCAGATGTGCAGTATGTGGGCTTTCAGAGGTGGAGGTATATTTGCAGAGAGCATGCTCAGATGGTAAATGACAGCCCCAAAGGAGCAGGTCAGGGTGTGGGCAACTGTATTCGGGAGGGGGGGGGGCATGTTGACAGCCAAGCCCAGCTGCTACTTGGGAACAGAGAGGCTCTCTGGAGCTCTGGAATTATTTTTCCTACATCTCAGAAGCTGCCCTGGGAAGTCCCACATTGCTTCTAGGATAGTGGTCCCCAACCTTTTTTGGGCCATGGACCGGTTTAATGTCAGAAACTATTTTCACGGACCAGCCTTTAGGGTGGGACGGATAAATGTATCACGTGACCAAGACAAGCGTCAAGAGTGAGTCTTAGACGGATGTAACAGAGGGAATCTGGTCATTTTTAAAAAATAAAACATCGTTCAGACTTAAATATAAATAAAACGGAAATAATGTAAGTTATTTATTCTTTCTCTGCAGACCAGTACCAAATGGCCCATGGACCGGTACTGGTCCGCGGCCTGGGGGTTGGGGACCACTGTTCTAGGAGGTCCAGACTCTGAGGAGGGTAAAACTATTATAAGTGCATTGGATAACAAAGCCTTTCTCCGTGTCTCTAAAGACCACCTCTGCTTTACTGATAGGGTGGGGCACTGGTGAGGACACGCCTCCCAGACTCCGGCCTCACTGACTTTCATCTGCAGGGGCACAACTGGCCAGGAGCCCAGCAGCTGTCTCTGAAGCTGACGTCCACCTGAAGCCGACACAATCACCTGTGTCGATCTCTCCTTAGGCTGCATGGAGAACCCTGGACACTTCCGCAACCTTCTTCCCCTTCCTTCTCTTGGGGTCAGACTTGTTTTGATGTATCTGACTCCCTTCCCATTTTATCTCACAGAGTTTCCCCTAAGAAAACCCCTCAGCCCTGGGCAGTTGGCTCAGTGGTAGAATGTTGGCTGGGCATGTGGATGTCCTAGGTTTGATTCCCGGTCAGGGCACACAGGAGAAGCAACCATCTGCTTCTCCACCCTTGCTGACCAGCACTCTGTCCCCTCTCCTGGACAGCAGACAAAAGCTAAACCATCCTTTGCTGGTGGCTTGCATACTGGGGAGGGACCCCCACTGGGAGAGACTCAGTCAGACTTCCTGGGTAGGATTCTTCCTGAGCAAGGCTTTGCAGCAGCTTGGAGCAGACGAGTCCGCAGTTTCTAAGCAAGGGTAGTAGCAGTTGTGATTGCTGGCTTTGCCTTTCCACGGGAGGCCCCCTTTGCCTTGAAATCCCATCTACAGCTCCTCTGCACTGGAAAAGGCTTATCTTTAAAACAGGGCATTGTGGGATTCTCTGTTTCTTTTTCTTCTAAGCATTGGCTAAGATGGAACTAATGAGAGCTCCAGGGTCCCAAAGGAAGGAGGAATGGCAATTTCTGCTGTGGTCAAAGGACTCTGAGATTCAATGAGGTCACCCTTGTTCTATCAGGGCTTAGAATCAGAAAGTCAGGACCAACCCACATGGACCAGCCAATAAGGCGACTTTGCCGGCAAACTAGATAACGGGACTGCTTGCTCAGAACTGCCATCTGCTGGAATATCATTGTAATACTATATAGTACAATTCCCCAAGGATGAAGGAGGTGGAAAGGAACCCCCTGGGGTGGTAGGAGGCAGGGACCCACCTTGCTGAGGACCAGCAGACGCTGCTTCTCTTTCTC
Source organism: Saccopteryx leptura (assembly GCF_036850995.1). NCBI lineage: Eukaryota > Metazoa > Chordata > Mammalia > Chiroptera > Emballonuridae > Saccopteryx > Saccopteryx leptura. Next base: position 240,104,064 of record NC_089504.1, on the reverse strand, counting down.
GCTGGTGGCCAAGGAGGCAAACTGCTGCAGCTGCAGTGGCGTGGGCGGCGTGGTGATGTCCAGGTAGTACTTGAAGGCCTGGAAGATGGTGCAGGGCGGGAGGCGGTGCTCATCCGTCCAGTTACTGATAACTCCTGTGGAGGCCCAGTGGCGGTTAGGGGGTCGGGTGGGGGAAGGACAGTCTGAGCTCTGAGGGCTTGGGTCCAAGTTAGGATGGGGCTGGCTGAGCCCAACCACCCTCTCCACCTTCCATGTCCCCCATCTCCACTTCACGGGGGCAAGGAGCCATTCCAAAGCCCACTGAGCGGACTAGTCCAAAAATTTTAAAAAAACCCACAAAAAACAAATATTAAAATAGCACGAGACAGTCCCTGGCATTCTATGCACTGAGCCACCAACGGAGCGTGAGTGAGGAGTCTATTTTGGCTCTGTCTGTCCTCTCGCGGTATCAGCCCCTCACTCCTGAGTGGGATTCTAAGTGTTTAAAACCACAAACATGCTTTAACACTTGCCTACTACTTTCGTATGGCAAGGACTATTCTCAGCACTTTATATTATGATTTCGTACAATCCTTCTCATCTCCCCAAACTCATGAGACTCTCCGAGATAGTAGGTGCTATTGTTAAAAAGGCAAAAGATTTATGCGATCTGAAGAGAAACCAGAGTAGTAGGTGCTATTGTTAATCTCCCTTTTGCGACTGAGATCAGTGGGAGCACAGAGAGGTTAAGGAATTGGCCCACGGTCACACAGCTCATAAGTGTGAAGTTAGGCAGTCCGTCTTCTAGCTAGCACACGTACACCTCTGTGTACGTTTCATTCATTTAATGTAAGCCCTAAACACAAGCCTCTCCTTCATCAGGGACTCAAAGGACAAGGAAGGCACAGTTCCAACATGAAGGAAGAACTGGCTGGCTTGGGTTTATTACGAGAAGGTTTCTCCAAAGTGGTGCCTTCCAAAGGGGTTTTCCCCAGGGCTTTGATGACAGGCTCCTTCCACCTTCTGCCCTGACTGCACACCCTCGCTCCTTTGCAAAGGTGAGATGTCACTGTAGCACAGGCTGCCATGCAAGGTCACCGCTGTGCCTCGTACCCGAGCCCTGTGCTCCCCTGTACCTACTGAGATGAAGCCCTGAGACCCATCTGCCTTTGCAAGTTCTTCAACGGGAATATCAAGAACGGTCACTGAAATAGGTTGGAACTTGATTTAATGAGGTCAGAAATACAGTTTCAGGCCTGGTGGGCCATGGAGCTTCTAGGAGGATTCTAAGAGGGGGCAGGGCCAGATTTCAGCTGCTGTTTACTCTGTGGGCAGGGATGACACAAAAAGGAAGAAGCTCCCTGGCCGGTTGGCTCAGCGGTAGAGCATCGGCCTGGCGTGCGGGGGACCCGGGTTCGATTCCCAGCCAGGGCACATAGGAGAAGTGCCCATCTGCTTCTCCACCCCTCCCCCTCTCCTTCCTCTCTGTCTCTCTCTTCCCCTCCCGCAGCAGGGCTCCATTGGAGCAAAGATGGCCCAGGCACTGGGGATGGCTCCTTGGCCTCTGCCCCAGGCGCTAGAGTGGCTCTGGTCGCGGCAGAGCGACGCCCCAGAGGGGCAGAGCATCGCCTCCTGGTGGGCAGAGTGTCGCCCCTGGTGGGCGTGCCGGGTGGATCCCAGTCGGGCGCATGCGGGAGTCTGTCTGACTGTCTTTCCCCGTTTCCAGCTTCAGAAAAATACAAAAAAAAAAAAAAAAAAAAGAAATAAAGGAAGAAGCTCACATCAGCCCGCATCAGCCCCATGATGAACCATGGGTGTCGGGCATTGTAGACAATCAGTCAGGTGGGCCAAGGTTGCTCAGCCAACAGAAATGGGGAGTCTTTTGTCTCATAAGCTAGAGGTGACAGAGCCCTACTCCTCTACCTGGATTGGCGATTGGGGCCAAGAAGGGGTGTCTTTCCCACCAGAGCCAACCAGACTTCTGTCCCCATCGTTGTTTTCCCGGACACACACTGCCTCTGAAACTCCTGGACAAAGGACAAGGGAAGGGCCCTTGGGAGGGGCCAGGCGGGGTGCCTGGCGTGGCCGCCATTACCCAAAGCTGTGTTCCGCTCCTCCAGCAGCTCCATTTTCACCAGCTGGTTGACAGGAGGCGCGTCCTCCAGTCGCTCGATCAGGGCATTCACGAGGTCCTCGCGGTTGCCAGGGAAGACGCCCAGGTGGTCCCCAGGCTGGTACTGCAGCTCCTGATTCCCGTTGGTGTGGAGACGCACGAAGATGGTTGATCGGCTGGAGGGAAGAGCCAGGGAACAATCAGATAAGGGCCACCAGCTCCTACCCCCTTTCCTTGCTCCTTGGTCGGTCCTGTGGCTGCAGTTTCCCTCCTTCCATTCCCCTGGGGGCCCGAGCCAACCAGGCTTCTGTCCCCATCATCTCCATACCACGGCTTTCAGCAAGGTCACCCGTGAGCACCTCCTTGCAAATCTAACAGCCGCTGCCCAGTGCTCACGCTGGCCACGGGTGCAGCACAGGCCCTGGTGGCTTACTTCCTCCTTCTCACAGATTCTATTCAATAGAATGCAGTCCTTTGCAGGTTCCTTTCTGTGTCCCCAACCTCTGGTCATTGGCTCCTCTTCCACTGCCATCCCTCCGAGCCTTTTTTTTTTTTTTTTTGCTATATTTCTGCCCCTGCTTTTCTTTTCTCCACAGTAGGTGCCATCATCTGACCTATAGTAGAGTTTACTTTTTTATCTGATTTGTGGTCTGTTCCCCTGCCTATCTGCTGGCCCCCACAAAGACGTAAACTCTAGAGGACAGCGTGGATCTGTCTGTTTTGTTTACGGCTCTATGCCTAGCACCAAGGACGGGGCACAGCACATAGTAGGTGTTCAAGAAATATTTGTTGGCTGAAGGAACCTCAGACTCCTAGCAGCCAGAACAGGCTTAGTTCTCAGTACCAACGGGGGTCCTTTCAGCAACTACTACCCTATCGGAGCCAAGACAGTGGCGTCTCCGATCTGTGATACCACCCCCCACCCCGCCCCAGAATCCTAAGCCCCACACCCTTTTGTAACTGGAGGTCCTCATGTCGTCATGGAAAAACGGACAAGGCCCTGGCCTGAAGCTTGGGTTGTTGTTAAACACAAATCCACGGATATTATAAAATTGAGAGGTCCTGGGAGAGAACTCAGAGAGAACCTCATTTATATCTGCCCATCGCGCCCTCCACATGGACTTCTGTATTTCAAGTGCAGGAGGCCCGTGCTAAGGGAATGGCTTCAGGAATGGATTCTCAGAGGAGGATGACTCTGGCCCTGTTAAAAAGTTTTAGTACAGTTCCTCCGTTTCACACCCTATCTGAAAACTTTGGGATTGCTCACACTTCGGTCAGTCAAATCCTTCGTACACCTCGGGTTACAGATGCATTGAAGATCTGTTTTTTTCTTTGTGGCCAATTGGTTTTCAGTTGATGGAGAACTTAATATTCCATGTGAAGTTTCATATTTTCCCTTGAATAATCAACACTTGGATAAACCAAGGGGGCAAACTATTGAGAGGAGTTTTTGGCGTCACCAAGAGCCGTTTTGTGCTGCAAATAGCCACCATTATGAAAAATAGCTTCGCTGGCACACTCGCTTTTGAGGGTGTCAAGTAATGCTTTTGAAGCAAGGCACCTCCGTCCTTTGTTTATTGGGGAATCTGGTGATCGAAATTGTGCATGGCGGTGTTACGGTCTAGGGTCCCACTCTCCTTCCCTGCGCAGATTTTGCCCTCTCTGGGGTACTGATTTTGTCAGTTATAGGAACTTGCATGACCTCTACTGTTCTGAGCTCACACCCTCTTGGTTCCCAGAGAGCCAAGACATATCCCACCCGCATCCCCGCCTAGCTCCAGGAAGGGACTTAGTGGAGGCAGACAGCCAGCAGGTGGCGCTGTGGAGTCGCTAATGTGGAAGCCTCGGAGACAACCACAGGAAGCCTTTGAAAGGCTGGCAAATCAATTCTCACTTTCTCCCAGATCATCACGACTTCTTTGGGAGGTATATTTGCCTCTGTTCTTTTTGGCCGGTACAAAATAGAGACGCAGAGGTCCCAAACTTGCGGAGCTGGCTCACTTTCATGGCCCCTTGCCCCAGTCCTCTAGAATGTGGCAGAAGGGAGTCAGGCAGATGATAAAGGGGCCCAGGGTAGGGATGTAGCTGGCAAGTGAGCTAGAATGTCAGTCCAGGCTCTGCCTGTGCTGAGACTTTAACCAGTGGGACTTTGCAAGGCACTGAGCAGATACCACTTGCTGCATGGTTGCCGGGCACCTTGATGGGCGGGTCCTTGAGGCTTAGCTGGAAGCTGATCCCTGATGGGTAGCACTAGCCTGGAGACCGGTTGTCTTACATTTCAGTTCTGCTGGGGGTTTCTTAGGCTTCTAAGCCTAAAACATTTCTAGACTTTTTTTTTTTAAACCTTAGAACACATACGGACCACTGAAACGTGTTAGGGGATAAAGAAAGGGGAGTATTGGGGAGGTGGCAGCCGTTTGAGCCTTCCTTCTCCACCTCCTCCTCCAGAGTAGCCCTTGCTTGTGAGGCATTTATATCTACACACAGAAATATAACAAACACACAGGCCTGCGTGCCAGTGCTTGGCAGAAGCTCAATGCCAGGCTGCCAGATTAAAGAAGAGTCTGCTAATGTCCAGCATTAAAAAAAAAAAAAAAAAGCTAATGTTCCATCTTCTGTGAAAAGGGTAAACATTGTCAAAAGCAGTTTGAGTTAATAGGTTCATTCAACAAATTTATAGAGAGTGTCAAGCACTGTTCTAGGCACTGGTAAGAGAGTGATGGATGAAGACAGTCTGCCACATCTGATGGATGAAGACAGTCTACCCTGTTTTCATTGGGAAGTATCTTAAAATGATCTCAAATGGGGTTGGCAGTGTGGGTAGTGAGGGGTTGGGAGCAGTGGGCTCAGAGATGATTGGATAGGATGGCCGTGGAGGCCTCTCTAGTAGTGCAGCATTTGAGTGGAGACCTGAACAATGAGAAGGAGTAGGCACGCCAAGATCTGGGCGGGGGCAGGGGGAGGAATGGGGACGGGACAGTGTTCCTGAAAGGAGCAGTAGCACGTGCCAAGGACCTGAGGTAGAAAAGGAGGCTAGAGTGTTTGGAGAGAGATCAACACATTGCTGAGTGGTGGAAGAAGGAGGTCAGAGATCTGGACAGAGGTCACCACCTGTCATGGCAAGGAGTTTGCGGCGTGCCTCTGTTCAGTGGGAAACCACTGGAGGCTAGAGAACCGGGGAGGGATGGGTTTCAATGTACCTTTTTAAAGGAAGACTCTGGCTGCTGTTTGGAAATTGAATCTCTGAGGGCAAAGCCAAGAAACAAGGAGACAGGTTAGGTGTCTGGGGCAGCCACTCAGATCTGAGGTCATCAGGGCTTTGCTCAAGGTGGCAGATGAGGGTTGGATGTGCAGTGTGAGGGGCAGCAGGGAGGAGACTTGTGTTTTTGGCTTAAGGCCCGTGCTGATGTTCTCTGCTACCGTGGGGAAGGCTGGGGAGAGGCCGTGTGCCCCAGGGGGATGGAAATCCAGTGTTCCACCCTCGAGGACCCCATTGAAAGGTCCCACCGACCGCTAAGATAGAAGTGCTAAGGCCCCATGTACCATTGTTCTCGCCAACCCCTTCCCCTACAGGCCCCTCCACATCCTCACCGGCCGATGTAAGGCCTGTCCTGCATTCTCCCTCCTCCTTCTGAGTCCCAGGACCTCCACCTACACCCCACCCATCAGCATTCCATTAGACTGTCTTCTGCACTGTTTGCCAATTGGTGCTCATGTGTTAGGAAACTTATTTCCTGGTCAGGCAGGAACTGCGTCCACTTCTCTCTTCAGATTTGCAAGGACCCCCCCTCAAAAGGCTGTTTACGTTCTCTTAAGCACTTTGTTTGCAATTACAAGTCTCCAGTGGGGCTGATTGGTGGTAGCTGGCTTACAGCCTCCTGGACCAAACAGCTGGACTTGGGCCTCAGGCAGGGAGAAAAGGGAGAGAGTAGTCTGCTTTTCCACTCAATTAACCCTTAAAAAACCTTTATAGGCCCTGGCCGGTTGGCTCAGTGGTAGAGCGTCGGCCTGGCGTGCAGGGGTCCCGGGTTTGATTCCTGGCCAGGGCACACAGGAGAAGCGCCCATCTGCTTCTCCACCCCTCCCCCTCTCCTTCCTCTGTCTCTCTCTTCCCCTCCCACAGCGAGGCTCCATTGGAGCAAGGATGGCCCGGGCGCTGGGGATGGTCCTTGGCCTCTGCCCCAGGCACTAGAGTGGCTCTGGTCATGGCAGAGCGACGCCCCGGAGGGGCAGAGCATCGCCCCCTGGTGGGCAGAGCGTCGCCCCCTGGTGGGCAGAGCGTCGCCCCCTGGTGGGCGTGCCGGGTGGATCCCATTCGGGCGCATGCGGGAGTCTGTCTGACTGTCTCTCCCCGTTTCCAGCTTCAGAAAGATAAAACAAACAAACAAACAAAAAAACCTTTATAAAGCTGGAAATGGTAGTAAGCCTAAAAACAGGTAGTGGTACAGAGCAGCCTTTTCAAGAGGTAAACACCTAGACACACACTGATCCTTTTTGTGCCAAACCCGGTCTTTCACAGTTTGTCGCTGAAAGAAATTTCTAGTAGATGCTTCTTCCCTTTCCTTTCTAACACTACTTAAGGCATACCTTTGCACAGGGCAGAAAGGGGCAGAGAGATGTGCAGTATTTCAAATGCAGAGTCCTTCTCTATATCAGAGGTTGTTATGTTGTGATTATGGCCATTTAACTAGCTATTCAGAGGGATCGTCTTCCCAATCCATCTCTTTCATGTATGAGGACCTAGAGGAGAACAGGGAGAGCCTTGGGGTTCCAACCTGTTGGTCCTAGTCTCGAAGTCCACGTAAGAAAGCACGCATGCCAAGTTTGCAGTCGTATGAAGCTGCAGTGGACACAGAATGGTAGTGGAACCCATCACACCTCTGCTCTGAGAAGGTGTCTCTGATAGAGCCGTCTTGCGGCACGGTGGACGCCACGTGCACGGGCATTTGGTATGTACTGACTTTGGAGTCAGAGAAACCCAGTCCGTGTGACCTAGAAAAAGTCGCTTGCATTTTCTAATAGTCATTTCTCACATTTAAACTGTGGATGATAACGGTACCTGCTTCTTGAGGTAATCAAAACTACGGGCGATCCCGCACAGAACGGGCTCAGGATGGTGCTCAGCGCACACATGAAGTGCAGGATAAACGTCAGCTGTCATCACAGCTCCCATTCTTATTTTAGGGAAGGTGACAGGCTCGGAGGGCCCGAGGGCCTTGCCTGAGGTCACACAGCTGTTGCTGTGGCAGAGCTGGGGTCAGGACCCAGAGCTGTCCAGCTCGAGAGATCACTCTTTGTCCTATGCCATGCATGCAGAGAATCAAGCTTCCCAAAGATCGCCATGGGCTACGATTGCAAAGTGAAAGATGTTCCAGTCAATAGGGAACAATGAAAAAGGTCTTTAAAACTTTCATGGGTGTTAGAAATTTTACTTATCCGGGTGGAGGGATGGATAGACTGGATAACTCTAAAAATACTTGGCAGCTAAGAGTAGAGGATAGACAAGCTTAAAAGGGAGGTCAGCGTGGCTCTTAGAACATGTGCCGTCTCGGGCAGCGGCGGCGGCTGTGTTCCGATCTGGGAGGGCAGGAATAGCCTCAGCATACTTGGCAGGGACCACAGGACCTCCACGGCACTGGGACCAGGGCTGAGAACGACACTTCCAGCAGGACAGAGTATGGGAAACTAGGTCTCGGGAAGAGCAAATGGAATGAATGTGGGCCCGGGAGAGAAGGGTCAAGGTCTTGGCTCTTTGGAGGTGTCTTCTCTGGAAGATTCGAGTTTGTTTCGGGTGTCACTGGGGAGTGTACCGGGACCAAAACAAAGTGCTAGGGAGATAGGCTTTGGTTCTACGCAATCGTAAGACTATTTCTAACAATTAGGACTTTGAAACACACGGTGGCTCTTTTTGCACAGTAATGAGCCTCCCGTCATTCCAAAGAAATTTAAGCAGGACTCCAGAGGAGAACCATTGCAAGGAGGAAATGCCTGGATTAAGTGATTTTGACCAAGATGCTATGGTACCCTTAGCAGTTCTGCAAGGGAGTGGTCTATATTAAAACTCCCTTAGCAGTTCTGCAAGGGAGTGGTCTATATTAAAACTCCCTTAGCAGTTCTGCAAGGGAGTGGTCTATATTAAAACTCCTTTATAAAACCATTCTCTTTTTTCCTTCCCCAGGGATCGCCACCACCTCCTTCTCCGGCCTCCAGGCTGGAGCCTGGCGAAGGCAAAGCAGGAAACCAAGATGCTGCAACGCAGCCAAGGGGTCTCGACGGCACTTGGGACGGTAACAGGAACCTGGTCCTTGGAGTCAGCAGGCGGTCCTGCCCTCTTGTGAGGGCTTCCGGAGCAGAGGTGGGTGACTCAAGTGAGTGACCAAGGTGTGCCTACCTGGATTTAGGACTCTGAAGGTTTTGACGGCTGAGGAGACGAGCAGACGAGACCCGCTTTCTGTGGACACTGGACAGACCTGCGGGGAGCAAAACAGTCTTCCTGAAAGGGGTTAAACACTTGTCAGTGAACGTCTTTGGCTTCTACTGACCCTCTACTCACTCCTCCACTGTCCTCTGGAGTAAGGGGAAGAGGTAAAAGAGAAGAGGTCGGGCAGGCTTTGGTTGGGGTGGTTGTGGATGATGCAGAATGGGAAGCAGATCTGGCTGGACTTAGATGAGAAGAGGGTGGGGGCCAGGGTCCTCATACTCCTGGAGAGAGATGTGTCCACACATACATTTTACGAAGTGTAGAGCAGTAGCAGTGTATTTGTTTTGGGAGGGAGACCAAAGCAATGAAACCCACTTTCTCTAAGCACCTTCCAGAGGTGAGAGCTCCCAACTTTCCTGTTTCCCGCTGTCATGAATGCCTACCCGGGAGAGGGGAGAGGGGAGAGGAGTACCTTGTGTAAGTTCTGGGGCTTCGGCCACATAGGTGAGGCGGAACTTGTTCCTCTTCCAGCTGCGGTCATTGCTGATGAGGGAATTGTTCGCCTTCTCAATGTTGACGTCATCTCCCACACAGAACACATCACAGGCTGCCTGTGGCACACACAGGGCTGTCAGTGACCTCTGTCAGCCAAGATGGACTCCTTTCCAACAGCTCCAAGTCATATGTATCCATCCATTCATCCATCCATCCATCTGTCATCCACTCACCCACCCACTCACCCATCCACCCACCCATCTACCCATCTATCCACCGTCCCACCCACCCATCCATCCATCCATCCATCCATCCATCATCCACTCACTCACCCATCCATCTGTCATCCACTCACTCACCCACTCATCCATCCATCCACCTATCCACCCATTCATCCACCCACCTACCCACCCATCTGTCCACCCATCCATCCACCCACCCACCCATCCATCCATCCATCATCCACTCACTCACCCATCCATCCATCTGTCATCCACTCACCCACCCACTCACCTATCCACCCATCCATCTACCCATCCATCCACCAACCCATCTATCCATCCACCCACCTATCCATACTCATTCATCCATCCATCCATCCATCCATCCATCATTCACTCACTCACCCATCCATCCATCCATCATCCACTCACTCACCCACTCACCCATCCACCCACCCATCTACCCATCCATCCACCGACCCATCCATCCACCCACCCATCCATCCGCCCACCTATCCATCCATCCATCCATCCATCCATCCATCCATCCATCCATCCATCATCTACTCACTCACCCATCCATCCATCCGTCATCCACTCACTCACTCACTCATCCATCCACCCATCCATCCACCCACCTACCCACCCATCTACCCACCCATCTACCCATCCATCCATCCATCCATCCATCCAACCATCCATCTATCCACCCATCCATTATCCACTCACCCACTCACCCACTCACACGCTCATCCATCCAACCAACCACTTACTCACCCTCCCACTAATCCATCCTATATTTTTTGAGTGCCTTTGATGATCGGACATATCATATTTACCACTGACTTTAGGACTTAACATCTGTTTAGTATATAACTCTTTTACATTAAAGGCAAAATATAATGAATATCTGGATACCTGCATATAAATTTTCCTTTTTTTTTTTTTTTTTTTTTTTGCCAAGGTCTTAAGTTCTCTAACTTTAGTGATTCTAAGAATTATTCTCCAGCATTATTTTTTGAGATAAAAGCCATGGATCATTCAGAAGCTTTTCAAGGGGAGCTTTTACCAATTTTTGGCCTCGTGTTGATTTTTGAGATGATTCCAAGGTCCAACAAATGACGAATGGATAAACAGATGTGGTATATCCATACGATGGAATATTATTGGCCATAAAAAAGAAATGTACTTTCATGAGTGATCGGGGTTAACATCTCCAAAATCAGTCCTGTCAACCCCAGGTACTCTGGTATGAGGTGATGAGGATGCCTCACTTCTGTGCTATTCTTCCCCTCAAACCCCTCGCCCCACTCTAATCTTGAGAAGAGCATGAGACAAAGTCAGGCTGAGGGACATACTACAAAGTGCCTCGGCAGTACTCCTCAAAATTTTCAAGACTATAAAAGAAAAGACTGAGAAACACAGCCGAGGGGATGAAAGGGACATTAGGACTTAACATGGTCCCCGGATTTTATCTTGAAACAGAAAAAGGGGCATCAGGGGGAAACCTGGTGACACCTGAATAAAGCCTGTAGTTTAATTCCTGTTACTGTACTGATGCTCCTCGTTTTGGCGAGGGGGCCACAGTTATGTTAACAGGCAAGGTGGGTGAAGGAACTCTCTGTACGTCCTTGTCACTTGATTGCAATCACAAAAAAGGAAATCTTTTAAAATGAAATAAAGGAGTGGAGCACTACAATGCTGCAATGTGGATGAACCTTGAAAACATTGTGCTACAGTGGAAGAAGTCAGGCACGACAGACCAGGTTCATACAAAAGGGGCTGAATAGGCAAACCCATGGAGACAGGAAGTAGGCTCGTGGCTGCCAGGGCTGGGGGTGGACTGTGAGGATGACGGGAACCCGGTGGGGGGGGGCAGCAAAAGGACAGGCTGGCTTGTAACAGGCCCTGCATCTGGGTGCTCAGCGTTGGCTGATTGAGGTCGAGAACCAAACAGTTATCTTGTGGTGTGAAAAAAAAAGCCTATGTATCTCTTTCCTTCTTGTCTAGGAAGAAATGCAGGAAGAAGCTTATCGACACAGCGTCCCTGTACAGATATCTCTATTGCTCAGAGGCCTCAGTTTCCCCTCCTGCTCTTCCGGCATTTGCTTTCAGAATGCGAAGTATAAGGTGGCATAGCCCCCTTCCTCCAGGGGTTGCTGATAAGAAGGTATTCCAGGGCCAGGGAAGGAGCAGGTCAAGGTGGGTCTACATTCATTGCTTTTTTGTTTCCCCCAGGAGGCCAACTGAAGCGTGCCTCACATGCAGATAGGAGGCCATCATTCACTCATTCTTCTGTGACTGCGTGTCTAGAATAGGATGTTCTATTGTGATGGGATTGCCCTGTGCTGTCTGATATGGTGACCGCTCACCACTGGTGGTTTCTGAGCACCCGAAATGTGTCTAGTGCTACTGAGAAACAGACGTTGCCATCCAATTTACTTTATACACATATACATGAATGTAGAATATATAATGTATGTCAGCTATATTTTATATAATTGTATATTGTTATAGGTAAAGAGACAATTATATACTATAAAATTAATATTAAAAACATACAATTCAGTGGTTTTTTGTATATTGATAAGAATGTGCAACCACCAGCACTAACCACTTACGGGATATTTTCATGACCCCAAAGGAACCCCATGCCCATTAGCAGTAACTCCCATTTCCACTTCCTCAAAAACTTGGCAACCACTAATGTACTTTCTGTCTTTATAGAGGTGCCTATCCCTGACTTTTCATATAAAAGAAGTGATATAATATATGTGACCTTTGTGTCTGGCTTCACTTTGAGCATCACGTTCTCAAAAGTTTATCTATGCAGTAGCATGAGTCAGGACTTCATTCTTTTTTATGGCTGAATGGTATTTCATTTACCCATTCATCACATTTAATGTCAATTAGTTTACCTTTAAGTGGTTTTTTTGTTTTTTTTTTTTAAATCAAGTGAGAGGCAGGGAGGCAAACAGACAGACTCCCACAAGCACCCCAACTGGGATCCACCTAGCAACCTGTCTGGGGCTGATATCCTGCTCATCTGGGACTGCTGCTCTATTACCTGGCAACCAAGTTATTTTTAGCATCTGAGGCGAGGCCATGGAGCCATCCTCAGAGCCTAAGGAAAACTTGCTCATTTGAGCCATAGCTGCGGGAGAATAGGGGGTGGGTAGAGAAGCAGATGGTCACTTCTTCTGTGTGCTGTGAGACCAGGAATTGAACCTGGGACTTCCATACTCTTGGCCGACACTCTACCACTGAGCCAACCAGCCAGAGCTACCTTTAAGTTTAAACAGCCATGTGTGGCCAGTGGCTACCATATTGGCCAGTGAATATCTTGCACAAGAGGAATAAGCTTGTCCAAGTAGACAGGTTGGTGAGATTGAGTTCCAAGTCAAGGCATGGCCCTTGGTTTGGTTAAGTAACTCCATGTGTTCTGTCAACTTATCCACAAATGGGAGTAAGGGGTGGACTCCTCCCAGCCCTGAGATTCCAAAACTCAGTAACTTTTTTTTGTAGACCCACTCACTCCTTCGCCATCAGGCAGGAGGTTGGAGTCAAGCTGGAGAGTATGTGTTTCAAGGCCACCCAAACTCATCTGGGTTGTTTAAATCTGTGTCCCGATGGATACGTGGGGGAAGAGCCAGGCTTCTCTCAGGTTTCTTCTCTTTCCGATGGGTTAGGTAGTCTGTCTTTGGGGGTCAAAGGGAGAATGACTTCTCCCCCTGGGCCTCTGAGATCCGAGAAGATGGTTACCTTGAAGACCTTCTTTGCCCAGGTCCTGAAAGCCTCCTCCTGCCCACAAAGCTCATCGCCCTCCCTCATCTTCAGGATCCTCTCTCCCCCCAGCTCTTCCAGGAGGGTGTCCACAGCGTGTCCGAAGGCGCAGAAGTGAGGGTACGCCCGCGAGCCAAGGCCAAACACCGAGAACCTGCCAAAGAGACAACAGAAAGCCCTTGCTAGGGGACTTTGGGGATGTGTTATGAATAGAACTATGCCCCTCCAAATTCATATGTTCAATTCCTATCGCCCAAGGTAACTAGAGATGGAACCTTCAAGGTGGTAACTGAGATTAAATGAGGTCATGATATTAAGGTCCTACTTGAACAGGACTGCTGTCCTTATAAGAGGAGGAAGACACCAGATACTCTCTTCCTCTCTCTGCACATGTGCAGTGGAAAGGCCATGTGAGGACACAGCAAGAAGGTGGCCGTCTGCAAGCCAGGAAGAGAGGCCTTATCAGAAACCAGTCCTTTTGGCACCTTCATCTTGGACTTCCAGCCTCTCTGACTGTGAAAAAACACATTTCCGTTGTTGAAGCCATTTGGTCTGTGGGATTTGGTTACGGCCACCCAAGCAGACTAATACATCTGGTATCCTCAGTAGGACTGCGTTCAGCCATGGTGGTCGGGCAATCCCAAGGCTATTTGGAGAAGGCCATCATTACACCTGAGACCTGGGGATTCTCCTTCCTCTGGTCTCTCTGCGAGGTGATACGGTCCTCAGGAAAAAGTTCCCAATATTTCCTAAGGAGGATGAGTTGGGGACAACCTTCATCCAGAACCTGTACTGTCCCTTTCTAAGCTGACCTAATTGGGAAAATCAGTCTACATTATTAGAAGGCTTACATTCTACAGGTTTTGTAATTCTACAAAACGAGATCAGTTTTAAGTACAGAGATAATGAAACCTATAACAATGGAGGCCCCCAGGGACCTCCATGAAATTAATTCGTTTCACAGACCCTCTTTGCATAGATACCACCAAGAAACTGTTGCTGTTTGAATCTATGTGGCTCAAGTTAGTGAGATTTCTGTCTGTGTTGAGGTGGGGCTGGCTGCTCTCAGTGTGGGGAGTGGACGGCTGTGCCTCAGAGGGCCCCTCCTGCCAAGTGCTCACTGTCCTACAGACACTTGGTGTCACCCTTCCAGGGCTGGGTGCTGGCTGTAGGTCTTGACCTCTTTGGGAGTGGAATGACAGGTTCACAAGTGGGGCAAGAACACCCACCCCACTTCCTCCCCAGGCCAGAGAGTTCTGCCGTAGACTGTCCCTCTCAGACAAGCCAAAGAGTGGAGCTATTTAACCTATTCCACACAGCGTCCGGCTTTGTCCCCAAATCTCATTTTTTTTTTTTTTTTTTTAGGATGAGGGGGCCGAGATGGTGAGAGGCTGGGGTGGGGGATGCGGGAAGGAGGCAGGAGAATTTGGGAAGACACTCTCCATCATGGAGGATGGACCTGAGACAGGTGCAGGTGGCTCACGGGTCAAATGAAAGTTAATGTAGGCTAGTATCCACTGCTCTCCAATCCCCTCTCCTCTTCTCTCCTGACCCTGTCCCCTGGGGCCCCAGGGCCTTTCTGAGGACAGTACAATGGTACACATGCAACATGGTGGTGTGGGAGGTTGGCAGCAGAGGAGGCTGTGTGTGAGTGTGTGTGTGTGAGTGTGTGTGAGAGTATGTGTGTGAGTGTGTGTGTGTTGTGAGTATGTGTGTATGTGAGTGTGTTGTGAGTATGTGTGTATGTGAGTGTGTGTGTATGTGTGTGTATGTGTGTGTGTGTGTGTGAGTGTGTGTGAGTGTGTGTGTGAGTGTGTGTGTGAGTGTGTGTGTGTGTGCGCGCCTTGGTGGTCGGGAAGTAAGTGGGAAATCTCTGCACCTTCTCCTCAATTTTGCTATGAACCTAAAACGGCTTTAAAAATGAAGTCTATTAAAAAGTATACTAGGCCCTGGCCAGTTGGCTCAGTGGTAGAGCGTCAGCCTGGCGTGCGGGGGACCCGGGTTCGATTCCCGGCCAGGGCACATAGGAGAAGCGCCCATTTGCTTCTCCACCCCCCCCCCTCCTTCCTCTCTGTCTCTCTCTTCCCCTCCCACAGCCAAGGCTCCATTGGAGCAAAGATGGCCCAGGCGCTGGGGATGGCTCCTTGGCCTCTGCCCCAGGCGCTAGAGTGGCTCTGGTAGCGGCAGAGCGACGCCCCGGAGGGGCAGAGCATCGCTCCCTGGTGGGCAGAGCGTCGCCCCTGGTGGGCGTGCCAGGTCGATCCCGGTCGGGTGCATGCGGGAGTCTGTCTGACTGTCTCTCCCCTTTTCCAGCTTCTTAAAAAAAAAAGAAAAGAAAAGAAAAAAAAAGTATACTAGTGGTTACCAGGGGAAAGGGGCTGGGGAGAAAGGGGTGTAAAGAGGGACAAATACAGGGCAACAGAAAATGATCTGACTTTGGGTGATGGGCACACAGTGCCCAACAGTTCAAATAATACAGAGATGTTTACCTGAAACCTGTGTACTCTTACTGGTCAATGTCAACCCATTAAATTTAATTTTAAAACAATGTGTATTGATGGACATAATACTTCAATAGCCAGGAATCTGTGATCTGGATTATTTACTAAGCATTGCTCACTCTGTAACTAGGTCCAGCGCCCTTAGAGCCCTCACTGTCCCCGATGCCCGAGCCCCTGGCTTACCTCACATTTGCCAGGGGCCCGGCACTCTCGAAGTTGTCCCTGAGGTCCGGCCCATCGCCTGATGACTTGCGGGAGTCGGAATAGGAGGAAACGCTATTGAACCGGACTTTGTAGCTCCTGCCAAAATGACAGAGTCATGAGCTCCTGTTTGGAGGCGCCTCCTGAGGTCAACACCCTGATGTATCTCCAAATGACCTGTCCTGGTTCTAGGAACCTCTCTTGTGTGATGAGCGAGACCATAACATTCCGGTGGCCTCCTCTGTAATAAATCAAATCACCCTCACCCACCCCATGATCATGGCTAGCCAGCTGTACTTGGAGTCGTGCATATGAAAAGGTTTTTGGGCCCTGGCTGGTTGGCTCAGTGGTAGAGCATCGGCATGGTGCACTGAAGTCCCAGGTTTGATTCCCAGTCAGGGCACACAGGAGAAGTGACCATCTGCTTCTCCACCCCTATCCCTTCCTCTCTCTCTCCCCTCCTCCTGCAGCCATGACTCATTGAGCAAGTTGGCCCTGGCACTGAGGATGGTACCATGGCCTTGCCTCAGGCACTGAAATAGCTCAGTTGCTAAGCAACAGACCCTAGATGGGCAGACCATTGCTCCCTAGTTGGTTTGCCGGGTAGATCCCGGTTGGGGTACATGTGGGAGTCTGTCTCTCTGCCTCCCCACTTCTCAGTTAATAAAAAATAAAAGGGTTTTGACCACCGTCAACTCAGGAAACTGAGACCCAGACAGTCAAAATGATTTCAACGGCAAGAAGTCAGGAGTAGAACAGACCACCCCTAACCATTAGACCACTCTTCCTTGCTCCCCACATTTGCACATGCAGAAGAATCAGCCTGGGGCTCGTTATGCAGATCCTGATCCAGTAGGTCTGGGGCTGGGCCTGAGGCTGCATTTGTAATAAACCCCCAGGAAATGCTAATGCTGCTGGTCCCCGGACCTCAGGTTGAGTAGCCAGGACCCAGATTTGTATCGTCCCCTGTGGTCACCATTGGCTACCTGTGGCTATTTAAAGTTAAAGCTAAATTAATTCAATGAAATAAGATGAAAAGTTCTGCTTCTCGTGTGCACTTGCCACACGTCAAGGGCTCAGCAACCTCGCGTGGCCAGTGGTGGCCGCGTTGGGTGGCAGAACTACAGAACATTTACATCAACCTAGAAAGTTTTATTGGACAGTGCTCTTTCTGTAAGGTTACGGTCCCTGGACGTTTCAAGGGTCTGTCACCTTCCACATTTCAAGTCCACATGAGACGTGCTTGACACTGTCACCGGGCAGGGAAGGAGACAGGGCTTCTTATTAAGTTTTGAAGGGGAAGGAAGCTGTCACCATGACAGGCTTGAGAGCCTTGAGATTTGAGGAAACAAAACCAAACCCTGATTTCCCAATTTTTCTCCAGAAGTGATGTTTTGTTCTCAGGCAGGGTAAAAACAAAACATAAAGCCAGAAAGTCCCCAAGACCAGAAAACAAACAAACAAACAACCCCCACACACAAAAAAACACCCACTAAAACCAACCCAACATAAAAACCCAAACCCCCAAACAAAACAAAAAATAACAAAACACAAAAACTCGATACACCAATCAGAGAGCAGGAGACGAAAAAAGAAACAGCGCATTCTGGCAGCAGGGCGTCTAAGCTGGACGTTCTACAAAGTTCTCGCTTCAGCGTCGGGAAAATTCTAAATATATGGAAGCGTATTTTCTGCCCTAAAAATAGTTGCCCATTGAGTCCCTACGCCAAATAAACCATGCAACATATGAGGGGGTGGCTGTGTTGTTAGTGTGGGAGGCACGGCGGATGGTGTGGGGTAAGAGAAGCAGCACGTATATTTGTCTGAGGGTTGAGGCTTTTCCAAATGCTCTCCCCTGTATTGTTATCCTCTGGTCCTCGCAACAGCTCCCAGAGCTGGTCAGGGCAGAGAGAGCTTCTCCCCGTTTGGCAGATAAGAAAGACTGAGGCCCAGAGAGGTCAAGGGACCTGCTCAAGGCCGCTTAGTGGGTTAGTGGCACAGCCTGGGTTAGAACTGAGGTCTACCTTGAAACCCGGATGTGGCCTTGGATGTGTTGGCATGGGGCATGCATGTGCACATGTGCACACACGTCTACATGCACGCACACACACACATGTGCATGCATGCACATGCACACCCACGCACACACGCTCTACCTGAGCTGGCTGTCACGGGCTGCAGCCAGACCACGGACTTCTGTGTCACCTCGGGGGAGGGGAGGCCCTTTACGGGGAAAGAAACGCAAGCGTTCCGGGTACCTAGAGGGGAGAATGGATGGTGCCCTATCTCTCCCTGAAGGAGGGGTGAGGGGAGCCTGCTGGAGACCACCCAGGACGGGGTGGGGAGGAGAGGGGCCGGGACAGTGAGTGCTGGAGTTGGGCACAGAACAGGGGCTGAGCACAAGGGACACTTCTGTCCCCTGGATACGGAATGTATGTGAGTTTGGCAACACGTGCTCAGCTACAGGAAGGCCAGGAGGGGTTTTCTGCCAAACACAGCCATCTGTAGCCCTGGCTGCCCCACTGAAGACGGGGTCTGCTCCGTGCTGGAGGAGACGCTGTGCGGCCTCACCGAAAGGCAGCTCAGTGTGCACGTGCCCCACATGCTCAGCTTCATGGGGGGTTTAAGGGCTGTTCCAGGGTAATTTTGGCTACAGGTGTTTTTCACCTTATGAAACATCTTTAGAGCCCAGCCCCACACGAGATGCAATTTCACCATGAACATCCTTTGACAACAGCCATTTCTTTGCCTTTTTTCCAATGCAAGCTCTGCCTTCGCTGCAACTCTACTTGGAGCCTCAAATGGAAAGTTCCAGGGAAGGCGATGCATTTCCCTGATTTTGAGTGGCGGTTTTGCAAAGGCGAGGGATGACAACCGATACCTACACGGTGCTCCTAACTTTTCACAGGACATACACGTCTATCTTCTAATGTGATTCCAACACATGAGAAAGTTCAGACAGGTATACTGAGCCCTATTTGATGAGGGGGAAACTGAGGCACTATGGGCTATGACGTGACCAACCCAAGATTTTCTAGTCAGAGACCAAAATATCCGCTCTAGTGGGACACAGACACCCACGTGCTAGAACTGGTCACAGATGGACGTGAGGTCACAACCAACATCCATCCCGAACTCCGATGTGAACCCCAGGTGCCAAAAGACAATTTTCTGTCAGCCCCACGGGGTGTCCTGTGACCCTGGAGGGTCATTCACTTACTTCCTCTCCTCGTGCACAGAGTTGGGGAGCCTCATTTCCATCAAAGCACAGCCAAATTTCTGTGGACCAAAAGGGGTGAGTGATACGTAAAGCATGGATTATTAAAACCAGACTATGGCCAGGCGCGGAGGATTCTGGGGTCCTAGCTGCAAAACGAGGAGTCTGACGCCTGGGGCCAGGATGGCCGGGATGGTGAGGGGCGAGGCTGGAGCTGCCGCCACACACAGAAGGGTCAGCTGCTTAGAGGACTGCAGGTGTGGACTCCCCACCCCCGGCATACAAAGCCCCTTTGTGGCTTTCTCTCTATAAAAATACTGTCCCCATTTGACTCATCTGGAGCAGGGGACACCATGTTCCTGGTTAGAGCGTCTATTCTAAAGAAGTAGCTCACTGAGGTGATAACATTTGCACTAGGAACCAGCTCGTCACTGGACACCAATAGACTGAGGACTTGGAATTGTCCCAACCCTTGCCGAGGGTGGGTCCAGATTTAAATCACTGTCTGTGAGGCTCTGGGACAGTTTGCCACTGAAGAGTGGGTGTCACCCTAGCCCCTCCTTCTCCCTGCTGATGGAACCACATGCTAGAACAGGTGAAAACTCAGCTTACCTCCCCATTTTCAGGGGGGTCTCCATTGCCAAAGGTGCTGGTGACCACCAGGACCAGAGTTTCATGTTCCAGGTGCACAATGTCATATTCTTCCATGGACATCACCTGGGTGGGGGGATGGCAGGGGACAGAGGTAGGAAGAGAGGTGATGAGGAGAGAGAGAGGAGGTGGGTGAGGACAGGAAGCGATGGGGGGAAGGAGATGAGAGAGAGAGGAAGAAGATGAGTCATTCCGAGCCATCTTCATTGTAAGAACCAAAAGTTTTGGGTGTCACTATCTCAGTGGGCTCCAGTGGGCAGAGCTGAAAGCTCTTTGGTAGTGCGGGACCTTTCGATGGACTGTAGAGCATCTGGAGCCATGGTGCAAGGGGTTGGCTGCCTGTGTAGACAGGTCCTGATTGAGACTCTTTAGCTATCTACAACCTACTGATCCTCTTGACCACATCTAGTCTGGGAATGACCTGGCTGGCTAGATATGACCAACTGTCTGCTTGGCCTCCTTTCCAATCTTCCCTTCAGCAGTGTTGGGGACTTGGGTCAAACAAGTCTGAGATACCTGTTCTAGGGAAAGATGATTGCCTTATATCTCAGCGTGGCTTGAGCAACATTTCTCAAAGTAGGTTCTAGGGAAGCCTGGTCGCCGGAGATGCTCCTTGAAATAAGTGAGCCATAAACAAACGTGTGGGAAACATTTACAACCTCTGTCCCTCTCTTTTAGAGATTATAACACATCTTTGCAGATTAAAGGCTCTGTCTGATAGGTCCTGCAGCAAAGAAACCCATTCGATTGTATTGAATTCAGAGCTTCTTAAACTGCCTCCCAAATTGATTTCCATAAACCTGCTACCATTTTGCACTAGACATGTGGGTTTCATTTTGTGGTTCCTGGACTCCTGGAGGGTTCACAGGGAGAGAAACATCATAGTCCCTTGAAATTAGTGAAAATGTACGTGTGTGTGCTGAAGGAAATCTGGTCCATGCTTTCATCCATTCTTAAAAGGTCCTACTCTGTTGAATTCCCTCTCTCCCCTCCCAACTGTATTTACCACAGGCAGCTGGAGCGCTCGCAGTGTCCCCTACCCACCTTGGCATCAAAGGCGTGTTTGAAGATCTCACACAAGGTTTTGGCATAGGCCTGCGATTTGCCTGTCTCTGTGGCATAAAGGATGGTTGCCTTGACCCTCTTGGCCATTGCCTGCCCCATCAGCTTGGCCGAGAACTTGACGGCCCTGGGAGGAAGAGGATGGAGAGGAAAATGGGAAATGCCAGGCTGGGATTTGGGGGCAAGAACCATGATCCATGAACTATAACCAGAGAGAACTTACTTTTCTGATCTTTGATGGCCTCAGGGACACTCGAAGCCTGAGTTTAGACCAGGGGTCCCCAAACTACGGCCTGCGGGCCGCATGCGGCCCCCTGAGGCCATTTATCCAGCCCCGCCGCACTTCTGGAAGGGGCACCTCTTTCATTGGTGGTCAGTGAGAGGAGCATAGTTCCCATTGAAATACTGGTCAGTTTGTTGATTTAAATTTACTTGTTCTTTATTTTAAATATTGTATTTGTTCCTGTTTTGTTTTTTTTACTTTAAAATAAGATATGTGCAGTGTGCATAGGGATTTGTTCATAGTTTTTTTTTATAGTCCGGCCCTCCAATGGTCTGAGGGACAGTGAACTGGCCCCCTGTGTAAAAAGTTTGGGGACCCCTGGTTTAGACACTATTTGTGATCCCTTTATGAAATCCCTCCAGAGCAACGAGTCATGAGCTAAAATGGTTGGTTAATTTTGCTGGCCTGTTACTGAACTGCTTGATCCAAGTAGTATTGAGAACCTTGCTTTGCCAAGCACTGTCCTCCAAAGGTGATCATTCATCCACGCACCTGCTTGTTTATTCATCGAAGACGTGTTAAGTGCCTATGTGCCAGGCACTGCTATTGGAGCTGAAGAACACAGAGAATGTAGCTATGGACAAGCAGCTGTCCTGGGGCTTACATTCGTATGTGTGTGTGTATGTAAGAGAGAGAAAGAGAGAGAGTGAGAGAGAGAGGGAGGGAGAAACAGGTCACTAACAAATCACCAGGTATTGAGTTTGAAGGGATTTTAGAGGTATATTGGTCCACAAAGGAAGGACCAGGACTGGTTTAGTCAGTCATGCATATCCAGGGTCTTGCACAGAGCCTGATACCCAATAGGCACTAGATATGTATCTAGCAAAAGAAGGAACGGATTTTAAAAAGGATGCTACTCCTGTAGACTCGGGGAGTTTCAATGTCAAATCTAGGCTCTTTGTCATTAAATGAAGACTTCAGAACCACTGCTCTTCCTTCCCGTCCATGAGCGTCTGGGGTTGGTAGAGAGGCCAGAGGCTCAGGAACACCAGGGCTGCCCTTCTCAGCAAGCACGCCCACCCTAACTAGGCATCCCTGTGTAGAAAAATTGCTAATTACTCCCACCTGGGGATTATTGGTGGTAAGTTTGTCACTTTTTAGAATCAGGAAAACCACCCACGCTGCAGGAGCACTGAGGTTAGGGGGCGGTGGTGGGGAACAGAGAGGAATAAAAGGTGCCTGGAGGGTTCCCTTTGAACGATAGGAGCATAAAAAAGCAGCTATAATTAACTTCCATTGTTTCTACCCCAATCTTAATAGTGCAATTAATGTTTTAGATTTCTCCCTCCCATCTTCCCCCAGAGACAGCTGAAGTGAACGGAAGCCAAAGGCTGTCCTCCCTGAGAATATCTGTGATTCTCTCCTCACGGAAAGAATGGCTGCTATGCATCCTTGCGTGGCTGGAAGACGGGGTTAGGTGGAAGGAGAGGGAGAAGGGGAGAAGGGCAGAGAGATGCCATGGGCCACATTCACAGAGCCAGCACCTGGGTCTGAGTCCCTCCAAGAACCACCTGTGTCTTGCTTCTGGGGTCCGCGGCATGCATAGTGTTTTTTTGTTCTTCTACAACTACATACCACACATAGAGAGATCTGGACCCAGGGCACTCAGGAAAGAGAGGAGCTCAGTGCTTACCTAGCTCCTCCGCCAAAAAGTTAACTCCAAATAGGAGCTGCCTCCCCGTGGACCAGTGGAGCTCTCTTTCTTTAGGAGAAGCTGGCTTCCCCATTAGAGCATCTCGGTCGGCCCTGCCCCACTTCTCAGCTGGCCCATTGGCTGGCTCTGTGTTCTTCAGGACAGGTATTCTTTCGTACCCTTGGTCCATAACCTTCCCTCCTCTCCCTTCTGTGCTCGGTTAGGTCTTATCTTGTTCTTCAGCCCAATTGTCATCTCCTGAAGGAAGCCCTCTTTGTCCTCCCGAATTTTGTTAAGTCTGTTTAATGGCAACATGAATCATTCCTCAGTGGCACCTGCAGTGTTGACTGTATTTGTATGATTTGTTGACCCATGAATGGCTGTGAGCTCAGGATGGCAATCCTGGAGCCTAGCACAGTGCCTGGCATGGAGTAGGCACTCATCTTCATTTGTTGGTCAAATGAATGAATGAATGAATGAGTGAGTGAACTTAGAGTTCAGCCCTGGACAAGAGCACTGTCTACTAGGCAGTGATGTTCTGAAACCAGCTCACCCCAGCTCCTCTCTACTATGGGTTCAATGACTTTCTGTCGGTAGCTTAAACTTGGCCACAGTGGGCGTATTTACTCCATGGCAATTGGCAAATGCTACAAACCTAATATTACTTTTAATATTATTATTGTTATTAGGAAAACTGGTTTACCAACACACCCCTGATTCCAGGGAAAGAACTTATGAAACTGAGTAAGGAAAGTAAAATTGGGAAGAAGAGTTGTAGTGACATTCACATCCCAGACTCTGAGGCGATGAAGGCATGAGGGGGTCAGAGAAAGTAGAGAAATCATATCACATAAGAGGTCAGAGGCATGACTATCTGCCTGGCCTCCTTTACTGGGGCTCTCTGGGTTTGGGGTCACATACACCCCTCACCTACTTCAGGAGACTTACTCTGCCAGCTTCTTGAAGCCGATGGCTCGCCGCTTTGTGGGGGTCCCATTGGTGCCTTTCCAGATGTGGGTGTTCCAAGGATCAGGCTGGGAAGAGAGGACTACGGTTACTGCAGTGAGAGAATCAGGCCCTCTTGGGAGATGCTCCGGACTCCCTGAGGGCTGTGGCTGCCCAGCCATGCCTAACTCTCAGCCCTTAAAATTAGTGACCACAGGGGTCTTTGCACAGAGTAGCTGGTCCAGCCTCCCTCTATTGTCCTGATAGACCTTCCCACTCAGTCCTTAGTCCCCCTCAAAGACTTTCCTTAAGACCCCAGACTACTCATTTTGTCTCCATTAGTGTCTCGGCTAGAGCTGTGTGGCCCAATGAGGTAGCCACTGACCAAGGATGTCTACTGAGCACGTACGTGTCCAGAGGGCTAGTCTGAACTGTGATGTGCTCTAAGCATCACACACCCAAGGCTACCGGAGACTTAGCGCGAACAGAGGCAGGGAGGGGGCAGGACCTGGTATTCGAAGGAGGGTGTGAGCCGGTAGTTGAGCATCTCCTGGTGGAAGACAGGTGTGATGCTGCCAGACATGGGGGGCACAATCCACACCCAGTCTGCGGGACAGCCCCCCCGGCAGCGGTATTCGTTCTCCATGTGCTTAATGAAGGACTCGGTGGCCGAGTGGTGGTCGACGATGGTCACTTTGTCACTCTGGGGATGGACAGCGGACAAGGAGTCAGGAGGAAAGAGAGCCGGGGTGTTTCCGGATTCCCCCAAAGAGCAGCGTTTCCCAAAGCATGGTCCTTGGGGTGGCTTTAGGCAGCGGCGAGTGCTTCTCTGCATCTCTTCTGATTGTACCCAGGAGGAAGTCTGTGTCTGGTGCTACTATATCTTTAAGGCCTCTCTTGCTAATCTCTCTCTCTCTCTTTTTTTTTTTTAATGAAGGGAACTTTTCTCTTATCTGGCTAGACTTTAACAGCTTTGTTTTGTTATTCCTTGTATTTATTGGTTTCTTTATTTAAATGTACAATTCTCTTCTATTTAGGGCAACTGATCTTGGCTCTCCATTCATGGTGGTGATACAAAATCCTCTTCAAATAAAATATGTTAAACTCATCAAGTCGACTTTATTAAAATTAAAGCAAGTAAGTCAGGGCAGAGGTGGGTGGACCGCCCGGGTGATCCTGCACATTGGCACTCACACCTTACCTAATGAGTGCTTTCCTTCTGTGCCCGCCAAGCCTTGCCCCCTTCCTCCCTTCCTGAACTTGTCTTTTTTAACTGCTCGTCTCACTCACCTCTGCTGTCTCGGGCTTGTCAGTCTTCATAACAGTCAATCAAACCACACTCGGTCATTTTCACTCCTTTCACTCCCGAAACCTCACTCCTTCCCCTGGCCCTATCTCCACTTGTCTCTTCCCTGGATAGTCCTCAGTGTGCCCATGCTCCCTACTCCTGACATGGGGACCTATGGTTGACAGTCCTGCCTGGCCATTATGTTCATTTTACTGTCCCTCTGTGCCCCTCATGTATGTCTGCGAAGGTCTAGCCTCCAAGATCGCCAGCCCCCAGATGACAGAGCTGGTCTCAGTAATAGACCATGACCTCTACAGCTCTCCTGGTTTTCTCAGAAGAATCCTGACCTATGCCCATTGTACCAGCACAATGATTAGTAGTGACCCTCTTTTGCTCTCAAAACCGTCATGGTTTCGATGATACAATTAACACCATCTACCGTAAACACCATTTACCATGGGGTCACATGCATGGAGGGGCCCATGTGCTTCTGACAATGATGATTTGTCTCTGTTAGGCGATAGTTTGAGTCCCTAAGCAAGACACAGATGATGCTTCCCACATCAGTTCTAAAAAACCAGAGGCAACAAGTCATACCCCCTCCCCCCCAATCAGTCTCTTCCTCAAACAGTCCACATGCGAGAACAATAATGGAGAAAATGGCATGCATGATGGGAGGTGGACCCCGCTGGTGGACAGATCCCCCCCAAGGTGTTTGGCAGCGAGGGCTCTTGAACCTTCTGCTTTGAGGTTCTGACAGGTGTAGCTCCTCTCGGAGGCCTGAGAACCGGGACCCAGCACTACCTGGAAGCTATAGAGGACTGCAATATTGATCTCCACCAGAGCCTGGTCCTTCCACAGGGAGGACGTCTTCCTCATGTCCAAGTTCATCTTCTTGGCCACTTCCTGAAAGGGGAAGAGAACACAGACTCACAGGCTGGGACACTTCGGCCTAAGGAAGGACAGGGCTAGCTAGTGTCCTGAATGCACTTCTTAATTAATCAACTCATTGGCTAACAGGTTCCCTCACTCTGAAGTTTTCTTATTGAGGGCCTATACCAGCGCCCGGAAACTAGAGAGAAACCTGGCTGGCCATTTATTATTGAGCGGACCTTCTAGTGAGGGAGAGAGATAGTTTGTACTATCCCTATGCAGAAAATAAGATGCGGAAATGGGATGAGGGTTCCCCCACGCTTGGCGTCAGCTCCCGCTTCAGCTGGGGCCATATGCAAATGCCAGGGGTTGTTTTTCCCAAGCTGCTCTGGTAAAGGAGGCGGCTGGCTGGGCAGTGGCTCCCAGGTCCTGGGCAGCCGCATCTCCCTGGGCTCCAGCTCTGAGGCCAACTGACTCTATGGAATTTGAGAAAGCCCAGGGGTATGGGGGCAGGGTTCATTGAACCACGAGAGTCAGGGAAGGCCCACTGTGGAGGTGGCATCCCAGGGGAGACCGAAATGATGAGAAAAAGCAAGGCATTTGCCTGTGGAGGAAGGGAAGGCTCTAGACAGAGAGACAGCATGTGCAAAGCCCCCGAGGTGGGTTCCGGCTCACAGCATCTGATCCACAGAAGGGCGGCCAGTGTATATGGAGGGCAGTGAGCCCAGGGGACTCAGTGAGGAAGGCAGGACAGGATCATGCAGTATCTTGGTGAATGTGCCGAGGAACCAGGACTTTTACTCCAAACGTGATGCGGAGGGTCTCAGCAGGGCTTTACGCTGCGAGTGGCATCATCTACTCTCTGGTAGGAACAGCTCCCCACACAACCTACTCCCCGTCTGGAGTGGCCACAGCTTGCCACCCACATCACGGGAGTTTTGGGCTCCTGGGGATACCTGTCTGACTCCATCTGACAGACGAGGAAACCGAGGCTCAGAGAGGCGCCTGGGCTTTCTCAAATTCCAGAGAGTCAGTTGGCCTCAGAGCTGGAGCCCAGGGAGATGCGACTTCCCAGGACCTGGGAGCCACTGCCCAGCCAGCCGCCTCCTTTACCAGAGCAGCTTGGGAAAAACAACCCCTGGCATTTGCATATGGCCCCAGCTGAAGCGGGAGCTGATGCCAAGCGTGGGGAGAACCCAGTAGCAAATTCACTAAGTAGAGCCTTGCATTCTCTTCCCCTGTCAATTCTCGTCACTCGTGGGGGACCCGGGTCTCATTACGGGGCGAGAACGTGACAATGTCTCAGCTTTGGGTAAATCGCTTCCCCCGGCTTCAGCTGTCAACACGGGCACACAGTGGCAATCGGAATTGGAGGCGGGGGTGAGCGGGAGTCTCATTTAAGTTTCCCAGTGACCACTCGTTGCAATGGAAATGGAGGCAAGCTCATGGAAGTGGGCTTATTAATTCTCTCTCTGGGTCCTTTGGCAGTGGCAGAAATGCCGAAAGTAAGAAATTTGCTGCTTTACATAAATACATGTAAAAATTGAGCTATTATATAAAGGAAGAGGATGTATCTAGTCAGTCAAGCTGCAATTGTTATTTCTACAACATTAGTTTGGTTAAAAGAATAGAAATTAGTTGCAAGGGGGGGGGGGGGAGATACAACTTTAAAAAAAAAACTCCAAAGGCAACTAGCGGCATCTCGGATGAAAACTGCCTGAAATGTCTTTCTTTCTTGCCAGAAGTCTGTACAGATCAGTGGCTGCCCCATAAAATCTTCTAGGGAGCTTTGAAAAATGCTGAAGCCCAGGTCACCCGCGAAGCAATCATACCTGAATCCTGGGGAGTGGAACCCCAGGGGAATTGTTACGCTCCCTACGTAATTTCAGTGTATGGCGAGGCCGAGGACCCCTAATTTCTGTTTTCCAGGCTAACACCCGTTAAATTTTTTTTTTAAAGTGAGATATAATCGACATAGAACATTGTGTAAATTTAAGGTGTACAGGTTTAAGGTGTCAGTTGGATACATGTTTAAACTGCAACAGGATTATTACCACTGCAGCATTATTTAACACCTCTGTCACAGAACATAATTGATTTATTTTTGTGGTGAGAACAATTAAGATCTAGTCTCTTAGCAACTTTGACATTTAGATCAGCATTGTTGACTAATCTCACGATGCTGAGCTCTCACATTCCAGAAATCGTGCATCTGTATAATGTAAATGACATCTCCCCAATTCCTATGCACCCCACCTCTGGTAACCACCATCCTACTCTCCATTTTTCTGAGTTTGGCATTTTCAGAGCCCTCAGGTAAGTGAGAGCACACAGTTTGTCTTTGTCTGCCTGGCTTTGCTCATTCAGCATAATGCCCTTGAGGTCCATCCAGGTCAACGCCTATGGGCTTCAAACCACATACATGCTTGATGCTGAGTTCTAATCTTGACTCTACCTTATTTGCTGACTGACACAGGTCCAGCACTTAACTTCTCAGATTTTCAGTGCCCTATTGTGAAACAAGGCCAATCACAGCCGACTGTTGTCAGGAGCAATATTTGCTGACAAAACTGCAGCAAGACCTATGCTTTCACCAAAGTGGAGCACCAGGAAGCACTCCACCCTAGTGCCGTTCCGTACGTGAGGATGACTCAGGCAGGCAGGAAATCCGTCTCTCCATCAACCACTGTGGATGGTGGGGAGTCACTGCCAACCCTCCTCCTTTATTTTTCAGAAAAGAGACAAAAAAAAAAATGTCCCAAGTTCATGGGTCATTCTCAAACCCTTCTAAAAGAGTTTGACACCAAGAGGCAATGTAGCAGAGTGGTTATAAACTTGGACCATAAAACCAGACTGGGTTCACATCCCGGCTATGCCCTTTTCTAGGGGAGCGATCTTGAGCTCATCATTTCATCCCTTCAAAGGCATTGGTTTTCTCATCTGTGGAAGGGGGTTTTCATACCTGGAGGTTGTGGTGAGGATTAAATGAGCACATAATACATGAAAAGGGCTTCGAATGGTGCCTAGCCCACAGTATCTGCGCTGTTAGTGCCATAACGCCTCTGGAATTCCAAGAGGCCACCCCAGATTGCAGGTTCTGTTCTAACCCATTTCCCGCATCTATGCTCCAAAGCTTAGCTGTGGGGAAGGACTGCTGAGACCACCCTTCTGCATTGTGCTCTCCCATCATGGTGACTATGGAGGGACCTCACCTCCAGGATGTTGTATCGAGAGTTGTCACAGTAGTCGCGGACGCCAATCTCCGTGCCCATGTACCAGCCACTGAAGGGACAGGCACTGAACTCCAGGCCACCAATCTCCAGAAGCATGTTGGACACAGCAGGGAGGCCATACCACTTCAGCCCCAGATCCTTGAACCATTCAAACCTGCGGAGAACAACACAGCCCAGCTCACCATGGTGTGGGCGTCTCAGAGGCCGTTAGTGGGTGGGATATCCTTAGTCTGGGCTGGAATGTCAGCAACTGACTGGGACTGACTGTGTCAGAACCTGATTGCTGGACTCTGCTTTAGACCTATAGACTTATAGGTTCCAGAGCTGGGGTCTAGCAATATGTATTTTAACATGTTTCCCAGGTGATTTGAATGGGCATCCAGGCCTGGAAACCACTGCATTGAGCAGCTATTTTTCTCCCAAACCCAGTCTAAAAGATAGTCCAGAAAAAAGTTAGTCCAGGCCTACCCCAGGGCCTTTGCACAGCAGTTCTTTCCTCCTGGGATCTTCTCTCTTCCTTCTGTGTCTGTCCAGCTCTTCCTTACACTTTAATTCTCAGCTAAAATATTGTTTACCCTGCAGCCCAGTAGGGTCAGGTGACTGCATGCCTCTAGGTAGCATAAAATTTCCATTGCAGAACTTTATTGGAATTAACTTGATATTTGGGTGATATCAAAACTTTAAACAAAAATAGAATTCCACTCTGCACTTGCATGACTTATCTGGTTTGCCTCACTCTAATCTCAGCCCTGAACTGGACCCTGTCTTTATTTAAAATTTTGGTACACTGTACATCACAGATATTTTAAAATTATTATTGATTTTAAAATATTGCATTAAAATGTTATTTATCTTGATTATTGAGTTGTTTTTTTTTTTTTTTAGTGGCTGCCTCAACTCTATCCCCAGGCCAGGGCCTCACTGTGGGTGTCCTTTGCTC
Organism: Saccopteryx leptura; assembly: GCF_036850995.1. Classification (NCBI taxonomy): domain Eukaryota; kingdom Metazoa; phylum Chordata; class Mammalia; order Chiroptera; family Emballonuridae; genus Saccopteryx; species Saccopteryx leptura. Next base: position 240,074,225 of record NC_089504.1, on the reverse strand, counting down.
TCAAAGGACAAATTCTGCTGGCGTTGCTGGCCCCAGTCCTCACAGCCCCTTCCTGGCTCCCAATTCCGTTTGGGCCTGACTCACAGCAGCTCACATAGAGTTTTAAATGGCTCCCTCTATTTGAAAGTTGTGCCTGCAACAACACAGTAGGTACTTCTGCTCATCCAACCCTCAGGGCTAGAAAAAAGGCAGGTGTGGGGTGGGAGCTTAGGAATGAGGTAAGGAGGAAGATTATAATTCAGAAATGATGGTCAAGGAGGAATGATTGCTTCCTTGGAGGCCTGCTGTGCCAAGGCCCCATGGTAAGGGTTGGAACCAAGACCCCTCTTTCAGCCCATGTCTGGACTGGAGAGAGAGCCAGGGGTACCGGGATGGGCAGAGGGGGGCACTGGCTTAATCCACCCGCCCTCACCCACTCCGGGCCGGGCCCTCTTACTTGGGGTGCCTGATGGGCACTTCCAACACCAGCTCCGGGGGAACCTGGAAGAGCTCGGGGTCGTTGCCGTTGGCCTGGAGCAGGAGGGGCAGGACATCGAAGCGTCCTCTCGGGGGCTTCCAGCCCTGCTGTATGCAGATCTGCAACCAGACCCGGCCAGGTCAGGCCACCAGGTCAGGCCACCAGGTCGGGCCACTGTGACCCAGGCCCTCCAAACACGTTGGCAATGGGGAGGGGCAGACACACAGGCTCTGGCCCGCCAGTACCCCCTCCTCCGGAGGCCAGGCCACCTCCATTGTAAGGTCTCCCTGACATCGCCACATAACCAGCACCACTGCTGGTGGCCCTCCAGGACAGAGGGTAAGCCTGTGCCCCTGCACCAGGCTTTGTTATGTTTCCTGGATCTTCTCTGCCCACGAGAACCCACCGAGGGCAAGGGCTGAATCACACTATTGCTTTGGCAGTGCCCTCAGGCACCGGGCCTGGCGCACAGTGGGCACTCCCCTGGAAGTGTTTGCATTGTGTGCCCTGAGAGATAAAGAAAATCTACCAGATCTGCTGAGGGCAAATCTTTCAGAATTTGTGCATAAAATGCATCTGTTAGAGGAGCTGTCCAATCAAAATATAAAGCGAGCCTCATACGTAATTTAAAATTTATAGTAGCCACGTTTTAAAAACTAAACCAAAACAAAAACAGGTGAAAATAATTTAAACAAGGTATTAATTTTATGTTCTTTAGTTTCCACATTTAATTATTAAGCAATTAATTATAATATATAAATTATATTAATATTCACTTATTAATACTAGATTAAATAAAGCATTGGTTTCAACATTTTAATAATATATTTGAACTTAAAATTAAATAAGCAATATATTTATTAATCCAATAAACACATAAAATATATACCACATTTCCCCATGTATAAGACACTCCCAGGTATAAGACACACCTTAATTTGGGAGTCCAAAATTTGAAAAAAAAATGTATTACATAAAGTTATTGAACTCAAGTTTTAGTCATCATCAAATGTATACAACTCCTCGTTAACCTCATCACTGTCAAAACATTAGCTTGTCCTCATCTATGTCCGATGACGAATCACTTTCTTCAACAATGAGTGCAAAAACAAGCACAGAAAAGTGGGAAATGCAAGTAAAAAAAATCTACAACCACTGTATAAGACACACTCAGTTTTTATACCCCAAATTCTTTGAAAAAAGGTGCATCTTATACATGGGGAAATACGGGTAATATGTAATATAATCAAATGTATTAAATATCATAATTTATTTGTTAATACATTTTAAAATAAGTTTTTAATATTAACATATGTAAAGCTATTTAAGTTACAATTAAATATATTAACCCAATAAATGTATCAACTTATTATTAATAAGTATAATAAATGCATTAGTCCAGTATTACCCACCATATTATTTTGAACGTGCAATCAAGATGAAAACTTATTAACAAGGTATTTTCCATTCCCCTTTTTCTGTTCTGTCTTGGAGATCTGGTGTGTATTTTACACTCGTTGGCACTTCTCATTTGAACCCACCATATTTTTAGTGCTTGCTAGCCACTTGTGACCTGGAGCTCCCAGGTTGGACAGCTTGGGATGGGAGTGTTTCAAAGATCCAGTTACGCAGTTATGTTCGGGGTGGTTCTCTCTGCTGTGTTAGTACCAAGCAGCAGCATGGAATCATGGACTTAGGAAAACAATCCCTGTCTGTGAAGTTTCTGGAGACGGAAGGAGAGGAAGAGGCCGTGGTGCTCCTGTTCTGGTAGCCACAAGGACAAGGTCAGCCAACTACATACACAGTTAGCGCTCAGCCAAGTGGAGCAGAGAGTCTGGCTGGATCTACACCGGCACAGGTGTGACTCCTAGTCACCCTGGTTACAGCCCCTTCCTTAGGAGAGAAACATTTCAATAAGGAAAGCCAGGTGCAAATGAAGTCAGCAGCAACCTAGTGGAGCAGCCCTGCCTCGCCAGTAGCTCTGGGGGGAGGTACTGGGAGGGGTGTGAGGGGGGTGGAGGAAAAGACAAAGATGAAGTTCAACGGGGGATGAGTGGGTGATCTGTAACAGCGAGTACCAGACCTGTGTTCCTGAGATCATGGAGGGCATGGCGTCTGCCCATGGTGCCACCCGCGGGCACGGATGCTGTAAGCTACGTGCCTCAGCGGTGCTACCTGTCCGCATTGCCACCTGGGAGGAGCCTCGGAGGGTGCTGTTTGTGTTCCTGGTGGCTTTTATGAGTTGACTTGGACTGCCAGCAATAGTGGCTGTGCTGGCACTGGGGAGAGTCCAGCCCACCCAAAGAGGGTTGTGTGAGTAGAAGAGTTGTATTTCAACACATGAATGACTGAATGAATGAATGAGAGGAGGTTGACATCTCACCCAACTCAGAATAGGTGGATGCTAGACCTGGTTTCCATATGTTATCTACGCTCCTCCAGGTGGGAGGCTGGGGGTTTGGACTGTACTTCTAGCTTTCCCTCTATTCATTTATTGCCTTGGATAAGTCATTTGGCCTTGGTGAGACTCGGTCTACCCATCTGTGAGATGGGATGATGGTTCCCATCATGAGAGTTGGGCAAAGGTAATGGCATAAAAATGATTGATTGACCATCTGTGAAAGAACCAGCTGAACTGGGGGAAGCCAAAGGGAAAAGGTGGTTTCGGGAAGAATAAACAGTAGTCTATCTGCTGCTCTCCCTGTAGTAACATCAAACTAAGAAAAGTCTGTGAATAAAGACAGTTTGGGCCTGACCAGGCAGTGGCGCAGTGGATAGAGCGTCAGACTGGGATGCTGAGGACCCAGGTTCGAGACCCTGAGGTTGCCAGCTTGAGCACGGGCTCATCTGGTTTGAGCAAAGCTCACCAGCTTGGACCCAAGGTCGCTGGCTCAAGCAAGGGATTACTCGGTCTGCTGAAGGCCCACGGTCAAGGCACATATGAGAAAGTAATCAATGAACAACTAAGGAGTCACAATGAAAAACTGATGATTGATGATTGATGCTTCTCATCTCTCTTTGTTCTTGTCTATCTGTCCCTATCTATCCCTCTCTCTGACTCTCTGTCTCTGTAAAAAAAGACAGTTTGGGGGGTACGAGAGCCCAAGTGGGCATAGGCACGAACTGGGGGGCACATACCTCTGTTAACTCCACATTGGCTGGATCCCCCAGGACGGAGCCGTCGGGCTGTTTGTAGCCGGCATAGCGGATGAGCTGGGAGTTCCAGACTCGGAAATCGTGCTTGCTGTCGATCCTCTGGGGAAATATGGTGATGGCAGACCTGCGGTGGAGAGAGGGGGACACCTGGTATCAGGGAGAGAGGGGGACCCTAGAAAAAATGGCATCCGAGCCAATGACTGTGTGAGGCTCAGGGTGGATTACAACATTGCCAAGATCGCCAGGGCCCATGGAGCAGCCGAGGGAGTGACCCTGCCCTGTCCCTCTAAAGGACCTCTGGCTGGAGGAAGGGTGGAAAACGGGAGGCCCCATGCCAGCTTGCTGAAGGAAAAAGAAAGCTTCTCAAATGGGACTTTTAAGCAATCTTGACTTGGGCTGGTTTTCCAGGGAGTCCTTTTGCAGCAGGTAATCTCACGGGACAGAACATGAGACCTTACTTCCCTTTAAGAATGCACCACCATCAATTTCTAGTTCTCGTCTACCTCCCACCACAATTACCACCATCATTAACTCTCCTCCCTCCCCAGATTCCATACCAATGTCTATAGATTCAGGACGAAGAAAGATACCAACTTCCATTTGCACTCACATTTATTTACTCCGAAACTACAGATCACCACTGGCTTCGCCTACCTAGCTAGGCAACCATGAGACCGTGTATCTGTGGTTAGACTGTTTTTGTTCCCTGCTGAAGGCACCTAGCTGGAGCCCTGCTCTTTCTGTTCGGAGGAGGTCAGCGGCGTTAGAGAGGCCTTGCTGTCGGGTTAGCCCCAGACTGAGACTTGCTCCTCAGTACCATCGGAAGGACTCAAAAAAATAATGAAAAGGAGAATAACTTTTCGCGATGTGGTTCAATGTTACCTCATGCCAGGAATTCCTGCCACCTGGATCCATTGGTTCCGTCGGTGGTGAACCCCAAGCTATAGCTTGTGGCAGCATGGGAGTCACATCGTGGGTCTGACCCATCGCTCGCCGACCTTCTCCCATACACATCCTGCCCCTGGAAACCTTGCCCCCCCCCCCACACACACACACACACTGCGCCAGCGGCAATCCCTCCCCGCTGCCATGCTTCTGAATCCAAGCCCTGGCTCAAACCCACTTTCTCCATGTAGCATCCCCTGTCCCACTGCGGTCCTGAGGCCTTCTTCCTGAGTACATGCAGGTCTCCCTGTCTGCACAGGACAGGATTGCATTTAATATTGCGGCGATGGTGAGAGGCCCCGGGCCATGAGTCTAGACCGGGGGCTGAAGGTGAAAGTCACAAAGAACTAGAGGCGCTAAAAACAAAAATCTCTTAGGAAAGGCACCATATAGGGGGATCCACACAGGATGAGTCAAACCATCAGTTTTCCCTCCAGTAGTAAAACATATTGTGATCTCTTTGGTTGAGCACCAGATAAAGGGTGTTTATGTAATAGATGTGTATATGTTTAAAAAGATGTTTAGAAATAGCAGAATTCTACACAGCAGGGTGGGATGCTTACTCAGGGTGCAGGATCCAAGACCAATGGCAGAAATATAACATAGTCACACCTCTCATCTCCTGCGTCTCCTAAACCTAACCTCACTTAGCTGCACCTAACGTCAGTCAACGGCAGGGCAGGTTGAATACCCAGCTGTGTTTACATTACATCTCTCTCTTTCTTTCTTTCTCTCTCTCTCTCTCTCTCTCTCTCTCTCTCTCTCTCTCCCCCTCCCCTCTCCTTTTCTTTTGCCTGCCTTTCTTTGCTATGTTTAGCTTATTTCTAGACAGGGTATACATGCTCACACGTGGGTGTTAAAACCAGAGATGTAGTTTTAAAATGCATTAAAAAAATCAGATGCATATTTTTCTTATAGAAGAACTCACAGAGACTCCCCAAACATGGAGGTGCACCATGGTCCAGCCTGTAAGCACCCCCTTCTTCCGTAGAACCTCAACACGGCATCATTTGGAAACTACCAGAAAGACTACCAAGAGCTCCTTGAGGCTGAGACCTCAACCCAACCCTCCTTTAACGCTCAGGATATGCAGGATTTTTCCCTCAAGGGTCAGGTCTGTTCGTAAAAAGATACACAGTGCACCCTCAAACAACGCGGGGTTTAGGGGCACTGACCCCTGGGCAGTTGAAAATCCTCAGTGACTGTGTGACTCCCCCAGAACTTAACTTCTAACAGCCCACTTTGCCCGGAAGCCTTATCAAGAACACAGACTGTCGATTAACACATACATTGTGTGTTATATGTATTACATACTGCATTCTTACAATAAAGTAAGCTAGAGAAGAGAAAATGTTATTAAGAAAATCATAAGGAAGAGAAGATATGTTGACTGCATTTCTTGAGGGGAAAAAATCTGCCTATCAGTGGGCCTGTGCCGTTGAAACCCATGTTGTTCAAGGGTCAGCTGTACTAGTTCCCCACACAGGTCCTGAGCGTAGGTCCCAGGTCCTTTTCCTACTGGTCGGCTGAGCTGGAAACACTATTTCCTGCTCAAGTAAGAGACACACATGAGAAAACCCATGCCTAATGCCAACAAACCACTTTGGGGATGAGCTCATTGTAGCCCGGGGGCTTATGGGAATATCCCTGCAGCAGCCTTGAGCTGGGGCTGGTCCTCCAAAGCTGGGAACAGATGCCAGGGCAGGACAGAGTAGGCAGGATTACAAGTATCACCGCCCGTCGACGGGGCCCCAGCTGCTCCCTTCCAGCTGCTCCCTTCCAGCTGCTCCCTTCCCAGCTGCTCCCTTCCAGCTGCTCCCTTCCCAGCTGCAACTTGTCAGTGTGAGAGCCACCAAGTTGCCGAGCTGCCGCATGGCCCGCTCCTGGCAGCTTCGTTCTTCGCACGGGGCAAGAGGAGTTGGCTTGGTGGGACCTGACGGAGCGGTCGCCACAGCAGCGGGAAGACAAATTAATTGCCTTTTCAACCAAGGGGGATTCAGAGGCTGCTCCAGGCAGCAGAGCGGGATCTGGTAAAAGCAAGTCACACCTTGAACTGTGGGTTGCACAGTGATTTGGGCTGCTGGAGCTGTGCAGACCACACGAGAGTCTGTTTCTCCCAGAGGAGAAGGGACACGGTGGCAGAACAAGGATGCCAGGCCACTGCTCCCAGCTTGGCACGTCTTCCCAAGAAGGGTAAGGGGGTTTCCCGGGCAGGTGAGCCAACTTCAGACCCATAGGTCAGCGCCGGGAGGACTCCCTCCCCCATAGGTCAGCTCACCTGAGGTTCCCTTTGTTGGTGGCATACTTGATGTGGTTGCAAATGTAGTTGAACATCCCATGGGCTGTGGTGCAGTCACGGGCATCGAACACCTGGAAGAGGAATGTCATGGGATTGATGGGTGTCCTCCTCCCCTCCTTGACTGCCCCAGAGCAGCCTCCCCACTGGAGGAGAGCCTGGAGCGCCCTCGAGCTGCTGCCCCAGAGGAGGAGTGAGCACCTCACCATTCCATCAAACCAGGAAAAAATCTCCTACAAGTAGGCGCGGAGTATAAATAATGTGGGAAAGAAATACAGTAGTGAGGAAAGGAGAAACTTTCAGTGGGCTAGTTATATTTCCTGTTAGATTATTAGGGATTAAAAAAACAAAACAAAACTCAAACAGGAAATCCTGAGCTTAATAGCTAATCTATTTCTAACTTGAAACTATTTCCCAGAGAAAAAATTCATACCAGGGGACACAGAATCTGGTGTTCCCAGTGAGTAGACAGAAAATATAAATAAACAAAGAGTAGGTGTAAGACAAAAGGGAATGGTGGGGTCTGCAGTAAACTGGAGTGTATAAGCCTTAACAAGAGATTTGCAAATTCATTTAAAAATAAACACTGTTGGTGAAATGAGATATGACTATAAGCCAGATTTGGTCATTATCTGAGAATCTGAGACCCCGTGATGACCAGCAGGTAATCCAGCTGTGGCCTCCAGATGTCCTTGGTAGGAGCTGGACCATTTTAAAGCTCATCTCTCCACCCACCACCCCCTCCACCAAAGGACCCAACCAGACATCTGAGTCTCGCCACCTACCTGCAGCTTGGACCACTGGATCCTGCCGACGCAGCGGGAGGCATTCCTCCAGGCATGCTTGGCCCCGTAGATGAGCTCTGTGTCTTTGAGCTGGTAGGTGCTGGTGGTTTCGATCTCTTTGTTCACCTCTTCCAGCCTCTCCATGTGAGCTTTGGAGCCAAATCTGAGTGAGGAGGGGAGGGAGGGGGGGAGCATCACCTTTCCTCCAAAATTAGAGGTTGGAGCTATTAAAGAAGGCCAGAAGCCACAGAAGGTCCAAGTTGATTTCTGGACACAATAGCCAAGTATAAAGTAGAGACTGCAAACTAAAATGACCGTGAAGGTCCAGCCCTGGTCAAACTAAACTGGCTGGGTGGGGACTGCGGCAAACAGGTGAGCCCACACCTAATCTGAAGGAGACAGTTACAGCTGTCCTGACGCTCAGAGGTCCTAGTTCAACTGTCTGTAAAGTTGTAGCTGAAGTCTGTGTCTCCAGTGCCCAGTAACTTACCCCGGGCTCCCCAGTGTCAACGTAAACTTGCCTTTTGATCGACGAGTAGTACTGATCAATAAACTCTTTGGCGAGAGGGAAGAGCTGCTCTCCCGTGTGGACGTCCTCGGGCCTCCGTATCTGCTGAGAAGCGTGCATGATGGAGCCCATGCAGATGCGCTCACTGCACCCCGTTTCCTGGACGGGAAAGAGAGATATGGGCTACCACTTGGTTTTGCCCAAGTGTGGCGGGCATTGGGCTGCAGACCCAGAATGAAAATTCATGGTGGAGTCTATCTGGCCCTGACTTCCCAAGGGGGATTTCTCAAGGACCAGCTTCAAATCATTGTTGGATGTGGTCTTCAGCCAAGGTCAAGAATGATAAGAGGCATTTTAAAGTTCTGACAATGTTTGCTCTACTCACCTGGGGGAAGAGGGGCCTTGTGATGGACATTTCCATGGTACTGAATCCCAAGGAGCTAGTAGAGTGGCTACAGTGACTCATTTGAATACATTTATGGTCAATAGATTGCAAAAAATAGTCCCCATTGTTCCCCTCCCTATATTCACATCCTTTGCAATGTGACTTTAGAGAAACTCCCCATCAAGAGGTGGAGCCTCTCCCATCATCTAGTGGCCTATAATCTACTAGATGTCAGAAGTCCCCAGCCCCTGAAGTTGTGACACGCAAAAATGTCTTCAGATATTGCCAGCTATCCCCTGAGTGGGTACACAGAACGGTCCCCAGCACAATGAGTTATCCGGTCCCTAGTGTGGATTGGACAGTGCTGCGATGGATAAAGCCTAGTCTACACCCTCCTGAGATACTCACCAACGTACTCTTAAGGTGGAGGGTGTCGGTGAGAACCACCTCGGTCTCCCAGTTCTTGACCTTGACGAAGCGGGGGCACTTGGAAGGGCTGCCGTTCTTTGTGGGGGACTGTTTTCCCGAGGCAGGGGGCTGAGGAGAGAATGAAGATGGGACGTCAGGCAGGGTCTTGAGTGCGCTGGACACTTGTGTCCCCTGGGATGAGAGAGGCACTGCTCTTCCTAGTATCTCCTCTGAGTTATCAACTGTATGTACAGTCGGACTACCCTTGGTTGACTCGTGAAAAGGTGGCTGGGAACCTGGTCCCTCCACCTATGCAGATGGAAGAGCCTTTTGGGTTCTGTTCTGGGGAGTGGAGTCAGGAACTGCCTGGTCGTGGTCTAGCACAGAGTTTGGCAGACAGCAGGAACCCGATGAATGTTTGTTGAGTGAATACATGACTGAAAGGACACCATCAGTCTATCTTAAGGATAAAGCCCTCAGGGCTGAGGAATCAAACCTGAGGCTGGGTGTAGTTACTTCTCTGGACCTTCCTGCTACAGCCCAAACTCACCATTTCCAGCAAGTACTGGGAAAACAGAAGGTTCAAATTAGAAAGGTTTCAAGAATAGAACATTTCCTCCTAATTTCAGGGTTCTGCCTTTCAGAAAAGCCAAGCTCTCCCTGTCTCAGGGCTTTTGCACTTCCTGTTTCCTCTGTCTTAAATATCTTTAGTTCTCTATTTGTCTTCACCACTGTAATAAAATTGCCCCGTAGGTGAGAGGGGGATAAATCCTAGACTGACCAATGTTGGCTCCTCCAGACTCATGGATAAGGATTACTTTCTATCTCGGGCATTTTTCAGTAGTTGTCTACCTGCTTGGGCAGAGGTGTGCCCAGGCATCAGACAAGTATCACTCTGCAACTGGGAGGGAGAGGGAGCAGTACCCCCCGATGTGACAGTTGAGCAAGGGAGGGGAGACGAAGAGTAGAGCAACGCCATGACCTTGAGGCAGGGCATTCACACTTTCAACTGCCCTTTATGGGGCCCCTTTGATGTTGCAGGTGCTGTTAGGCACTGGGGACACTCTGGTAAACAAGTCAGACCTTGATCTTCTGGAGCACTTTTGTGGGAGAAACAGAGATCGCATATACATGAACACATGGACAATATAATTGTGGGTTGTGCCAAGAATATAAAACAGAGGGAGGTGATAGTGACTACATGGAGGGGAGAGAGGTAAGTGCAAAGGTCCTGAGGAAGGGATGAACTGCTTAAGTTCAAAGGACCAGCAAAGAGGCCAATGTGGCTGGGGTGTAAGTCATGGCAAATATGAGGAGGTGAAGTCAGAAAGGGGCAGGGTCCACTTTACATCAGCTTAGAGGCCTGAGGTGGGTGAGGGAGCTGAAAGGGACTACGTCCAGGACTGAGATTGCAGAGAACTCTGAAAGACCACTACTGAAAACTAGCATTCAATGAGCACTTCATACGTGCCAAGCAGCAACCTTATCGTCCCCGCTTCACAGATGAGAAAATTGAGGCACAGAAAGGTTAACTAAGTCGTCCAAGATCACAGAGCTAGTAAGCTAGAGCCAGGAGTCAAATCCCCTTAACTCCTTAACAATCCCACCACTTGGCCATTATGCACCATTCATTCATTCATCCATTCATCCATTCAACACGTTTACTGAATATGTCCTATGTTCCAGGCAAGGCAGCAAGGGCCAAGGCTATAGTGACAAACTAGACAGATATGATCTCTGCTCTCATGGAGTTCACTGTCCAATCAGGGGAGAAAGAGAAGAATCAAAACTGAATGAGCCACTATAATTGAGAGCAATGGGTACAATAACATGAGACATTGGCACTATGCAGGGGACTGTGGAAGCACACAGAAGAGGCATCTGACCCAGAGCACTTGACTTCTAAGTCAAGACCAGAAGGAGAAGTAGTTATTAAACAAACAAAGAAGGGAGAGCAGCAGGGTCTTTTAGGCATAGAGAACAGCTTGTACAAAGGTCCTGAGGTGAGAGGCCCATCGTAGCCACCTGTCTGACAAATGGCTAGCTCTGTGCTAAGGCATCATTCTGCCATGTTGGAGTTTGGGATATAGAAGGCAGGTGAACCAGCATACTATTATTAAAGATAGCTCCAGAACAGTGCAAGCAATGGTAACAGAGAAAAAATGGAAGGTGCTATGACTCATGGTCGCCCACTCCTTCCTGGCCTGGCCTGATCCAGTTATCCCAAGAGGTTCCACCCCAGTGGGCACCACCATTCATCCACCTGTGCAAGCCAGAGGTGGGAGCGATCCTGAATGTCATCCTCCTTATCTCCGGTTCCTACTCCATCCCCCACTCCCATCCATGGTAACTTTCTAAGTAGCTCTGGGATCCATCCTACATTCACTCCTCTGTTCCAGCCACTATCATCTCTTACCTGCATGATGTCATCACCTCCTAAATGCTAGCCATTACTTATTACCATTGGTGTTATTATTCTGCTAACACTAGCACAGTGTCTAGCATTGTTACTATTACTATTGCTATAAGTATTATCACTACATCACGGCCAGACTGGCAGAAGGAGGAGAGGGGTCTGGATGAGTCCTTCCCTGGGTTCTCCTTTGGCACTTCCTGTCCTATCAAACTTCAGTTAGTTTGGTTGTGTTCCCAGGTGAAGCTATATACAAACAGTGCCCCTTCCTTTGAAGGCCTGGAAAAACGTTCTAAACAAATCTTTAGGATTCTGTCTGCACTGCTGTCTCTTCCAGCAGATAAGAAGGTGATGGAAGGCAGGCCTTTGTCATGACAAATTCCTCTGATGGTGCCGACAACCTGCACACGTGAGCAAATAGTCTTACCTTGCCCGTGCAGGAGGTACTGGCCAGACCTCCTCCCTAACTACCAAGCGTCACTCAGACAGTTTAGAAACTGTCTGGGCCATCCACATTAACGCCCCTAGAGGCTAAGGGACAGCTGGACTCGCAAGAGGGGATAACAAGCCCTGGCCGGTTGGCTCAGTGGTAGAGCGTCGGCCTGGCGTGCGGAAGTCCTGGGTTCGATTTCCGGCCAGGGCACACAGGAGAGGCGCCCATCTGCTTCTCCACCCCTCCCCCTCTCCTTCCTCTCTGTCTCTCTCTTCCCCTCCCGCAGCTGAGGCTCCACTGGAGCAAAGATGGCCCGGGCGCTGGGGATGGCTCTGTGGCCTCTGCCTCAGGCGCTAGAGTGGCTCTGGTCGCAACATAGCGACACCCAGGATGGGCAGAGCATCGCCCCCTGGTGGGCAGAGCGTCGCCCCTGGTGGGCATGCCGGGTGGATCCCGGTCGGGCGCATGCGGGAGTCTGTCTGACTGTCTCTCCCCGTTTCCAGCTTCAGAAAATTAAAAAAAAAAAAAAAAAAAAAAGAGGGGATAACAAGTGGTCCTGGCGTGGGGGTGGGTCCCAGGACTGGGGGTTGGGGGGTGGGAGGGTAGACACGTGGGGAGCACAGTCAGGTCGGAGGAAGAGATGTGGGGTGTGGCTGGTGGGCGGGCAGCCGGCAGCCTTCATTGGCAGGGAGCAGAGCTAACAAGCCTAATAAAAGAGGCCATCTGTTGAGGTTCCAGATGTGTGAGGGGTGGTCATTATGAGCCGCGTAATTGGGGGGCCGAGCGCCAGGCATGCCACTCTCCAGCCCGGGCTGTGCCGCACTGCACCCTCGAAACCCAGCATTAGGAGGCCTGTGGCAGGGCTGTTGTTGTACTTGGGGCTTTGATGTTTTAATTAGCCAGCAATAATATTAGATGACTCAAGAGGGGACAAATGGGAGATTAATATAGCAGTCAGGGGCCCTGCATGGGGGATGCAAATGACTTTTCTAAGTGGTGACAGAAGTGCTCAGGTTAGAAATGCAGATCAGTGGCACCTGTGAGTCATAACGCTGGGGACAGGGACAAGTAGGGTCTGGGCTACGGCTTTATGCGCCCCTTTTTGGATCTACGTCTGGGATGGGCAATGGAAGCTTTTCAGGTGGCAGGAGACTGATTTGGTCAAGTGGATTCTGTGGGAGGGCCGCCTGCTTGTAGATTTGGAAAGAAGGCTCTGAGTTTGTGGGCATTTGTAAAGCCTGTGACAACACCTCTTTGCAGAGGCCCCGAGGAAATGAAAGGAAATGGCCTTTGCAGCCCCAGAGGGACAGCCGGGCTCCCTCCAGTCCACGTCAGCCTGGGGCTCTGGAGTAACCGCTTGGAGGGTTTCTGATACATTGATGTCTTCTCCTTCCCTCCCTCCTTTCTCTCCTTCAGCAAACACACGGAGCACCTACTTGTGCCGGGGACTTGTGTTCTAGGCCCTACAGGGGCTCTACTCTCAACCCACAACTGGGATTCAGCAGCTTATGGCTGCATGTACTAAAGCAGGGGTCTGCAAAACCTGGCCTATGGGCCCGATCTGGTCTGCACCCCATTCTGGTACAGTCTACAAGCAAAGAATGCTTTTTCCATTTGTAGCTTAAGTAAAAAAAAAAAAAAAAAAAAATCAAAAGAAGAATAATGTATCATGATACATGCAAGTTACATGAAGTTCCAATTTCAGTGCCCGCGAATAAAGTTTTATTAGCACACAGCTATGCTCACCTGTTTCTGTATTATCTACAGCAGCTTTTGCAATACAGTGATGGAGCAAGTAGTTGGGATGAATACCAAGGACTGTACGGCCCACAAGAACAAAACCATTGCTTATCTTGTTCTTTACAGCAAGCTTGCAGAGTCTGGGGCTAAAGCACCATATGCCACTGTTGAACTCTCAGAGAGTCTATGTGCCTCCACCTGCGTAAATGTCACTACACTAGATCTGTCCTGATCGTCTGTTAAAACAATGCCTCCCCTCTGTGCTCCCTCACACCCTATGTTTCATTTTCCTCCATAGCGCTTATCACTGCTTGCAATGAGTGTGAGTGCTATGTGTTTGCATGTGCAGGTAAACATTTCTACCTTCCAGATTTACATATGTATCTACAGATATTGTTTTCTGCCTTTCCACTGTTTGCTCCATTCTATCTGCAGTGCCGAGACCAGTGCCCAACATGTAGTTCATGTTCAAAAAATATCTGAGCTCTGCTGTGGGCTGAACTGTGTCCCTCCCAAATTCATACATCGAGATCATAACCCCCAAAGTGACTATATTTGGAGATGGGGTAGAGGTCTTTAGGAGGTCATTAAGGTTAAATGAAGTCATAAGGGTGGGATCCTAATCTGATAGGACTGATGCCCTTAAAAGAAGGTGAAGAGACACCTCTTTCTCCTTCTCTCTCTCCACGCACACACAGAAGAAAGGCTACGTAAGGACACAGCAAAGGTGGTCGTCTGCAAGCCAGGAAGACGGCCCTCACCAAATGTGACCATGCTAGCCCCCTGACCATGGATGTCCAACCTCCAGAACTGTGATCAAGAACTCCCCATTGTTTAAGCTGCCCTGTCTGAGGTATCTTGTTATGGCAGCTCGTGCTGACTAATAGAAGCTCTAAATGCATTTCAAAACTGTGGGGTCTCCCTTGCATGCTACTCCAGAGACTTAGGTCTTGATTTAGTAGAGAATGGAGAACCCCTAAAGCTGCCTGACTGAGGGAGAGACCTCATCGAAGCTGAGGTTTGAAAATGATGTGACTATAAGGACTGCAGGACAGAAAGGGAGGAGGTGGAGGCCAGGGTGCCGGCTGAGAGCCCCAAGGTGTGGGAGGATGGGTGGGGAAAAGGACAGAGGCAGCACTGACCTGGAAGCTTCCAGGCTGAGCGAGTGGGAGCATGGCGAGCCCTGTGGCAGAGCTGGGTGTGAGGAGGAGGAGTGGCAAGCAGGTGGAGGGAGGGAGGCATTTAAGGTGGGAAGACAGACCCCAGACATCAGAATCTGGAAGATCTAGAAACAAACGCCAAGGACCCTGCCCTCCCCCAGGTCTGGGCTGTCACTGTGGCATCAGGAGCCTCACTGTGACACGGGGACAAGAGCTTGGCGTCAGGGAGGGAGGCACCTGTGAGACAGAACATTTTAAGAACTGTCACAGTGCGAACTGTGTCCCTCCCAAATTCATATGTTGATGCCCTAACCTCTAAGGACCTCAGAATAGGACCTTATTTGGAGTTGTTGATGAAGGGATTATGTTAAAATGAGGTCATCAAGGTGGCTCTAATCCAATCTGATTGATGTCTCAGAAAAAGTGGAGAATGTCACCTGAACAAGAAGACGAAGACGTCAGCGACAAGCCCAGGAGGGGGCCTGGAGCAGACCCTTTCCCCAGAAGGAACTAACCCTGCCAGGATTTGAGATCTCTGGCCTTCAAAACTGGGAGGCAATCAATTTCTGTTGTTTAAGCCCCCCAATGTGTGGTGCTTTGTGATGACAGCCCCGGGAAATGAATGCAGGACACCTACAGCCCACACCTGTACAAAACAAGGAGCTTCTCCACTGTTGCTGTCAGCGATGGCGTCTCCATTGTCAACCTGCAGCGACCTGCCCCGCTTGGCTTCTGCTCAAACGAGGGCAGCACACTGGGGTTGAGCCGGGCAGCAAGCCATCCACACCGGGGGCCAGGCACCGCATGCCGTGCCCTTAGCACAGCTCCAAGCTGCGGGCCCCGCCTCCTCAGGGCGACCAGTGTAACCCAGTTACCAGTGGCTGTGGCAGCTCAGAGTGTGGGACCGCAGGCCTGCAAACCAGAAGGTACGCACCCATCCGTGCAATTAAAAAATTACTACTTAAAAATGTAACCGACTGTGTTTAACGCCTCCAAGTATAATTTCTTTGTAGTGTGTTCAAAGCCTGATTTCCAAAGTGAGTCATTCTTTATAATAACTCCACGGAAGCTTGAAACCACTTATTCTTCCTATCTCTCTCTCCTCGCCCCCTCTAAACCCCCTCCCTGATTCTATAGTGGGGGGAACTGTGGAGGGGGGACTTGGGAGTCAGACCCACTAGAGTTTGGGCCCACAGACGAGGGCCTCTGGAGATAAGGAACCTTTAAGTTAGATTGTTGATGCTTTCTCCAAATGGGTTTATGTTTGTCATTGCAATATTACAAGATAACCAGATATTATTAGACAACTTTAAACACGATCCCATTACCAGACCAGAATGTATATGTGTACTATAAACTAATTTTAAAATAAATCCTATAACTATCTTGTGGCCCACTCCTGTTATATTGCACAGGACTGGGTATGTGCTTATAAAAAGCACTACATTGCTAAATGTAACTAGTTAAAAATGCACAAGCTTTGTGATTATGTTTTGGCCTTTTTCCCTTTTAAAATATCCTGGAACAGTCCTGGCTGGTTGGCTCAGCGGTAGAGCGTCGGCCCACCATGTGGAAGTCCCAGGTTCGATTCCCGGCCAGGGCACACAGGAGAAGCACCCATCTGCTTCTCCATCCTTCCCTCTCTCCTTCTTCTCTATCTCTCTCCCTCCTGCAGCCAAGGCTCCACTGGAGCAAAAGTTGGCCTGTGCACTGAGGATGGGTCCATAGCCTCCATCTCAGGTGCTAGAATGGCTCCAGCAGCAATGGAGCAATGCCCCAGATGGGCAGAGCATCACCCCCTGGTGGACATGCCAGGTGGATCCTGGTCGGGTGCAGGCGGGAGTCTGTCTGATTGCCTCCCTGCTTCTCACTTCAGAAAAAAAAAATAAAATCCTGGGACTCTCAGAAAATGGAAGTGGGGGGGGTCTTCTCTATTGATCTCTGCCACTCTCTGTTTGGGTGTTGGCCACTGATACTAATCTGCAAAGAGAGGAAGCAAAAATGACTTTGACCCAACTTGGCCTATCTGGGTAAAAAACTTGAGTATGATTTGAGGCCATGAATGAACATACAGAGTGGTGACACTGATTCCCGAGCCAGAATATCATTGTCCTGCTCAGACCACAGTCGAGACAGCTTGCATTGAATATACTCACTATTAAAATAAACAGTCAGCAAAATAAGTGGAAATTCCAGCAGGGCTGAACCCAAACAGCCAACCATTCAGGCCCCCACTTCCTGGCTCCATCCTGGCTCTGGCCGCCTAGGGAAGGTGGGTCTCACGGCTAAGTGACCTGCACAAGCCCCGGGGTCACCGAGCAGGTGATGACTTGGGTGAAGAGAAGCAAAATGTCAGCAAGATTTGAATTCTGCTCTCCCCTCCCCCGTCAGGGTCCAAGGGAGTCTCTGTTCAATGTGAATCCCTGGAAAGCATTTGTTGAGGGCACTTGGGAACATGAGGTAACCTGAGAAAGGGGGAGGGGCTGAGGACGCTGGCGGGGGAGGGGGGGGGGAATCCAGCCTGGGTGTCTAACTCTAGAAATGAGCCAGATCAAGAGAAAGGATTGGCCTGATCTGTGGTGGCGCAGGGGATAAAGCATCGACCTGGAATGCTGAGGTTGCTGTGCGGGTTCGAAACCCTGCACTTGTCTGGTCAAGGCACATATGGGAGATGATGCTTCCTGCTCCTCCCCCCTTTCTCTCTCTCTCTCTCTCTCACTCTCTCCTCTCTAAAATGAATAAATTAAGAAAAAATTATTTTAAATGTTAAAAAAAAAGAGAGAGAAAGGATCGCTGGCCTGATTGAGTTGTGGGGCAAAGTGAGTTTAATAGCAGCTTATAGCTAAGGATTTGGGGCACCCATCCACAGAGAGAAATCAATCTCAAAACACAGGGGTTTCTTAAGGGGTTTTCCAAGGCTTAAGGGAAGGGAGTTATCAACCAGCACCCTGAGATGTCAGCTTGTTCAGGACCAAAGGAACCTGCTGAGGCCAGCCAAGTGGGGAGCATCTGCACACGAGTCCACGAAACCCCAACTACCACGGTGTGATAACCTCCGTGCCTGCGCGTGTCTCTGTCGGTAGCTTGTCTTGGAAGTGGAAGTTTCTGGAGGTGGAGGCAAACGTTGGATGAATAGGTGACACCCTGGCAGTGAACCTGTCAAGGGCAGTGATCATGTCCCATTTCATTTCATTTCGAGTCATGGTCAGTAAATGCCTATTTTGTGCCCAACGTGGGTTAGGCCAATGCACATTGAATCCTTGTGGAAACCCATTTTCCAGATGTGGAAACAGAGGCTCTGAGAGGTGAGGTGAGTATCCTCAAATTCACAGCTAACAGGCACCAGGGCTGGGCCTGGAATCCAGGGCCCCAAAGCTCCTCTCTGCCCACTCCAGGCCCTGCTGGTTCCCTCTCTGGGCATTCCTGGAGCCTGGCCCCCAGGCGGCATGAATGACATGCTACATTGATTGGAATGATTGACAAGGAAGAAGATGTGGTTATAAAAGGACAGAGGTGCAGCTCTGTCACCAAGACTCAGCGGGTGCTCACTTTCCCTTTCAGGACCACACGGGTGCCATGTGTAAAATAGGAATAATGAATGCTTCTTGCCCAATCGGCCTCACATTAGCAATATGAGAATTAGTAATAGCTGTATACCTAAGTCAGCAATACAGTAACTAGCCAAATAACAACAACAACAATACACATTTCTGGAGCACTTATTCTGTGCCAGGCTCTACAGAGTTAAGAGTGGACCTGAGGCTTCACGGTCCAAGCTCAAGTCCCACCTCCCCCAGTTATTAGTCATGTGACCTTCATCAAGCTACTATCTACTTTCTCTGTGCCTCAGTTTACTCATCTATTTAGTGGGGACAATCATACACCTCATGGGGTTGGGCTGAGGATGAAATGAGATTGCAGACCTCAAGTGCTTAGCACAGTGCCTGACCTGGCTCAAGATACACTACTATTTATTATTTATTATTATTTTTATTATTGGCAGTGCTATCATCTCATACACTGTCTCATGTCATCTGTCCTACAACTCGACGAGCCATTATACCCTGCTAGGTCATAAAGGCTCAGGGCAAATACTAGTTGTCTAACCAAGGTCACCAGTGGGCAGAGGCTCAACCCGGGCTGACCCCAGAGCTGAGCGCTTGGCCCAGGGCTGCGGGTGAATGAGTAGGGGGGTTAGAATGGCCACTCCCCCTACAAGGTGGTATTGCTATGAGTGTTGTTGTTATTTTTACCCCGACATCATTGATGCGCAGTGAGTCAGGGCTGGCTTAGAAGGCTTCCCTGCAGCACACCAGCTCGTCACTGAGAGGCAGAGCATTTGGCTGGTTTGCTTTTATTCAGACGCAATCGAGCTGGGTCTGGCTGCCCCTATTTGGTTCTCGGCAAAGCCATCCACGGCTAGCCAGTTAGTGTAATGTGCTCATGCAGACAGGAGTTTGGGGACCCACGAGCACTCCCCAATAGCCTCATAATTTGGTGCTCTCCAGAGAGTGGGGTGAGGCTGACACCTACAAGCAAAAAACTTCTCAACAGATGCTGACATCTGCAAAGCAGCCAGCAAGCCCTACGCCCCCGGGGGTGAGGAAGTGCCAGGCTCCTGAGGAGGCGGTGGGAGTGGGGAGGGGGATTTCAACAGAAGTCATCTATCTGACTACCTGATTGCCTTTGTCAGAGAGAGGCTGAAGAGAGGGGGCGGGCTGAAGAGGGAGGAAGACCACCAAATGGAAATCTCAATTTCCTCCACCCCAAGACCCCCTTTGCACCCACTAAGGACTGGACTGATGCTTATATTGGTATCTGAAAAGAGATGCTCTGCCCTCAAGCAGGGCATGGTTCCACCCCTTGCCCCTTAGGAAAAGCCTATCAGGCAGGCAAAGGAAAAAAGATGCTTAAGAACAAGGGAAAGTGAGAGGACTTGATTCCAACCTGAGGTTTTGCAGGAAGACTAGACAAACAGCTGTCTCTCATGTCATTTAGCCAGGGTAGTGTTTTTACTTAAGAGGATTATTATGAATGGTATCAGAATTCAATTCGCATCTCAGATGGTATTAACACTCCAGGCAACCTCAGAGATCTAATCATGATTCTTAGCATAAAAAAAAAAAGCAATATATAAGCCACAGCTGTTCCTTTTTACTATAATGCCATTTCCCATGTTCTTCCAGACAAACTCCTACATGATCTTCAAAACCCAGGTCAAATGTCACATGCTTGAGTAATCTCTTCCTGATACCTTCTGAGTTCCCACAGTGTTTTGTGTCCCTCTCTATTTTAGGATTAATTACACTGTCTCCATGTGTGAATCTCCACATTCATCTGTGAAGTTCACGAGGAAGAGAGGATGACGTTTGAACTATGCACACACACGGCCGGTATTGGGTAAATGGAGATGGGCGAACTGATTCACTCTATCAATCAGCCCAGGCCAGATACAGTTTGCAAGGGGATGTTAAAGATGACCATCACAGTCATTCACATACTGTGTTCTAGTGACCAGGAACTTGAGTTTCACTGGCCCCCACCCACTGCCTACTCAGATTATTAGCAAGAGAACTGATTACTAGATAAAGATTAATGATTCAGACTTATGGCTAAATTTCCTTGAGTTTGGACAAATGAGAGCATGGAAGAGAACGGAACAGACCTCCCTGTTCCTTCGAAGAGCTGACAGTCTTTAGAGCAGGAAGTTCTTTCTCATGTCTAGCCCACATTTGCCCTGCTTCACTTAGGCCTTGCCGCCTTTTGCCAGTCCTTGGGTGGAAATTCAGACCAGCTGCTGGTCCAACCCCTCCTGTCTACCTGACTCAGGAAAGCAGGAAGTGGCTGGATCTCTCTCTGTATTATTAATAAAACTAACGCCCACCCCCAATGGACATTTGAAAAAGCAGCAAATGTGTGGTACAACAGGAAGGGAGGAAGCCGATTCCAGGGGCTCCAGATAAAGTGGCTTTCAGCAGGTAGAGGGGATGCTAAGCATAAGAGCTGGTCTTTCAGGTCAGGAAGAGGGACATTGCATTTTGCATTAATCTGCTCAGGCTGGGGAACCTTTCTGAGCCCTGTGACCATGGAGATGCTCAGCAGGAGGTAAGGGGGCTGCTCTCTCAGCTTCGGGACGCAAATATAACTGAGTGCTCGGGTCTCTGCTCCTTCTGGCTCTGTTACTGAGAGGCGTTTGGAAAACTGAGTCTCAGACAACAGAGCCCGGATGATCTCACAGGCCATTGGAACTTTTGAGGGGCTCATGGACTACCATGAGGATTCGATGATGATAAGAAGGCATGAATAGAAACCCCAGCACTGCTGGTGTATACGTGTGCTTCCAGGAGCTCCCAAGTCCAAAGCTACTTGGCTGTCTGAACCTCAGGAAGACTTGGGTCTTTCTCCCTCTCTCCAGAACTGTGTCCTTCTCCAAGGACACAGAATTGTCATTTGAGAGGAGGCCCTAATGCAAGTTCTCACCACCTCTCCCTGATGGCTCTAGATTGGATGTTTGTGTCTCCCCAAAAATCTTATGTTGGAACCTAATCCCTAATGTGATATTAAGAGATAGGGGGACCTTTGAAAGGTGATGAGGTCATGAGGGTGGAACCCTCACAGAAGAGATTGCAGACACCCCCCTTGCCCTCCCACCATGTGAGGACACAGCAAGAAGGCTGTGTCTGTGAACCAGGGGACGGGCTCTCACTAAACACCGAGTCTGCTGGCACCTTGATATTGGACGTCCCAGCTTCCAGAACTGTGAGTAATAAATTCCTGTTGTTTTTAAGCCAGTCAGTCCATGGTCTTCTGTTAGAGCAGCCCGGGCGGACTAAGACACCGGTCATTCTTCACCAGGATGCCCTGCAAGGGCAGCCAGGGTCCGATGAATCATGCCTGCCCTATTCCCAGTACTGATCCCACTCCTCACGCTTGACGTTCAAGGTTATGTTTTCCAGGCTATCACTGTCTAACCAAGGTAGACGGCACGAAAGCAAATGGCCATCATCATGCTATCGCTCAGGTTTCAGCAGGACTTTAAGTGTCCTTTTGCGGGGTCAAGGCCTCCTCTGCTTCTCCCCTACACCCCCAGATCTCAAGGGTAACTGCAGACATGCAGTTACAAACTCTAGCACCTAGAGAGAACAGGTAAGTAAGTAAGGTGAGTCAGCGAAGCAGGCTAAGTAATTTCGAGACAGAACACTTGGTTGCACATTCAACACATAAGAATAGCCTTCGTTTTCATAAAACATAAAATCATTCTCATCTTTCCTGAAACATATGAAGCCCTTGGTTGATCTCAACCTGCTGCTTATAATAAAGACAGGGATACAAAAAAATTTAACTTTCATCCTAACTTCATAAGAGGAACGCTATAGGGAGTGGTGGGGATTGTGGTAAACCAGAGAGCCCTGGCCCTGTCTAGAGGGGGCAGCTGCTACTCCGTTCAGAAGATTATTGACCCATAAAAATATAGGCTTGGCGTGGTCAAATTGTCCACATTTTTAAGAGAAGTTGTAAATATGATATTTATATAAATATAAAAATTTGAAATGTTGGCAATAAATCCAAAGTTCAAATAGAAATTGTCTCTTGGGACAAGACAGTGTGGCTCTCACAAATCACGTCTTATAGTCCGAATCTGGCCTGAGGCTGTCTCTTTCCATCCTTTGTCTGGGGAGGCTTTATATTATGGAAACACCTCTTTATTTGCAATTAAGAGAGAAAATATAAAGGAAAATTTAACTTTTAGTTGTTATTTAATCACTAATGGATAATAGACCCCTAATGCTCACAGTATGACCTTGATTTCTTTTTTTTTTTTTCCCTGAAGCTGGAAACGGGGAGACAGTCAGACAGACTCCCGCATGCGCCCAACCGGGATCCACCCGGCATGCCCACCAGGGGGCGATGCTCTGCCCATCCGGGGCCTCGCTCTGTCGCGACCAGAGCCACTCTAGCGCCTGGGGCAGAGGCCAAGGAGCCATCCCCAGTGCCCCGGCCATCTTTTGCTCCAATGGAGCCTCGGCTGCGGGAGGGGAAGAGAGAGACAGAGAGGAAGGAGAGGGGAAGGGGTGGAGAAGCAGATGGGCGCCTCTCCTGTGTGCCCTGGCCGGGAATCGAACCTGGGACTTCCGCACGCCAGGCCGACGCTCTACCACTAAGCCAACCGGCCAGGGCTGACTTTGATTTCTGAGGCAGCCTAAGAGGAACGCACAGTTGTGCCTGCCCTCCAGACATCCCCAGAAGTCACTACAAGAGGCAGGGTAACTGGCCAGCGGGAGCATGGGTCTGACCTATCACAGGGTCCCTCATGTTCTTATCTTCCCGGCCAGCCGTCAGCAGCTAAGCTGAGCAATCCCCTCTGAGGCTCTACAGTGTCCCACCTCGGCGAAGCCCTGCAGAGAGGCTTTGGGTGTTGCTTAGACGAGCTGGTGGTGAAAGGTGCCATAGATCATGCACCAGAAGAAAGAGCCTGGCAGCCTGGTATGTGCCGTCCGGGGCCCAGGGCAGGTGTCAGGAAGGAAGATGATGACCGGCTGAGTAACCTGGACTATTTCCCTGGTGTGACCTCCTGCTGCTGGTTGTCCACCTGTACTCTGCTGCCACGCAGAGGAGGGGTAGGAGATTCACACGCCTCACTGGGACTGGTGTGACCAGGTCTGTTAGCGGCCTGGGCGTGGGAGGAAAAGGCACTGTGGTTCCCTAGCCGAGTCTAGCCACTCTCACTCGCGAGCCACATCTGCTCAGCTGCCAAATGACATCTTGCAATTTGGCAAAGACTGCAAAGTTTGATGACGCACGGAGCTGGCGAGGCTGTGGGGAAACAATCGCTCTCCTACCTAGCCGGTAGGATGGGAGCACTCTTTGTGATGAGCAATTTCTCAATTTCTGTCCAAAGGACAAATGAACGTGACCTTTGACCTAACAATTCCACATCTAGGAATTTATTCTACTGAAAAGCTTTCCAGTGTGCCAAATTAGTTATTTATACAATGTCATTCTTTACAGTAATGTCAAAATATTGGCAATGACCTAAAAGTGCCCGTTTTGGAGGACCAGCTCAAAGAATATGGCAGAGCCATGCGATGGAATATTATGCAGCCATGAAAAAGAACAAAGACACTCTCTTTTTCCTAATCTACTAATTAGGATTAATCTCCTAGATAGATTGATAAGTGAAAAAAGCAAGGTACAAAACAATATATAAAAATGTACTCCCATTTTTGTAAAACATGTAAAAATAATACATATTTGTCTGTCTATGCTGAAAGGACCAAAGAAATGATGACTACTGCTTGCCCGTAGGGAGAGAAACAGTGTGGTTGGGATTAGGGGAGAGAGAAGAAAGTTTTCACCACGTACATTTTATATATTTTAAATTGAGAACCATATGAGAGCCTTAAAATGTAGAAACAGAATTAAAATTTGAAAAGTGGCAGGCTCACAAAGAAAACGAAACCACCTAAAGCCTAGATCCATATCCCAGGATAGATAGATGTTCCTGTCCCGGTGACACCAGCCACTTACCTGCTCCTTCTCTGAATACGGGTTGTTGAGGACCACAGGCACGTTGCCCTTCCCCCACAGGTCATTGAAGACTCGGTCATTCTCCGCGCCAAGGGGCAGAGGTTTGTGTGACTTGCCATCCGGATCCCTGAAAGGCAAGGGGGGTGGGATGGGGAGAGCATGATGTCAGGAGGGACCAGCGGCTTGCCCTGGTCTGGCATTCCTGAGTCAGTCCAGAACCTCCACAGGTCACCCACGTGACTCCACGTGGAGCCAGAGAGCGCTGGGCGCTCAGCCCGCTGCTTTGTAGGGTTGCCAACAACAGGTGGGAAGGCAGCCCTGTGTCAAACACAAAGGGGAGCTCATCCAGTTCGCACCGATGGCTGGCACACACCCATCTTAGCGGACATCATTTCAGGATGGCCACGATGTAGATTTCACTCCCCCTTACCCCTCCATCGTCTCACAGATATAGGCACACAGGAAGCCCGTCTCCCAGCAGAACCCCATGCAGAAACCCTGGACAGCGTCACGGCCATCAGACCTAATTGTGTAAGAAGTAGGAGGCAGGAGGGCCAGGGAAGGAAACAAGTGCTGTGGGTCAGGTGTCATCCCAAGGCTAAGGCACTGACAGTAAGTCTAAAGATACCAACCCGGGATAAATAGGAATGCTCCTGAAAACAAGGGGAACACAGCAACAGAAATAATAACACTATTAAAATAATGATAGCGAGTGCTTAGTGAGTACTTTCCATGTTTTGGTTAATTTAATCTTGGAGACTATCAGATGGGACTATGAATCAACGTCTTACAGGTGACAAAGATGAGACAAACGCTAAGTTGCTCAAGGTCGCGGTATTCCAGCCCACTCTTCGCATCGATTCTGAAAGGGAGGCTCTCATTGTTATCATTATTTGTCACCACCATCATTCTCATGATCTATCACCATTACCGCTATCACAATCAACACCATCCGACTTCCCTCCGTCAGCATAACCATCCCCATCCCCACAGTCACTGCCACTGCCGTCACCAGTGTTAGCAGCATCCTCATGCTCACCATCACCACTGCCGTCACCACGTGCACCATAACCATCGTCACCACCATTGTCAGCACCGCAATCCTCCTCCATCATGACCACCACCATGCATCTTCATGACCGCTATTACCATCCTCACGGTCACCACCAGATGAGGAAACAGAGGCTTGGAGAGGTTAAATCACTAGCCTAAGTAACACAGCTAGTGAGAGTGGGAGTTGGGATTCAAACCCAGGCTTGTTCCCGACTCTAGAGCCTGACTTCTTAACCATGAAGCTCTGCCCGCATCTAGGCTTTGAACTTGAATAGGTTCTTGAGGAGGTTAGCTCAGCTGGGCTCCACAGGCCGGCCATCCTGAGATGGAGAGAAATCATGGCTGCCACGGGACGGGCTCGGCATCAAAACCCAGACCCGTTCTTCCTCCCTTCCGAGGGCTGCCCTCCTGCTTCCTGACAACCTGCTTCTTTCCAACCCTCCCACCCAGTTTACTCTCACTCGGCATCTGTGTGTTCCCCAACTTTGGGCACTGTGGCTTGCTCTGTGGCCCATCTGGATTTTGGTCCCAGGCATCGAGGCTGGACTTAGTCTAGCCCTCTGTTTCTACGTTCTCAGTGTTGGGGACTCCTGGTCCTGGCTCTGTGATTTCCCCCTGCTCCCACACTAGTGCCGACAGTCATCTGGAATGAATCAGAAGCCAGGCCCCCAAGTGAGTGTGTGGCCCTAAGCAGCTGCGCCAGGTGCTCACTCAGGTCCAGCCAGACCCCTCTCCTTGCTGTGTTTCACATACACAATTCTGGTGGCCCACGTCAAAGCCACTTCCGCTCTCCTGCTTGGAGAGGTCGGCAATTGTCAGAGGGAACATAGTGCTTTGTCCTCTTTAAAATGTCACCCAAACACACTGGGAGTAGTTCTTAATTACAGAACCCAGGTCAATGGTTTGCCCACACGATGACAAACAGAGGAGCTATTGAGAGGGTTCTTCTAAATGTCACTCTTCTCCCTCTCAGCTCTGAAACTCCTGAGTCAATGACATCACATGACCCTACATGAGGATTCAGCAGAGAAGGGAAGAGGCTGTAAATATTGTTTGAGCACCTGTGATGTACCAGGTCCTCACAAAGAAGTTATTTCATCTCAACAGACAGTTAAAAGCCCAATTTTACAGATGCAAAAACTGAACCCAGACAGGTTAGGTAAGCTTCTCAAGGTCCCAAAGGAAGCACATGGCAGAGCTGGGATTTGAAATGGGGTGTGATTGGTGCTCAGCTCAGACCCTTCCTTGTTCTGAAACAGAGACAGGGAAACACGAGTCTGGCTCATGCTAAGCCAGAGGCTAAGAAGCAAGTGATCCCACACCGCTCGCAGAATGAGGCCAGACTACAAAAATTAACAGGGTACAATTACCTAGGCAACTCTGAAATGGCTCACAGGGCTCGTCTTGTGTGAAGCTATGGGGAGAGAGGCGCTTTCATCATCACTCTTATTTTAAAAGCCTTTAACAACTTTGTTTAAATATGGCTTTTGAAGTGTTTTTTTTCAACATGAATTTATTTAAGAGTCCTGTGCGCTCAGCAGGGGAAGAGTATGTTTAAAATGGCATCACAGGGAACAAGCGAGTTGAGCTATTTTGCTTCCATTCATTCACCCAGGGGCTAAATTAGGAAGTAGATTTAGGTGGATTCCCAACCTCCAGTCTGTCAGTGATAGGCAGGTCTCAGGGAAATATTGGGCTTATTGCTACAAATTTGCTCGCTCTGAGCCCTATCTGCTTGATGGATATAGGCAGTGTAGCCTCATGGTTAAGAACAGTGGCTTTAAGGCTCTGACTGGGTGGCTCAGTAGATAGAGCATAGTCCTGGCATGCTGAGGTCACAGGTTGGATCTCGGTCAGGACACATACGAGAAGCAATCAATGAGTGCACAACTAAATGAAATTAAGTGGAATGAGTTGATGCCTCTCTCTCTCTTTTTATTCAGTGAGGGGAGGGGAGGCAGAGACACACTCTCACATGCACCCGACTGGGATCTACCTGGCAAGCCACTAGGGGGTGATGTTCTGCTCATCTGGGCTGTTGCTCTGTTGCTCAGCAACCGAGCTCTTCTTAGTACCTGAGGTGGAGACCATGGAGCCATCCTCAGTGCCCAGGGCCAACTTGCTCCAATCAAACCATGACTAGGGGTGGGGGGGAGAGAGAGAGAGAGAGAAGCGAGTCTCTATTCTCACCCTTTTCTCTCCCCTCTTCTCTCTCTTTCTCTCTCAGATCATTGAAAAAATAAAGAAAAAATAGAATACTGGTCATGGATTGGATGAAATTGGGTTCAGCGCTTGGCTTTGTTGGTTATAAGCTATGCAACTTTGGGTATTTTGTATACTTAACCTTTCTAATTCTCAGTTTGTCCACCTCTTAATCTAGGGTTAATAATAATGCCTTGTTTGCAAGGTTGTTGCAATAGTTAAATGAGGTCAAGCTTATAGCTTATAGCACTCATCTATGTGGCCCCTACTGTAATCGCTCTCACAGTGAATTTGCTTATGGGTTGCTCAGACAGAAACAGAGAAAGGAAAGTGTGACTTCTGTCTAACACAGTCAAGATTCCTCTAAGCCAGCTTTGGCTAGCAGGGTTTTCTGTCACGATGGACAACGTTCTACATCTGTGCTATCCCGTATCATAGCCACTAGGCATGTGTGGCAATTGAGTACTAGAAATGAATGTGGCTATTGTCAGTGAGGAACTGAATACTGAATTTTGGTTAATGGCAGTTAAGCTTAAAGAGCTCTATGTCCAGTGCCTATAGTATTGGACAGGCCTGTTTAAAATCTTAATGTCTCTGAAGACAGGGAAATGAAGGCATAAGTGGCTCCTACCTGGGAAGGGGGCATCTTCCCTGGGGTTTGGGGGACAATGGCAGGGATGTCTGCACTCAGACCCCTTCTGAGCTGTCAGGTCTTACTTGAGAATTCTCTGCTTCCCTTCCAGACTCCCGCCTCTTACCATCCTTGGCTCTCATAGTTACTCTGCCTCCCGCCTGGCAAGCATTTTCTGTGCTTCCTGGCAAGGACCAAACCAATGCCATTTTTCTTCCACTTTGCTAGTTGCACGACCATACCCAAGCCAGGAGTCAGACTAGCGCATCTCTCAACCTTCGGAGAACCTTTGCCAAATCTTTCCAACTGAGGCTTCCCCAGAGCCAGGACCCTCTGACCTCTCACACCGTGGGGACGCATGGGGGGTCTGGGCCTGACTCCACAGAAAGTTTGTTGCAAGTATGGGCCAGTCCAGTGCTGACCACCAACCAACGCCGGGGACCCAGGACAGGGACCAGGCGGACCAGGCCTGTGTGCAGGGCACAGCCTGCAGGTGGGAACAGCCAGCCCTGGCCCAGCCGGCAAGGAGGATGCTGAGGGGCAGCCAGTCCTGGCAGGAAGCCCTGCTGTCCGCAGACACCATGCTCTTTCTGACCCCCCTTCTCGGCCTCCATACTCCAGCAGCCTTTGGTTCAGCCTCCTGGACCCGGTCATGGAACTGGGTTAAAGCAGGAAGATCTGAGGACTGTGGAAACCGGCTCTGGGGTATGTGCAAAGCTTTTCTCCAGGATCTCATCGTGTAGATAAGAAAAACGGTCTCTATAGAGAGAGAAGTCTGCCTTTGAGAGCCAGCATTCTACAGCGACTCCTGCAGCTGAGAGGGGAGGGGAGGGCCTCTGGGAGCAGGAACAGTCATGATGACTCCAATACCTCACATCACAAAAGCTGGGCAGGGTTCTCAAACTCCAGAGTCCACACGGCCCCAGCTGCGCAGACTGGGCTATTGCATCCTGGGAAACGGGGGAGCCCATGACAGCCCCTGCCCAGCTCTCATGGCTGATTGTCTCACTAGGACACGGACTTTGCACTAACAGTTCTTTTGAGATCTTCCTTCCTTCCTTCCTTCCTTCCTTCCTTCCTTCCTTCCTTCCTTCCTTCCTTCCTTCCTTCCTTCCTTCCTTCCTCCCTCCCTCCCTCCCTCCCTCCCTCCCTCCTTCCCTCCTTCCTTTCTTGAAAGGTTGGGCATAGATTTTAATGTGAAATTGCTTGACTTTTCTATTTCGCCACACTTGCATTTTTCCAGAAAAATCTGCAGGCCAAATAAAATGTGTGGGAGAACTGGGTGTGACCCTCAACACCCCACTGGAGTGGCGTTCCTGAGACGTCCAGGTATGGGGCGACAGGAGGTAGACTGGTCAGCTGCTTGGCCTGCGATGCGTGTGGCCACCACTGACTTTCAGGAGGAACCTGGTTGTTCTGGAAGGAACCTCAGGGCTCTTCTTGTCCAGGTTCCATTTCTGCAGAGAGGCCGAGGGGCTTTCCTAGAGTGCAGAGCTGGTGAGAGGCAAAGGGCAGGGGACTAGGAGGAAAGTCACTAAAACCAGCCCAGTGAGTCCTCATATTGATGGTGACAGGGACAGCTCTTGGTCAGTCCAAGGCCTGGCCAGGATGTTGTTCACTGGGGCTTGCTGGGAGAGTGTGGTAGGTTGAATAATGGCCCCAAAGTTCTCAGGTTCTCATCCCTGGGACTCGTATACGTTGCCTTACACGGAAAAGGGGTGTTTGAAAGTGTGTTTAGGTTAAGGATTTTGAAAATGGAGACCACGTGGTTGGGCTCTAAATACAATCGTAAGTGTCCTCATAAGAGAAAGCAGAGGCTCTCTGACTACAGAAGAGGAGGGCCGTGGGACCAGGGGAGCATGACAGTGGCTCTGGAGATGGAGGAAGGGGACACAAGCCAGGAAAGGCAAGGTACACAGCTCTGGAGGCTGGAAAAGGGCAAGGAAACAGAGTCATTTCTAGCGCCTGCAGACACAAGACTTCCAGCACTGTAAGAGAATAAATGTGTATTGTTTTAAGCCACCAAGTTAACATTATTGTTCAGGACCCATAGGAAACCGATACAATGAACGGATGGTGACAGGGACAGGAGTGGCAAGGTGGTTGGAGAGCTGATGGCCCCTGTCCACATGTCTGACTTCATTGAGAGACATAGATGGAGAGAGGGCGCAATGCAGGAATAATGGCTATAAATAGGATCTCTCTCCTCTACCCAGGGGAAAAGGGGCCGGGGAAGCCACCCTCATTCAGATGGTCACAGTGAGAATGGATAGTTGCACTGAGGTTCCGTGGAAAGGCAACGTTACTGGTTTCAACACCTTAGTTGAAAAATGCCATCAGAGCCTGACCAGATAGTGGCGCAGTAAATAGAGCATCAACCTGGGACGCTGAGGACCCAGGTTCAAAATCCCAAGGTTGCCAGCTTGAGTGTGGGCTCATCAGTCTTATTGTCGCTGGCCTGAGCCCAAGGTCGCTGGCTTGAGCAAGGGGTCACTGGCTCAGCTGGAGACCCCCCTCAGTCAAGGCACATATGAGAAAGCAATCAATGAACAACTAAGGTGTTGCAACTACAACTTGATGGTTCTCATCTCTCCTTTCCTGTTTCTGTCACTATCCCCATCTTCTCCTTCAAGAAAACCCTTTTTTAAATGAAAGAAAGACAAATGCCATCAGAATGATTCCTAACTATGAGGCACGCCAAGTGTAGCAGACAGAGATCCTCTAACACAGACAGACCTAGTAGAGTCGATGCTGTCATTGGTCAGTCTAGGACCTAGGCTCTAGGTCAGTTCTCCAGAGGCACTCTCTTTAGTAGATGGCACCTCAGGGCCTCAGTTTCCCTTTTGGACTCTGAGAAAATATTCTGATGTCCTCAGAAACTTGATGACTAGGTGGTCAAATTAACTGTGGCCAACAGCGCAACTTACAAAGTCAGCAGAACAGAGATCAAGAGCATGGTGGCTTGGGGTCAAGTCCTGGCTTTGCCGCTTAATAGCTGTGTGACATGGGACCGGTTACTGCACCTCTCTGAGCCTTGGTTTCCTTATCAGGAAAACAGGGTGCATAAATCACTTAAGGTACAGGCTTTAGCATGGGGCCAGGCCCACCTGGAGAGCTCTGCAGGGGCTGAACATAAGGATTGTAAAACTCAGGCCATTTGTGACAACATAGATGGATCTCGGGGGCATTTGGCAACGTGAAATAAGTCAGAGGAAGAAAGACGAATACCATCTGATCTCACTTATATGTGAAATCTAGAAAACCAGAACAGACTCAGAGATACGGAGAACAGAGGGGTGGTCACCAGAGAGGAAGGGGCCGGGGAGGGGTGAGATGGGCAGAGGGAACTAAGTCTATGGAGATGGATGGTAACTAGACTTACAGTGGTGGACACTAGGTCACGTATACAAATATTATAATGTTGGATACCTGAAATATATATAATCTTGTATATAAATTTTACCACAATAAAAAAAAAAAACCTGCTGAAAACAAAAAACAAAACTCCAGCCTGTCACAGTCTCTCCCCCTGCCCCAGTTAATCTGGTTCTCTAGGGTCAAAACAGACTTCCATTCCTCCAGCCGCTTTCTGTTGCCTGGTTTCCCTTTAACTCTGGACACTCACTGTGAGATTTCTAGGTAGAACTAGGGTAGTGCTGTGTGACCCTGGGCAAGACGCTTCACCTCTCTGAGCTTCAGTTCTCTCATCTATAAAAGGGGGCTAAAACTACACGTC
This sequence comes from Saccopteryx leptura, assembly GCF_036850995.1. Classification (NCBI taxonomy): domain Eukaryota; kingdom Metazoa; phylum Chordata; class Mammalia; order Chiroptera; family Emballonuridae; genus Saccopteryx; species Saccopteryx leptura. The sequence continues at coordinate 240,042,389 of NC_089504.1, read as the reverse complement.
CTACTTAGGGAGCCTAATTCAGGCCGGAAGGTAATCTGTAAGTAACCGAGTGCCCTGCAAGGCGAAGAGAAATTATCAGAGCACAGGGTGAGGCTGACCGGCTGGGCCAGATGGATGCTGGACTGGGGACCTTGGCCTCTTTAGAACCCGCCTTTGGGGCAGCAAGCTGACAACCTGGACATCCTCGGATATGCAACATTTTAAAGTGACTGCTCCCAAGTGCAGGAGGTCCTGGAAAGCCCCGGATTTATCCTCCTTTATCTCCCACACACGCTGCCACTACCTGTCAGGGCCACCTTCTCCCAGATGAAGGGATGAATGAGGCTGTGTCCAGACTAAACATCACTTCTCCTCCTTTCTCGCCAGGTAAGGGTCCAGCACCCCCGAACAACAAGACCAGTGGTGCCCCATGAAGGACAGGGATCTAGGTGGAGCAGAATAAGTCTGCCCGAAAGGAAAGAGGGATGGAAGGAAGGGAACGAGGCCAAGAGAGCAGAAGGTCAGGGGCACTGCTGAGAGCCAGCCTCTGCTCAGACCCCAGAAGTCACACAGCAGTAAGTGTGACCTGGATGTGGGGCCCCAGGCCTGGTGGGCAGCTCATCGCATCGCCACCTGTTCATCTAGCATCCAGGGGGCCAGTTCCGACCCCTACCTCAAAATGCAGCTTGGATGGAGAGGCCCCTGGGAGGACACCTAATTGCCAGGTGGCCACGTGCTCCAAGGGGCCTGAATCCTCCCCGGCCTGCCAGCCCCGAGAGTGACCCCAAAGACATTCTGTCTGCGTTTCCCTTTCCTGACTTGGGACACCAATTCTTAGTGAGGTTCTTTTTTCAGCTGCTAGGAGGCAGTTTGGCAAGGTGTGGGGGCACTTTTGGTTGTCACAGTGTATGGCCATCTGGGGTCGTGGACATCCAGTAACACCAGGGACACCCCCACACAAGGAATAAGAGTCCTGACTGCCACACACAACCTTTGGATATTCACACAGGCTGAAAAAAGAAATGCTTAAATTTCTGAGTCACGATTCCAATTCGCTCTTAGGTGTATATAGGCTTTAAAATAGCCTGACCTGTGGTGGCGCAGTGGATAAAGCGTTGACCTGGAAATGCTGAGGTCGCCGGTTCGAAACCCTGGGCTTGCCTGGTCAAGGCACATATGAGAGTTGATGCCTCCAGCTCCTCCCCCCTTCTCTGTCTCTCTCCTCTCTCTCCCTTTCTGTCTCTCTCTCTCTCTCTCCTCTCTAAAAATGAATAAATAAAATAAAAATAAAAAATAAAATTAAAATATACCGAATTTTCCATACACGCCATTATTGCAACCAAACTGAAGAAAGGCCACATATCAGGAGCTGTTTGCTGTTTCAGAAAAATCACATCACCAAGGCGACGCCGCCGCTGGTGGCCTTCGAGTTGCCAAAACAACACACCTGTCTGTCTGTATCTGACGCTGTCATAGCTGCAGCCATTCTGTGGTTAGGTGCAAACCTCTGACCACTCCAGCAGAGTCATGCCTGAGCACTGGTATGTTAAATTACAGGTTCCTTTCCCATAAATTACTTTTATGCTCTGTTTCCTTTATTTTATAGTTAGGACATGGTGTTGATTTTAAAAATGTAAAGTGTGGGAAGGTTATATGATCCATGAATTAGCTTCTGGTGAGTCAGGTGGACATTTCAAAATATTTGTTAAAAAAATGGGGGGGGGGGCTTTGAGTTCAGCACGGTTGTGAACCAGTGAGCTTGGGGAACAGGTGCTGCTATTAAATATTCTTCATCCTTAGAACCAGTTACGTTAGCGGGCTTCCTGGAGCCCTCCACTTGCCCTGGTTTGCTTTCTTCCAAATCTCACCTCTTCCAAAACAGTGTTTTTTCCACTGCTTTTGGCCAAACAATTGCATCACAGGCAAGGTTGGTACAGGATAACCAGCGGGAGGTCCATGATGAGCAAACAGGTTGGACTGCGCATCAGACTGGCACGCCCCCCCTCATCTTTGGAGAAACAAGGGCCGCTTCCCTGAGATGATGCTAAGAGCGGCCGCTCAGGCCTGTCTGATAAAGGGACTCCTGTTAAGTCTTCTGTATCTGACGACGTCACCTATACATACATGGAGAGTCAGACTCCCAGGGCTGGGGTGGGACCGAAACGGAGCCCCTGGGGCATTCTGGTGTCCATGATCCCAGGCCTGGCTGGGCACCAGAACCAAGTGTACGGGGCATTAGGCACAGTTGGCGTTCAGCGGCCATGCAAGATAATAGCCGCCACTCAATACCTTGCTGCCTCTCTTGGGAGAGGTGGCGTGGAGGAGTAGGGAGGCACACAGAAATGGAAGGAGTGGGATGCAAGGCAGGGGGTCAAAGCAGCGAGTGGTCCTTGTTTCCCCTCTGCCTGGGGTACCCAGCAGATCCTCACCTTCTTTCTGGGTGGGAGGGGGGATTCTGACGTCTTGCTGAAATTGGCTCAGTTTTTGCCCAGCTGGGAAAGCCTAAAGCCTAGGATATCACGGTGGGCTGAGGTACGCTGCCGAGGACTGAGGGGCCCACCGAAAGGCAGTTTGGGGGGCTGCCCCATCAGGAATGAGGACTGGGTCCCATGCAGTTCCCCAGACACATAGGCGCATTGCACCTCAGGACCTTGGCACCTGCCATTCCCTCTGAATGGGGCGCTGCTTCTCTATAAAGCTACAAGGCCTCCTCTCCCCTTCCCCTGGGCCCTCCAGTGCCACTGTCCTAGTGAGAATTGCCCAGCCTGTGTAAACTTCCCGGCAATTCCTAGCCCTGCCCTGCTCTGTTTATCTCCCCAGCATGATCCCTAAGGGACCGCACATTCTACATCTCTACCTTGTTTATTCTTGTCTTCCCCAGCACACTGGAGGCTCCCCAGGGGCAGCGGGCTTGTCCATTCCCTCTCTCGCTTCAGCCCTGGTGCCCAGAACAGCGTCTGGCACATTAGGTCCTCAACGAACATTTGTTAAATGAATCAAAGCAGGTGCCTGGAGAGCTACTTTAATCCAGGTCCCCGAGGGACTTCATGGCGACCTTTCCATGCTCTTGGGACACACAGGAGTCCTTGGGGAGAGGGCTGGGAAGTTTTGCTCTGGATTCCTCAGGGAGGGGGGGGTGTTCCCAGACCTGAGGCTCCCCTTTTACAGTGGGGTAGATAAGAGGGGTCTACCTGGACCCACCTTGGCAGCCTGGGGGCGGGAGGGTCAGTGCTGGCACGAAGGTGAGAGTGTGGGTGGGGTGGAGGGAAATTCTGTTTCTCTCTCCTACCTCCCGACCTGCTGTTCTCCGACTACCCGGCCCGGCTGCCGATTCCTCCCCAGAGAAGGCGCTAGAAGAAAGCACTGTGCTGTTGGCTTTCCACCCCATAGAATCAGAAAATGCCGACCTGGCCGCCACAAAGGGGCCGCAAGTCCTAGCCTCGGCTCCCACCTAATCCGAGCAGGTCACCTGTTTGGGGGCATTGGGGCCAATTCTGTCCCACTCCTTGGAAACTTCTTTGCCCTTGACTGACTGTCACAAGGAAAGAACGGGCTTACATTAAGGGGTTCCCAGTGCTCAGCCCTCCTCTCTCTCTCTCTCCAGAGTCTTGACACCCCCCTCACTCACTAGGAGACCTCGGGGAAGGCCCCTCCTCTCCGAGACTCAGTTTTCCCCCATGGGTTATGAGCACTGCCAGCACACCCATCTCGTGGGGTAGCTGGAGGTTTCCACCAGACCAAGGTTGGAAGCCAAGATGCCAGCTCTCACGATGAACAGCTCTGGGATTCATGGCAAGAGAGACATCCCATCTGCTCTGCCCATTCTGCTCCTGCACTTGCAATTTTAAGGGGAAGAGGTGAGGGTGAGAGAGTGGCTGTGTCCATGCCTGCGCCGATGTCTGGGGTCGGCTCAGGTTGGCTTTTGAGCTGCACAGTTGAGCTGCACTGCGCGCTCCTGCGCAATGCGCCCATATGCACGCACACCGTGGGGCTTACCTGTCCACCTGGACTTCTGCGTCTTTCGCCTCCACCTTGGCAGGTCCGCCTCCATTGATCCCTCTGTCCCCACAGGTGAGAAGGTTCAGCACAGGCTCTATCTCTTTGAGCAGTTCATTGTGTTCCCCACTGCCCTGGAGGGCAACCCCCGCATTGTTCTTGGAAGGGTCCTGGTCTGGGGGCCTGGGAGCCAGGCCGTTGGTGTGGGATAGTGAGCCAGCTACCTGCCCATTGTCGCGGGCATGCTGCGGCCCATTGCCAGGACCTGCAGACCCGTCCACTGCCAGCGGCTGCTCTTTGCAGGCTGACGACTGTTGTGACAGATCAACAGCCGCGGTGGGAGGGCCCAGGGGCCGTGTCACGCGGATGGTCTTGGGCGTCCCGTCCCCCGTGAAAGTGGTCTCCAGGTGCGTGGTGAAGCCCTCGGGGCCCCTCAGAATGAGGACCACGTGGGTCTCAGAGGCAATGCCCCTGAGCACCTCCAGGGCGCTGTCATAACTCAGGTCCACCAACGGCTGGCCATTGACTGCGAGAATGATGTCTCCGGCTTGGATGAGGCCGCACTGCTCCGCGGCGCCCCCGCGAATCAGGTCGGAGATGATCACGGGGGGCTTGCTCACCCGCTCCTTCACCAGGAAGCCCAGACCCCCGACTTTGCGCTTGAAGAGGCGGACGGAAATCACGTTGGGTTGGATTTGCTGAACACTGAACATGTGATTCTCCATGGCGTCCAGGCTCCAAAGGCTCTGAAGACCTCAGAGTATGCCAAGCCAAGGGGAGCTCACCGGAAGGAGCCCGGCTTCAGGCTGCGCCGAGGAGGAGCCCGGAGCTGGGGCCGCAGGGGCCGCGGCGAGTCTCTTGGGCGGGTCTGTGTTTGACGTCAACTCGGTATCACCCACTCATTGCTGTTCGGCTGTCAGTGGCATGATTTCACGCGCCTGCCTCCTTCCTTGTTTTCTAAGAAAGTGCTGGTTGATCAGGCAGACGTCAGGCCGAGCGCTAGCTACGACGTGTCCCTAAGCAACAGGTCAGGCGGACTGCGAGAAGGATCTGGGATGTGTCTAGAGGTGACGCATGCTCTTGGGGACTATTTTCTGGGCATCGCCAGCCCGTGAGATGCCACTGGGATCTGGGGCTTCCTGAGCTGAAGAGAAGGAACAAGGGACAGGTACAGAGAAAATTTTTTAAAAAGAGAGAGATTGATGGGGAGTGCCCAATACCACATTCAGAACAAAGAAGGAAAACCAAGGCGTCTAGACATTCAGAGACCCTGGAGCTGTGAAGCCGCCCCTCCCACTTGTTACACCCGCCCGGCCTTTGTCCCTCTGTGTTTCAAATGTCTCCTCCGCCCAGATCAGGAGCTTAGCTGGCACAGAGCTTTCGGTTCTCCATTCCGGCTACTCCCGAAGTCCCCACAACAAACCCCTTGAAGTGGGGCACGGCCCTCCGTGGAGCCACCCAGGAAAGATGTCAATTGGCCTTTCTGAACATTTTTGTAATTATCAGCTTGTTCCAGGTCAAAAGGACAGACCGGGCCACGTTACAAACCAAATTTGGTATGGCAAATATCAAAGACATGGGTCTACACAGACCTTTGGAGGACACACACGCTCTGCAGACCGTCTGAAACCTGAACGGAGAAACATTAGGAAGAGTGGACTGTGCAGCCCCAGGTTAACAAAGAAAATGCCCACAGACGAAACACAGCAGACACTTACTGAGTTCAGACACTCTTAATGTATGTTCTGCGTTCTCTGACTTGCCCAGTGACCCTTCTACAGACAAGAAGACCGCAGAGTGAGAAGGGTCAGTGACTTGTCCAAGGTCAAGTAGAGAATGATGGCAGAGGGAGGGTTTGAGCTCAGACTGGCCCCACTCTCAGCCTGAGCTTTTAAACATGTACTTTACGTTTTAAAATAATGTATATTCATTCTGGTTATTATTGCAACTCCCACTGGCGGCCCCAGGCTCAGGGAAACGAACTATGGTTGGGGTACCAAAGGCCAACAGGATGCTGTGGCCACGGGAACTGTGTGCACCTGTGGCGTGTACACAGGACAGTGATGTAAGTGTGCCTTTTGTGTCTGGGTTGGGGCAGGTGATCTATGGCTGTGGGTGGATCAGGGACAGGTGGGGACAGTAGAGAACCCCTCCGTCTCTTTCCTTCTCCCCAGTTCAGTCTCTCTCCAGGCACCCTTTCCTACCACCGGCATCTTCCCCATGCTTGGAGAGCAGGGAGGGAGCTCCCATCTGCCACTACTAACGAAGTGACACTCAGTCTCCCGTTTCCCTTTTAGCAGCTACCCGGGGTCACGCCAGGGCTGAGGCAGCTGACAAGCTCCTGCTGCCTCAGAAAGCAGGAAGTGGGTGCAGACAACCCCCCTGAGGAGAAGGCACCACCTCCTGGATCCCCTGGGGGGGATGGTTAGCAAGTTCAGCCTCCCCCTTTGCAGCTTGCATTACGTAACTCTGCCAGTCCCTCTGTGTGGGTGAGGGAATAATGACTACCCGGGCCCAGCCTGGGCTGCGTTCTCCATCTGGTGTTGCTGTGTGTGTGTGTGTGTGTGTGTGTGATTCTCTCTGTGTATTCATGCATCGCCCTCATGCTGTGTCATTTCTCTGCTGCGTGTGTCCGCATGTGCAGCCGTGTATGGACCAGCTGAGTGTCTTTTGGTGCCTTGTGGTCGGGGTTCTGGTTGGCAGAAAATTCATCCAGAGCCACTGTGTCCTCCCTCACTGGGGAGGAGGATCAGTCCGCTCAGTCCCCCCTTGCTTCCATAACTGTCCTTGAGCCCCTTTTCTTCCTGGTACCAAACCCAGGATGGGATGTTCATGGTGGAGTTGGAGGCAGAGACAGCCGGGACCTCCAGGCCACTCTTGAGTGTGCACATTGGGCTGAGGTCTTTAATTAAAGAAGGGATTGAAGGTGAGCTCCTGGGGGGGAGGTAGGTGAAGTCCCCAGGTCATCCTCCTCCACACGCCGGCTTGGGCCAGACCCAGCCAAAGCACAGAGGCTGGACTTGGCTTAAGAAAAAGAAACAGAGCAAGCCACAGACCCCCACCCCGCAGCCTCGCCTCGCTCTTTGTCCGCTGCTTTCACATCAGAAGGGGCTGTGCCTGGAAAGTCAGGCTGTTTCTCAGACTCTGAAAGGCAACTTGAAATTTGGAAGGGGTTGGAAAGGGGCTGGGCTTGAGAGTCAGGGATAAGTCAGTGTCTGCTGAGAGGCAGAATGAGAGCGAGAGCAAGAGGGAGAGAGAACACAGCCCCGGGTCTAAGGGAGTGGATTCTGAGCATGCATCAATCCCAACCCTAATAAACACTCCACAATACTAGGTGTGTCTCCTTTCCCATTCCAAAGCACACCCTCTGCTGCTGCCATATTTTCATTCTTACCCTGACCCGTGTCAGGTTTGATTATCCCCATTTTACAGATGACTAAATTTAGCTGCTATGGGGAGACCCCCTTGTCCCAGCTTGCGAATGTCCACAGTCCCGAGCCAGCCTGGAGGGCTGGGCTCCCTCCTGCCTCAGGGGAGATTTTGAAAGGCTCTTTTTGGCCCAATCTGTGTATTTGCAGGGTGAGTTCTTTAGTTTCTCCAAACCTCAGTTTTCTTGTCTGTAAACTGGGGTCATTAAGTCATTACCACCTCCCTGGGCACCTGGGAGGACTAAATGAAACAGTGTATATGCAGGGTGCCCGGCAAGGTCACTGAGTGACTACTCAGAAAAAAGAAATGGCTTCCTGTTATTGTTACATAATACATAATGTTTCAGGCTTTCTGGTTATAATTTAGTGCACTTTCTACTCCAATGCAGTCTCACCAAAGGTACGTCCTGTGCCATCTAGAGGGCCCTTTGCTTGAAATCACGCCGAGGAACCTCAGGACGGTCGCGGTACAGCGCACTGACTGCAACCCAGCCTCCGCCCTTTGGAGCCGCGATTTTAAACAAATCACATATGCGTGCACGCCAGAGTACATACCATGGAAACAACACTTGGACAGGGGCCTCATTCAAGTAGTTCAGTGGTTTTGGTGTGTATTTATTTCAGTTACCTTGCTGCGAGGAAATTAGTGGCTGACTTTCAGGGACGACTGCCAGGGAGAAGGAGGGAGCCAAAATAGGCCAGCGTCTGCTACTGCCATCTCGCTGTGCGACCTTGGGCGAGCCGCTCGCATTCTGGGCTGTGTTTCTGCAATCGGGGGCTGGTAACAGTAGCAGTGTGGAGTGATTGAGAGTTTACTCTGTGCGGAGCATGGTGCTGAGCCCTTGGCATGCATGTCCCATGAAGCAGGAGCAGGCAAGGTGACCGAGGGTTGGAGAAGTAAGCTGGGGAGGCAGCCTGGGTCTAAGGGGTTGGATTCTGAGTACTCATCAAGATCAGTCCTCACCGGAACAAAACCCCACACAATCGTGCCTTCCTCTTCCCCTCCCCAGAGCACACCCTCTTCTGCTGTCCTATTCTTCATCCTCACCCTGGCCAAGGTCATGTTCAACTGTCCCCATTTTACAGATGCGGGAATTAAGCTACTGTCACAAGACTTGCTTCGCTTGTCCTGGCTTGCCTGGGCCCTTTCCATTTTTAACATCGAAGGTCGGAGAATTTAGGAACTGGTGATGGTTGGGGTGGGGGCGGGTCTAGAGTTGTACCATCCTTATAGCTGCCGCTGGCCACATGTGGCCCCTGAACTCCTGAGCTGTGGCTGGTTCCACTGAGACACGCTATACGAGTATAATGCACATCGGATTTCAAAGACTAGTAAGAAAAAGAAAACATAAAATTTCCCAATAATTTTCCCAGTATCAATTACATGTTGAACTGATCACGTTGTAGATAGACTGGGTTTAAGCACAATTATAGAAAATGTATTCACTTGTTTCTTTTCATTCTTTAGAATGAGACTACTATCCAATTCAAGATCACACATGTGCTCTCATTGTATGACCACTGGCCAGAGTCCAATTCTAGAGTCTGAGTCCAGAGTCTGGCTCCGGGACCAGAGCTCTTCCTTGTATCCCACTGTCCCTTAGAGTCTCGAGAATCTACTTATCACTTAGCCAGGCAGAAGATACTTTTCCAAATAAACCAGAAAATGACACAGAGGTTAGCCAAACACTTTACCACTTTCTGAGGTTGACTGCTGGGAATAAGTCCAATGAGGGTAGGATTGGGGGATAGCGGAAATCCACCGAGAACCCTGTAAAGAGACAGGTAACGGGAGGGTGTTACCTGGCCTAACAGTCCAGTATCCAACACCCTGCCACCCAAATGTCATTTGAAATCTAACCCAACAATACAATAAGGATTTCAATAAAAAGAATGAAGCAGAGCCCTATTTACAGGTAGAAAATGAGCTCCCAGGTATACTATTAGGTTAAAAAAAAAGGGGGTTGGGAACCAATGCATAAATGCAGAGAACATTCTAGAAAAAATGAGTCTCATTGGTTGCATCTTACAAGGAGTATTGGAAGTCAGGAGTAGGAGGAAGCACTGACTACCTTTTATTCCTATTACAATATCATTTAAATTATTTTTATCACATGCGTATTACCATTTAAATGAACAATATTAAAGAAAAGAACACCACCCAACCTGTGATCACCTAGATGTTTTCAGTTCACACACCTACTAAATCTCTCAAGTACTGCCCTCTGTTTCCCATCTCCCTCCTTTAAAATCCAATTCAAGTCTTCCACATCTTAAAACAAAACAAAATACTGCCACCCCCAGCACAAAGGAAAGACCGAAACTGTAACCCAACTGTGTTCTTAAAACAACAACCCCAACAAAACAGCCAACTTCCTTCCATCTCCTGAGCAGCTAATTTGCAGTCTTTCCCCAGAGAGAACACCCCCCGGGGATCAAGCTGACGTGCTTTCTCCCATGCCAAGTCAGAGCTGCAAGCCTGCCAACCTCTGCAAATCAGGGGGCAAAGGTGGTGTTCTGTGTTTTGGGGATCCCATAGATACCCTGGTCCTACGGATCTTCCCAGACACATAATTCCTCCAGATTCATGGCTACACTTGGCCTGTGATGACACGGACATTCTCAGATCACATGCCCACACCTCAGGGGCAGAAACAAGCATAGTTTGGAGTTAGGAGCATGACGATGAATGATTACTTAAAGTTTGACAGTACACCCCGCACCTGAGGGTTTGGGAAATCCACACCCACTTACATTGCTGCTCCATACAACCTCTTTGTGTGGCAATTTGACGGTATCTACTTTAAAATTTAAAATATACAGATCTTTGGCTTGGCAATTCAGTCTTTTTCTTAAGTCTTTCCCAGGCAGATGAACTGGAAGGGATAACCTTAAACACACACACATGACTCTTCCTTGCGGGATCGTTCAGACTATCAAGAGATTGGGAAAATCTGAGTTGCCACCGTTAGGATGGCACAACCAAGCAACGGAATCCTGTGTAGCTATGAAATATGAGGGGATGAGATCTGAAAGGATCAATGGGGAATGATCTCCAAGATGTATTACTGAATTAAAAAACTGAGTCAGAGAACATGATATATAAGTCTATTTCTTTGTCCACCCTGTGTATTTATTCAAACTCCCACATAAGCTGGAGGATGCACTGAAGATCAGCGAACACACTCAAGAGACTGGTAACAGTGGTCGCTTCCGGGAAAAGGGGACTGGGAGGCCAGGGGTCGGGTGGGAGGGAGGCTTAGTTTTCATTGTATATTCTTGTTGTATAGTGTGTATTCACAACACCAAAAGAGCAGGGGGTAGTGTGGTAGTTGGAACATGGAACTCAAGAAAGGCAGCTACAGACTCAGGCCCTGGCCCCCCATGGTGAGTCAATCCCAACGGGGGGTGGTGAGGGTGTCCCTGGTCCAGCCCCGCACCAGGAGAGAGCTGCAGGGTGGGCATCTCCACGCTGGAATAGATCGGGGGAATTATGGAGCCTTTATTTCACCTATCATCTCATCCTCATTTCGCAAAGCTCATTTTTATGAGCTAGTTCAACTAGCTGTGGAGCACACTCTATCCATCATATAAGACAGAAAATTCCAGGGCTTCAGGGCCAAGATACTCAACTTCCTTTCATCCCTGGGCCCCTCGGGGCACAAAAATCTCCGGAGGTGTATCTCCCTCCTCACCTTTGTTAGACCCCATCACTGGGAGTGTCACGTAGAGGTCAAAGGCACGGGCCTTGGAGCCAGAATGACGAAGCTGTGTGACTCACCTCTACCACCTATTAGCTTCAGATTCCTCACCTGAAATATGGAAACAGTAAATTCCATGGGCCAATTAAATGGTGGAATAATACATGTAACGTGCATGGAGTTGCTCACTGTTACTTTTACAGTCGATTTCGATTACACCTCAAAGGAACTCTTTCAGGCCAGAAATGCAAACAAAATCATGATGGGGAGAAGGCAAGAGAGGAGAGAGGAGAGAGGAGAGAGATGTCTGTGGTGACTTCCCAGCTCCTGGCTTCCACAGACAGAATGTGAGAGTAAATAAGGGATGAGAGAAAAGGTAAGAAGAATCATTTGCTAGAACTATTCTTCCTGAGCAGCGCTAACTAATCTAACCACAGTCCGGCATAGTGCAGGAGCCGGCATCTCATTATTTCCAGAATTCTGAGAATGAAGAGAGGATTACGGAACACACTCCTTGACTCGGCTCATTCCTCAGCGGTGCCCCTGGCTGGCCATTTGATGTTGGGGATGTCATTTAACATTTCTGAATCTCAATTTCTTTCTGTGAAATTGAAAAGGCAAAAACAATGACTTCCCAAGGTTTTTGTTTGTTTTGTTTTGTGACGATTATATAAGATGGATGCTGTAAAGAACACTGTGAACGGCGACTGTCAGCTGGAGTGGCGATGTTGAGTCTCTGTTTTTAGGAAGACCTCAAGAGCAGTATCCACCATATTGCAGTTTGGGTGTCTCCTCAGCCCTTCCTCCCTGGTGAACCCCCTTCAATTCCTATCCACCTCTCCAGGATTGATAACAGGGCATCTGAGGATACCAGGACAGGTGGCGGGAGGGGGCAAACTGACACACGATTTCAGGGTTTTCAGATATTTCAAAGCCCTGTAGGGGTCCATAGACACCATACATCATCGATTGTCAAGGTAAATGTTTAAAAAGATCAATTTCACAACGTGGGTAAAAAGCTGATTATACTTGTTTACTGTTGATTGAGAGTGCCACCCATATAATGTATTTTTCAAAATAAAAATAAGGATCCTAGTTTTAGAGACTTTCCCTGCTACAACTCCTTCATTTATTCAGCTTTTATTGAATAACTACTTTGTTCCCAAAGCAGGTCATCCTAATAAAACTAGGATACTGTTTTGCTCCCTGATAACAAAGACCATGGTTCCCTGGTTTACTATTGTACCCCAGTGCACAGCAAAGTGCTTGGCACATAACAGGTGTTCAATAAACCAGAGTCTCCCATCTCCAAGTTCACAGCTATTGAATGAAGTAGCCCAGGTGGGAGGCAAGAGGGAGCAGTGGAGACTGCAGAGAACTGGAGAGCCCAAGCCATGTCTAGAGCATTGTTCCAGATGGTGGCTTCCATGTGGGAAGGCAGGACTGGTATCAGTTCACTGCCTGCCAAACAGCTGCAGGGACGTGATAACCTGGCCCATTACAAAAGAAAGAATGAATAAAGTAGTCTTCACATACTTGGGTAACAATTCTTGGACCCATAGAAAGGAGTGCTAAAGAGGGGGTCTCAATGAAGTTTGTGCAGTGACCGATGAGCATGGTCTAATGCTTTGCTATGCAGTGTGGTTCACGGATCAGCAGGCGTCTCCTGAGAGTTGCTTAGAAATGCAGAGTCTCAGGTGCCACCCCAGACCTATTAATGAGACTCTGCATTTTAAGACTATCCCCAGGTAATTGGTGCGTATCTTATAATTTGAGAAACCAGTTTGCCTCTAAATGCCTGTTGCTTTCTTTCTTTTTTATTTTTTTGCCATCCCACCATGCTTCAAGCGGAACACATTAGTCTAAGGGAGCGTGATACTATTATATTGAACCTTGTAAAATTGAAGCTGGTCAACTATTTTATGACCTACAAAAACGGCAACTGCAACCCACACTGTAAACTGTTCTGCACACAAGTGCTTTGGATCCTGGTTATTCACTCGCTTGCTCTAGTCAGTTTCTGCAAACAACCCCCATAGGCCTACAGGTGAGTTTCATTAAACACAGTTAAAAACTGGAAGTTTCACATGAAATGCAAATTTCTGGTTGTCTTGGAACACTGGAAGGTGCGCTCGCACTGGGTGGGCCTACCTGAATGCCAAGAGACAGCTGGGCGGGGATGGTGCCCTTGGGTAGAGCATGAGCTCTCCCACTCCTCTTGGCTCCAAGGTGACTCCCCTCACTCATTTGTTTCTTGCCAGGACCTTGAAAGTATGTATTTGACTGTGGGACCCCCTGACAGATAATGAGGTATAAAAGGAAGCGAGAAAGGTCACCTTTAGAAGCTGCTCAATGAAGGGAGAAATGTGCTCAAGTGATTTGGGTCCTGTCATAGGTGTCCCCTATCAGTACTGGTTCTCCATCCGCTGCCTCCAGAACTCTCCACCCCACTCAGAACTCATCTGGGCGCCAGGAGGAGGCTGGCCTCCATGGCTATCCATACGCTCCTTGTCCCCTGGCTTCTGATGGGTTTGGCTAATGGGAGGCACAAAGGAGAAGAGAGAGAGGGAGGAGAGAGGTTGCTCGCTCTCCCTCTGTTCACTCCTGTCTGAGTGCTGTGGTCTGGAGAAATGTGCATTCCTCTCTGAGCACAGCTTCTGCAGGAAGGTTCCTGCCCTAGCCTATTCCTTGGTCCAAAGGACTTTGGTCACACTGTTCCTTCACTTGCTTCATGACGCTGGGGTGACTGATCATCACTCTGCCTGTTGCTAGTCCTCGGAGACCCAGAGCCTGTCCTGCTGCTGACAGAGGGAGCTGTCGCCTGCTCAACACCCCTAACGTAATGCACCACAGAAGAGGGCTCCATTGGGATACTAAACAGCCGTAGATGACATTGTCGCCAGTGACTCACGGCCCTAATTAAAATGCTGAGGGGGAAATGTAAAGGAAGGCTGCCACTGAAAACAGTGACATCCTACGAAACTATGGGACCATTTCTTCCAGGAAAACAGGTGCTCACAAGTGTATGTCTATGCGTGTGCAGGTGTGTGTATAAGTGTGTGTGGGGGGGAGGGGACAGAATGGGGAGGCTGGATTGTATTCTCCTAAGAATCGTGGGACAACTTTAGCACAGAGCAAAGTCTAACTAAAGCTATTCTGGACACCCTTTTTATTATGAAATATTATACACAGGAAATTGAACAGCACGGCACCTATAAACTTCCAACCAGATTCAATGACTATTAGCACTTGCCATATGTGCCCTGTCTTTCTGTTGTATCTACTGATCAATCAGTTGATTGATCCATCCTTCCATTAATCCATCATTTCTCTGACTCTATCTGTCTATCTATCTATCTATCTATCTATCTATCTATCTATCTATCTATCTAATCTATCTACCTATCATCTCCCTCCCGACCTCCCTCTTTACCTATCTTCCGTCTACCTCCCTCCCTCCCTATCTTTCACACTGATCCAACTGAAAATAAGATGCTTCAGCCCTCAATTCTTAAGCATACATAGTCTAAGAATAAAGATAGTCTTCCATAAAACCCACAGTACCCTTATTACACTTGAGGAGGTAAATTATACTGGCAAAACTGTACCAAATAACTGGTTAAGGTTTTCTTTTCTTTCTTTTTAAACAATGATAACCCAAGTAGCACATCGTGATCTCCACTGTTTAGGAGACAGAAGTCAATCTACTGCACAAAAATTGGCTGTCAAGGGGTTCTTAAGTTGGAAGATTTCTGGCTTCATGGGAGCTGGTTCCTGTCATCAGACCCTCAAGATGAAGTGTACAGGGTATGCTGCTTGACTGAGACACCAGTCTGGAACCAGACAAGACATCCAGCCTGTTATACCATGTTGCTTTCAAAAAACAAAGAGCTCTTCTCAAAACTAAATCTTCACTTGATTTCATCCAATATAATCACCTGTTTTCACCACAAAATATGGCCCCTGATGATGACTTGCTGTCTCCAAAATGCAAATACAGCCTTAATAGCCTAATAAGGCATCATCATTCCAAAAGAAATATTTGCCTTCTTTTTGAAGGCAAGTCTTAAAGAAGGCACCCCCCCCCCCCAAGAAATCCTGGGCATGGCACGCAGCAGTTAAAGAAACTCCATATATCTGCATGGAGGAGTTTTTGCATGTTTGTTTAAAAAAAAACATAGTAAACATATCAAGCCAAAATATATATATATAACCATCCACTCTCATTATTTTATGCCACGCTTGCGACAAATAAAGGAATTTCATTTTGGTGTCTATCATATTAGGGGAACAATGACAGAGGAAGGTCTTCACAGCTAAGACTTATCTTAATAAACTGACACATGGATGTTATTGACCCTTTTCATTACCTGAATTCTGGCACATGAAGGCAACTGGTTTTCATTTTCCTTACCGAATATTTTAGAGCTAAAGAGACTGCTCAAAAACCAAAGAGGAAAACATGCCCACAATATGTCAGTGGCTATCGAGTATTGCTCTGATCTATTCCTGTAGGCTACATCTGAATGCTTAAAATTTCTGGAGGGAAAGACAGCACCATGTAATCCACATGGCCCTCTCATGACCAAGGGGGATGGACTGACCACATCATTTGTTCCATTGAGTTCTAGTTATTGGCAAGTTGATTCCTTTCTTGGACACTGGGGGCCCTTGAGGGTAGGGGCAGTGTCTTCCACTTCTTTATGGCCCAGGCATCTCTTTTTGGCATCTGGCCTGGAGCCAGGGGTCAGGGCTTGCTTGTGAGGTGCAGAAGCAGCTTTTCTGACCTTGCTGAAGACACAAAATCCTTTAGCTGAGAGACATAGGACGCTCATTGATATTATCTGAAGTTGGGCAAGCTTTCTGAGGTCACAAGCTCCCTTCTTCATTTCTACCTGGAAACAGGTCCCAGCAAGGCCCGCCTTTGCAATCCCCGTGACAGCCTCGGAACTGTCAGGTTTCGGCATCAAGCAGAGATCCTGAGTGCTAGCCAATGCTGGTGGGCAGAAGCTCCGGGCTGAAGCGGGGCTGCTTTTCAGGACAGCCCTGGAAATCTGTGGAATTTCCTTCAGGTGCCTTTAGTCTAAGACTCCTCAAACATCTTGGCTAGCCCAAAAGAAGGCCCTCATTTTCTGGGGAATCCCAGTGGAGAAGAGATGACTTTAGAATGCTAGGTTACAGAATACGCAAATCAGAGGTGGAGAAAAAACACTGCCCAGGCTGGCAATGGGACTCTGTGTTTTCAATCCTAACAGAACAGCCTTTCCATTAGGAACTGTCAGCAGAAATGACAAACACCACTGATAGACGAGAATTGGGCAAATGTTTGTCTCGGGCAAAGCTTAGAATATTATAATTAAAAAATGTCTTAGAGGGGAAGTTAGACAAGGGGTCATAAACTGAAATGTCTTGAAGGGCCAGGCAAGATATAAACAATATTTCATGGTGGGGCCTGTGACCTAAAGGCAACAACAACAACAGACACGACCAAACCAAACCAAACCAAACCAAGATGCAAACCCTGTACGCGGTCACAGAAAACACACCTGCAGGCTTGCAAATGGAGTTGCCCTTGAATTCCAACTCCTACATTTCAGGGAAGAGAAAATCGGGGCTGAGTGCGTGGCAGGGGCCTGGGCCCCATCAGAGGGCTAATGAAAGGGTCTCTCCTTTCTGCATTTCTGTCCTTTATTTTGATCACTGAGATTGGCCTGATGCTGTCCCCTGTCCAGAGTTACACATACACGATCTCCCTGGATCCTCCTAATGACCCATGAAGTACTTATAGCCTCATTTTATGGATGACATGCTGGGGGTTCAGAGAGGTTCGCTCACTCACCCCGAGTCACAGAGTCCATGAGCTTCCCCAGATGACATCCTCTTTGGCTTTTCAGTGTGATGCTCCATCTTTTAATCTGGCTGAACTTGGCTCAGTTGGGCACCAGAGACCCTGTGCCCACGTTACCCTTTCTCCACGATGCTGCTTCCTCTGAGAAGTCTTCCCAGATACCCCCCAGTTACCCATTCTTGGCACAGCAGCCACATTTCACCTCTACCTTCCTTGTGAAAGCTTCACTCCTGGTTCAGGGCTTGTTTGGCACTCCCTGCCCAACCAGATGCAGGTTGCATCAGAGCAGGGCTCATGCCACCTTAATCTGGGCACCTGTCTTTGGGGCCTAGCACAGGGCCAGACACTCATCATTACACACTTGATGAATGTACTGACGTCTGTCACAGAACCACATAGAACAGCTGCTCAGTTTCAGCTTGTCTTCACTAGCTATGACGATGCCAAGATCCATGCCCACTGTACCCTGTTGGGGACTTAGAGGCATTTTCTGTTGACAGATCATTTTTATTTAATAAGGTCAAGTGGACTTGATTTTCCAGACTTGTGGGAATGCTGCTCGTAATTCTCCTTCCCTAGGGAGAGGTATGTGAGCAACACAAACATATGCAGAACTTGCAAAGGTTGAGTTGGGCGGGGGGGGGGGGGGAGCGACTCTGCTGTCAAAATGAGCTCAAACCAATGGCTTTGGTGAAGCCAGTGGTAGTCAGACAGGATTTATTAGCTCCTGCGATTACTTGGTTCCTAAAGTCATACCTGACAGGCCATTTTTAAAAAGAATTTTCTCTTTGAAAGGACAGATCAGTCTACCAACAGGGCTAATGCCTAACATTGGATGGGGATCCACGGCCAATGTGCAGGTCAAGATGGAAGGAGTCAGGCTCAGTCTCGCCAGTTTGTCCAGTCTGTGACAACAGCCAGGAAATGGACGGAATGAAACTGCCTTTAAGTTCAGAATCTATGGGGCTTCTCTGAACTGGAGTAAGCGTGATGCTATCACATATGAGCACTGGGCAAAGAGGGGAGACCCTGGAGTTCTACCCCAGCTTTGTCAATGCTGTGTGACTTACAGCATGTCACCTACCTTTTCTTAGCCTCAGTTTCTCCAGCTCTACACTGAGGGTGACAGACAAGAGCCCCAGTTCCGATGAGTACAGATTGGTGCCTGTGGCTCGCAACCATGATCCAAGCCTCAGACCCACAGAAAGTGACAGGCAGTGCATTGAGTCGTGTCATAAGACACCCCAAAACATACACTCAAGAAGGCAGCACAGCCAAACCAGTGTGTGCTCATAATTCCCAGGTGAACTGATACTCAAATATTCCTGCATCCTTGAAAATCAACACCCCACAGCAGGGAAGTGTTCGACAGCTGCCTGGGTGGTACCTTGGACAGCGCCTTGCAGCTCAGCTCCAGGGACCCTCTGAAAGTAGCCTACCCCACCAGACCACTCCCCACTCTTGCCTTTCCACAGTGTGGTCCTTCCAGATGGAAAACCCAAATTGGGATGAAGGTGGGGTGGGGGTGGGGTTGCTTTGGCCATCTGGGAAAACGAAGAGGCAGGAAGAGGAAAGGAAAGGCTAGTCTAGAAATCACGTCCACATTACTAGCCCCAATGACTGCTGCAGAAGACTTCCTCTGGGCTTCCTTATACTTGTACAACCACCAATCTTGGCATAAAACTATTGTTTCCAGAACAACTTCACCGACATTATCACAACATCTTCAAAACAAGCCCTCGTTGGGGTTACTGTTCTCATTTTGCAGATAATGGAACTGAAGCTCAGAGAGGTTCAGTAACCAGCCAGAGGTCACACAGCCTTGAAGTGAGCTAAGTGTGGCCTCAAACAGAGGCCCTTACCAGGTCTTTTTACTGTGCCGCTTGCTTTTTTCCTACATTGTCTAGGACGTTGGGGAAATCAAAATTTCTGGAGACATAGTTGTGCCCCTGACTATCGGGGTACCTCCGACTCAGCAGATGTATCAGGAAATGAGACTGTGGGTGCTATGGAAGGAGTACACATCAGAATGCTTACATGCCCAGGGATGAGTTAAAAAAATCACAAAATAAGGAGCCCCCAACCAGCATCGAGGTCTCTGGTTATGCCACTTACCAGTTAGGTAATTATGGGCAGGTAGCTTGGCTTACCCAGCCTCAGTTTTCAAATCTGTAAAATGGGATTCAGATCACTGTACTGACAACCCGGGGGAGTTTTGGTGAGTAACCCTGAGGATATCCCAGGAACAGCTGTGTGTGACAGGGCCTTGGAGATGGCATAGAACTGGACATCCCTCTGGGCTGGTGGAAAGGACAGGGGTGGTGGTGGTAGACACCGTGGGTCAGAACGTCTCTCTTTGGAAACCTGCCAATGCTTCTCAAATCTGTCTGCTGAGAAGCCTCCTGAGGGCTGGGCATGAGGTTGCTTCTCCCTTGTTTTATCCAAGTTCAAAATAACAATGGGGAGAATCGATGCCACCTTGCATTTTTGTGAACCTGCAGTGTTTGCCCAATCCAAACTAGAGAAGTGGGGGGGGGGCTTCCTTCATTCCCTGGGGACCAGCTTTGTGGCGTCAGCCCTTCCTGCCTTCTCCCAAGGTCTCGGACCACCGGAGGAGCCCAGATGATGCAGTTTATACACACTGGCCGGGACTGCACTTCTGCCTGGGGACACCCTAGGGGCCCTTCCCCCATTGCTGCTGCTTGTGAGTTCTTCTGGGGCCTGAGCTCCTGGTTTGAGCTGAACTGTAAGGGTTTCATCTGCGAGAAAGAATCTATGCATCTTCCCCGGGGCTACTGGGGTCCCACTGGAGGTGAGCACAATCTACTGCAGCCTCGGACCCTGAGGGGCGGACCCCCAGTTGCTTTTAGCAGGAAACTCCTGACCATCACATCTCCTACAGCTGGTCCTGGGGCGTTAGCATAATAAAACACCAGCAACATTTCCCGAGGATCGGATCCAGCACTCACGCTAGGCTTTACTTTCACATTCATGATTTCTTAAGGTCCTCACGACAGTATCAAGAGAAAGGTACGCATTGTTTCCCCATTTTACAGACAAGACAACTCTGGTTTAAAGAGCTGAAAGGATTTACCTAAGGCCACCCAAGTGCAAGGTAAATCTAGAATTAGAACCCTGCGGTGCCTCGGAAGCCCCAGCTCCACTGCCTCCTCAGCGCGGGCTGCTCCTTCTGGGTCCCGGCCCTGGACAGCGCGGTCCAGGCAAGCGCTTGGAGAGCCGTGGCCACACTGGTCACAGTGCCCTGGAGGGTGGAGGTGAGGGTTTCGCAGTCTCTAGGACGCGGTCTGCAGAGCCTCCTCCCGGCCCTCAGCCCAGGGGCCCCTTGGGTGGCCCTGGAATTTGGATCTCGCGCAACGCAGACCTTGCTCCAACGCTAAGCCACCTGGAAACAAACACATGGTGCGCAGTGCACACCGTCAGGCTTCTCCTCCCGGCAAGGAGCACTCCTCGCCAGTCCGGGGATGTGCTGGGAGCCTGGAGCTTCTTGCGAGCAGGAGGCGCAACTTTTTGAGGTTCTGGGAACCAGCGCTCTTACACCCCAATCCCTCCAGGACTAATGTAAGAGGTGCAGGCGGCCCTGCCATTACCACGGGAGCCCGTTCAGGATCCGAGCAAAGTTGGAGCCAGACAGGAGCAACGTTCTCAGGAGCTGAGCCCGTGAAGTCTCGGCCCCCCACCGAGGGTGGCTAGCAATGCCAGCGAGTCCGCCATTACCGGGGGCTCACAGGTGCCATAACCTCCGAAGACCGGGGCATGAAGGAAAGCTTGAAGTTGAGGTTGGGCAAGAGCACAGATCTCCGGAGACTGACGTCCCCCAGCCACAGTGCCCGCTGTGGGTAGCAAGCGGTGCCAAAGGTTCCGCCATTACGTCGGCGCGCTGCTCGGAGCCGAGCGTGCCGCTGGAAGGGGACCCGGGTCCTTGCAAAGTTGGAGTGGGGTGGGTGTGCCGACCCCGGGACCAGAGCCCCCTGCCTGGGGCCGCCCTCGGGGTGGAGAGCGAGGCTACCTAAACCAAGTTGGGACACGGCAAATCCTGTGCCTCTTGCGCGCAGCAGGGGCTCGCAAGGGAGAGGGTAGTCAGAGGGGACAGGGAGGGGACTCGGGACGCTTGGGCCAAGAACTCACCTGCCGCCAAGCCGGGCAGCACGGAGGCTGCCTCCTCGCGCTGCGCACCCACCCGCCCGCTGGTCCCTGGTCCACGCGCCAGCCCGCCTCCTTCCTCCTCCTTCTCCTCCTCCTCCTTCCAGTTCCGAATCCTCGGGTCCGCTACCCTGCGCGGCTGGAGAGCTCCAGGCGCACCCACTAGCCCCTGGGTAGGAGCCGCGCGCGTCTTCCCCCTTCCGCTCCGCTTTGTGCTTTTCCGATTCCTCCCCACCCCCTCTCGCCTAGCCCCCACCTCTTCCTTGTCCCCTCCCCTCCCTCCGCCTTAGAGAACGCAAGTTCAGGACAGAGGGTGTGGGCTTCCCCCACGCAGTGCCGGGCGCCCCGCACGCGCCCCTGCTCACCCAGTCCGGCCGGCGCTTGCCTGCCGCCTGGCCGCCCCTCGGAGGAGCCGCGGCGCTAAGTAGCTCCTCGCTCAGTGGCTGGAAACGTGGCATAAATATGTAGGGACTGAGCCGCGAGCTCAGTGAGGGTCGTGAGGGGGAATTTATTTCTTAATGTCCCTCCTTTATCCTATCATCGCTGAAACGAATTAGCGGTGACGTCCAACCCGGCTGGTTTATGGGTGTGGGGAGGGAGATGTTGCAACCCTCATTAAAAGAGCCGCTCTGGGCTCCAAAGCATACATCTTTTATATAACCTAATTTCCATTTTTTTTCAATCAGGAAACACACACACACACACACACACACACACACACACACACACACACGCCAGGAAAATTTCTGGGAGGCTGCAGGGGGCTGAATATAGTAGCCACAAGGGCAGCTCTCTGAGGCGGAGAGGACCCCATGGGAGGCAGGGATGGTTGTTTGTCTCTACATCAGTGTTGGGGTAACATTCCTTAATGGGACGACAGTGGGATACACAGTCTCTCGCCCTGTAGGGCTGGGAGCCCCCAGGAGCCCCAAGGAGATCGCTTCCGGAGCTCTGGCCCTGGCTCTCAGGTGGGCAGACAGGGAGACTGGCAGCCACTTGTGGAAATGCTGCCTTTTCCTGGTCTTCCCAGGAGCAGGACTTCGGTCTGGCAGCTGGGAAAGAGGGAGCAGGGAAGGGACAGGCACACCTGTGGACCTACAGGTGGAGAGAGGCCGGTGGCTGGGCTGGGGGAGGAGAGGATGCACAGACTCAAGCTCTCCTTCCTTTCTTAGGGGCCCTAACATATGGGTAACCATATAAACCCTTCTCGAAAGCTGTCTTTTCCTGGGCAGATTGCACGGGATTTTGCATTTCACTCTTGCTGCTGCTCACACACATTTGGGGAAATGGGAAAAGTCAAGGCAAGTGAGAATTCAGACGTTCTCGTGCGCATGCACACGCACACACACACACACACACTGCCATATTCATGGCACCCTGCTCTGGCTCTGGAGGGGGGGGCTTGACCCTACCCTCTCCCAGCCTCATCCAGGGGAGCAGGCCCACTCAGACTGGGAGCTGCGCAGAGGGGAGGCAGAGAGGAAACACCAGCCCCCTCTGTCACTAATAAATGCTTTTCAGACTGTCTTGCACATCAAGCACAAAGAGAAGAGGGTGTGACTTTGGGGGGCAGAAAGAGGGCTGTGGGGATGAGGAAGGGTGTGGGGATGAGGAAGGGTGTGGGGATGAGGAAGGGTGTGGGGATGAGGAAGGGTGAGGGGATGAGGAAGAGAGGAAGCAAAAAAGAGCAGGCTGGCAGGGGTGCGTGGAGGTCTGTGTTGTCTTCAACAGACTAGAAGGAAGACATGAGAAATTCTCTCTCAGCCCCCGGGCTCTGCCACGTCAGGACTGCACCACACAGGGCAAATTCCAGAGCCTCCATGTCCCCAGTGGTGAAATGGATCTAGGGTCATTGTGAAGATGTCTAGGATAAGATGGTACTGGTGAAGCACTTGGCATAGTGCCTGGCATATAGTAAATGCTCAGTAAATGGCAGCCAAAAATAATAATGATGATGAAAATACGAACAGTGACATAAAGGCTGGATGGGGCATCCCAGGGAAGCCAGGCGGAAGCAGAGGCCTTCCAGCCAGAGCCGTGCTTCCTCTGCCTGCACCATTTCAAAGTTGAGTGCTGGGCTTTAGTGGTGTCAGACTTAGAACACTGCTCCCCTCAATTTCCATGGCAACTGGGGAAAATCAGGAAGCCAGGGGGAAGGGAAGCTGCTCTTCCACTGGGTTGGTGGTTCACCTGCTCAAAATAGGGACCATGCCTGCCCGTGTTCAGGTCCGGCCAGAAGAAGCCCCAGTGGGGGCACCTCCTGTCCTGGAGCACCAGCTGTTTTGAGATTGGGGAGAAGGGTGGTTGGTGCACAGCTGGCAGTCATGAGATGGTGGGGCCGGGGCCAAGGCCAGGCTGGGCTGTGCCGCAAGAAGGCAGCGTTGGTCTGGGTTCAGGGAGAGGAGGGCAGGCACCCCACTCCCCTAATTCTGTTCTCAGCATCAGGTGTCCTGGTGCATTGGAGAGCGAGCACCGTTGGGTAATAACAGCTCTTGAAGGAGAGATTTGGGAAGACAGGGCCTCCAAGCCCAAGTGGGAGCTGGTCCTCACAAGGGTGTGTGTGTGAGTAGGGGAGAGAGAGATCAGCAGAGAGAGTGAAAGAGAGAGAGGAGAAAGAGTTTGGCAGAAAAAGAAAGAAGAGTGAGAGGGAGAGAGGGGGAGGGTGGGGGGGAAGGAGGGAGGGAGACTCTCTTCCCCCGCTCTGGTTGCTTCCATTGTGTTGGGGAACTAGTAACAACATGTGTAGCAGCACTAGAAAGAGCAATGGCTAGCTTGTATTGCGCACTTCATACTTTTCCATTCCTGAACCAAACATGTTATAGGATCATCTCATTGACTCATCATGAAAATGGCAAGAGATGATTCCTTTTCTTATTTCCATTTTACAGAGGGGAAAGCAGAGGCTCTGAGAGGCAATCGCTCGCTTCAGATCACCCCGCGAATTGGTGGTAAAAGAACTGTTAGGAGTCTGGTCCTACTGACCCCAAAGTGGGGTCCTTCCTGCCTCCCCACCTCCACCTTGTACAAAATGGGGAGTGATGATTCTGAGCCACCTTTCAGGGTGGCAGGGGAGTGTCCAGCTTTTGAGGATACCCTCCCTTTGCTTGTGCTGGGCCATGGCCCCAGAGGACTTCAATTACTGGTGCCGAAAGATCAGACTCAGCCATGTACTGGCCCGTGGACGATGCCCAGTGACAGTGTCCCGAAAGCTCCTGGACGTGGTGGCTCTTGAATTCTTTCCCCCTAGAGGCTGCCTAGGCATTCACTCTAACCTGATGCTACCAGGGCCCCCTTGGTTTTCAGGGGAAGATGTCGATAATGCCACCCTTTCCCCAGATTCAAGAGACTGAGACACATTCAGAGCCCTGCACTGAGCGAGCTCTCCCTAAACCATCACTATGATAACAATTATTCTTGGAACTCCTCTTGGGCCCACAGTTTCTGTCCCTGTGTGGGTGTCAAGAGGATAAAAGGCCTCTCTCAACCAAAGAAAGGCTGCTCCCCACCTATTTCTTGTCACCTGGACCCTAACCAGTCCCCACCCAGCCGCGTAGAGGCGGCCCCTGTGGGGAGCAGTCTCTGGCAGAGCCAAGGGGAGGAGAGGGGAGAAGGAGGCTCGCTGATGTGGCTGCCACCGAGGGGGTAATACATTATCCAGGGCTAATGAAAACATAATTATCTTCTTTGGGCTGCAGAGAAGGGCTAATTTAATAGGTTGCGATCGAAAGGCATCTGCTGAATTCACCCAGCAGTGAAAACACTTGAAGGGCTTGAGTGGCGGGGGTAGCGGGCACAGTGTGGCTGGCCAGGTCCCGCAGCTGCGTCGAGGTGGCAGCTGCCCTGGGAGAGGGGGCTATGAGGGTGCAGGGCAGAAGCGACAGAGGGGTGGCGGCAGCTGACAGGCATCCTGTGAGCAGGCAGACTGGGCTGCTTTCCTGCCACATGATCGTGGGCTACTTCTTTGCTCCTCTGAGCCTTGGTTTCCTCATCTGTAAATGGGGCTCATCCTCCTCCTACCCCACTCTCTGGGGAGAATAGGTGAGAAATCTGAGAGGCGTCCTGCGGCATTCTCAGTAAGTGTTTAGCAAAGCATTCTCCTTTCCGAGGCTTTGCTGAGGCCAGTTCTACTCAGAGGTCTTAGCATAGACATTCCTTCTTTGGAGATGTCCCTGCTCTGCCCTCCCACAGAGCCTTTCATAGCACAACGCACTTTACAGTATGTACTTCGTTAATGTTGGACTCAGAAGAGCTCGACAAGGATGAGGAGGGTCTGTCTCATTTCTCTCTCTAAGCCAGTGCTTCTCAAAGGACCAGAGGCCTCAACATCCCCTTATGAGAAATGCCATTCTTTTAGACGGAGGGCTGCCAGGGGGGAGGGGTCTTGGGGGACTGGGTGAAAAGGGGAGGGGACTGAGAAGTACAGATCGGTAGTTACAGAACAGTCATGGCGATGTCAAGTACAGCCTAGGGAATGTAGTCAATAGTATTTATTGTAATACTTGTGTACGGTATCAATTGGATGCCGGAAATATCAGAGAACACTTTGTAAAGTATTTGATTGTCTGACTACTATGTTGTACTATGTTGTACACCTTAAACTAATACAAAATAATATTAAATGTAAAAAAAGAAGAGAGAGAGAAATGCCAGTTCTCGGCCCTGCCCCAGGTGGGCTGAACCAGAGCCTCGTGTTGGGACCCAGCAATCTGTGTTTTACACAAGCCCCCCAGGGGATCCTGATCTACGTTCAAGTTTGAGAACCTCTCCTCCAACGCAAAACCGAGCTGATGTGTGTTGAGTAAGTGAGGCATGTAGCTATATAACAATAACTCTCCCTCATCAGCCACCAGCTGTATGCCGAACCCTATACATTATGTCACCGGACCCTGCCAGCCACCCTCTTATTCATCAGTCACCATCCCAGCCTCGGTTTTGAGTTGAAGGCCCACGGTGGGCACTGACAGACCCAGCAGGTGCCTTCTGTGTCACCCCTGTTCCCACTGCACACAGACCCCTCTTCCCTCACGTAGTCCCCTGCTCTCCCCGCACCTGCCCCACCTACCCCGGACTTTGATTCCGGGAGAGAATCCAGCTTTCAGCCCTGCCCCTGGGTGCTTGGCTAGGGAAGTCGCTCCGACGTGTTTCTGCAGGACTGTGCCTATCGGTCAGTCTTGCCTTTAGGGAGAGTGGGACAGCTCCATGGAAGGTCTTTGGAGATGGCTGTCCCCAACCCGGGCATTTTACACATGGGGAAGCCAAGGCCCAGGGAGGTTCAGTGATTTATTCAAGGGCAACAGCCTGTCGGTAGCCCATCAGATCCCTCCCCTGGCTCCCAAGTCAGGCTGCTGGTTCTGGGACCTCTATGAGAGGGAAGGGGTCACCACAGGGCCCTGAGGTCCTAGGCAGCGGTCAGCAAACTCATTAGTCAACAGAGCCAAATATCAACAGTACAATGATTGAAATTTCTTTTGAGAGCCAAATTTTTTAAACTTAAACTATATAGGTAGGTACATTGTTATGAACTTAATTGGGGTACTCCTAAGCTGGCCTTTGAGCCACACTCAAGGGGCCAAAGAGCCGCATGTGGCTCGCGAGCCGCAGTTTGCTGGCCACTGTAAGGGGAAGGTGGGCCAGGCAGGGCCCGGGAGCAGGTTGTCTGAGAATCTAGAAACATCAGGAGAGGTGGGAGTGCCAAAATCCCTGGAATAGGTGCTGACTGGTCAACATCCCCCACCACCACCTTGGAACGTTCGCAGAACTCTGGCAAGGAATAAAGAGGGAGGAGCCCTTTAAGGCTTAAAGAGACAGTCTGGGCATAGAAAAAAGCACCAGATTTGAAGCTGGAATATCTGACTTCTAGACCAGGCTCTACCACCCATGGGCTGTGTGAGCTTTGGAAAACCCCTTTGTCGTGTCTGGGTCTTAACCAGAGGACTGTGAACTCTCTGAAATTATATGCAAAATCTAGTACAAGTGTATTTTTCTGGGGTGTTCTAGTGTTCAGTGGCTTATTAAAGGGGTCCAAGATCTTAAAGAGGTTAAGAGCAACCGAACTAGTTAGTATCTTAGGGTGCTTTAATGGGCAAAAAGGAGTCAGCTTCTTGCCTGAAAAGGAAACTCCTGCTGGCTAGTTTGCAGGTGCCCTTTGCTCTACGCAGCCTGGTCCTGCAGAGGCAATTCCCTTAATGACCGACAGATGGCGCTAAACCTTCACCATAGCCTTTCTGTTTTCTTGAGACCTGCTGCCAGGTAGGTCTGAGAGTGGCTATTTACTCCGCTTTAGAAACCACTCCGCCTGGGTCTCCGATATCCGGAGCGGACTTCAGTGGGATGAGAGTGATGGGCCACTCTGGGGACTGTCTATATCTTCTGGTTGCCACCTGGTATTGCAGCGTCTAACCCAAGAGGAGGCATGTGGGTGTGGTGGGAGGATGGGTGAGGGTTCTGGAGCAGCTGAGGGGACCAACTGTAAAATAGGAAGAAATCCGAAGTTTGCTGTTCACACCCCCAATTTAGTCCTTGTCTTCTCCCCTGCACCTCCATTGCTGGAATTCCTGTGTCCCCCATCTCAACTTAAGGCACCATATCTCAAAATCCTCTAAACCTGGAGTGTCTGATGGTCTGTCACAGTGGGGTGTGAAGGGTCAATCAAAATATTTGCATTATGGAGTTGATGGCAGGGAGAAGAAATCAGTGCTTCCAGGGAACAGATAAAGTGGGCTGGGTCTGAGACATCAGGGAGCGGTGGGGTCTGTGGCTAACTGTAATGCATGTTTCCACCTGAAGGCATTCACATTCAAACATTTTCAAAGTGATGGTTTACCAAACTAGACCACTTTGGCCACTGGTGTGAGAACTCAAACCAAGAAAATGGATTTCAGTGCCTGTGAGTAGGGGTGTTTAGTGCAAAGTCTTAACCAGAACGTAAAGCAGTGGTTCTTAATCAGTCAGGCAGATGCATAAGCATTGCCTGAGGAGAATACCAGTTCCTCTATGCTGCTTTGAAAGATTTTGAGTCTGCAGGTCTCAAGTGGGACCCAAGAGGTTGTATTTTTAACAAGCTACTCAGGGGAAACTGAAGCAGGTGGACTTCTGGTCCCAAGTCAGCTACTCTGGGCCACTAAGGCACCCCAGTGATCTGGCTGGGTCCTCATCCTCAGCTTGCAGATACTTGAAGTTCAACGATGCAGCATCAGCAACAATGACACCTCCCTCCCCCATCATAGCAGAGACCTCTCACACTTCTGCCCCTTCCTATCATAACACAGACATGCACAGAAACCTGGAGTTATTTCTATGACTTAGGTCCAAGACCAGTCCCTGGAAGAGGATAATGGGGAGTTGGTTGGCAGAGGGAGGAACAGGTAAAATTCCAGCTCAGTGTTCTAGAAAGCTAACAGCACCAGAATCAAGGTATTTGAGTCCTCATTCTCCATTCACTCTGTGAAGTTGGGCAAGGCCCCTCCCCTCTCTGGGTCTCTGGTTGATCTTCTAGAGAATTAAGGGGGTTGAACTGGAATATACCTTCCTCCTCTGTTCTAGGACCCCCCTGGGCTCTGCACCAGTACCTTGGGGGCTGCGAGTTGTGCAGCTGGTGGGGGAAGGCTGGGGAAGGGAGCTATGGACCCACCTAGTCTCCCCTCCATTTAGAGCTAATCTGCATTCATCTATGTACCTGGCTTTCTCATTTAACTTTCATTTGCAAAACCAACGTGAGAGCAACTGGTCTAGGGGAGCTCTCCATGCTATCTTCTATTGTCCATTTAATCCTTCACTGTCCCTTCTTTTTCAGTGGGCCATGTGCCTGCACTGTGGCTGGGGCAATTGGGACACCCCAGGCAGGATTTCTGCATCCTGGAGCACTCGGCCCAATGGGGGAGGGAAGTCAGACAAGCTCACCGTCCATGCGCAGTGACAACCGGGCCCACTAGCGTACTGACACTTTGCAGTCTATACCTTCCTGAACCCCTGGAAAAGGGGCCCTGCTGCCCTCACCCTGACCACTAAAGCCCTAATGAGAGAAACCACTTTCTTCTCCCTAGCTGACAGCCCAGAGCTCTGCTAGCTCCCTATGTCTTGGCATTTGATTTATTCAAACTGACACTCGAGCAAACTGTCTCCTACCCTTCTCTAATTGTGTGGAAGAGGGGAGCTTGCAAGAAGAATATGGTGTGGTTCAAAAGCTCTGGAGTCAGTCCTGGGTCTTGCCTACTTCTAGCTCTGTGACCTTAGGCAGGATAACTACTCTAAGCCTCAGCTTGCTCATCTGTCAAAACTGGGGGTGGTGCTATTCCCTTCCTCCCAGAGTTGTGGTGATTAGCGGAGGTCACATACACAAAGCCCTTGGTGCAGTCTTTGGCACGTAGTACATGCTCAATAAATGATAGCTCCTCCTCTCTTTGTTAATATTAATTTGTATTCAGGTCTTGTCTCTGCATTGAGCTTAAAGCTCTGGGATGGGTATAAACCATGCCTGAATCCATTTCTGACATTCTCCAATATGCCTAGCTGTTTGCTAGCATGCACACTCCCTGCACTCTGTAACCGAATCAGGCCAGTTCCTCTCTAACTGTGATTCCCCAGGTACGGTCCCCAGACCAGCAGCACCACCTGGGAACTATGTAGAAAGGCATATTTCTGGACCCACCTGGACCTCCAGAGTCGGCAGCTCTGGAGGTGGGGTCTGGCTCTCTGAGTCTCAACGAACCTCCAGTGATTCAGATAACATACATTTTCAACTTTGAGAATCACTTCTCTACACTAATAATTTTCAAACTTGTTTTAGCCAGGACTATATATATATATTTATAAACTTCTGAATGGAATTGTATGCAGAAGCCACTACATACAATAGATGAAAAAGGAGCTATCAAGGAACCGCAGGGGAAGAGACAAGACCCCTGCCTGACTTCCAGGGGCATTCGTGACTTCCAGGAACATGACGTAAAAAGCATTGCCTTGCACGTTTTAATCCCCATACCCGTCTATGCATCGGCCCCTCCACCAAGCCATCCATCTACCCATTCACCCACCTACCAGCCCATCCATCTACATCTGTTGGAGGCCCTGTATCCCTTGCATTTCTACACATTTTGCCAGGAGAGGCACTGATTACCGTTTTCCTAGACTATCTCTTCAAGATGTTTGTATAACAGCTTTGGAAGATAGTAACAGTATCTCCCTGTTGTCAGCATGATATTTATAGCCGGGCTATCAGAGGAAACGGAAGATGAATAAGCCCACATGAAATTAATTGAAATCGGTATAGGAGCCTCATCTTCTCTATCCCCTGCCCTCAGAAAATGTAAGGACCCTCTCCTCCATAGAACACACCCGGTTCTTTCCAGAACTATCACTACATTTCCTCGGCCACCCCACAAATAAACATTTTGAGGCCAGAATCCACATGTTATCACTCAGGTATTCTTCCCCTCCTTACGAAGGCTCAGCCCAGTGCTTGGCATTCATCCGCCTGATAAATATTCAGTGAACACTCAGGGTATGTTCTAGGCAGTGGGGACACAGCCGCAAGCCGAACAGACCTAGTCCTGGCTCTCATGGAGCTGCCAGTCTGGTCTGGGGAGGCTGACCATAAAACAGTGAACACAGCAACCATAAAAATAATCTCTAAGTAACCAGACAAGTAATGTCAGATTGTGTTAAATACGCCATGACAGAAATAGCAAAGCAGGGAGCAGAGAAGGGACTGGGCTGGGGGCGCTTTAGATAATGTGGCAGAGAAGGCCTCTTGGAGGATGGATATACAGTTGGTGCTCAGTAAAGTGTTGTCGGATACAGGGAGGAAAATCTTCAGGTATCCGGCCAATGAATACTACAATAGAGGAGGATAGCACCATCAGTACAGACAACAAAGAATTTGCTAAGAATTTCAAAGAACCCTGACCCCTCTCTGAGCTGATGCTGCAGGGAAGGTATCAATGACTCTATTCAGAAATCTATGAGGTCCTCGTACAGTGTTCTTAAGCCGATTAACAACCCCCCAGAGAGGAGAGCAGCCTTGATATTTGATCGATACTAGTAGGAGAGCTGGCAGAATCAATGAGGGGCCTTCCGAGGTCTTGGGAAGTCACATGGTCCTGGAGAAACAAGGTCTGTGGCAGAGTCTGCAGTAAGTTTCACGACTGAGTAGCGACTAAGGCCAGTAGCAGCTAAGCCCTGCTGCCTGCTGACCCACTCCAGGCACAATGCTAGGTGCATTATAAGGGCCACATCGTTCAAGGCTTATAAAAATCCTGTTAGGGCCCTGGCCGGTTGGCTCAGCGGTAGAGCGTCGGCCTGGCATGCGGGGGACCCGGGTTCGATTCCCGGCCAGGGCACATAGGAGAAGCGTCCATTTGCTTCTCCACCCCCGCCCCTCCCTCCTTCCTCTCTGTCTCTCTCTTCCCCTCCTGCAGCCAAGGCTCCATTGGAGCAAAGATGGCCCGGGCGCTGGGGATGGCTCCTTGGCCTCTGCCCCAGGCGCTAGAGTGGCTCTGGTCGCGGCAGAGCGACGCCCCCTGGTGGGCAGAGCGTCGCCCCCTGGTGGGCGTGCCGGGTGGATCCCGGTCAGGCGCATGCGGGAGTCTGTCTGACTGTCTCTCCCCGTTTCCAGCTTCAGAAAAATACAAAAAAAAAAAAAAATTCTGTTAGGCATCTACTATTTTAACCCCATTTTCCAGGGGAGGAGCCAGAGGCTCAGAGAAGGTTAGATAACTTGCTCAAGGTCATGCAATGACCACACAGTGGGTCAAGGGCGATGACGGGTGGTGGCGGTGGCAGCAGGAGCAGAGAGGAGGCAACGCCCATGCAGCCTGTGGCGAAGGAAGCCCTTCCCGTGGGAGTGCACATTCCAGGCTGAGGCCTGAGCAACCTGGAGCTGGCCCAGGGACGGTGGCCAGGGAGCAGGGAGAGGAGCTCACGCCAGAAATATATATACGAAGACCTGGAAGTGATGGCTGTATTTTGCCAAAGGTGAAATGAACCTCTTGCCTAATGTTGTGTAGCTCGGGGTTTAGCTGGAAGAAGGTCACATTTCTGGAGCCCTGGTTAAACTGTGGGCTGTCCCATACTCCCCAGAAATGCTGAGTGGAGAGGGTGTGGCATCTTCTGGATGATTCTGGGTGACGAACAGCTGGAGTGGGTTAGGGGTGACCGCAGCATCTGACAAGTTCGCCAGCACATGCTGCTGCTGACATTAAGAGCCCCCCCCACCCCCGCCCCGAGGCCCACCGAGGGATCCTGGCTGTGTAGAAGCTTGATCAAGTGTCACGTGTGTGTAGTCTCCAAGCCTCTGATGGTGCCCTCAGCTCCTTCTCTGCGGCCACTCTCCAGTCCGCATCGCCACCTTCCAGGGTCCCTCCATCAGCCCCAACAGGCTCCCTGCACCTTCAACCCAGTCTCCCCTCCCAACTCAGGGACACCTTTCCAAAATGCAAATCTGACCATGTCACCTCCTGAGCTTGAAGCACTTCAGAGTCTCCAGTGCCCTCTGGATGAAGCCCAACTTCTTTAGCATTGCTTGGTTCATTTATTCTTCCCACCCACAAATGCTGATTGAGCACCGATGGATGATCCTGCCGACGTGTGATGAGGCATTAGCTTTTCAACTGACTTGGTTTCATCTTCACTTTGATGGGAGTGAGTCCTGTGAGGGCACCTCTTGTTTCTGTGGGCCCAGCACTCACGTCCCTACTCTGGTGACTGCACCTCTATTTTCTCCAGGAGCTCCCCTCCCCCTTCACATGCGGTCCTGGGGCTCTGGTTCCTGCTCCTCAGGCTCAGTTATCTGGCTTTTTCTTGAAATCTTAGAGCTACCCTGGATCCCTCCAATACATTCTTCATTTTGCTGGAGTGTTGCCAGAGTCAGTTGATGGCACTTGAAACCAAAGGAACCCGAATGGATGGGGTTCTCTCAGCCTAAAAGGGCTATGGGCTGGCCGTCATTTGTTTCCCCTGCCAGGTCCACTTGCCTGCTTGGTGCCCTTGGAGGCTGACTCAGTCAGCAAGTCCCGTGCCTCTGGCTTATGGTTAGATTCAACCAGGAGAAAGCGACAGAACAGCAGTGGAGGTTAGGACAGTGAGGTCGGGTTTATTTCCTCCTGGGTCCCTCCCTCTGGGCTAGAGAAGCAAGGACTATGTTCCCCCTTTAAAGGCAGTCCTTTCCGCATTGCTTACTCCCAGGTTCTGCCAGCTGCCTCCCCTCTTGCTCTTTGAGGCTCCCCACGGTTCTGGGCTCAGCACTGCTCCCTATTGCTTTCCCTTGACCCTGACCACACCTGTGTAAATGGACCCTGCATTAATCTCTCCACCATTACAGCCTGAGTGTGTGTCCCTTCTTGTCAGGACTCTGGCTGATACAGGGGAAGTGTCTACCATGATCAAGATGAGGTGGGAAGCCATGGTGAATCTCCCAGGGTTCTCCTGGGAGATGGAAGGGGGACAGATCTGGGGGAAAGACAAAGAGAAATCTCCCAAGTACCCCCAAATAGGAGTGCTAAGGAGAGACCCAGCAAGAAAGAGCTCTGGGCTGTAGTTCCGTCACTTCCTTGCTGTGTGACCTGAAAAGACATTTCCAGTCTCAGAGTGGCATCTCCTCATCTGTAAAATGGGAATAATAGAACCTACCACATCAGATTCTGCTGGGGACTCAATGACATCATGCATTGTCATGCCATGTCATTAATTAATTAATTCATTCATTCATTCAACAAATAGGTACTGAGACACAGCTGTAGAGAGAACAGATATCACTCCTACCCTCCAGGAGTCTATAACCTATGGGAGGAAAGGGACATAAACAAGGAGCCACTCAAATAAACAATTATTCACCATGAAAAGCCCTCCTATGAGGGACCCTAGTTGGATTGAAAAGTGCCCTCGGATGACTAATGTTTAAGCTGAGTCTTGGAGGATGAGACAGGTCAGTCAGGTAGGAAAGTTATGTAGATAACAGAGGATGTCAAGGACAGAAAGGACAGAAGTGGTGGTTGGAGGAACCATGAGAGTTGGGGAAGTAGAAGACGAGGTGTGAGCGGCGACCAGGACCAGGTGAATAACAGCTTTGTACACCAGTCTGAGGGTATTTTATTCTGAGCATGAGGTGTGACATGAATGGTCTGCAAGACCACTGTGGCTACTGTGTGAAGAACAGACTAGAGAAGGTAGAGGGATGGAACCAGGAAGACCAAAAGAGGACTGCTGCAGTCGCCCGAGTAAGACAATGATGGCTTAGCCTGGGGAAGTGACAGAGGGTAAAGGAAATGAACTGAAGCTGAGACAGCTGACTGTCCACCAAAGTTCCACTTTCATAGAGTGTACCTCCGGATGGGAAGGAACTGCCCAGCCAGGCACTACATTTCCCAGTGTCCTTTGCATCTCAACAAGGTCATGTGACTGGTTCTCACCAATGAAATGGGAGCAAAAGTGATGGCATCACTTCTGGGCTGAAGGGGTTAAGAGCAGATGTGTTTCCCTTGCCTTCTTTTTCCCTGTCCATTGGTTGGAAGCAAAGGCCCTAGGGGATGGTGGAGTCATAAGATGTGAGATCCCTGGATCACCAGATGGCTACTCAATTAGATTTTATTTGACCTAAGTATAAATTTTTATTCTCTTGAGCCACTGAGATGGTACAGTCTATATGTTACAGCAGCTAGCACTACCTTAACTGACCATTGGGAAGATTAGTTAGGAGAAAGAGCCGACAGGACTTGGTGATGGATTGGCTGTGATGGATGAGTGAGAAGGGGGTCAAAAATAACTTCTAAGTTTTAACTTGAGCAACTGCGGAGATGAAATTGATGTTTCCTGAGCTGGGGAAGATATAAGAGAGTTCTTTTGTGTGGGTGGGTGGGTGGGAATAAAGAATTGAGTTTAGAACACAATGTTTGCAATGTCTGGGAGACATTAGAATGGAGATGTCAAGTAGAAAGTCAGATATAAGGACTCAGAAGAGGTCCGAGCTAGTGACACAGCTTAGAAATCTGTTGTCTTGTAGATGACATTTGAAGTGCATAGTAGACACTCAATCAGCAGTCTTTGAATCAGGATGTGAATAATTTCTTCCTCACTTCTACTCAGCATTTGGAAGTTAGTGGGCACAAATTGTCCAAAAGTGATGAAAGAAGCCTCCCCCACTCCAACCTGACAGCCGAAAAATAAAACATCTATTCCTTGCTATGCTCTTGTATACCCATTGAAGAGGCTCTATGAGCTAAGAGAAGCCTGAAAATCAAGCTATTCAAAGGCTGAATGAAGGTAATTCTGACACTGCTTAAAACCGCCTTCCTGCCGTGTTGGGGAAAACATTCACTCATCTTGGAGGCAATGAAAAACCCTTGAATCTCTGCCTTTTATTTCTTTGAGCAGCTTCACCTAATAGACTGGGGTTTGAAAACAGAGTGTGAAAAAAGGCAAGGTTGGGCTTCACCTGCCTTTGCATGAGGCCACTTGTCTCTCTCTCCCTGGACTACAGGTCGTTAATCCCACAGGGGTTTTGGAGGGGCTGCTACAGCTGGAAGGGCTGGGGAGGCAGCGTGGGTAGGGAGAGACCCTTAGCAAGGCTGAGAGTTTCCCCCGAGGGCCTCTGATCCCAGGGCGGACACTCAAATGGCCTGCAGGGGCCAGCCAGGCAAGGACACAGGCAAATGAGCCTCGTGAGGGACCTTAGAGAATCAGGGTGGACATGACATGACTGCAGCTGCTTGTTGCCATGGGGGACGCAAGTCCAGAATGACTAGGTCTTTGGGATTCTCACATAAAGCCGCAAATTCTGATTTTCTATGAAATCTTCTGGGTTTTAATGGATGGTAACAAATGAAATTTAAACAGCACTCTGTGGGACCCACAAAGAATGTGTGCACAGTGTGTATCATAATACCTGTGCCTGAAACCACCTTGAAACCCACGGGGAGTTATGGAATGGACATGTGCCTCCTTCCTAAGAAATTGCCCGATGGGGAAGAGGGGGAGGTAATCATTGTGGGATGGTTAATGAACCAACACAAGTTCATCAACTCAGCTACATAAATCATACACCATAATTTATGGTTCTCTTCATCCCCCCTCTTCGGTGAGGTGCACATTTTTAGTTCTTCAAAAGTGAGAAGAAAATGTCAAGATGGCTCGTGCCTGAGAGCGAGTGGGGCTTTGCGGGTAAGGGCTGTGTGTGTCTTGTTCACAGACGAGTCCTCAGGCCTGAATAGGAACATGAAAATATTGTTGCATAATGTAACGAGTCAATGGGAATGGGAAAGTAAAAGAAACAACCACAGAACCAAGTTTGCATGTTGCAGGGTGTGGGGACCCTCAGGGGCCCAGTGGGCCCCCATTTTAGTTCTGCCACATTTAAATTATCTTCTAAAGGGACACCCACAGGATGCTGCTGCCTTGTGTAATGGTCCCCACCGAGGCACACAACCTTGGCACTAACAAGGTCTGTGTGGAGAATTCTCTTTCCACTTTTCTCTCTACTAGAATCCTTTCAAGCCCTTCGGCTGCAGCCTGAGACTTCCCTACAGACGAAGCTGTCACTGACCCACAGACAACAGCACCAACAACATTCCCACCGAATGGGTTGGAACCCTGCCTCTGCTGTTTCCCAGCTGGGGGCCCTTGGCCAACCCATTTCACTGTTCTGTGCCTCAGTTTCCCCCTCTGTAAAATGATCTTGATAAGAAAAGTACTAACTCTGGGGGTCAGCACAGGCATTCAGGGCTACGACGCCGGCACAGCGTTCAGGGCAGGGCAAGGGTGCAGCCAGTTTGAGAAACCTGAGCCATATCGTCCTACTCCTTTACACTGAAACTGAAGTTAGTTTGCATGTCCAGGAGACCTGGCTTCCGGTCCCAGCTTGCTGCTGACCCTCTGGGTGGCCCTGAGTCAGTCCCTTTCCTTCTCTGGGGCTCCCCAGCTGTTCTTGGATTCTCCCGCCTGCAGGGGTAGGCAGGCTTTGCCAAGCAGCTGGAAAACAGCTGTGGGACCCCCCCAGCCTGAACCCGCCCTCTCCAAGGCTGCGCTAGAAGGACGGCTGGGTGGGAAGTGGGTCTGAGTCGCCCCAGGGCTGATTTGCCTACAGAAGTCCCCGATGGCCTGGCTGAAGAGCTGGCAAACAGGAGGACCACAGGTAAGGTGACCACCTGTGATGGTTTTCCTAGGAGCATCCTGGTGTCAGCTTTAAAAGGCCCATGTCCTGGGAACCCCAGCAGTTCTGGGCAGCTGGGACCATCTGTCACCCAGCACAGCAGATGTCTCCTGAGTAGCATCATAACATTTCCAGGGACAACAAGGTTGATAAGGGAACAGATGTGGCTATTGGAGGCTCCGGAGGGGCTGTCCCAGCCACCTGGCACTGTGGCCTTGGGTTGGGGGAAGGGAGAGGAGGCTGTTTTTTTATTATTATTAATTTTAATGGGGTGACATTGATAAATTAGGCTGCATATGTTCAGAGAAAACATCTCTAGGTTATTCTGACATTTGATTATGCTGCATTCCCATCACCCAAAGTCCAATTGTCTTCTGTCACCTTCTAACTGGTTTTCTTTGTGCCTCTCCCCTCCCCCAACCCTCCCTCTGCTCCCCCCTCCCTGTAACCACCACACTCTTGTCCATGTCTCTGAGTCTCATTTTTATGTTGCCGTTTCTCTTTCTGCATCTCTTCCTCCCAAAATGCTGGCTGTCCTATGAGATGAAAGCTGAGACTTTTCCAGCTGCAGGGCCTAGTCCTTCTGCCTGGACCTCCCTTCCTCCCTTTCCTTAAAAGAAATCCTACTAATGGCTCACGATCCTCCTCCAATATCTGCCTCCCTTTCCTGATCTCTGGACAGCAGAACCCTCCCCGCCTGCTTCTTCAGGGAGCCAGCATGCTGGTGGCGCCCACAGGCAAGTCCCTGAGATGCCTCCATCTCCGTGTTGGAGAAACAGCCTCTTCTAGGGCGTGTAGGACAATGACCAGAGATAATATGTCTCAAGTTTTTAGACTACTGCCCAGAGCAGAGTAAGTGGTCAATAAATGTCAACAACCATAACAGGGACGGGAGCGACAAGTGAAAAGAGAGTAAGTGATGGCTATGACGATGATTTGTGTTTCTGTTGTCCCCTTCTTTCCCTTTCTCTTACCTACTTAAGAAATGGGCCCACATAGGCATCCATCCCAGGCTGGCTTACAGCTCTCCATATATGTTTGATGTATGATTATGTCAGATGACAGGTTTCACACACTTTTTTTTTTTTTTTGTATTTTTCCGAAGTGAGAAGGGGGAGGCAGTCGGGCAGACTCCCTCATGCGCCCGACCAGGATCCACCCGGCATGCCCACCAGGGGGCAATGCTCTGCCCAATTGGGGCGTTGCTCCGTTGCGACCAGAGCCATTCTAGTGCCTGAGGCAGAGGCCATGGAGCCATCCTCAGCACCTGAGCCAACTTTGCTCCAATGGAGCCTTGGCTGCAGGAAGGGAAGAGAGAGAGAGATAGAGAGGAAGGGGGGGGGAGGGTGGAGAGGCAGATGGGCGCTTCTCCTGTGTGCCCTGACCGGGAATCAAACCCCGGACTTCCGCTGATGCTCTACCACTGAGCCAACCAGCCAGGGCCTCACACATTCCTTTTAAAGGACTTGAAAGGTCCTTTGGCAAGATGACGAGAACAAGAACAGCTAGCATTTGCTCAGCATGTACCACAGGCCCAGCGGTGATCCAAGTGCCTTGCAGTCCTGTTACATCACTGAAACCAGCAGAGGGTGGCTGGTCTGGTGTAACCCCTGTCTATCAAGGGTTCACCACGTGTTGGGCACACCATAAAACACACCAGTGATTCTCAGCAGGGGCGATATTGACCCTTGACGTGGCAATGCCTGGGGTATTTTTGGTTGTCACAACTGGACGTGGGAAGCTACTGGTGTCTAGAGGGCTGAGGTCAAGGATGCTGCTCCATACCCTACAGAGCCCCGGGCAGCCCCTCACCACAAAGAGTTATCCAGACCCGTATATCAACAGTGCCGACATTGAGAGACACTATTCTACATGTTATCTCCTATCTCATCCTCCCGATGGTCCTGGGACATAAGGTTCAGAGAGGAGAAAACAGAGGCTCAGAGAAGGTCCAGGCGAATGTCAAGTGGAGCCAGGACACGATCCCTGGTTGGTGTGATGCCAGCCTCTGTGCTCATTTTGCCTCCACTCTGGGGTGCCAGTTTGGAATGGAGAACAGGGGCCGCTACTCTCGGTGGGAGGGGAGGACCCTGCTGATCAGCCGAGCACAGGCCTGTCTGAGGGTCACCAGAGGGTTGTGTCAGGCCAGAGCGCCTTGTCCAGAGCCCAAGCTGGCCCGTGGGGAATTCTTCTGGCCAGCCAGAGCAGCCACCAGATGGGAGGCCAAGTAGAATTTAATATCTGACCATCTGCAGCCAGCAGCCCCCAAACTCGGCAGGCTGCCCTCCCGGCGGACGAGAAGGCTCTTCCAGCAATGCCGCACCCCTGAGTGTTCGATTTGCTGCTGGTCCTGGAAAACCTGACGGCTAGATAAGAGTCTCGTGTACCATAGACACGTGCACACATGTGTGCGCTTGCACAGACACACACACAAACATACACACACAGTGGCCTCTGTCCCAGTGTGCCATGAGCTCTGGTGGGCACCGAAACCACCCATCGCTGTCACAAGCCGACTCTTCTCTCAGTTACCCTCCTGAAGAATCTGGTGGATACCGAGCTACGATCAAGAGTCTCTTTGTTGCCTATGCCAAGCCAAAGGGAAAACACCGAGATTTCTGTGAGTGGAGGCAAGATGCATCCCGGGAGGACAGTTAGAGGCAGCAAGGGGCAGCAAGGGGTCTCCCTTGCCTACACCCAGGCCATCCTAAGCCTTTAGAAAAAACTGGTCCCCTCTCCCTCAAACCCTTCCTTGACCTGCTTCCAGAGAAATACAACCAGCTCCCCTCCTTGGGACCCAAGAGCGTCCTTAGAAGTTGCAGAATCATTCTCAAGAAGCACATCTCTCGACAGCAGTGGGAGTGAGGACTCATTATCAGGCACCAGGCACCGTGATTCACGTGTCACCTTCAAATCCTTGTGACAGCTCTGTAGGTGCTGATCTAAACCCCATGTTTTGAAGCTCAGAGAGGTTAAGCTTTTCTCCCAAGGTCACAGAGAAAGTGCACTATTTCCGGGTTTTCTTGTATGTCGAGAACTGTCACAGACTGTGCAGCAAGGTCCAACACAGAGTTGGCATATGGCAGGTACCTCACATTACTCCTTGTCTCCCTGGGGTCTTCGTGAGCCCTCTTCAGTGACAGACCAGGGTGGCTCCTAACCAGCCTTGCACCTGGCTATCTCTCAGGTGTTGGGGGGGGGGGGCAGTCTGTTCTTTTGAGGTGATTGAACACACCTGACTGCTAGGCAGGGAGTCAATATCACTGACTCATTAGGCCAAAGCTGTCTTTAGAAATAAGTCCGTGGCCCATTTCACATCGACTCCACATCGGAGACGGGTTCCAAGTCCTGAATTTGCATCTTCTGAGGCTTCCCCGTTTAGAAGCTGCAGTCTTATCTAACGAGTTATCCTCATGTAACGAAGGAGCAAGTGTGTGCCAGGCACGAGGAAGACAGCGTGATGGTGGCATAGCTCTGCCTGGTGTGACCCCACACGCCCAGCGTAGTCACTGTTTGCCCCACCCCTTCTCTGTGCAGGGCACTTTGGGTGCCTGACGCAGTCTTATATTCACGGTGGTCCTGCTGGAATATAAGTCTTATATTCACCAGTTGGGTGAGCATAGCTTCTATTTTGTAAGTCTGGAACCCTGGGGCTTTGAGGGGTTTGTGGCATGCGCAGGGTCCTACAATTGGATGGTGGCAGAGGAAGGACAGGGAGCCAGGCCTGGCTGGGGTGTAAGTCCCCATCCCATCTGGGGATGAGCTCTGCCCATGTCTGGAAGGCTGCCTTGCCCCGGGCTTGTTGGGGTCAGGAGGGACAGGCCTGTTCCGTTCGCCTCCTGCTTTATACGACTGTACTCTGTCACCTTTGGGGCTCAGGGCGATGCAGCTCTGCTCTCCTGGCTTTAACCTGAGCAGACAGCGCTGGCTGGCTCTATTTCTCTAATGAGACCAAGCCAGAAAGGCTAAGGAGTTTGCTCCTGCTGGCCCAGAACATTCAGTCTGCCCTGGCGAAGGAAATCGTATTAGCCAATTACGGTTCCTTTGCAAGGTTCCCCTGACCAGCCAGGAGGCTGGCTTCCTGACCCCATTTATCAGATATTCAAATTCCCCAGTTCAGGGCAGCCCAGACGGTCTGTGGCTAGATTCCAAAGGACAGTGGCCTGACCTTTGTGGACCACGATTGCCAAGGATGAAAACACGGTTCGAATTCCAGCAGCTCCTCCCCATCTCTGGGAGAGTGACCTGACTTCTCTGAGCCTCACCTTTTCACCTAGAAATAAAATAGGGACCGTAACAGTATTTGGAAGACTTTTTTTTTTTTTTTTTTTTTTTGCTCCTTAGTATCCATTTTCCTTTCCTACCAGCACCCCTATTTTTTTAAGGAGGCATCTTGCCTCTTTCTCTGTTAGAGAATCATTTGTTCCACTTGTCCCTTGCCAAGGGGTGGGTAATACTTGGCCACAGGACTGTCATGAGGATTAAACAGGATGATGCCAGCAGGACATTCAACCCAGTGCCAGATGCTCAGCAAGGACCCTGACTGTCCCTTTGCGGCCAAGGAGTCCCCATGGTGCCCCTGATGACCCCTGATGACCCCTGCCTCCTGGCAATCATGCCTGCATCCCTCTGAGCCCTTCCCCTCTGAGCGTGGCCAAGACCTAGTGCCTTGCTTGTAACAAAGAGAATACAGCTGGAGTGATGGGGTGTCACCTCTGAGATTCGGTTCCAAAAGACAGGGGCTGCGGTCTTCCCGCCTTCTCCTGCCCTCTGACTTAGTGAGGATTAAATAAGATGATGCACAGCGTTTACCCTGGGGTCTGACAGTCTCTGAGCCCTCATCCTGAGAAAGCTGGGAGGCTGGGAGCTGCCTGACGGAGAGGCCCACATGGTGAGGACCTGAGGTCTCTGGGCGACAGCCTGCAAGGCCCTATGAGGGAGCTGGGACGTGGGTCCTCCCCCTGCAGAGCAGCCTCAAAGTGACTGCTAGTCTGCTTCCTTTGCGGGAGTTTAGGAGGACCCACGGGGACTGTGGTATTAACATGCCCTGTAAGCTCTGAAGCCCTCTAAGGTACTGTAGTCCTCCCTTAACCTCGAGGATCTAGTCCAAGACCCTCATGGATGCCTGAAACCACAGATCGTACTGAGCCCTATAGATACTATGTTTTTTTCCTATACATATATACCTATGATAAAGCTTAATTTATAAACTAGGTACAGTAAGAGATTAACAACAGTAACTACTAATGAAATAGGTTAATTATGACAACATACCATAATCAAAGCCCAGGGAATGGGGTTCCTCACAATATCTTATTGTACTGTACTCACCTGTTCTTGTAAAGGGGGCAACTTCCAGCCGCTCTGCGGCATATCTGAAATTGCCAGCGTCACTTGTGCTTTGGGGTCATATTGTATGTTTTTTAAAGTTTTTTTTTAAATTTATTCATTTTAAAGAGGAGAGAGAATGAGAGAGAGGGGGGGGGGGAGGAGCAGGAAGCATCAACTCCCATATGTGCCTTGACCAGACAAGTGCAAGGTTTCGAACCAGCGACCTCAGCATTTCCAGGTCAACGCTTTA
Source organism: Saccopteryx leptura (assembly GCF_036850995.1). NCBI lineage: Eukaryota > Metazoa > Chordata > Mammalia > Chiroptera > Emballonuridae > Saccopteryx > Saccopteryx leptura. Next base: position 239,999,557 of record NC_089504.1, on the reverse strand, counting down.
TCCGCTGCGCCACCACAGGTCAGGCGGGGGTCATATTGTAATTAAGTAAAAGAAGAGTGACTTGGACACAAGCACTGTGATACCATGACAGGTAACCAAAATGGCTACTAAGTGACTAACGGGCGGGCAGGAAGCGTCTATGGCATAGAGACGCTGAAAAAGGAAGAAGTCATGTCCCAGGTGGGACAGAGGGAAACAACGCGAGATTTCATCATGCTACTCAGAACCACATGCCATTTAGAACTGATGAGTTATTTCTGGAATTTTCTATTTCATAATTTTGGACTACAGTTGATGGCAGGTGGCTGACACCACGGGAAGCTAAATCGCAGATAAGAGGGGACTACTGTACTTGATACTTTTCTGTTAATAATTACTCTGGTGTCTGCCAAGAGCACACCCTCCCCCCACCCCGAACTGAGTACTCTCTCTGTGTCAGGTACTTTGTTAATGCCCATTTAACTACTTGCTTCAAAATATATATATATATATCCCCATTTTATAGATGTGGAAACTGAGGCTTGAAGAGGTTAAGAGACTTGCACGTGGTCACACAGCCTGTAGGTGGACATCATGGGACTCAAACCAGAGTCAGCCTGGCCAGTAATCTCGACAGATTTCGGTTGGGCCTTCTGGGAAAGTCTCCAGAGGAACCCTTTGTGGCTTCAGGAAGCACCCATAGCCTGGGGCAGAGTCAGTAAAGGGCATTAGTGTTGTCCTGCCCCAAGAGTCGCCCAAAGCTCAGATTGGTCCCAAGACACAAAGAGATTAGTGGGCTTGTGGCATCTTCCCTTCATTCAAGAAGAGTCTGGGGGCCGCCTGGAGGCAGGGGGATGGTGGAGTTGGCCCATCTGAGCTCCCTATGACTGGGTTCCTCCCACACCTTCTTGGACCAGAGCTCAGAAGCCTGGTTTCGGGCTTCTGGCTGTGGGTCCCTGGAGGACCCTGGTGGACTGTGGCCCCCATCTGTGTAATTGGAGGGCAAAGGACCCTGTCAGCCCCCTCCCTCTCTGGGGAATCTCATCTGACCTAGAGGTTTACGGTTGCTGTGACCTCATCCCTGCTTCCCCATAATTTATGCTCACATCCACATTAATTGATGGTGCAGAGGCTGTGAACTGGGCTAATTGTTTGCAAATAGTGAATTGTGAGGTTTCTTGGCTGATTACAGGGCATTAGAATGGGAAGCAGCAAGGCTCTGCTGTATGATAGGTAATTAATGAAGGACTCAGGGGATGCCATCTGCCCGGATGGGATTCAGAAGCCTCCACATGGCCTGGCCACCCAGCGGCCTCCGACAGCCTCCAGCCTGAGACCACAGGAAGGGCATGTCTCCCAGACAGTGCAGGAGGAATTCTCCTCTGTGGAGAGCCTTCAACATCCCCCATTTTCATGTGGTGATGACGTAACAGAAAGAAAGGGCCTCCTGGTGGCCTTCCGGGCCACAGAGGAAGACGACCACGGTAAAACAGACTTGTCAGAGCATGGTAAGAGTTACTATCACTACTATTATTATAATGCTATGTGCCAAGGATGGCGCCTGTGGTTTCCACAGATCTCATTTAACTAATGCATCAACCTTGTGAGGGAGGCGTTCTTCCCACTCCTATTTTACAGATGAGAAAATTGAGACTGAGCTGTGGAGTGGCGACCTCACACAGCCAGTAGGAGATAGAACTGAGCTGTAACCCCATGTAGTCTGGCCCCAAAACTCATGCTTTTAACCGCGGCTCCCAACAGCCTCACCAACAGGTGGTGTACCTTGTATCTCTAGTTTTGGAAGCTTCGGGGTAGCAAGGGATAACTGAGCACATCAGCTGAGTCCTATCCCCCCTACTTCCTGTGCGTTACTCTCCAACCCTCTCCCAGCCACACTGTCTTTCTTTAGAAAGATGATGGTCCTGACTTGTTTATTGTTCATCTCCCCCACCAAGAATATAAGCTGCAAGAGAGCAAGAACTCTGTGCATTTGGTTTACTGATGGCTCCTCCGTTCTTAGAACAGTGCCTGGAATAGTATAAGTGCTCCATAAAGACTTGACTGGTGAATAAAGGGTGACTTGACTCTGGCTGTGTGGTTAGAAAGAAGACCCTTGTGCCCACTTGCAAGTGTTAAACTGTTAGAAGAAAAGCCTGCCTTGAGGGCAGTCTGCCCAATGGAAAAAAAGCAGACAAACGGACAGCAAGAGATGCCTGATAACAATGGTTGCCTGGTGCTAGCAGTGCCTGAAGCCAGCCCTGAGACCGCTGCCCGAGATGCCTGTTTTCTCATTTATGCTTCTGAGTATAAGTCATTGTCTTAGGTGCTGGTGATTATGTCGGTAAATGGAACATTAAGGTCCTTGCCTTTGTAATCCAGAGGAGAAACTAGACAGTGTAAAAGCAAGCAAATGAACAAAAGCTGTAATTTCAAGCCATGATAAGGGCAATGAAATAAATGACATACGGTGCTGTGAGAGAGAATGATCAGGGAGACGTACTCTAGCTTAAAGCTTAAACTTGAAAGTCAAAAACGAGTCCCCCTGCCCCTCCTGTGAAGATGAAGTATTCTTGACAGAGGAAAGAGCATGTGCAAAGGCCCTGAGGTTGAAATAAGCATGACATGTTTGAGGATGCCAGAATCCTGGTGTGTACAGGGTGAGGGCCCATATGGCTAGAGATGAGGCTGGATAGGCAGACATTAGGTCATCCCTTGGACTAGAATTTGGAGATCAAGGTGAGGCTTTGAGATTTTTGTCTGATGTGCACTGAGAAGCCACAGAGGATTTGGAATCAGGAAATGCTGGTCACCTTGTCTCTGCGAGACAAATGGACCAGCGGAGAGAGGGTGAGAGAGGTTGCAGGAGCACCAGCTAGGCAGTCTTTTCTGAGTTCCAGAGGAGAGAGGATGGAGCCCAGATCGATTCTTGGATCTGGACATCACAAGAAGCAGGAAGATTTGAGATCAGCGGGCTGGCTGAATTTTCTGAGGCCCTCTTATGGCACCAACTCTTGAGATTCATCCTTGCTGATCTGCTACAGGACCCCAACCCCCAGCCTGGCCCTGAGACACAGTCATTTTCAGTCACGACCTTCCAGGATCATTCCTTTACTTGCTTTTCTGTTTTGTGAGACTCTTCATTACTTCCTAATTGTACTGATTTCAGTTCCTTCTTGTTCTTATCAAACACCAATTTAAAAATGAGTCATCGTTATCTTTCTGCCACTCCTCAATTACAACTAGGCTCATTTCTCCCCACTCTTCCTTTCTCTCTTTTTCTACTTTGAAATACTAGAGGAGAAAAATGTTATATATATAAATGTTATATATATATATATATATATATATAAAATATATATATATATATATATTTTTTTTAACTTAAAAAAAACTCTCTTGCTAGCATAAATGCTACTGGCTGTTCAGCTCTCTTGGGGGTTGCTTCCATGGCCTTTCTGAACAGTCTTGTGCTTCAGGATAGTTTAAATACCACTTAAGGATCAGAGCTGGGGACACAGAGAGACTCTGGGGTGCCTCAGAGAGGCAGTGTGGCTGACAGTGGCCTTTGATGGCTACTGGGCACACTGACCCCTGAGCCCAGCCACCAGGCCTCATGCCTCAACCCCCCAAACTGGCCAGCGCAGGTATAAGTAGTCAAGCTGAGGCTGCACCACTGGGGACATAAAGCCACTGCTCATCCCACTAATAAAGCTGGCCTGGCTTTGAGTCACTCCCTGGGAAGTAACCCTAGGCGCTTTCAGTGTAGCAACACCACAGACCAGCAAGATAGCGGCTTTTTTTTTTTTTAAACTTTGTGGTGCTCAGGAAAGGAGGAAACTATTTCGAAGGCAGCAGCCAGCTCTAGACCTCCCCTCATTTATGAATGAAAACTTTTTAAGACCACCGGGACTTTAGTATAACTCCTTTTCCCTTTTCTCAAAACCTGGAAGTGCCTTGCTTCTGGCAGGAAAACAGGTCCTGGGTCATGATTAAACATCTACTGTACACTTAGCTCTGTGTCCAATTTAGATTTAATAAGAGGGTTCTTGGATTGTGTGTGATCAAATCCAGGGAGAGTGTGATCAGGTGAGCTCTGAGCTGTGTTCAATCAGATGCCAGCTTCATTAGGCTTCAGGGAGCAGCAGAGGACTGGTGGGCTGGATGGTGACTTTGGTCTGCCTATGTTCCTCTCCGGGATAGCAGGTGAGAAAGGTCTTGATGAGGCCATGATGAGGACTTTGGACCTCATTCGGAGGCAGCTGGGGAACCACTGGAAGGCTTTGAGCAGGGGACTGATGTCATCTGACTCTTAATAGGACCCCTGTCTGTGGAAGAATAAATGTAAGCTCACCGTAGGACACAACGGACTAGTGTGGGCTCAGGGCGGCACACAAAGCTTGGCAGACAGCCATCACTCAATGTTTTTTAAACCCAACTTCCCTTGTACCCAAGATAAAGCAGAATTTTTTTTGTTGTAAGAGAGGCACGCAGTGAAGGCACCTTAAACACCCAGTTGGTCTATTGTTTTTCTAACTGTGTTCCTTGCAGAGGGCTCTGGCTATGCAGGGACTGTTTGCAAGGCTAAATGGGCATGGCATGCCTTGCTTGTGGCTGTGGCTTCTGCCAAGCTCTGTGCCACACTCCACGGGTAGAAATGGAACCCTGCCCTCCACAGGAACTGGGGTGTGCAGTGGGGGCCATTGCCAAGTTCTCACTAGCACAGTGTCTGGAGACCTTTATGCAGGCAGAGAATGCTGACAGCCCCCTCTGAAGCCCTTTGCTCTTCTCTGCCCCATCAGGAAAGGAGCCAGTGCCCCAGGAGCAATGGCTACCTGAGGGCCCCTCCCAGGGGCTTTGAAAGAAGATGATGCTTCCATAATAAAACATTTCCGCAGGATTCTGCAACCCTGCTCCATTCATTCTCCAACCTGTGATACCAGCTCACGGCTCTAGAGCTCAGACTTCCCCGTCCAGGAGGATGCTGCTCTTTCCTGCTCTCCTCCCAGAACCTGTGGTCTGCTATGAGACACCTCAGAGCACAGGGGCTGTGCTTATTGAATGGGAGCGAGTCTTTGCCTGTGAAAGCGATGAACTGAGACTAGCTCAGGCCAAAGGATCTTAAAGTTTTCTTTTAGGGAAAATTAAAAAAAAAAGTCATAAAAGGGGCTCTTAGTCAATGCTTAGTATTTGAACTTGAGTGAAGAGAGTCCTGAGAATTTCTGGCAAAACCACTTGGGTTTTCCCTGGGAAAACAGACAAGAAGATTGATGGAGAATCCCCGGGGGCTTGTCAGGCTTTGGCTCCTGATGAATTACAGGGGATTTGACTCAAGGGGAGAGAGGCACGTGCCCAGTGTGAGCAGGTGGGCCTCCTTCTGCTTCAAGGACAAATAATAGAATAATAGCCCTCTTTTACTCCACTATCTTATTTGAGCTTTGTGACAATCTGTGGGGCAGACAGGATTTGCTTCTAAAATCAATGACAAAATGAGGGCCAGAGAAGACAATCAACTGCCCAAGGTCACAAGCTAAGTAACTGACAGCATCTTAGAGCCAGATTAAGTGCTGGTGCCACCAACCATGAAGACTCTACATCAGGGGTCCCCAAACTTTTTACACAGGGGGCCAGTTCACAGTCCCTCAGACCGTTGGAGGGCCGCCACATACAGTGCTCCTCTCACTAACCACCAATGAAAGAGGTGCCCCTTCCGGAAGTGTGGCGAGGGGCCGGATAAATGGCCTCAGGGGGCCGCATGCGGCCCGCGGGCCGTAGTTTGGGGACACCTGCTCTACATGAACAGTGGACCTCAAACTGGAGGAAAAACACCATAGCGGTAGATCACAAAAATGGCAATAATATTTGGGCTGGAATTGATTCCTCCACCCCTTGGATCAGGGCTGGGCATGTATGTAACTTGCTTTGCCAACAGAATGCAACAGAAGGGACCATTCCCAGTTCCCAGTGTAGGCTTCTGGAGTCATTATAGCTCTTCTCATGCACTTAAAACTCTGTTATTGCCACATGTATGAACTCAGACTAACTCATTGGAGGATGAAAGACCAGGTAGAACAGAGACAAGTCATCCTAGATTAAGGCCTTCTAGATCAGCCAGCCCCTAGCTGACCACAGATCCAAACTGCTCACTTTCAGACTTATGAAGTTCAATAGTGATGTAATATAACAAGCATTTATATTTTGGGGTGGATTGTTACATAGCAAAAGCTAACAGATACATTTCAGGGAGGGACAATTTCAAAGGCCATTATTGACCTGACCTCAGTCAGATGTAGAGTGTTTATAGAAATAGGATCTTAGTCCCTCATGAGGCCAGAGCCTCAGTCTGTGCTGTCTCACACTCAGTGCTCTTGAGGCCCTACGGCACCTGCTTCCAAAGTTGGGACCACAGATGCTTCTTACACAACCGAACAGATGTATTTGCATTCCGTCTGAAGTAGCCATTTTATAAGCTGGTTGGTTGACTAGACCTAGCATAGTGTTTAAGAGCATGGACAGACAGAAATCCAGGCACAACTGTAATACTCCAACAGTCACTTGACCACTCCAAGCCTCAGTTTCTTCATCGGCAAAATGGGAAGTACAATATTAAGAATCCCCACCTTGGCCCTGGCCGGTTGGCTCAGTGGTGGAGCGTCGGCCTGGCGTGCGGGGGACCCGGGTTCGATTCTCGGCCAGGGCACATAGGAGAAGCGCCCATTTGCTTCTCCACCCCCCATCCTTCCTCTCTGTCTCTCTCTTCCCCTCCCGCAGCCCAGGCTCCATTGGAGCAAAGATGGCCTGGGTGCTGGGGATGGCTCCTTGGCCTCTGCCCCAGGCGCTAGAGTGGCTCTGGTCACAGCAGAGCGACGCCCCGCAGAAGCAGAGCATTGCCCCCTGGTGGGCAGAGCGTCGCCCCTGGTGGGCATGCTGGGTGGATCCCGGTCGGGTGCATGCGGGAGTCTGTCTGACTGTCTCTCCCCGTTTCCAGCTTCAGAAAAATACAAAAAAAAAAAAAAAAAAAAAAAAAAAAAAAGAATCCCCACCTTATAGGATTGCTGGGAGGCAGAAGTTACCTAATAATATAAACTGCTTGGTAAAGGTGTAGCGCAGAGTAAATGTTGGCATGTGGTAGTTATTGTCACTTCTGAGTCTCTCTGTCATTAAAAGCTCCAAACATCAGGCCACATAGCATTTTGATGGCTCTTGTATTTACCAGAGGAGGATGTGACATCCTCATACTGAAGGAAAAAGTTAAAAGAAGTAGAGAAACACAGAGCCCAGTGTTCTCAGACCTCAGCACTATTGACGTTTTGAACCAGATGATTTCCTGTGGTGGTGGTGGTAAGGGGACCTGTCCTGTCCATTGTAGGATGTTTAGCAGCATCCCTGGTCTCTACCCACTAGATGCCAATAGCACCCTCCTTTGTCAGTTGTGACAGACACACATGTCTCCAGCATTGCCCAATGTCCCTTGGGGGACAAAGTTGTCTCCAATTGAAAACCACTGACATAGCCATCCTCTGATGCCCAAGAAACAGAGCAGAACTCCCTCCATCAGAGAGGACAGCAAAAGGTGGAGAGAGGCACCTAAAATAAGGGCTACCCAATCAAGGACCATAAATCACAGCAGGGGCAGCTCCGTCACCCAGATGATGCCATCTGCTTCCAAAGTAGGGAGGGGAGGCTGAGCGGGGAGGAGAGATGGTGAGAGTGGGAAAGAGATGGGACCAGGTGTGGACCTGGAAGGCTGAGATGAGAAGGTAGTCTTTGTCAGGGTTCCCTAGAAACAGACCCTGACATGAAGATTTGATGGTGGTGATTCATCAGGAAATGCCCCCCCCCAAATGGTGGGGGAGCCAGGAATGGGAAGGTGATCAAGTAGGGATGTGATAGCAGTCCAGTCCCCAGAGGCTCAGTCCCCTAGGGCAGGACTGTCTGCATGCAGATAGCCTCCCTTAGGACAGGAGGAGCTGCACCCCTCGGTCTCTGGTTAGGGGTCACCCCTAGGAGGATACTCGTTCCTGGGGTCTGGCTGTTGGGATGAATGCACACGGAGGGCTGGTGCGCACAACCATGGGGAAGAATCTTAATGGACACACCTGGGCACTGACCATGTCGGCTGCACATGCTAGACTGAAGAAATAAAATACACACCAAGGGCCAGGTAACATGTACGACCCCACCTCAGCCCCACAGTAAGCCCATGATGTCATTATTCTCACTTCAGGGGAAGCGACTGTCCAAGTCACACTGCTGTTAGGGCCCATAGCAGAACTCGAACTCAGCTCTTCCTGGCACCAAAGCCTGAGTTGTGACGACTAGACTCTGGGAAGATAAGGAGAGAGAAAAATAAGTGGAACGGAGAGAAATGTCTTGGATGAGGCATACCACAGGTTCTAGTCTCCTCTGGCCTGTTCCTGCTATTCCTTCCCCTTGAAATCTTCTTCTTGTCTTTCCTCACCTAGCTCATGCTTACTCATCCTTCAGAGCCCAGGTTAGAGCTGCCTCCTCCAGGAAGCCCACTGGCTTCCCCAGGTTGAATGAGATGCTTCCACCATGCTCCCATGGTAGCCTCCCCCATTCAACCACATATCCCGGTTGCCCTGTCCCTAATGACCCGTCCACAGGTCTTGCTTGCTCTGCAGGGAGCAGGAGCCCCAAACCCAGACACCTGATGTTATCACTGAATATAATCATTCACATGATCACCAAGATACAGCGATAGTCTCTCAAACAGAGGCCCTCATCAAACAACGTTTAACCTCTGCCCTTGACACAGGCTATGCCGCGGGTGGTGCTCTATGAATCGATACTTAAAACAAATCCTGTCATTTTCTTAAAACCAGCGCACTTGTATTGCCCCGTTGTGGGTGGGTGTTCAACGCAGTCTCACTGGTTCACTGCAAGCTTTAAAGATACAGCGGTGATTTTTTGTAAATGGTTTTTGAAATGTCCTCCTTTTCCAATGAACCTCAGGAAATGAGGGTGGTCTGGGTCCCTCTCAAACGCTGAGACGCCTTGCTGACTAGGACCGCCTTGCCAGTCTCTCTGCCCCATTCAAACCTGCCCTGCCCCCTCCGGTGCCTACAACAGGTGATTTCCTTAATGAATCCAGACTGCCCAGCACCAGCAGGGTGGGTGGTACGGGGCGGAGCCTCACCTGCAGAGTCTTGGCAGAAGGACCTTCCTGCTGGGCAGAATGATGGGGCTCCTCTCTGCCAGGGTCACCTACCTGCTGAGGCTGCTGAGACCCTTCAAGGCTGCTCCTCCTCCTCAGGAGCCAGCGGATCCAGAGGGCACCTCTCCTCGCCCTCCCAGAGGCCTGCCTTGCTTGAGCTCCTGGAAGCCTGGCACTGAGCTGATCTGCCCCCGGACTCAGTGAGCCCTCCTCCCAGGACTACAGGTCGTGAGAATCAATCCAGGTGTGTCCCCAGGGCCCGGTCACCCAGGCCTCGCTGTCCCCATGATCCTGGGGCTGCAGCTGAGGGTGGGACAGCGGTGGAGCCGAGACACAGCTCACTCACCCCCTGACAGTCACCCTCACCACTTGTCAGCCACCAGAACGGGGAGCTTCTCAGACCCTTGGGTTCCAGGTCCCACATAAGGAGTATCCTAGAAATTTTTTTTTTTTTTTTAAACAGAACAGGTGTACCAGTGATTCTCATGGTTGGGCAAGTTGAGGCAAGAGTGAGGGAAAGTTCTGGGAAGGAGCCGCTGATGGAGCGAGAGCTAGGGGTGGTCTAGGCCGTTAGCAGAACGGACAGAGGAATGCACGGGGCGGTAGGAGAGCCATAGATGCGCGGCCAGCTGGAGGGAGGGAGGGACGGACGGGCGGCAGCCTGGTCGTCCCCCCCGAGTCTTCACCCAACCTGTGATTATCCACTTGTGTTTGTTATTGCTGTGTGCGCACACTGGAAGGCCAGCCTCAGGAGGGCGGCGACGGTGTCTGGCTATGTCCCAGGCCTAGCACAGTCTCTGGCACATAGTAGGTGCTTAATAAACATTTGCAGAATCAGTGAATGAATGAAATGGATGCAGGAGAGAGGGGACAGGAAAACCAGCAGATAGAAAGGCGGGTGGATGGGTGGGTGGGTGGACAGAAAGGTAGATGAACAAGTGGATGAACAGGTAATAGAGGTGGCATTCCAGCCTCCTGTGCAGTCTTCTGACCTACCATTCCATCCCAAGAGACCCTCTGAATCTTGAAGCTGCTCCCCTTCCCTCTACTGACGTGGCCCAAGACCCTCCTCCCTACCCAGCAGCCTGGCTTCTCCCCATGTCCACCTCAAGACAAATAAAATCTACCAAGAAAGAAAAACTGCTTCTTGGGCCATTCCAGAGCATTCCACAGGCCAGGCCAATGCTGTCCTGAGCAGACCCAGAGCGGAAGAGTGTGCCGAGCGCTGGCCCCTGGTTCAGCCACTGAAGCCCCAGGGAGCCCTGTTTCAGTGTCCGGAGGCCTCAGAAGGGGCGGGAGGTCAGCCTTTTTAAAAAAAGTACCAAGATTAGAATAACAGCTCTGCATAGTCCTACTGCCTGGCATTAACCTTGGTTAACATTTTGGTATTCCTGTCTTTTTTCTAGAGATGTGCCTTTTTTTCCCCTTAGAGTTTATATTTTAGAGCAGTTTTAGGCTCACATCAAAACTAAATGGAAAAATACAAAGATTCCCCACATGCTTCCACCCTCCGCCCCCACAACACACATGGACTCCCATACCATCAACATCCCCCACAAGAAGGTACATTTGTTAAACTGATGAACCTACATGGACACCCCATTATCACCCAGAGTCCACGGGCTTTTCAGGGTCACTCTGGGTGTTGTACATTCTAGGGATGTGGACAAATGTGTGATGACATGTACCCACCATTTTCATATCATACATGATAGTTTCTGCCCTAAGAATCCTCTGAGCCCTGCCTACTCACCCCTCCCTCCCAACTAATCCCTGGCAACGACTGGTCTTACTTCTCCCTGGTTTTTCCTTTGCCAGAAGGTCATAGAGATGGAATCATATATATAGTAGGTAGCCTTTTCGGATTGGCTGTCTTTCCACTTAGTCCTATGCATTTATGCTCATTTCTCTTTAGCGCTGAAAAATATTCCATTGTGTGAGTGGACCCCAGCTTATTTACCCATTCACCTTTTGGTTGCTGCCAAATTTTGGAAATTATAGATAAACTTGTTATAAACATCAACCTGCACATTTTTGTGTGGACATGATTTTTGAACTCTGAGTAAATGCCGAGGAGTGCAATGGCTAGATCGTACAGTAAGAGTACATTTAGGCATATATTTTTAAGAATGACATTGTTAATATATGAATACACTGTTTCTCTAAAAACATGGCTGACATTTATTGAGCATCTACTACATGCAGGAGGTATTTCTATGCTTTTTTATACAAATATCTTTTGTTGTCCTCACAGCCACTCTATAATATAGGTATTATGAGCTCCATATTACAGACCAAGGAAACTGAGGCTGGGAGAAATTAAGTAACTTTCACACTAACACAACCTTGGGGGTAGGACTGGAACCCAGGCAGTCTGACTCCAGAGCCTATGTCCTTAGCCACTATACTGGAAAAAAAATTAGACTAATTTTGGTAAAGCTAAAGTCTCCTTTGACCAGGGGCCATAATCCTGGTCCCTACCAGCAGCCTCTAGCAACGGGAGAGCAAGGGCATGGCTTGGGGGATGGCCCATCCTGAAGGCCATGAGCTGTGCTGTCTGAAGAAAAGTTTACAATAAAACTGACCGAAGTCAGTCTGCTTCTCATTATCACTGCACACTGCCTATTTTAACCAAAGCCAGAAATGAAATACTCCACCCTGAGAAAGTATTTTGTTTGTCTAGGTTCTAAACCGTGGTGCATTATGTTCAGTTTTAATAATTAGCTTCAAATGAGCCCATGTTTATTATTTACCCTTTAATGAACATACTGTTATACCTGGAAGGGAATTTAGACACCTCCCACCACCACCACCAGTTATACACTGGCTCCTGACACAGGCAGGCTCAGCTCCCCCATGACCGTTTTTGAAAGTTCAAAAGTGCATAATGGGAAAGACAAGATGGCGGTGGAGTAGGCGGACGTACCAACATCTACCTCCCAGAACCAAAGTGGATTACAAACTAATTTTAAGAACTATCATCTGGAAAAACCAACTTTGGACTAAACTAAGAGGACTCTTCAACCAAGGAACACTGAAGAAGCCACACTGAGACTGGTAGGAAAAGCGGAAACGTGGAGAGGGTTGCCCAGCTCCCCGGAGTGAACAGCAGCAGGGAGAAACTCGCGTGGCGGGAAGTGAGTTTAGTGGAGAGGGAAGGGTCCTGAGCCCCAGGAACAAAGTCCCAGCCTGCAGCCCCAGAGCCCAGAAAAGGCGTAAGGACAGTATTTAGCTGGAAACAAGTCAGGATACTGTTTGTGAGAAAGAGTCTGATTTCTCAGACCCAGGATCCTTCTTAAAGGGACCGCGCAGAACATCTCTCTCACAACCACTCACCTGGGGCTCCTGGGGACGGGGAGAGAGGAGAGGACCAGAGTAACAGGAAGAGAGTGTAATCTAGGAGGCACAGGGAGAAACATTTTGGGAGATAGCCACCCTAACCCCGGGGACGAGTCACTCCCCAAAGCTGAAGTGAATATTTCCCCCGGAAACAGCAATACCAGCAAAGGGAAGCAGGAGAGCAGCCAAACAAGCTCCCCCGCAGCATTCAGAGCAGAGTCACATAGAAGGAGGGAGCTTTTGGCTCTACAGTAGTGAATCTTAGGGTCCGAGCTGCAACGCCCCCACCCACGTGGCTGAGGGCTCACAGGAGGGCGGGCGGTTCTGCTGGCAGGGGCGGAAGCCAGCTGGCCACCACTGGGCTCAGGTGTGAGCTCAATCTTGCCCAGCTGGGGAGAAGGGGGCGTGCAAAAGCGGTCAAGCTCAGCTGCTGGCAGCCTGTAATCCAGCCTGCGGGAGAAGGGCGGGAACCCCAGAAAGGGTGGAGACCAGCCCCTGAGCAAGGGCACAGGAGCACAGCTTTGCCCCGCCCATGCAACCCAGGCTTGCAGTCTGACTTGGTAGCCGGCTCCTCCCACGGGGGTGGAGCCAAAAGCCCAGAAGAGGCGGAGTTCCGCTACTGAGCTGAGCGTGGGCACGCAGTCCTGCCTGGCGGTAGAGCCAAGGCTAGCAGCCGTTCCTCGAGCGGGCTCCTCCTACAAGGGCAGGGCGAAAGCCCAGAAACAGGCGGAGACCCGCAGCTGAGCAAAGGTGCTCGCCAGTGCCCTCAGGACCGAGCATAATGTCACACACGGGGGCAGGGCAAAGGCCAAGGCCACCAACGCTTGTGCACCCGAGCGCTTGATCACAGCCACTCCCATGAAGAGAAAATGCAGAGGCAGAGAAATACAACACAAATAAACCAAGAGAAATCCCCAGAAAAGGACCTAAGTGAATCAGATATAACCAAATTACCAGATGCAGAGTTTAAAATAACAATTGTTAGGATGCTCAAAGATATTAGAACAACCATAGGTGGCCATTACGAAAACCTAAATAAAGAGATAACAAATATAAAAAAGGACATTGAAATAATAAAAAAGAATCAGTCAGAAATGACAAATACAATGTCTGAAATAAAGAATACAATGGAAGGAATTAAAAGCAGGATGGATGAAGCAGAGAATCAAATCAGCGAGTTAGAGGACACGATAAATAAAGGCACGGAAGCAGAGCAGAAAAAAGAAGAGAGACTCAAAAAGTCTGAGGAAACTCTGAGCACTTTGTGACAACATGAAGAGAAATAACATCCGCATCATAGGGGTTCCTGAAGAAGAAGAGAAAGAACAAGGGATAGAGACTTTGTTCAAACATATCATAGCGGAAAACTTCCCCCAATTAAGGCAGGAAAACATTTCACATGTTCAGGAAGCACAGAGAACTCCATTAAGGAGAAACCCAAAGAAACCAACACCAAGACACATCATAATTAAAATACCAAAGCTAAATTATAAAGAGAAAATATTAAAAGCTGCTAGAGAAAAAAAGACTATCACCTACAAAGGAGCCCCCATAAGGATGACTTCTGACTTCTCAACAGAAACACTTGAGGCCAGAAGGGAATGGCAAGAAATATTCAAAGTAATGCAGAACAAGAACCTACAACCAAGACTACTTTATCCAGCAAGGCTATCATTTAAAATTGAAGGAGAAATAAAAAGCTTTACAGACAAAAAAAACTCAGGGAATTCACTGCAACCAAACCAAGGCTGCAAGAAATGCTAAGGGACCTGTTGTAAACAGATCAAAGGAAAAAAAGAATATAGCAAAAGAGGAATACAGTTTTAAAGAAAAAAAAATGGCAATAAACAATTACATATCAGTAATAACCTTAAATGTTAATGGATTAAATGATCCAATCAAGAGACATAGGGTAGCTGCGTGGATAAGAAAACAGGACCCATACATATGCTGTCTACAAGAGACACACCTTAAATTAAAAGATGCACACAGACTGAAGATAAAAGGATGGAAAAAAATATTTCATGCAAATGGAAATGAAAAAAAAGCTGGAGTAGCAATACTTATATCAGACAAAATGGACTTTAAAATAAAGACCATAGTTAGAGATAAAGAAGGTCATTACATAATGATAAAGGGAGCAATCCAAAAGGAAGATATAACCATTATAAATATCTACGCACCTAATATAGGAGCACCTAATTATATAAAGCAGACTTTGATGGACTTAAAGGGCGAGATCAACAGCAATACTATAATAGTAGGGGATTTCAATACCCCATTAACATCATTAGATAGATCCTCAAGAAAGAAAATTAACAAAGAAACAGCAAACTTAAAGGACATATTAGATCAACTCGATTTAATAGATATCTTCAGAACCTTTCACCCTAAAACAGCAGAATATACATTCTTTTCAAGCGCTCATGGTACATTCTCTAGAATAGACCACATGTTAGGGCACAAAAGCGGTCTCAACAAATTTAAGAAGATTGAAATCATATCGAGCACTTTCTCTGATCACATTGGCATTAAACTAGAAATCAACCACAATAGAAAAATTGAAAAACATTCAAACACTTGGAAACTAAATAGCATGTTATTAAATAATGAATGAGTTAACATTGAGATCCAAGAAGAAATTTAAAAATTCCTAGAAACAAACGATAATGAGCATACATCAACTCAAAATTTATGGGACACAGCAAAAGCAGTCCTGAGAGGGAAGTTTATAGCATTACAGGCATACCTCAAGAAGCTAGAAAAAGCTCAAATAAACAACTTAACCCTGCATCTAAAAGAACTAGAAAAAGAACAGCAAGTAAAGCCCAGAGCTAGTAGAAGGAAGGAAATAATAAAGACAGAGCAGAAATAAATGACATAGAGGCTAAAGAAACAATACAGAGGATCAATGAAACCAGGAGCTGGTTCTTTGAAAAGGTAAACAAGATCGATGAACCTTTAACGAGACTCACCAAGAAAAAAGAGAGACGACTCAAATAAATAAAATTAGAAACGAGAGTGGAGAAATAACAACTGACACAACAGAAATACAAAATATTGTAAGAAAATACTATGAAGAACTATACGCCAAAAAACTAGACAACCTAGAAGAAATGGACAAATTCCTTGAATCATATAATCTTCCAAAAATCAATCTGGAAGAATGAATCAGAAAACCTAAACAGACCAATTACAACAAATGAGATTGAAACAGTTATCAAAAAACTCCCAAAAAAGAAAAGTCCTGGGCCTGATGGCTTCACAAGTGAATTCTACCAAATATTCAAAGAAGAAATAACTCCTATCCTTCTCAAGCTATTTCAAAAAATTCAAGAGGAAGGAAGATTTCCAAACTCCTTTTATGAGGCGAGCATAATTCTGATTCCAAAACCAGGCAAAGACAACACAAAAAAATAAAATTATAGGCCAATATCTCTGATGAACTTAGATGCAAAAATCCTCAACAAAATATTAGCAAACCAGATCCAGCAATATATGAAAAAAATCATACACCATGATCAAGTGGGATTTATTCTTGGGAGGCAAGGCTGGTACAATATTCGCAAATCAATCAATGTGATTCATCACATAAACAAAAGAAAGGAGAAAAACCACATGATAATAGATGCAGAAAAAGCATTTGATAAAATCCAGCACCCATTCATGATCAAAACTCTCAAAGTGGGAATACAGGGAACATACCTCAACATGATAAAGACCATCTATGACAAACCCACAGCCAACATCATACTCAATGGGCAAAAATTAAAAGCAATCCCCTTAAGATCAGGAACAAGGCAGGGGTGCCCCCTTTCACCACTCTTATTCAACATAGTCCTGGAAGTCCTAGCCACAGCAATCAGACAAGAAAAAGAAATAAAAGGCATCCAAATTGGAAAAGAAGAAGTAAAACTATCATTATTTGCAGATGATATGATATTGTATATAGAAAACCCTAAAGTCTCAGTCAAAAAACTACTAGACCTGATAAATGAATTTGGCAAGGTGGCAGGATATAAAATCAATAGTCAGAAATCAGAGGCATTTTTATACACTAATAATGAACTGTCAGAAAGAGAAATCAAGGAATCAATCCCCTTTACCATTGCAACCAAAAAAATAAAGTACCTAGGAATAAATCTAACCAAGGAGATTAGAGACTTGTACTCGGAAAATTATAAAACATTGATATAAGAAATCAGGGAAGATACGAATAAGTGGAGGCATATACCGTGCTCATGGTTAGGAAGAATAAACATCATTAAAATGTCTATATTACCCAAAGCAATTTATAAATTCAATGCAATACCAATTAAAATACCAATGACTTACTTCAAAGATATAGAACACATATCCCAAAAATTTATATGGAACCAAAAGAGAACACGAATAGCCTCAGCAATCTTGAAAAGGAAGAATAAAGCGGGAGGTATCACACTTCCGGATATCAAGATATATTATAAGGCCATTGTACTCAAAACAGCCTGGTACTGGCATAAGAACAGGCACATAGATCAATGGAACAGAACAGAGAACCCAGAAATAAACCCACAGCTCTATGGACAACTGATATTTGACAAAGGAGGTAAGGAAATACAATGGAGTAAAGACAGCCTCTTCAACAAATGGTGTTGGGAAAATTACACAGCTACCTGCAAAAAAATGAAACTAGACCACCAACTTGCACCACTCACAAAAATAAACTCAAAATGGATAAAAGACTTAAATGTAAGCCGTGAAACCATAAGCATCTTAGAAGAAAACATAGGCAGTAAGCTCTCTGACATCTCTTGCAGCAATATATTTGCAGATTTGTCTCCACAGGCAAGTGAAATAAAAGACAGGATAAACAAATGGGACTTTATCAAACTAAAAAGCTTCTGCACAGCTAAAGACAATAAGAACAGAATAAAAAGACAAACTACACGATGGGAGAATATATTTGACATTGCGTCTGATAAGGGGTTAATAACCAAAATTTATAAAGAACTTGTAAAGCTTAATACCAGGAAGACAAACAATCCAATCCAAAAATGGGCAAAAGAAATGAATAGACACTTCTCCAAAGAGGACACACAGATGGCCAATAGGCATATGAAAAAATGTTCAACATCATTAATGATTAGAGAAATGCAAATGAAAACCACAATGAGATATCACCTCACACCAGTCAGAATGGCGCTCATCAATAAAACAACACAGAATAAGTGCTGGCGAGGATGTGGAGAAAAGGGAACCCTCCTGCACTGCTGGTGGGAATGCAGACTGGTGCAGCCACTGTGGAAAACAGTATGGAGATTCCTCAAGAAATGAAAAATCGAACTGCCTTTTGACTCAGCTATACCACTGTTAGGAATATACCCCAAGAACACCATAGCACTGTTTGAAAAGAAGAAATGTACCCCCATGTTTATGGCAGCATTGTTCACAATAGCAAAGATCTGGAAACAGCCCAAGTGTCCATCAGAGGACAAGTGGATTAAAAAGCTTTGGTATATATATACTATGGAATACTACTCAGCCATAAGAAATGATGACATAGGATCTTTTACAACAACATGGATGGGCCTTGATAACATTATACTGAGCGAAAGAAGTAATTCAGAAAAAACTAAGAACTATATGATTCCATACATAGGTGGGACATAAAGATGAGACTCAGAGACATGGACAACAGTGTTGGGTTACAGGGTGGGGGGAAGAGAGGGAGGGGGTTGGAGGGGGGGAGGGGCACAAAGATCATGGCTTTTCAGCATTTGCCATATTCCCCCTTTAATCTATAGACAGACAGCAAATATTTACTTATGGTGTTTCCACTATAAAGACTGTTGTCTTAGGGACAAATGCTGATGAACTATTTCAGCAGTTCCTCCTTCTTCAAAGACTTATATGTCAACATAGAGCTCCATGTTTCATAGGACATACTCAAGCTCACTCCATGCTCCCTGGAGCTTTGGAGCTTTAGCACAAGGGAATGCCCTCTCCCCCTTTTTTTTCTTTTCTTTTCTTTTCTTTCTTTTTTTTTTTTTGGTTATATTTTTTCTTTTATTTACTTATTTTTTGTATTTTTCTGAAGATGGAAATGGGGAGGCAGTCAGACAGACTCCCGCATGTGCCTGACTGGGATCCACCTGGCATGCCTACCAGGGGGGAATGCTCTGCCCATCTGGGGTGTTGCTCTGTTGCAACCAGAGCCATTCTAGCGCCTGAGGCAGAGGCCATGGGGCCATCCTTATTGCCCGGGGTGGCTTTGCTCCGGTGGAGCCTTGGCTGCGGGAGGGGAAGAGAGAGAAAGAGAGGAAGGAGAGGGGGAGGGGTGGAGAAGTAGATGGGCGCTTCTTCTGTGTGCTCTGACTGGGAATCGAACCCGGGAATCTTGCACACCAGGCCAATGCTCTACCACTAAGCCAACCAGCCAGGGCCTAGGAATGCCCTTGTTGATCAAGCTACCCCAAGGAAAATTATATGGAGCAACCATGACAGACCGAGCAAGTCAGTCTCATACTATTCATCACCAGAACGCTGCAGCCCGGTGTAAACAGTTTCAACTTTCTCGGGAAGCAGCACAGCAGATTGGGAAATCCTGTCCAAGGGGTCCTATACTGCCCCTTCATTTGGAGTTAACCCTCAAGGACCCCTACCAGGACAACTTTGGCAGATGGATGTTACTCATATACCTTCATTTGGCAAACAGTCATATGTCCACATTACAGTGGATACATATTCTGGATCTATAGTAACCTCTGTCAGAACAGGAGAGGCTGCTAAGCATGCTATAGCTCAGGGGTCCCCAAACTACGGCCCGCGGGCCACATGCGGCCCCCTGAGGCCAT
Organism: Saccopteryx leptura; assembly: GCF_036850995.1. Lineage (NCBI taxonomy): Eukaryota > Metazoa > Chordata > Mammalia > Chiroptera > Emballonuridae > Saccopteryx > Saccopteryx leptura. Next base: position 239,980,228 of record NC_089504.1, on the reverse strand, counting down.
TTATCTGGCCCCCGCCGCACTTCTGGAAGGGGCACCTCTTTCATAGGTGGTCAGTGGAGGAGCATAGTTCCCATTGAAATACTGGTCAGTTTGTTGATTTAAATTTACTTGTTTGTTATTTTAAATATTGTATTTCTTCCCGTTTTTTTTTACTTTAAAATAAGATATGTGCAGTGTGCATAGGGATTTGTTCACAGTTTTTTGTTTGTTTGTTTGTTTTTTCTTTTGCATTTTTCTGAAGCTGGAAACAGGGAGAGACAGTCAGACAGACTCCCGCATGCGCCCGACCAGGATCCACCCGGCACACCCACCATGGGGCGACGCTCTGCCCACCAGGGGGCGATGCTCTGCCCCTCTGGGGCGTCGCCATGTTGCGACCAGAGCCACTCTAGCGCCTGGGGCAGAGGCCAAGGAGCCATCCCCAGCGCCCGGGCCATCTTTGCTCCAATGGAGCCTTGGCTGCGGGAGGGGAAGAGAGAGACAGAGAGGAAGGCGCGGCAGAGGGGTGGAGAAGCAAATGGGCGCTTCTCCTGTGTGCCCTGGCCGGGAATCGAACCCGGGTCCTCCGGCGCTCACAGTTTTTTTTGTAGTCCGGCCCTTCAACGGTCTGAGGGACGGTAAACTGGCCCCCTGTGTAAAAAGTTTGGGGACCCCTGCTATAGCTCATTGTCTGTATGCATTGTTCTATTATTGGATTTCCTAAACTGGCTAAACTGAAAATGCTCCTGCATAGGGAGCAAAAGCATTTACTGTATTTTGTCATGCTTACAATCTTTAAAGTTAAGATATTATTAAAGTGTACTCAGCAAACATTTTAAGGTCAATTAAAAAAAATTAAGAGGGGGTAGTCATATCCTGGAACTCCTACGGGTCTACCATATCATGTTTTTTACTTAAAAAAATTTATATTTCTTTGGAATGCTGATGAACAGGAGACACCAAATCTTTTTCGCCTGCAAACTACTATCTTCTTTATTAGATCCAGCTAATAACACTGTTTTGTCTTTTTCCAAATAGCTCCAGATATATGGAAAAGATTTATATAGGCAGATGGGGATCCTCAAACCCCTCAGCAAGATCTTCTGAGCATGGCTTTTAAGATACCTAGAGGCAGAAAAAGCCCAATAGAGATTAGGGGAACTACCAGTTTTTAGGATACACCCTTAAAGGCTCCAACACCCCAAAGGGGTCTCATAGGATGCCATCTGGGTCCTGCTTCAATAGTGGAAAGGAAGGTCATTGAGCTAAAGCCTGCCAGGCTTACATGCCTCTGCTGTGAGGAAACAGAGACACTGGAAGGTAGGCTTCCCTCTCGCTCCTCTAAGGGAGAGTTCAGTCTCTTCCAGCCCTGCTCCAGCCACCTATGACCTAACCTTGCCCAGAAAGCTGGGGTTTGCCACTGAAGGCTGAAGGTGCCCAGGGCCATCGGCCCCATCTACGACACTGTGGACAAGCCTAGGGTATTTCTTCCAAGAAGCAGGTAAACTGATCTCATTTGCACAAGGGCCACTTAACTATGTTTTGCCTGAATAGTCAGGTTTTTTATTCTTCCCTCAAAGATCTCTGTTGTGGGTGTTGATAGTCCTATTTTCTGCTGCTTTGCTTAATATATAGTGTTTCCTTTATCCCTCCTACCTCAATGCCCCACTCATATTTCAGGCCGGGACCTACTTCTAATTTAGAGCTCTCTTTCCCCCTTTTGCCAACTTCTATTATGAATCTACCTTTGCCACCCAGCTTAGTGTATCCCAAGGTTCTCTTTACCATGCCACAGTCGCAGAGCTCCAGGGAAAAGCAACCTGGTCTCATCTCTCCAGGCAGAGGAGAACAGAAACTCCATATCCACGCATGCTGCAAATGGCTTTTCCAGTCTACCTGAACCATTACCAGCTAGAAGCAGCGGTCACTGGGACTTGGACATGAGTATAGAATTGTGACAACAATTCCAGTGCCATGCGGACTTTTCCTGGACTTCTGCTCCCTGTGACAGCTCCTAACAGACTGAACTGTGGTTGGGTTGCATTTTTCAGGGATATGGCATGGTGATGGGACCAACTTGGACTTGGTGAACATGTTAAGGACACTACTCTTTTATGGATTCTTGCTGTATTGGCCAAGAGTTTGCTTAAAGGCTTTTAATCACTGTAAAAAAAATAGAAGACTAGATAAAGAATATGGGACACATATACACCATGGTATACTATTCAGCTAGAAGAAATGATGACATCGGATCACTTACAGCAGAATGGTGGAATCTTGATAACATTATGCGGAGTGAAATAAGTGAATCAGAAAAAAACAAGAACTGCAGGATTCCATACATTGGTGGGACATAAAAGCGAGTCTAAGAGACATGGACAGGAGTGTGGTGGTTACAGGGGGTGGGGGGAGGAAAGGAGGGAAAGGGGGAGGGGAGAGGGAGGGGTACAAAGAAAATTGGATAGAGGGTGATGGAGGACGATCTCTCTTTGGGTGATGGGTATGCAACAGAACTAAATGACAAGATAACCTGAAAATGTTTTCTTTGAATATATGTACCCTGATTTATTGATGTCACCCCATTAAAATAAAAATTTATTTATAAAAATAAAAATAAAAAAAATAAAAATAGATACACTGTTAAAAAACAAAACAAAACAAAAGTGCATAATGGTTTAGGATTGGTCAAAGTCACCTCAGGCTCCGCTTGTGTCTCCAGCCTCCGGGATAATATACAATCTCATGTTTATACCATGGATTCAAAGGAAACAGTGCGTATGAACAGGAAGAAAAGGTATTTTGTCACTTTAGTTCTTTGCCACCCCTTGGAGTAGTGTTTAAAATATATTTATGTTGAAAAGCGTGAAATGGAGTGCCAATGGCTAGGAAAATACTTTTTGTTTTTCATTAGGCAGAGATTTTTAGTTCATTTATGGCCCTGTTTTTACCAAGTTTGAATATAGCTTTAAAATTGAAACATACTCTTTTAAAATTCCTGGTTTAAAACCAAAGAATACAAAATGGAAATAATACTATCGCAGCATTGCTACAGAAAGTGATTGTGTCCGTGGGAGGAGGGGAGTGTTAAGAATGGTCCGTTCCTGTATATCTCTTCATTATTGCTTATACTGATACACAGAAATATATGCATGGATGAAGTATATAGAGCATTATGTTGTATATGTACAAATAGTTAAAGATACATGAATATTATAACCTTTTATACCTTATCCTGTAACTTTCTTTTCTCATTCTATAGGATGTGTTTAGACCTCATTATATAAATGCTTCTAGATGAGTTCTTTGTTTTCAGTAGTGACATTGATTCAAGAGACTGCATTTTGCTTATTCCCTCCTGTCCTGAGGGGCCTGTAGGCTGTTTCCAGCTTGTGACTGGTATAGATAATGTGCCCTGAGCAGGAGTCTCTCTAGACGTGGCCAGGTCAGGGGCAGGCAGAGTTTTTAGTTTAAAAGATCCATCCTGCGCCCTCCTGAATGCCGTCTGGCCTGCGGCTTCTGACGGCCTGGGGTTATTTTCACCCTTGCCCTTTAGTGGCATGGCCCAGGGCCAGATGAGGGCCAGATCCCTTTCTCGTCTCAGGTGGCACCTCCTGCGTGGATCCCGTGACCCTGTGGCCATCAGAACCTCGGCATCATGGGCCTTGTGATCAGGGCTATTTAGGCAAACTCCCCAATCCCAACACACACACACACACACACACACACACACACACACACACACACACACACACACACACAGCTCCCCCCATCCCCCTTGGTCTCTGCATGCCAGTGAGAGATTTCCAGGCCCTATCACATTACTCTGCTCCGTGTTCCCGGGCTGGCAGCTGGCGCTGGGGATCCCGGGGCAGTCCTCATTGTCCCTTTCCCCCCTCAAACATTCCCCTGGCCACGGTCCCTGCCTGTAAGGAACACCAGGCACACCCCAGTTCAAATCCTGGCCACGGAGGGACTTGCAGTATGGTCCTGGGCAACACACTCAAGGTCTCTGCACCGTGGTCTCCCCAACCATTAAATAAGGACAATCACCTCCCCCACAGGAAATGTCACAGCATCTGCCCACACAGCCGGCTCCTCTCTTCCCTTTATAGGCCCGTCTGCCTGCCCAGCTGGACTGTGGCATCCCTGAGGGTAAGGACAGCATCTTGCTCCTTGAGTCCCCAGAACACGGCACGAAGTAGGTGCCGGGTCATTGGAGAATGAACAATCACAGCTACTCTGTGTCGGGTCCTCATTCTGTTGGGCGCTGTTCTTTAGGTGCATTTTCTCATTTAATCCTCCCATGGCCAGATGAGTAGCTGCTCATTTTTATCAATTCTTAAGCCATACGGGAAAGCCGCAGGCCAGCGCCCTCTCTGCCAGGGTTGCGTGTACACCTCCGGACTGGCCTCTGACCCACCCTGCACTGCCATCCGGCAAGCACGATCCTTCTAAAGCACAAATCGGGATCTATTTCCCTCCTCCCTTTGCTCAAATCCTTTCCTTGACTCTCCATCACCCCACCTCCGTAAGGTGCCTGATGGGTCCCTCAACTCCTGGACCCAGACCCGCCTTTGTCTCCCGGCCCAGCCCTCTTTACCATTGGTGCCTCCAGCCTCCGGCCCCTGGTGGCCCAGGCTCATGCTGACACCTCCAGCCTCCAGCTCCTGGTGGCCCAGGTTTACGTTGATACCTCCCAGCCTCCAGCCCCTGGTGGCCCAGGTTTATGTTGATACCTTCCAGCCTCAGGCCCCTGATGGTCCAGGCTCATGCTGACACCTCCAGCCTCCGGCCCCTGATGGTCCAGGTTTAGTTGATACCTCCCAGCCTCCGGCCCCTGATGACCCAGGTTTATGTTGATACCTCCCAGCCTCAGGCCCCTGGTGACCCAGGTTTATGTTGATACCTCCCAGCCTCCGGCCCCTGATGGTCCAGGTTTATGTTGATACCTCCCAGCCTCCGGCCCCTGGTGGCCCAGGTTTATGCTGACGTGAAGAGCTGCAGCTCAGGGGAATCCAAAGGTGGGGGGGGGGGGGGTGGGTGTAAAGAAAAGCAGTTTCTGAATACTCTCATTTAAAAAGGCAAAGTACAATACATTGAGCTCTATTTCTTTTCTGAGCTCCCAACAGCTCCTCCTTGCCCACCTGTCCCTGGCTACTCAATTCCCTTGTTTGTAGGGATGTCTTCTTTTGTATAAAGGGATCATCTTTAAAATGCCCAAGGGCCTTACTCTTCGATTATTTGGAGGAAGAGAGGGAGGGGAGGGAGGAGAGAGAGAGGGGGGAGAGAAGAGCGAGAAGGGGGAGGAGGTAAGGAGGGGAGGGTGAGGAGGGGAGGAGGGGAGGGAGGAAGAGGAGATAGATGAAGCGAGAGATGAGGGGAAGGATGAGAGGAAGGATGAGGGGAAGGGTGAGGGGAGGGATGAGGGGAAGGATGAGGGGAGGGATGAGGGGAAGGATGAGGGGAAGGGTGAGGGGAGGGATGAGGGGAGGGATGAGGGGAAGGATGAGGGGAAGGATGAGGGGAAGGGTGAGGGGAAGGGTGAGGGGAGGGATGAGGGGAGGGATGAGGGGAAGGATGAGGGGAGGGATGAGGGGAGGGATGAGGGGAAGGATGAGGGGAAGGGTGAGGGGAGGGATGAGGGGAGGGATGAGGGGAGGGATGAGGGGAAGGATGAGGGGAAGGGTGAGGGGAGGGATGAGGGGAGGGATGAGGGGAAGGATGAGGGGAGGGATGAGGGGAAGGATGAGGGGAAGGGTGAGGGGAAGGGTGAGGGGAGGGATGAGGGGAGGGATGAGGGGAAGGATGAGGGGAGGGATGAGGGGAGGGATGAGGGGAAGGATGAGGGGAAGGGTGAGGGGAGGGATGAGGGGAGGGATGAGGGGAGGGATGAGGGGAAGGATGAGGGGAAGGGTGAGGGGAGGGATGAGGGGAAGGATGAGGGGAGGGATGAGGGGAAGGATGAGGCGAAGGGTGAGGGGAGGGATGAGGGGAAGGATGAGGCGAAGGGTGAGGGGAGGGATGAGGGGAGGGATGAGGGGAGGGATGAGGGGAGGGATGAGGGGAAGGATGAGGGGAAGGGTGAGGGGAGGGATGAGGGAAGGATGAGGGGAAGGGTGAAGGGAGGGATGAGGGGAGGGATGAGGGGAGGGATGAGGGGAGGGATGAGGGGAGGGATGAGGGGAAGGGTGAAGGGAGGGATGAGGGGAGGGATGAGGGGAAGGGTGAGGGGAGGGATGAGGGGAGGGATGAGGGGAGGGATGAGGGGAAGGATGAGGCGAAGGGTGAGGGGAGGGATGAGGGGAGGGATGAGGGGAAGGATGAGGGGAGGGATGAGGAGAAGGGTGAGGGGAGGGATGAGGAGAAGGGTGAGGGGAGGGATGAGGGGAAGGGTGAGGGGAGGGATGAGGGGAGGGATGAGGGGAAGGGTGAGGCGAAGGGTGAGGGGAAGGGTGAAGGGAGGGATGAGGGGAGGGATGAGGGGAAGGGTGAGGGGAAGGGTGAGGGGAGGGATGAGGGGAAGGATGAGGGGAAGGATGAGGGGAGGGATGAGGGGAAGGATGAGGGGAAGGGTGAGGGGAGGGATGAGGGGAAGGATGAGGGGAAGGATGAGGGGAGGGATGAGGGGAAGGATGAGGGGAAGGGTGAGGGGAGGGATGAGGGGAGGGATGAGGGGAGGGATGAGGGGAAGGATGAGGGGAAGGATGAGGGGAGGGATGAGGGGAGGGATGAGGGGAAGCATGAGGGGAGGGATGAGGGGAGGGATGAGGGGAGGGATGAGGGAAGGGTGAAGGGAGGGATGAGGGGAAGGATGAGGGGAGGGATGAGGGGAGGGATGAGGGGAAGGATGAGGGGAGGGATGAGGGGAGGGATGAGGGGAGGGATGAGGGAAGGGTGAGGGGAGGGATGAGGGGAAGGATGAGGGGAGGGATGAGGGGAGGGATGAGGGGAGGGATGAGGGGAGGGATGAGGGGAGGGATGAGGGAAGGGTGAGGGGAAGGATGAGGGGAAGGGTGAGGGGAAGGGTGAGGGGAAGGGTGAGGGGAGGGATGAGGGGAAGGATGAGGGGAGGGATGAGGGGAGGGATGAGGGGAAGGATGAGGGGAAGGGTGAGGGGAGGGATGAGGGAAGGATGAGGGGAAGGGTGAAGGGAGGGATGAGGGGAGGGATGAGGGGAAGGGTGAGGGGAAGGATGGGGGAAGGGTGAAGGGAGGGATGAGGGGAGGGATGAGGGGAAGGATGAGGGGAGGGATGAGGGAGGTGGAGAGGGAGGGAGAAGAATTACCTGACTTTTGATGACAGACTTGTCTCCTTTATACTTGGTTCTGACCACTCATTCATAACCACGTTCTCTCGCCCCTCTCTCTCCACCATCCTTCTTTCCCGCACCCAGTTCTCTGTCCGTAACCACTCAGGGAAGGGACGACAGCATTCCAGCCACACTTGCACCTCTCTAGGCTGCTGTGAAGTCCGCTCCCTGTTACAGGTTGAATTGTGCTCTCCTCGCCACACCTCCGAGTCATACATTGAGGTCCTCTCCCCAGGACCTCCGAATGTGGCTTTATTTGGAAATGGGGCTGTGACGGATGTCATTAGCTAAGATGAGGTCATACTGGAGTGAGAAGGGGGAATCTGATATGACTGGTACCTTTATAAAAAGAACACCACGTGAAGGGACAGACAGATGAGCACAGAGGGAAGATGATGCAAAGATAGGGAGAAGGCCACTAAGAAGTCCAGGGAGGCCTGGGGCAAGCAGAGCCAAGAGAGGCGCAGGACGGGTTCCCTCAATGCACTTGGAAGGAAGCCCCCTGCCGACACCTTGATCCCTGACTTTCAGCCTCCAGAACTGTGAGATGATACATTTCTGTTACTTAAACCACCTAGTTTGCCTAGGGCAGCCTGAGCAAACTAACACAGTTCTTGTCCAAGATGGTTAATACCCCACACCCCAAGCACAGAGTGGACTGTCACCGCCTCTGGTATTTCAGGAGCGGGGCCATGGTGCCTGGAGAGGTCAGTAACGTGCTTGGTCTGCCCAGCACTTCCGGGCCTGAGCGAGGGTTGGCTTTGGGACATTTCCAAGCTGCTCTTCCCTCCTTCCCTCTCTGATGCATCTCCCACACTCCCGGGCAGAGATGACAGAGGAAACGAAGTGTCCACTGGTAATGGCTCTAATTGGCATGAGCTGGTCATTCAGGCAAACCTGCAGCAACGGCAGCTGAGCCCTCGGGAGGGGCCAGGGACCGAAACTGCTGCTTCAGTGGGCCTTGCGGCCTTGTGTGTGGGAGGACATCGCCACCAGGCTGTCAGCTTGCCGCTTCTCTGCCTGTCAATGTCACGGTGGGGAAAGCCCCACGACCACATACATTCCTTCCAGTAGACAAAGCCCTTGGGCTACCAGCTCTGATGACTCCAAGGCCCGCTGGTTTCTCCTATGATTAGACAGTCTCAGAGTTCTGGGACTGAGAACGACCACCCAATTAAAGGGTGCCCGTGAGCTGTCATTCACAGTGTCATCCTGCTGTCCTCTGCCGCCTCTCACAATATATGAGAAGAACAGCCCGCATGTTGCCGCCCGGGAGGACCCTGCCCTGGGAACGTCGGAGGGCTGTGGGAGTGGAGGTCCCGGGGTGGTCCCGCTCAGCACGCAGCTCACACAGTGCGTCCCGGAGCTGGGAGCAGGGCACACCTCAGTCGGGGTCAGTAATGGCGCCAGCCACCCACTGTACCCACTCCGCTTCTGATCTAGCCCCACGAGCTCGGGTTCAACAAAGGCCCCATCTCACTGCATTTGTCTTTGGGGTGGGAGGGACCACTGGCCCTAAACACACTAACCCTCTCACACAGGACAACGACTGTTAGAATTAAATGGACCCAGGTTGACATCCTGGCTCTGCCACTTACTGAATGACCCTGGCTGCATAAGTTCACCTCTCTGAGCCTCCGAGTTTTTGTGTGCAAAATGGGGATTACAGCAGGAAAAAATAGGAATGTGAACGTAACCTCAGGGCCACACACAGCAGGGCCAATCAAGTCATCTCGTGGCATGTATTGTGACATCTCCATCTGTAATAGAGTTTTAGGATGAAAGAAATGTGAAGCTTGTTCCCCATGATCTTTCTTATTATTGACACCTTTGTCTGCCTTCCATCTTTCAACCAGTAACCTTTCACCTACCTACATATCCATCCCATCTTTCCAGTTGTTTACCCACCCTTCCATCTATACATCCACCCATTCATCCATCCACCCACTCATCCACCCACCTGTCCATCCAAATATCCATCCAGTTATTCACTTATCCACCCATCCACCCATCCATCCATCCATCCATTCATCCATCCATCCATTCCTCCATCCTCCATCATTCATCCATCTAGCCATTAGTAGTACATATATCTATCCACCCATATACCCATCGTAAACATATTTATTGAACATTTTCTAGCTTCCAGACACCTAACATGGAATCACATATGGCCCCCACCTTCAAGGAATTCAAAGTCTACAGAAGGAGACCAACAAGTAAATAGGTCATCTTGATTCAGCATGATTCGGGTCATGATAGGGTTGAGTACAAGAGGCTGCGGGAGGAAACAAGACTGAGGGGGCTCCAGCAAGACTTTGTGGCAGAGTTGATGTCTCAGCGGAAGCAGGAAGGTCCAGTAGGGGGTGTTGTGAGGGGGGAAGAGCCTTCCAGACAGAAGGAACAGCATGTGCAAAGGCAAGGGCGAGAGAATGAGTGCTGAGCTGGGGGAATTATAGGCTGTTCTTCCCGGATGGATTATGGGAAGGAGAGTGGGAAGGAATGAGAGTTAGCGAGAGTCCAGGGCCTCGGGCTGAGTTTGAGCTGGGACTTGGTTGCAGCAGACAGGGAAGCCTTGGATGGATGTTGAAGAGGCTTGAGTGAAGAAAGCAAGCTTTAGACAGATCTTTCTTGCGGGAGCTCTCACTTACAGAAAACAGATTCATTTTTTGAACAGGAGCAGCATGTGGGAGGCGAGTCATCAAACTCGAGAATGATAGGAAAAAGCCTTCTGAGATTCAGTCTTGCCGTCTCCTTGCCCAGAAACATTTCATGCTTAGCTGAGAACCTAGTGATACTGGAGGAGAAAAGCTAACCACCCAGACAACCATTCAGAGTCTTCCTGAAGGCCCTGGCTGGTTGGCTCAACAGTAGAGCGTCAGCCCAGTGTGTGGAAGTCCAGGGTTTGATTCATGTTCAGGGCACACAGGAGAGGCGCCCATCTGCTTCTCCACCCCTCCCCCTCTCCTTCCTCTCTGTCTCTCTCTTCTCCTCCCGCAGCTGGGGCTCCATTGGAGCAAGGATGGCCAGGGTGCTGAGAATGGCTCTGTGGCCTCTGCCTCAGGCGCTAGAATGGCTCCGGCAGCAACAGAGTGATGCCCCAGATGGGGAGAGCATTGCCCCCTGGTGGGCATGCCGGGTGGATCCCAGTCAGGCTCATGCAGGAGTCTGTCTGCTTCCCTGCTTCTAACTTCGGAAAAAAAAAAAAAAAGAGTCTCCCTGAATATGCTGCCTTAAAGCTCTTGTGGGGAATTCAGCCCCCTGACCAGCAGAGAACACACACGGTACAAAATGGTGGGCAATGATGTATCTTTGGCCAGTTGAGTAGGAATGGACTTGTACTGTTATCAGTCCACTCCCTCCTCTGGTCCCGGGGGCTGGCTGGAGGCTCTTTGCCGGGATAGGCAGCCAGGTGAGGGGTACATATATAACCCCCATGGCATGTAAGAGAAACCTGACCAGATCCCTGTATAATTATATTAGGTACACAGGACCTAACATAATAAAGTGTGAGTTATTAATATGGAAAATGCAGGCAATGGGGAGAGGAAAGGCAGATGGAGGACCAACATCTCATCTGAAATAGTGTGGAGTCAAAATATACCACCTGTAGTGGATGGAACAAGAAATAGAACAAACAGTCTTGAAGTTGCCAAGATCACCAATGTGGAACTAAAAATAGTGATAGAGGCCATGGGCAGGTACCTTAGTTGGTTAGAACATTGTCCTGATACACCAAGGTTGTGGGTTCAATCCCCGATCAGGGCATATACCAGAACCAACCAATAACTTCATGAATAGGTGGAATAACCCATTGATGTTTTTTCTCTCTCTCCCTTCCTCTCTCTAAAAATCAATCAATCAATCAATCAATCAATAAAAATAAGTAAATAAAAACAGTGATAGATCTCTCCTGGGAAGACAGGGTACGAAATGTCAATAGATAAGGTCTAAGGTTGGTAGATCGATAGGTATCGATTATAAGCTTGGGTTTTAGAGATTTGGAAATAACCACAGTGGAAACAGCCAAGATAGGAAAGGAACTGCTTACTAATGTAAAGATTTCTTTCTTATTAGATTTTTTTTAAACTGTATATGTTCTTAAACCTTTTGAAGATTCAAATAAAGATAAACAATAGCTAGTAGGGTCAGTGGCCAGAGGCAAAAGGCAAATGCCTGGCAGGAGACACCGTTGGATTAGGAGCAAGGGGGTATATGGCCACAACTCAGAGGGGCCGTGAACTTGGATGGGAAAAATAATTACATCTTTATTTTACTAACCTCTCACTGACATTTAGCATTAGCTTTTCTTATAAGTATCGGCAAAGAGCTGAGTCTGAGCTGTGACTTTGTCACCAGTAGAAATCATAGGTATTTTCATATCACCTTACGATGATTGCAAATATCTCAAAATATTTATGCTCCTCACTAACCTTGGAAATTCAATATTTTATTGGACTGACTCCTAGTGCTCTGTTTAGTTAATCCATTAAGAGAGAAACATGGGTATTCCCATATTATATTTGTTCCCCTTAAAATGCACTTTTTGTAGTGGCATTTCAATATAAGTGGTTTGTTTGCAATCCCATATGTTGCTTCTTATGCATTGAAAATCGTACTTCTGAGGAGGGGTCCCTATGCTTCAGCAGATTGCCATGGAGTATTCCAGCAAGAATCAGGTTGAGAACGAGCTTTAGGGAAAGGAGAGAGGCTTGGGGTGGGGGGGTTGTTAAGGCATCTGACAGGGAGCTAGAGTCACGGCTTGAGGGAAGCTGGGACCCAGACTGATGGTGCAGTAGACAGAGGTGCTGAGGAGAGAACGCTGCTGGTGGACTGGTGGAAGGTTCCAGGTGCTGGCCCAAGCCCTTTGCAAACATGATTGTGTTCGACCTTGACAATAACCATAGGAAGGTTCTCACGCTATTCCCCTTTTCCAGCCTAGGAAACACAGCCCCAGACGTGTTTGGCGGCTAGTCTGCGGTCCCATAGCTGGGAAGTCCTGGAGCTAGAATTTGGACTATTGTTCGCCAGCCAGCCTGGCTTGCACCCTTAGCCGTACCCTTAGCCGTCTATAAGGCCAAGTACAGCGGTAAGGGCTTATTCTCACGCAACTGACAAAGAAACCCAGGATCAGACACATAGGGTAACGCCAAGCCAGGATCCCAGTGTGCTTGGGGAAACCCAGCTGAGGCTTCTTCCTTGCCCGGCTGCCTACTGACTTCTCCCTCATGCCAGCAGCACCCTGGGGCTCTGGGAGCTCAAGAAGCCCTGTGCCAGTTGCCCGGGCATCACCATCAAGGCTCGCATCCTGCTTAATCTCCTTCTAGGCAGCGATTCTCAACCTTTGCCGTCTTGTGGCACACACAAACTAATCACGAAAATTCTGCAGCACACCAAAAAAATAAAATAAAATGCATTTTTTGCTTATTGAACAACAACAAGAAAGGTATAATTTTGATTCATTCACACCAGATGGCTACTGCTGTGCTGGCTATTGTCATTTTTAAACTTTCACAATCTAAGGGAAAAGAGGTCAGTGCCCCTGCCTCAATAGCCAGGGATTGCATGTTTTAAGAATTCTTGCGGCACGCCTGTTGAACACCACTGCTTTAGCACACCCATCCACCTTCCCTGGATGCTCTGGGAACTATCCTGTCACTAAGAATGGCCGGACATTGCCAGGGACTGTTCTGTTATGATGGCAACTGGGTTGAGCTGTCCTGCTTTAATTACAGCTTGATGATGAGAAAAGGCCGTGGACAGAACACAGATATCAATCAGCCTCTTTGTGTCCGGGGAAGGCCAAAGGCTGGGGTACCACACTGTGCGGACAGAAGTCCCAGCAGTGTGGGGAGGGGAGAAAATCAAGTCACCACATGACCCTCTGTGCCAGAGGCCAGCATGTCCTGCACTCCCACTGGGAGAAAAACCACTCTGCCCACAGCCCTGCACATGTTTTGAATTCGAATGTGATGTGTTTTGCAATTGTGATTGTATTCGATTGGCATGTTTGTTTTGTCGTGAAGGACGCATACCTGCTGCTTTGCCACATCAAAGCGGCAGCATCCTAAAAAGATTTCCTGGCAATGCTGGGAGGGAGGCCTCTCGCTTCTAGGTGAAAAGATGTGCCCTTTAAAAGTATTTCGTGTTTGCAAGACACTGAGCTACAGGCTATTCTGTGGGCCACGCCCATTGCTCAGAAATCGTTACCCAGTTGGAGTTAATATTCCAAATGCTCCCCCTGTACCCTGCTGTATCTGCAGGACTGACCTAGCCAGTCGATTCACATTCTTAAACAGGTCTGTGCGTTTCCAGCAATGGCAGATAAGGGTGGGGTGTGCCCATTCCTTAAACCACTAACCTAAAACACTGACCAGTCTGACTGGCGGTAACCACTACCAACACTAGCGTTACTGCCATCGTGTCTGAGGGAAGACGTGTCCAATGGTACAAAAACACCCTCTCCATATCTTACATCCTGGCCAAGAGAACAGAAGGGGCACTGAGGTTAAGTGTCAGCCAGAATGGAGAAACACCTGGGAAGACAGGTGGGGAGCCTCCCTGATATCGTGGGAAAGGACTTTCTGGGCTGGGAAACATGGCCTTGGGGTGAGGCCCAGCTGTGTGTGGTCTTGGAGAAGCTACTTAACCTCTCTGAGCCTCTGGTTCCTAAAATGTTACACAGGGTCATTTCAGCCTTGCCCACCTTACAGAGCAGATGGGACGATCAAGGCGGTCAGGGACGGGGAAGGTGTGACAGCAATATGGGGGCTGCGGTTATGATTATTGTTGCTAGAGTGACAGCAATAAGGTGGAGTCAGAGAAATGCTCAGAGAGCTGGCAAAGGAGGGAGAGGGAAGAAGAGAGGGAGAGAGGGAGAGAGGGAGGGAGGGAGGGAGGGAGGGAGGGAGGGAGATAGGGAGGGAAAGAGAGAGGGAAGAATGGAGGGAGGGAGGGAGGGAGGGAGGGAGAGAAGGAGGGTAGGAGCTGAGGGGGGGGCTAGCCTCTCCTGCATCTCAGTCCCAAAGCCCAGGAGGGTAGGAGAGAAGGAGGGAGGGAGGGAGGGAGGAAAGGGAGGGAAAGAGGGTAGGAGGGAGGGAGGAAAGGAGGGAGGGAGGGAGGGAAGGAGGGAGTGCAAGAGGGAGTACAGGAAGGAGGGAGGGAGGGAACAGACCTTTACTGCCTTTCTTTCCTGTCCCCATCCCAGAGCTCACTCAGGCACAGTCCCCAAGATGGGTCACTGCCAGCTCCCTCCCCCAGCTGGGTTCAGCTCCTTGCTGGCAGCTCAGGTCATGGTGGGAAGCAGAGGGGGACCTGAGTGGGGGCATGGCGCTGGCTTCTCAGGGCAGGGGGTGCCCTAGGCTGGGCTGCGCAGAACACAGACCCCACTGGGCTCCATGGGGACCTGTAGCTCAGCAATGACCCTCAGTTCTGCAGAACGTAATAGTTACCCCTTCTCAAATATTCGTGTGAGCACCTGGAGGGCCAACAGTGTGTGCCCATGAGGAAGAGGAAGAAGATTTAGGGGGCACTGGCTCAGCATGCAGGGTCAAGTGGGCAGGAGAGGATATTTTGTTCCCCAAATCTGTGGGAATTACTGGTCAACAGCTCTGCCAGTTTCCTTAAGACTTGAATGTGTTTTCTCTGCTTTGGGGTTTGACTCTGAAAATATTTGGTCTTTATTTGCAATCGTTTGTTTTCCTTTGTGAGCAGTAAACGTCTCTTGACAAAGACACTGTGCTGGGGAATCCTGGTGAGCATCGCAAACCAATTCTTTTTCTCTAATTGTGTTTTTTTCTTAAATAATGAACTCCGCTTTGATTTAAACATTTTTATAAGAATTCTCCTCTTAATTGAAAAGTGCTTTTTAAAATGCATTTGGCAGAGGGGGCCAAGGGATGTGTTAAAATTATAGCCTCATTTGTGCCTAATGAAGTGGAACAGAAGTGGAACCCAGGGGAGAAATAGAATAAAAAAAGTAAGTCATGGTACCAAAGGACAGTCGAAATAATGTCATGAAAGTGTGTGGGCTTTAAATAGGCATCTTGTGTCGTGCATAAGCACATGAGTTAGGAGACGTACAGAAATAAGCAGTCAGAGCCCATATCTGGCCAGAGACCAATTCCTGTGACTTCAGCACTGCCACCATCTCCCTCTGGGCCCACGGGCCTCAGTGTCCACATCTGTTGAATGGAATGAAGCCATGATCAGAGGTACAGATGCACACTCGCACTCAGACACACACACACACGTTCTTACACAAAGCTCCCCACAACCCCTCATACACACAGATCTTCACAACCCTCTCATAAAACCCACATCCTCACACCTGACCCCGCACCACCCGCATAAACACCCCCTCACATCCATACATCCACTCCCCTCACAGAGTCCTCCATACACAGCCCTGCACACAATGTTCTTCCAATCAGATGGTCACTCCCTGAGGTCTGCACCCTCCTCCCCTTCCCAGCTGGACTCCCCTTAAAGAGGAACTTATGCCCTGTCCACCACTCTGTCCAGCTCAGTCTTCACGGCCTCACCTCCGGGCCTCTGCCCCCCATGCCCAGCAACTGTTCAATGCTTTCATTTTCCTGATCGATGGCAATGTCCCTTTTTATGTCTCATCCTTGGCATTGGATGGCCCCACCATGAACTTTGAGCTTATGAGTATAGGGGACCTTTCTGTCTCGTGCAGAAATGTATTCTCTGAGCCTGGTGCACAGTTCATGTTCAAGAAATATTTGTTGAATGAACAAATGAATGAATGAATAATGAATGAATGAATGGTGAGTGAATGAATAAATGAATGAATAGTAGGGTGTGAAACCTGGAGAAGGAGATGGTCTGCTTAGACCAGGGCTCTGGGCTTTGGGACTGAGATGCAGGGGAGGCTAGTCCCCCCTCCACCAGCTCTCGGCTGAGTCCCAGACCCTTTCTGAGCCAACTGTGCCCAATCCACACATAGTCCACCTGTGGCTCCTCCAGGAGGAGAGAAAGGACTCACACACTCAGGACTTCCTCCACTGGCGTTTGCAGGAAAGGACCCGGCTTGATCAAACCCAGCCTCCACACACCAACACCACCATCAGTGGCAATCCAGTAGTAACCACGTGCCAGGAACTAGGCTATGTGATTTGCACACAAATCCTATCCACCATTCTACAAGGGGGACCCAAGTAACATCTATATCCTAGAAATGAGCAAACAGGCTCTAAGAACAAAGTAAATGGCTGGAGGTCAAGAACCAGCAGTGGCAAAGGTAAGATTTGAACCCAGGACCCAAACTCTTCAATTTCTCGTTTCCCCAATTTCCCATATTGGTTCTGGTGCTACCTCCTGGGTTCCCTCAGATCTGTGCTTCTCCACTGGGGCAATTCACCCTCTATATTGTCTGTCCCCCCTGCCCACCACCTAGTCCCCAATCGAACCAGGAAGTACTCAGGGGCAATGTGGGAGATGATTTTCGTTCATTGCCCAGGTCCCCTCTGCTAGCCCAATATACCCATTCTCTAGCTGCTGACCTACTTTTTTTTGGAGACTTGCTTGGGTAAGGGCATTGGCTTGCTGGGAAAATTCCAACACCCCTCACCCCAATTGGGGACAGCCTGAGCCAGCGGCTGGCTGACATAAACACCCCAAAGGCCCACCCCCTTGGGGCAGGTGGGATCAACCTGGGAGCTCATGCTCCAGCTGACACCCCAGGCTTGCAAGGCCCCTTCAGCTGCCCCTTTCTAGAAAGCACTCCTCCTGGACGCCACATGCACAGAATGTTAAGTCTCAGGCTCTGCTTCTGGGGAACCCGACCTAACCTGTTCATTGTTGTGTCCCAGGCCAAGCAGCGAGTAGGCAACGTCACATGCATGGACTGGATGAACAAGCCATTTCTCCTGCCTCCCATCAAAGCCTCTTCTCCACCCACATGGGCCTCCTGGGTCAGGCCGTGCAGAAAATCAGTTCTCAGTCAAGGGGAGGAGCATGGTTTTCCATAATCCCAAAGTAGCCCCAATGCCTGACACTTAGTAAGAGCTTAGTGAATATTTGCTGAATGAATGAATGAATGCCTCGTTGTCTCCTCACCCAGATACCCACCTTCTCAGTTCTATCCAGATCCCTGCTAAACCTTCAGGACCACTTCAGCCACCCCCTGCCAGTAGTCCCCACCTACCCTGTTCCCCTGGCTGGCTTTGACTCCACACCAAAGTGCTTTGCGGGCTGCCCACACACCTGAGGGGTTCACTAAGGGACCGCAGAGGCCCTGAGCGCAGGGGTTCAGAGGGAGGATAGACTGTTCAAGACCTCCACCATAGTGTCACCCAGAACTTCTGATCTATTTCCATGAGGTTTGTATGAACAAAAGCCCCCGTGGTCACTAAGACTAAGTAACATTGTTTATCTACCTCACCTACCCCCTGGACATGGGCTATGACCTCTCTCATGCTGCCCCATCCAAATTTTGTGTGTAGATGTCCTGCTATGTCCCCATCTAAGCAGAAATGCCTTGAAGGTTCTAGCCTGGAGGTTCAAGAATAAGCTTTGGCAGCAGAAAGGCCTTGGCCAAGTTTTTAGCCTTTCTTAGCCTGTTTCTGTAGCTGTAAAATGGGCAGGTAACAGAGGTTCCATCTGACAGTTGAGCAAGAATTCAGCAAGATGAATCATGTAACAAATGTGTTAAGCATCGTGCCTGGCCCTTGGCAAATAAAAAATAAAATGGTATCTTCTAGCATTTATTAATTCGCTGAGCAAGTGCTTTGTGCATACTTGATGATTAATCCTCAAAGTTAACATACTGTCCTTTGTAAAAGGAGGTTAAACCATGGATAGATATATTTGAAGCTCATCTTGTCCTGGAGTGGATATTTCCCGGCCACCTAAGAAGGAACAGCGTGGTCATGACCATGGGCTCTAGAGGAAGCCGCTAATTTCCAGTGGACAGGCAGCTGCATGGCTAAACAGGGCCCTCATCCCTTGCTGCAAAGGGACCAGAGAAGGAACCCCAATGTCTCTCTGCTTCTCAAGCATTTGGCTTTTCTCCAGATCTAGGCTCAGTGTGAACAGACAGCAGGCAAGGCTGGAAGAGAAAGTTGGTTCTCATTTCTCAGGTCTATGGGTGTATTCTCAGCCTACACAGATCTGAGTGCACAGTGAATGTTTGTTCAACATTGTGGAGTGAATACTTGATCAATATTGTGCAGTGAATAAAGAAATGAATACATTTGAGGTCCACCATGCAGATTCTAGCACCTAGTAGAGGTGTCTCTCCATCGATGCTTTTGAGTGAATGAAGGAATTCTAGGTTCACTATCATAGTCCCAAGTTCTGAGCGCAAGTCCTCCTCAGAGGAGGGATATTTATGTTAGAAAGGAGCTAGGTACACGGTTTCCCAGAAAGCAGCCAAGCTTCAGCTGTGATTGCCTGCCACCTTCCACTTACCCCAGACTCATGGACACGAGTTCCAGCCACCAGCCTGGCGTGGCCTCAGTCATGTGGCCATGGGGTCTGCGAAGCACAGCAAGGGCCCCGAGGGGCACCCCTGGGACACCAACTGGCTGGCCTGCCAGGGGACTCATGGGTGCTGCCCTTGCTGAACGCTCACCCCCAGACTGGCTGTGTTCGAAAGGTCAGACGGCAGTGATCCAGGGAGACTGCCAAGGAGCCCTTGTCTGCAAGGTGCTGGCGGCGACACAACCACACACAACGATGGAACACGTGGCTGTGCCCTCCTGGGCACATGCCCATGCCCATGCCCATGCCCATGGCCCATCCTTCCTCCCCAGTCAGCATGCTGGAGCCACACTCCAAAGGGGTGTTGGTGATCCACACAGGTGTCCTGTTTGTCTCCCCACCGTGCCCCAGGTGGCACGGCTATGTGGACGCACACCTGGTACTGCTGCACACGCCCAGGCCCTGCGTCCCCTCCCAAACACACGCTGCCTCTGCCCCAAGCAGATGGTGGCCACAGACCACCTCGTGGCACCACCAAGAGATAACACCCTCTGTCACGGGGGACCCCTTTCATTGGTAGTGGCATCCCTGTCAACCAGGAGCTGAGGCTCAGAGGCCACAATGCAAGCCCAGAGACAAGTCACTGCTTAGAGGCGCTGGAGCTGTCTCTCTCTCTGACCCCCACCCCCACTCTGTGCACAGCGGGCAGCTGCCTCTTCCTTTGCCATTCTTGGGACTGACTCCCCGCTGGGAACCGGGAGGTGGCTCAGACCCTGCAGAGCTGCCCAGCCATCAGCCTAGACTGGTGTCCCCAGAAGCATCTCCGGGGACTGGGCCAGAGCCCTCTGTGGCCCTGGCTGTGCTCCAGGGCATGTGGCACTTGGAAGCCAGAGGTCTCCCCAGGAGCTCCCAGCTTTTGGTGCAGCAGCCTCCCCAAGGCTGTTCCCGGCAGGGTCTCCTGCCAGCCCCCCATGCCGGCCGCCCACAGCCCTCCCAAGCTGGCAGGGTGGAGGAACGCGGCCTTAGATGCAGAGACAGGCTGGCAAAGAGCCAGCTCCACTGGGGGCAACGAGGAGAGGACCATTACCCTAGAACTTCAGCCTGGGCTGCTGGTCCTTCCCTCACCCACCAGGCCCCCTTCAGCCATGGTCTGGGGGCGGCCCCTGCAGCTTAGGACCCTGGGAGAAGGGCACTGGGCCAGCATTTGGTCCCCTTGGGTTCCCTTCAAGGAAGGCCGAGACGAAAGGGGTCAGAGATGCTGGGAGGCCCAGTGATGCCCCAGCAGAGAAAACCACACAATAAGCCCCCTCCCCATGATGCCCAAGGCGGGCCCAGGCTCCGCCATCTGGGGAGCAGAGCCCCCGCCCAGGTACTCACTGGCTCCGCCGAGGCCCTCCCCTGGCGTGGTGGCAGCCGCCCCCTCTCAGGCAGTGCTCCCCATCTGGAGAGGCCAGCGGCACTAATCAGCCGCCTGGTGTGGTGCAGCCGCGTGGCTGGGGTTTAATTGACACCAGGTGGCCCCTCCCCAGGGGCAGGCTGGGAGGCGGCTCTGCTAGGGTGGGAGGCCAAGCCCGGGCGCACCCAGGCCTGGCCGGTTCAGGCTTCCTTGGGGGAGACTGGGGAGGTCAGGCGGCTGCCGGCCACCCCCTCGCGCCCCTCCTGACACCATCTCTATCGACTCCCAGCCCTGCTTCCCCAGGCTCTGACCTTTCTTTCATTTCCGTGGAAGCAGCAGCCGCAGAGCCTACCCTAGGGGAGAGTGGCTCAGGTTTCCCCCTGGCTGGCTGGGGGCCGCCAGGAGCGCAGGCGCTGGGTCTGCGGTGGCTCCTGGGGACGGCCAACCCCTGTGGTCACAAAGGAGCCCCCAAACCATCTTTAATTGAACACTTACTATAAGCCATGCCCTGCAGGATGCCCAGATGGCCCCCCATTAAACTTCTCGTGCCCCTTGAGGTGGGTATTCATTTAACCCCATTTTGAAGATGAAGAAACACAGGTTCAGAGAAGCTAAGCTTCTGCCCTAAAGTCACACAGCAGGAAAGACAAGAAGTCAGGGATTTTTAACCATCACCCACAAAGTAGGCCATTATTTTTTCGATCAGAAATTTGAGGCTCAGAGAGAGGAAGCCAGTGCTCAAGGCCACAAAGCAAAGTGAGAAAATTGGGTTTGTCATTGGATGTGTTGGGCCCGGCCGCCAGGAAATTCAAAGCCCGCTGCTGAAACATCAGCCTTCTCTCCTGACTCACAGACATCCCCGCTGATATGAGGGCTCCACAGGTGAATCATAGCTGCAGTTTAGGAGGAAAGAAACACTGGACGTGGCATTGGAAGACCTGTGCCGAATTGGCTGTGTGACCTTGAGCAAGTTACTCTACCTCTCTGGGCTCTGTTGCGGTGAACACCAAATGGGACCCGTGCTGAAAGGGCTGTGTGATTGAGATTCACCAGGCAGGATTGGGGTGTGGCAAAGTGGTCTCTATTCTGCCCCAGTAGACCTTCTGAGAGAGCCCCACCCCTGCCCTTTCCTTTCTCTGCCACATTAGCAGGAACCAGCAATAAAGAGCAGATACAGGCTTTGCCATAGCTGACCTGGGTTCAAATCCCATCTCTGTGCCTCCCCAACTCCCTGATGTTCAGAGGTCACTTCACTTCACCAGGTCTCAACTTCTCAGCTCCAAAATCTGTTCGAGAGCTGCCTCCCTGCCGGGGTTGGGCGAGAATAAGTGCGAAATGGCCCAGTGCTCAGCTCTTCACGCAACAACCTTTATTAAGCACCTACTACATGTGCTGGGGTATAATGGTGGACAACATTGCCCAGCCAATAAAATGCACAGACAATGAAAAAAACACGCACATCAAAACATCATTCCTTAGAGCAGGGGTCCCCAAACTTTTTACACAGGGGGCCAGTTCACTGTCCCTCAGACCGTTGGAGGGCCGGACTATAAAAAAAACTATGAACAAATCCCTATGCACACTGCAATAAAGAACAAGTAAATTTAAATCAACAAACTGACCAGTATTTCAATGGGAATTATGGGCCTACTTTTGGCTAATGAGATGGTCAATGTCCGGTTCCATATTTGTCACTACTAGCTGTAACAAGTGATATGACATGCTTCCAGAGCCGTGAGGCATGCGTCCCACGTCACCAGAAGTAGTAATGTACGTGAGTGAAGCTGCGCTTTGCAGCGCCGCCACATACAGTGCTCCTCTCACTGACCACTAATGAAAGAGGTGACCTTTCCGAAAGTGCGGCGGGGGGCCGGATAAATTACCTCAGGGGGCCGCATGTGGCCCGCGGGCCATAGTTTGGGGACCCCTGCCTTAGAGTCACTCCTTGACAAATGCCAGTAACTACGGCTGTGTCTGTGCTTATTCAACAAAAGAACTTGTTGAGAACTTACTATGTGTCTGGGACTATTACAGGCACCGGCCAGATAACAGTGAACAGAGTGGGCAGGTCCCTGTGCACAGGAAACTAGCACGTTCTAATAATTAGCCAGGACACTCTGCACCAATAATTTTTATATTATCAATACTATTCCCAGGCTGGACAGGTCCCCATACACGTTGTGTGCTATTGTCTCCTCACTGGTAGAATACTGTGCCCCCCTGCCGGGTCTGCCCCTCAGAAGGTTCCAGGGTAGAATGGGGGATTCCAGAATGTTCTTAGGTCTAATCCTCAGGGAGGCTCATGGTCTCTTTTGGGTCTGACGTATGGGCAGCCTGGCAGGCTGCTCACGCCCCTGGCACAAACCCAGACCCCACGTGGGCCAGGAGAAGCCGAGCCCGTGACTCAGCTGGCTTGGCTTGTCAAGCTGAGAAGGGAGCAGGCAGCTGGCTGGGCAGTCAGCCACGGGGCCCTCCCTTGCCAGACATGGGGCAGGTGACATGGGCACAGACAGGGCCTTCAGGATGGCAAGGGAAGGGCTCTGAGCTCAGGTGACTGCACCCTGGCTCCTGGTGTGAGTGAATGTCACTAGTAAGGGGGATTCTTGTGAGGAGCATTGAGGAATCACAGGGTGGGCTGCCGTGTGAGGTAATGAGCTCCCCATCAGCCAAAGGGCTCCTCAGGAAACTGTAAAGGTCACTCCAGAAACTGGGAGAGAGTTCTAGAAAAGCTAGTTGATTTCCATTCCTCCTGGAGGCCTAATTACGGATATTCACCATCACCTGGAAGCTTTTCCTGGGTCCATCTCCCACCCCAGGCAGGGTTCCCTGAGCTCCCGTGGTCCCCAGGCTTAGCCCTGTCCCAGCACTTTGGGCACCAGATTTGCCTGTTCATTTGTCCAATGTACCCACAAGACCGAGCTCCACCGCCCTCTGTCTCATTCACACCATTATATGTACACACCCCCCCCCCCCCGACCCGCCAGCCTCTAAACACAGAATAGGTCACATAGTAGGTGCTCAGCAAATGTTTTCTGTATTATAATAAATGTGCAGATTGGGATGATGGCCTCCAGTGTCCTTTCTAACTTTGAGCATTTGAGACTTAGACAACAAGGAGTTCTACCATTGTAGTCATTCACTTTTTCATTCAACAAATATTTCCTGAGCATCTACTAGGTGTCAGGCACCGTGCTGGGCCCTGGAGATAGATCGGCAATCAAGACTGATAAAAATCCTGGGTTTCGAGGACTCCACCACCTGGTGACTGTCCTTTTAACTAGACAATTTTCACAGATGTGAGTACTAATAACGGTAACAGCCATTGCCGGACATCAGGGTTTCCCAACCTCCACGCTACTGGAGAAGTCTTTGTGGTGGGGACTGTCCTGTACACTGTAGGGTGTTTAGCAGCATCTCTGATCTTAGTAGCAACCTCCCCCTCTAGCTGTGACAGCCCAAATATTGCCAGATATTGCCAAATGCTCTGGGAAACAGCACCACCCTGGCTTGCAAGCCAGTCATACATTAAGCACCTACTATGGGACAGGCACTGTGCATTCATTCATTTTCTAAATGTAATCTCTGAGATATAGTATACCTCCAGGAGGCAGACATGATTTCCATTTTGCAGATGAGGAAACTGAGAAGACTAGTCACTTGCACCCCAGATCTGTGCACCTAGCTCTCCCCTATGCAGCTTCCCAGCACTCCTGTGCAGAGAAGGCAGGGCTGCTGGACACTTGGAGACCATACCCAGAGTACTGTGTCCCCTGTCAGGGCTGTTACAGCCCGCTGCTGGCAGCTGGCAGCTGGGAGCGGAAGTTTTTTCTGGTTTACTCTGTAGATTGCAGAGCACCAGGACGAGCACACAGTAGGCCCTTTAGAGCCGTACCAACTAGGAGAAATGCACTGTGAGCCATGCACCTAACTGTAAACTTTCTAGTAGCCACATTAGAAATGTCAAAAGAAATCAGGGACATGAATTTGGATGGGGTACTTGAACCCAATGCAGCCGAAAATGATCACCTCAATGTGTAATCATGATAAAAAATTATTACGGTAATGCACTATCTTCATGTTTTGTTTTTTGTACATCTTAGAAATCTGGCATGTGTTACACACTTACTATCTCAATTTATTGTATTTCCAGGGTTCCACAGCCCCACATAGCCTGTGGCTTCTGTACTGGGCAATGAGCAATGCAGTTCAGGTAAGTTTTGCTGATCGAGGGGATGAAGACAGGAGGTGGGGTTTTCTCAGCTCAGGCTGAGGTGTCCCAGATCCTGCGGGTTGCCATGTGGTACTGTTATTTTTAAATCACTCATCACTCTGCCCTCTTATGTTCATCAGTCACTCTGTCCTTGGAGCCCAGCTCAGTGCTGGGCATTTGTAGGAGAAATGGTGTGGTCCAGTGGTTTGGATAAAGTGGCCAGGCACCAATCCTGACCACACTGATGCATGACTGTGGGCCTCAGTTTTCTCATCTGTAAAGTGGCGGTGATGATTCTTCCACCTGATGCAGCACTCGCTTTCCGCACGATGGACACGTGGACGTGAAGGTGGTGGCCTCCGCCCATGTGTGGCTGTCAAGCACTTGAAATGTAGCTGATATTCATGGAAGAACTGATTTTCATGTTGTATTTCATTTTAACTAATTAAATTTAAATAACCACACGTGACTAGTGGCTACCCTATCAGACAGCACTGCTTCTGAGCATTACTGGAGGATTAAGTACAACACAAAGGCCCTGGCACAGAGCAGGCCCCCAGCACCCGGTGCCCAGTGTACCAGGCTGGAGGGTCTGTAAAGATTCCTCTTGGAGTTCCCCCTTCCATAACCATCAGAGCGTGACAGTGAGTGTGAGAAAATTGCCCAAGGCTGGAGAAAGAAGCTTCTGACTGGATTAGGGTGGGCCCACTTGAAATGCTGACCTCCTGATAAAACTTACCGATGAGATGGGGACAAGAAGCCTCAACTCTCAGAAGAGCCTGTCCTTTCAGATGTGCTAGGAGGCTGCACATTCATTTTAGCAAAAGCCTGAACTCTTGAACATCTATCTTAGATGGGAAGATGACAAGAAAAGGGAGGATGAATAGAACCAGGCAGCCCCCACACTTGGGGCAGGGGGTAGGGGGGGTGGGGCGGGAGGCAGAGGCTACAGGGTTGTTTAAACTATGGGAAATGGGAGTAGAGGGGTGCATTCTACCTGGCACTGTGATAAATAATTCAGATATATTATGTCAGTTAATCCTCACTATAACCCTATGGCATGGAGACGAGTATATCACTATTATATAGATGGTAAAACTGAGGATCAGAGAGGTTAAGCAACCTGCCCAAGGCCACACAGCAACAGCTGTGATTCAAATGCAAGTGTGGCTGACTGGAGCCCTTGTTCCTTTCTGCACCATTACCTTTTGCAAACCCCTGTATGTTTCTATAGCTTCTCCATAATTTTACATCAATCTTGACAGTAGTCCTAGGAAGACATCGTCCCCATTTGATGACAATGAAAAGAAACCAAGCCACCAATGGGTTTAACAACTTATTTAATAAAATAGTGGTGTTAAGGACACCGTGAATGAAACGGGCTCCAAAACTGGTTTGCCTGATATTTCCATATTTACAAATATAATCTCAGTCTTCTTTTGTTCTGCTCAGGTATGTCTAATCTAGAGGGTCGCCATTCTCCTCACCTTTTTGTCTCTGGATGCTCTGTAACACCCCTCTGCAAGAAGAAACGACATTAAGCCCTGTCTAGGTGGCGTACGCACGGTGAGCAGAGATCTGGGCTAGACAGCAGGTCACTCAGGCTTGTTTGGATTGCAAGTGAATAAAAGGAAAAGCTATTCTAACTGAGCTTTGGAGGTGGGGGTGGTAAGAAGAGGAACAGGGAGGGTTGATCAGAAATATAAAAAGCTAAGACAAGATGTGAGTTTCCCTAAGATGTGAGTTTCATTGACTGGTCCAGAGAACATAAACCATCAGGCTACTCAGTCTGTCAAGGATCCAAGAATATATACATACTTTGAGTTTTTCCCTTGGCCCGGGGCAGTGTTTCTCAGAGAGTTCCGCGGAACAGAAATCCTCCAAAATACAGTGAAGAAAGAAGCCAAGAAGTTAGGAAAACTACACACTTTAGCCTGCTCTGGGAGAGTTTATGGGATACACGAACACACTAAAGGCTCTGACAAGTTCTGTAGTAAAGAAACAGCACTTCATTTAGTTTCAGCCGGTGCCCTTCTGCTTTTGACCACACTCACTGGTCTGCCGTGAACATCTTTCCAGGCAGCTCTGGGCACTGGCTGAAGCACCCTTCTCAGGGCTGAAAAATGTGTTTTCCCTTATTTGGCTTGTTGGTGGCTGAGATGTTATTTACGTGTGAGTAAACCCCCAGGGAAGCTTCCTGAGTTATAAATGATGCAGGGGAAACAATGACCCAATTGTCAAAGGCTGTGGTAATCTAGGGCCTTTGGAAGGGCGGGGGCTGGCATTTCTGCGATTAGGTAGAGCTGGAGCCCAGCTTGTCCACCTGCAGCCGGAGAACCAACTGCCCACCCCCGGGAGCCATCACCCTGGATTGTGCAGACCAACGGCGATTGTAGGGCACGTTTTAGAAACACAGATGCAAATGTCAAGGGCGGCAGCCTGCAGGTACCCAGCGCCAACCAGAAGGAAGGGGTGGGATGAGGGAGTGGGGGGGAGCGAGGGTGGGGATCAAGGTGTGTGTCGCGTGTGGGGTGAACAGTGGGCATTTTCAAAGTGGGCAAGTGTGAGTGCGGGGGGTGGGGGGGGGAGTGTGTGCACACATGAGCACGCACAGGTCAGCTCCGGGAAGGTCAAGTGAGGGCTTGAGGGGGGCACCTCCGGAACTTGGAGGCCTATGAGAGAGGGCCTGATCCCGGGGCCAGCACGCCACCTTTGCCCAACCCCACGTCTACCTGGAGCTCAAGCCACCTGAGCAAGCCATACCTGCTTCACCTCCAGCAGGGCCCTGCCTCAGCCTCCCGGAGCCTCTTTGAAGATGCAGAAAAGGCCCAAAGGGACAGCTTTACCCCAGGGCCTGTGTCAGGAGGTGGAGAAACATACCTGGGCGCAGTGTGAGGTCCCCGTGTCTGACGACTTCCACTTATGGGGTGATCCCCAGACTCCCACTGCCGGTCAGGCTGAGCCCCCACACCTTATCCTGGCATTCAAAGCTCTCAACAGATGTCTTCCCCCATGCAAATCCTCACCCTGTTTCCCAGAGGCCCCAATCTAAAACACACTAGGGGGGCTTCCTCTGTGCCGAGCGCTTTCAGTATCTCATGGCATGGTCGTTGAGCATTCATCCACCATTTCATGAAAGAAGTCCTATTATGATCTTTACCGAGGAGCTGATGGAGGCTTCGAGAGACAGAATGTCTTACCTGAGGTCACATAACTGCTCAGTGGGTAGTGGCCAAGACTCACACTGGGATCTGGAGGCTATTTACCTGCCCATGCATCCAAGATGCTCCTGCCTGAGGCAGAATGGCGTGGTGGTGGTGGGATGGCAGCAGACCCCCTGAGGTTAGTGTCTTGAGTTTGTTGTTCTCATAGTGTGGCCGAGCCACTGATAGGAGGACGGGGCGCCCTCCCTAGCCGGGCAACTTGGAGTGTGTGTCACCTCCCTGAGCCTCAGCTTTTGCAACTATAAAATGGGATGGTGATTCCTACCTCCCGGGGCTGTGATGTAAGCAAGGCTTACATCACAGAAATGAACGATTGTTAAATGTGTGAATGGCAGGAGGTGCTGCTGGCACTCTGCCTGCCCCATAGGTGTTCACTAATTAAGTAATAATTGAGTTTGAGTCCGTCCCTCGGAAACTCACATGACTTCTCTGGCCTCATTTGTACAAGGCAAGTGGATGAATTGCCTACTTCCTCCAGGAAAGTTCTCCTAATTGCTCCCCCTGGAAACCCAGCCAGCAGCTCTCCCCTCTCTGCCCTGTACTTAGCCACCATCACAACCACGTTTATTAAACTTGGCGCTGCTGCTATTTGGGCTGGATAATTCTTTGTAGTGGCGGGGCGGGGGTTGTTCTGGGCGTTGTGGAGTGTTAGGCAGCATCCCTGGCCTCTACTCACTAGAAGCCAATAGCATCCTCCAGTGTGGGACATTGCCAAATGTCCTCGGGGCAGGTGGCAACATCATCCCTGGTTGAGAACCGTTAATGCATTAGCAATTGCTTGAATTCATTGCAATCTGTCTTGGCTGGAGGCCGTCCAGAATTGCCATTCAGGGCGGAAGCCCGGATTCTATCTGTCTGGGTTTGGATCCTGGCTCCGCACTAACCACTGTGTAACTTTGGACAAGACACTTACACCCATCTGGGCCTCAGCTGCTTCACCTGTACAATAGAGTAGTTGCTCTTGAAAGACTGTCATGAGGATTAGATGAGACGACAGCTGTAATGTGCTCAGCATTGTGCCTGGGAACAGGCTGATGGGAGATGGGAGGTGAGGGTGGGCTCTAGACGGTCTCAATTTGGGCAAAGGACAAGCTCAGGGACCAGAATGATCTGAGAGGCCATGTCCCTGCCACCCCGGCAGCTTGGTGGCCTCATCCACACCTTGTTTCTGGTGCCCAGGCACTTCCCCTGCAGCCTATGAGAGGAAGTTAATGAGCTGTTCAGTTCCGATGACTTGCAAAGCCTCCCTCCCTTAGCTCAACACCTGCTGTGCCTGATTGTTGGTGGCCCTGGGGCCACAGAGGACCACAAGCCAGAACCAGGTCAATCAATTAGTTCCAGGCCCCAGGGAAGACTTTGTCCCCCCACCCCCACCCACCACTCTTTTTTTTTCTTCTGCCTGAAATAGGAGAGATGGGTATGAAAGGTTCTGGTCTTGTCTTAAACCTCTTCCCCAAATCAACATGGTCTCAGAGGTAAATGTCAAATCTAAGCTTGAAATAGCTAACATTTATTGGTTGGTTATGCTAAGAATTGTGTTGAGGTTTTTTTTGTTTTGTTTTTTGTTATTGTTTTTTACCTGATTCTCATTCTAACCGCAATTCTCTAAAGAATAATTATTATCTCAGTTTTACAGTTAAAGAAACTGAGGCTCAGAACTGACATCACTGCTCAGCCAGGTCACCCAGCTGGTCTAAGTGGCATAGCCCAGGACTGAAATTCAGACACTGCAGGAGAGTTTTACTTCTTGGAATCTCACTTTCCCCATCTTCAACTTGGGGCAACTCATACCACCCAGCGCATTGGACAGTGGGAAGAAATCAGGCTTGTGAAGGGAGAATCAACAAGCTTAGGGGGTGAGATACCAGATGCTCCTCTCTGAGAGAGATGCTGGCAATGAGCCGGGGCCTGGGTCAACTCTCAGCAGAGCATTCTTGAGTGCAGAAACTTGGAATGAAGTTTGCTCTATACTCACTAAAGCCAGCCCTGCGCCACAGCCACATTAGTAATAAATATGAGCTCTAGCAACAAACATCTGCAGAGAGCTTACCAAGGGCCCCAGCCCTGTTCCAAGGACTTGTGTTAATTCACGTAAGCCTCACAACACTGGGAGGCAGGCGCTACCGGTGCAATAATCATGTCTATTTTACAGACGAGGAAGTGGCGGCTCAGAGAAGCTGAGTGACCTGCCCGAGGACACACAGTTTGCATGTGGTAAAGCCAGACTTTGACTCCAGGTCTATCAGCATGCTCTCGCTCCTGGAATGTGTGTGGGGAAAGATTTTCTGGGGCACACGAGGCCAGTTTTTCTATCTCCCTGCCACACGGTCTCCAGGGAGGGCGCTGGGAGTTCGAGTCAGAGTCGCCCCATAGCTCTCAGTTCCTTTTGCTTGGAATGTGTTGAATAGTCTGTTTTTCTGGCTGGCTTTACAGAACAGAAGATATATTGTGGCATCAAAGCACTGTGTGAAGTGAACTTGAGGAATCCAAGGTACTTACGAGCCTGTCCTGCACCCTGTGGACCCATAAGAGCATGAGTTTTGGGTTCTCGTTGCGGGTTGGGCTGGTTACATCAGCCTTCAACACAGGCTTTCTCCTCTGTCAAATGGAACTGGGTGATTTTGGGGATTAATAAGACAATGTTAAGTATGTTCTGGGCTGGGCACACAGCAGGTACTCACTATGCAGTCATATTTGTGTGTGTGCGTGTGTGTGTGTGTTTCTGCATTACACCATATCCATTCCTAGAGAGAAAACTGATGTTTGGCTGGCCAGATGGAAGAACACTAGGCCAGGTTATGATCATCTGCATTACTGTTCAGCAAACATTTACTTCCCTCCTCTTCCCACACTGGGTAGAGACCACAGCCCTTCCCCATTGACAGGCTGGGTCCTGTGACTTGCTCTGGCCACTGGAATGCTAGTGGATGTGGTTTGAGACGATGCCTTTGGATGTGCTGGTACAGTCTGGCTTGCCTCTGCTGTTCTGGTGAACTGCCATAGGAGACGCATGAACCAAGGAGCTTCTCCCTCAACCTACATCTTAAAACAGGAAGACAGGGGCGCAGCCTTGAACTTAATCAGAAGTCTAAAGAGGAGTCTTAGTTAAACCCAACCTAGACCTACAGCCCCAGAAGCATCAGAATAAATACTAGTTGTAAAATGTGGAGTTTAGGGAGGTTTGTTACACAGCATGACTGTGGCAATAGCTGACTGATACACTGGCCAGTGTGATATCTCAAGATTCCTTCTGTGCAACAGACAACAACAGAATTCAGGCCTGCTTTGGCGGCAGTGCGATGCAGTAGTTCTCAAATTCTTTATTGGCATAAATAATTTAGACATTGGATTCTCACTAAACATTGCACTAGACACAAGAAACAGCAGGCTTGTTGGCACAGAGGCTCACTACCTGTCCAACAGCCTAAGTTAGAAATACTTTTTTGAGAAGTGTAGAAAAGTTTATAAATGATTCTGTACAAATATACACAGTGGACCCTCCATCCATCTGGCCTCCCTTTCTTGGATGGCGTCTGAATCAATCGTTCTTTCCCGGCTGTGCAACGTTGGCAATGAGGGAGAGAGACAGAGACAGAGACCAAGAGAGACACAGGTAGGGGAGGGGAAGAAGCGGCCCCAAAAGGAAAACATGAAACCAACTTCTTACATGAACTCATTCTGCGACAGTCAGCACAATCATGGAGAAAACATAATGGGCCATTGGTCCATGTCAGTCTGTACAAGAAATAGTCTTTATATATATATATATATAATATATATGTATAATATTTATAGATATATATATATATACTTTGTGTATAGAAAAGTATCAGTATAATTTACATACAGAGAAAGCCTTTTTACAATAACAAATTTTCCTAAGGTCAATAACTTTGAGAGTAATCAACCAACTGAATCATGCGGTAAGTGTGCGGTAGTGTGGACCCCCGTGCAAGGCTTTGGGAGAGAGAAATGAGAGGCTTGGGGTGGGACTTGACCACCCAAGTTTGGGTTATTCTTAGCCTGGCCCAGCCATGGGCCAGGGCACTCACCTGGTGTGACCAGGTCACCTGGTCCCAGTGAATCCCCGCGGCCTCCATCTTGGGGAGTTGGAGAGGACTGGTCTGGCTAGAGGCTTCCCAGCTCCCTGAGATTGAGCCTGTCCTGTGGATGCTAACACCCACTTCAGCTGGGAGGTGTCCATGAGACTTGGGCACCCCTCCCCATGTCCACCAGGGCACAAGCATCTAAGAAATATGTAACACCCACCACCTCTCAATTCCAGTCTCCCATTATTTTCAGGAAGGTCTCTATAGAGGTGGAATTCCTGGGGACATTTCAGTTGAGCTATTAGGAAGAGAAATCACATTTACTGAGTACCTACTGTGTGCCAAAAACTGTGGGGATGCTATTGACATTCATTATTTCATTTACTCCAATCACCTCCACAGTAAGAAACATACAAAGTGCTACAGGCAGAACGAAGCCAAGAAAATTGAAAGACTGGTTTGGGGAAACTGCTGGCGCCGAGAAACTGATGGTGAGGTCATTACCCATGATAGAGAACTGCTGAGCGGAACCAGGTAAACAAGTCTTGCTGATTCATTGCAACCACACACACACCGGGGGCATACAAAGGTACTATGATTCCTATCTTTCAAGCCCTGATATTTATTTATAGGGATAGTAAGACATGTCATCCCACCAAGATGGAGTTAATATATTCTCTCCCATACTTTAGGCTATATGGCAGACTTGGCTTGTGGTCCACTGTGATCCCTACATCTTCTTCAGCCACTCTGTAACAAGCCAGTATTTTGCCCATCACGAACCTGTAATATTTAGTTGGGAGATCCTTAGTGTAAGGTCTTTCCCTCAAAACACTTCCGTGTTCATGCATGTCCTTGACCTCAACGCTCTCATTGGCCTATGCATAGAGTGACATCAACTCTCCAGGAAGGTTTTCTGGTGTGACAAGACAGATCTGCGGGCCTCAGAGAGATCAGAGGCACTGGGCCCAGGAGGAGGTAGAGGGAAAGCGAAGTAGAAGCCAAGACTGGGAAGAAATGCTTGAGAGAGAAGAGCAGACGGCCAATCCATCCACAGCGGTGATGGGCACAGATGGAAGGGCTGGTGGATGAGGACTAAGAAACAGAGACATGGACGTGGGAGGAGGTCGACAGCGACAGGGAGGGAGCCTACCAGGCCAAAGGGAGATGCAGAGAGAATCTGAGGCGACCTCCCTACTGGCCTGACTCCAGGAAGCACAACCTTCCTGGGACATCTTATTCCCTGGGATACCAGTTCCTCCCGGCACCAGACTTCGTGGAAAGCAGGGGAGGGAAGGGCAGGTGTACAGGAGAGGCTCTCAGTAAATCATGATCTTGCTTCTGAGCCTGAACACAGGTTATTCCTTCTATTTATCTGGCACACTGTACCCTACCCGACACCCATTCTACTCAAGGTTCAAAGGTCTCCTACTCTGAGAAACCTTCCTTGAGGGCCCTTGATGGGGCTGGGTGTTCCTCTGGGGTCCCCGGGCCCCATCAGAGCACCTCTGTCTCCTCCGATGGACTCAGGTTCCCTATCCGGAGGGGCCCCTTTGCTCTCGCCCCCCGAAGCCCACGAGGCACTTTCTAAATGCTCACAGAAAGAGTATCTAAAATGAAGTCTTGGGGAATGACGAGGTGGGGCTTCTTGGTGCTGGGCTCAGCGGAGGGTATAGTGAGTGTGGCTGGGGACATGGACTTTTAAAATATGGGAAAACTTGTAAAGAATTCTTCGGCTGCTTAATCAGAGACATTTTAAATCCACGAATAGGCCAATAAGGAGGAGCTCTGAGGACAGCAGGTGACCACAGTGCAGGAGCAATGCCTTGTGGAACATGGGGGCCACATGGAGGCTCAGTGGGGCAAAAAGCCGTCAGGGTCAGAGGAGGTGGTTGCCATGACGCCTGATGTCACCATCTGGGGTCCAGCCTTTTATTCCTGACAACAAGGTCAGGACGTGAGTGTGTTTGGGGTGGGGAGGAATAACAACCCACAGCATTCCCGGGGGGTGGGGAGCACAGGGGTCTCAGCAGAGAAAAGACCCTGAAAAGGGGGAAGATTGTGCTCAGGCCTGGCCAAAGGCATCCCTGGTCCAGCTGCACAGCGCCCCCAAGGAGGCGGGTTGGCAGGGCACGTGCACCCAGGTGGGGGGCCTTGGTGTGGCAGGACTAGTACATTAGGTAGCCTGGTGTCTACACTGTAGCTACATAGCAGTTACTTGAACTTACGCGAGTTCATATGTACCCATTTAAAAATTATTCTTATTATTACTATTTTATTATTATTATATTATTATGATTAGCAACATGGATAGAAAAATAAACAGAGGAAAATGGCTACATTCTTGGAGGACCAATGCATTGCATTAATCGTCCAGGATGCACTGACGCTGCCACTGCCCCCACCCGGGCAGGGCTGGGGTGGGAAAGGTCAACCCACCAGGGAACGGGGTCCCAGTCGACTCAGCATCCTTCTCGGAAGGTGCTTGGCTGAGTGTCCCCTCTTCCCAAAACAACTTTCCCAGCCCCAGTCCGTTGCAATGACTGACTGCCCTGTTCCCCGATCCTAGGACGGCTGGTGCCCCGGGATCTGAAACCCACCGCCCACCTCCGTCCCCAAATCTGCCGCCTGGGACGGGATGGAACTGCCACCTCCTGTCTGTATCATCCAATTTATTGCTTCATCTGCACCAGAGACAGACAGCTATTATAACTCTTTTCTCCAGAATTAACCAGGATGGAGAATAAGATGAGGGAGGAAGGAGAGGGACCCTCGGCTGTCTGGGGACTCAGACAAGTTGGTTTCTTCTTCCATCGGACGGTTCTCTCTAGCTCCCTCCTGGGGAAGACAGAGGGCTGGCCCCAAGTAGCCCTGCCGGCAGGACCAGGACTGCCTGAGGCCAGTCTGAAGGTTTGAGTTCAGCAAGAGGGCCTGCTTCCTAGAAGGACTGTGGGGTGACGGAGGGGGTGACTGTGGGAGGAACAGGGGTGAATGTGGCCGGAAGAGCCAGACCTTGGGTAGGAGCCCTGTGGGTAACTTTCTACCCCATAAGTCGCAGTTTCAGACCTTGTCTTGTCCATGTAGATAATAAAGGATCTGTCAACATTCTCCTCACACCGAGGTGGCCTTCAAGCCACTGAAGATGCTAAATATTTCTTTTAAAACCCTTTTTCAAGCCAGTTACTCCTTGAGTTTCCCTGTTTCCCTCTGTCCGGTTGCCTTTTCCTTTGGGAAAGGCTGCCAATGGCAGGAGCATGGATTTGAGATCTAGTGACGTGGCCGGGAGATGGCACACTCAGGACCCTGTGCCTTGGCTCTTTGGGTCTCCGTTTAAATGTCTTCTTGGAAAGCCCTCTGCCAACGGTGGCCCTCCACACTGCCCCCACCCCATGGTACTGGCTTCCCATTGGTTTCCCTTCCAGAGGCCCACGTGAGTTGTAATTTTATATTACTGCTGGCTGGCTTCCTGTCTCTCTCCCCTACTGGGCTCTAAGCTTCAGAACAGGGGATATTGTTTAATTCATCACTGAATGCCCAGGGTCTCATTTGTAGTAGGTGCTCAGTAAACAACTCACTGACTATGCAGCCGACAAAGAAATAAGCCCATAGAATTCTAAACCGACCCGAACACTGGCATCTTTTGCGAAGACACGAGGGACCCTTCTCCCACCTTGACCAGCCCGTCACCACTCCAAAAAGGCTCACTCTGCCCAGCATCTGCCAAAACTCTCACTCCTGCACTGGAGGTCAGGGTATTTTTAAATAAAAACAACTGGCCACACTGATATCTTTCTTTCTTCAAGTGGTAGAAAAGAAAAACTAAGATTTGTTTTTAATCATTAGACTTTCAAATCTAAGAAGGCAATGATGCAAATAGCACGTTGGCATAAACAATTGTGGCCCCGCTCGGTGGGGGGAGGGAGCCGCACTTCTGAGCTAATTTAAGCTAAATACACGCCAGCTATATTTTCATCCTCACTATTGTGTAACTTTCTCCTCAGCTCATGGTCCGGGGGTGGGGGTGGGGAGATGCTATCTGGCAGGGGGTGGTGGCGGCAGAGAATAAGAGGAGGAAGGAAATGAAGAGGCAGCGTGGACAGAAAGTACTCTCAGCCCCCAAGCTGGTTCTTAGAGCTGTTTCTAGAGCAGGTGGTCCACTAGGACCCCAGGGTAAAAACTAGAGTTTGAGTCTTCCATGCCAGAGGAAAAAAAACCCAAAAAGCAACTGGAAGAAAAGTAGGTTCCTTTTCTTCCCCTCTATATACAATGTTCCCAAAACCTCACAGATGTCTAGATGGGACTAAAGAGACTTTTACCAACTACATCATGTAAAGAATGGCCCTTCCTACCCCCCACCCTTGGCTCCGGTTCTTCCCCTGGGAACCTCAGACAAGTTGGTTTCTTCTCCCATCAGACAGTTCTCTCTAGCTCAGAGGTTGGCAACCGTTTTCTGTAAAAAGCAAGACTGTAATATATTCAGCTTTGCGGGCCACACTGTCTCTGTTGCAAGCACTCATCCACGTCTTTGCAGCACAAAGGAAAGCGTGGTCCCCACGGGAATAAATTTCGCATGTGATCATGTGCCAGCGAAACTGTTTGACGTGGACATTGGAACTTCACAGCATTTTCACATATCATGGAAAACTTCTTTCGGTGTTCACTTAATCAGAGAAGGTAAAAACCATTTGGTGGGCTGGATCCTGGTCCACGGGCTACGGTGTGCCAACCCCAGCTCTAGATTTCTCAAGATAGTGATTGGGCCTGGGCTCAGTCCAGGCCACTTCCTTCACGATCCTCAGATGATGGGCCACAGGAGGGGGCAGGTGAGGAATCCGGGTTTGTGGGAGGGGGGGGGGCGGATGCCTGCACATGGGACGGGAGATGGGAGAGCGGCAGAATGCAGGTTTCCTGAAGACAAGAGTCTAGTCCCCAGAGGTCAATCTGAGGCTGCTACTGACCAAGAATCCAAGACACAAGCAGAGAAAGAGCGGAGCTCCTTGGCCAGACGAGAGGTTTCCCTTCAACCAATGAAAGAAAACCCGGGACCGAACGGCATTAAATAGAGACTTAGAGTCTCCACCTTCTCTCTGGCGATGGCGACATGTGGGGATGTCCCTACAAAGGCCAAGGGGGGTGTTCCCCCTGCCAAGGAGTCCCTGTTCTGTGAAACACCAGCAGCCTGGAAGAGCTGGAGGAATTCAGTGTATAAACGTCCACATGCCCCTGGAAGAAGGCAAGGTCAAGGCTTCCTGGGGCAGCTTCACTCTGTGGACGGGTCTACTTGGGAAGCCTGTGTGGATCCGGTTTGCTAACAGCAAGGCAGAGACAGAAACAACTTGGTGATGGGTGTTGGCCACCTACATGTGGCTATGATGGGGCAAGTACACACACACACACACACACACAACAATCTTTGCTGGGTGGAATCTATAGCAGGAGTCACAGGTAATTATGATGTAAAAATATACCCCCCCCCCATTTTTTTCCTTGCAAAAGATTAATGAATATGATCTCCTCCCAATACCAGTGAATAAAAGGTTGAGGTCAGCAGGGAGAGCAGTGGTCTGGTTCTTCCTGGATGGAAATGTCTGCATGTTAGAGCCAAAGCCGGCCTCCAAACAATTCAGGGTGGTGTGGACAGGAGGAGGGGGCAGGGAGGGGCTGGCCGCCTGGGGCAGGAGACCGAGGAAGCTGGGGACAAAGGAAGGATGTGGGCGAAGCGGGAAGAGTCAAGAGCAGGTGACGTGGGACTCCGGGGTGGACCCAAAGAACACTGTTTGGCAAAGCGGAGAAGTTTCCAGGGTGCAGAGAAGGCTGGGGTTTCTCCCTGGGTCCCTCAGCCCATCCTCCATCTTGACCTGGTGCTTATGACCGGATAGGAAGAGCAGCCTTTGGAGACCCTGCTGGGCCTTGCCCAGGGCTCTGGTGGCCGGTTATTAGCCTGAAAATAAGAGAGGCAGGAAGAAGCAGGCTACAGCTCCGGGGAGCATTTCAACCTCAGGGTGGCTGTGCCCTCCCTGCTCCTCCCTTTCCTGATTCTTCTTCCAGCACAGAGGTCCACGACAAAGACTGGAGTCCACGAACCGGGAAGTTCTGGTTGGATTTCAGGCCCTCAGGAGGCCATGGGGCAGAGCTGAGACTCAGGCTGGGGACTGGTCCCCGGGTGACTGTTTGGACACAGTGGCAGCTACTGATAAGAGCTGCCCCCAGCAATACCAGAGCAGCTGGGGCTTGTGCAAATATGTGTAAAATGCCTCCAAGACACACAAATGTTGAGCCAAGAGCCACAGAGTGACAGAGGTCCTTGGAAGAAGAACATCCCCTTTGGGGGAGCTCACGTGGGTGCCTTTAAGTCTCTGGTCCCACACAGGTGGGGGTGCTGGGAAGGCATTCAGGAAGGTTCTCTGGAGGCACAGGGATTTATTTCTCTTGCCTGGGGTCTCGGGAAGCAGGACTGGTCTCATCACCTTGCCCAGTTTGAAAGCAGGCGTGGCCCTCAAAGCACGACCAGTCTGGGCTGCCCATGGTGGGGAAGACCTCTCCCTCACCCAGCTGGGTGCTGAGTCTGAGCGCTAGTAGGATTTTGAAGTCGTTGTGCCCCTCTCTGGGAGGAGGGTGTCTGGATAAAGTAGCAGCCAGAAGAAAGTCAAGTCTGCCTGGGCAGAGCCCGAGAAGTCCAGAGAGGCTACGGGCCGACCCTGGGCACACCACCCAGCCATTGCTGGGTACAGACTTCCCTTTAGTGCCACATCGGATGAGTGGGGTCCGGGGCTTCGGGAATGTCAGACCTATCCTTACAAGGGACACAAGGAACGTAAGACAGTCTCCCCACCCGTTACTCTGCACACTCGACCTGCCCCTGGCACCCTTCCTATGGAACACTTGATCCCAAAGTGGTGGGAGGGAGCGACCGGCCCAGGTGAGCACGGAGGTGAGGGGCAGGATGCAAGGGCCACTGGGCTAATGCGACAGACCTCTAATGGGGAAGCCACGCCGGGCCTCAGCACCAGGCTGGACTTGAGGATGCAGAGCCTCTATAAATAGCCTCCCTCCTTGCCTTCCCAGTGGGGCTTTTCAAGGAAGGGGAGGGGCAGTCCTTGGCAAGCAGGACGTTGTGTGCACACCCTATAACCCAACACGCACGCACCCCAGAACCCGCATCTGTTA
This sequence comes from Saccopteryx leptura, assembly GCF_036850995.1. Classification (NCBI taxonomy): domain Eukaryota; kingdom Metazoa; phylum Chordata; class Mammalia; order Chiroptera; family Emballonuridae; genus Saccopteryx; species Saccopteryx leptura. The sequence continues at coordinate 239,941,449 of NC_089504.1, read as the reverse complement.
CTATGGTCGACAACCTTAGCTGGTGTAAGTGCCGAAGCAGAGGGAGGGAGAAGGAATGTCCTATGACCCCCCCGCCCCTGAGCCCCAGTTCTCAGGGCCCAGACTTCAGGGGGCGTCGTTGAAGGAGGTGAGCCGTGAGGAGCCCCCAGAGGTCATCCTGGCTGGGGAGCTGCTGTGCTTTCTGAATGGCAGGGGGCAGGGTGGAGCAAAAGGGATAGTGCTGTCACAGAACAGGAGTAGAAAGTCCCAGAACTGGGCCCTGGAGGGACTTAGATCTCAAAAGTCATGCAAGACTGTTTTGCTGCACTTGGGAGCTGTAAGCGAAGGTGCCACAAACCACGACAGGCTTGGGGCGAGGCCCCTGAGAACAGGTACTGACAGAGAAATGTCTCAGTTCCTCTGCCCAGATCTCGGCCCGCAGCTCGCACTGAGCCAGTCAGAGTGCTCAGCTCTGCGTGCCTGCCCCATGTTCCCTGAGAGCACAGCTGGGACCCACTGTGCAGAGACCAGAACAGCCAGGGAGACACCCTGGGGCTGAGGCAGCCTGGCTCTTGCTTGTTAAGGGGAGTCGCGAGCGGACGGTATCACGCACGGAGACACACGTGGACACACAGGTATGCACAGACTGGCCCCGTGAGCCTGCTCCCGCTGGTCTCCTGTCCTAGTCCCCATGGCCTGGGGACCCTCCTCTCGACCCTGCCCCGCGCCTCGCTCTCCAATTCCGTGTCTCCCTGGCTGGTCCTGTGAAGTCCCAGCTCAGGGTCCCCTCAACCCTTCCCAAGCAAAAGGACACAGGTCTGGGATACAGGGAAGCCACCGAGCTCAATTGTGCAGTGCTCCCAGGATGGCCGGGGTGGGTTCCCTCTGATGGTGAGCCTCTGGTCTCCTGAGCTAGCAGAGGACAGAACAGGGAAGAGAGGTGGCTTGGGAGCTGAGGCCGCTGAGTGTTGTCCCTTTGTCCAGTGGTCACAGCCTGGAGTGGGGAGAGAAGGGAAAGAGGGGCAAGATGTCACATGGATACGACAATGCCATCTTTTGTGAACTAGCACCCTCTCGGAGGGGCAGGTGGTTTGCGATGAGCTATTCCCGTCCTCTACAGGAAAAGGTGGAAGGGACTTCTCTTTACTGAGGTTGCACTACGTGCTAGGCTCTGGGCCAAGTGCTGCAACACTTGATCTTATTTAAATCTAAGAATAGCCTGCAAGGTAGATACACCACATCCTTTTAATCGATGAAAAAACTGAGGCTCAGAGAGGTTAAGTGTTTTGCCCAAGGGTGCACAGCCAGGAAGCAGCAGGGTCAGGAGGTGAACCTAGAACTCCTCCCACTGGGGCATGTAGCCCTGGACTAAGGATGGCCACCCAGCGTGCGGGGTGGGTTGAGGCCTTGTGCTGCTGGAGTAGCAGCCTGCATGCCATATGGAGCTACTGCAAGTGCTTTGTAAGGGCTGGAGCTACAGCAAGAGGGTGTGAGAACAAGACCTACACCACAGACTCCTGCTATGAGTAGAGGCTTCGCCAACTACTGTTGAGACAGGGTCTAAGTGATCAGGGGCAGAGTTTATCCCCAATCTTCTGGGATGGTTCTGGAAGGATTCCCAGAAGGTAACACAGGTAATCTTTGCCTAGAATCTGGCAGAATAGAAAGATCAAGATCATGGATTTAGGGTCTAGGCCAACCTGGGTTCTAATACTTGCTCTGTTTCTTCCCAGCTGTGTGATCTCTGGGAAGGCGCTTAACCTCTCTCTGCCTTGGTTTTTCTCGTAAGTAAAACAGTTACAGTAATAGCACCTACCCCTTGAGGGGGCTCTTAGGATTCAGTGAGGTAATGCAGATCAAATGATTGACACAGCACCTGTCACACATGTTTAGGAAGTAATACCCAGATGACGGAAACCATGCCGGTGGCTGTGACAATGACCTAGACCAGTGCCATGCGATGGGACAAAGCAATGACACACAATGCAGTGGACATGCAATGCAACCCCAAAGAGCTGGAAGCAGCAACTTGAACAAATATTTATACACCAATATTCACTGCAGCATTGCTCACAGTAGCCAAGATGTGCAAACAAACCAACTGTCCATCAACATATGAATGGACAAACAAGATGCGGTCTAGCCATACAATGGAGTATTGCTCAGCCATAAAAGGGAATGAAGTCCTAAGCATGCTACAATGTGGCTCAACCCTGAAAACCTTATGCTACATAAAAGAAACCAGATACAAAAGGACAAATATCGCCTGCTTCCACATATACGAAATATCTAGAATAGGACAATTCAGGGAGCCAAATGCAGAGGAGAGATTACTAGGGAGTAGGGGCAGAAGGGTTGGGGAGTTAATGTTTAATGGTGACATAGTTTCTGCCTGGGGTGACAAAAAGGTTTTGGAAAAGGGGTGATTACTGCACAACATTGTGAATGTAGCTAATGCCATTGAATTATACACGTAAAAATGGCTATGCCCTGGCTGGAGAGCCATTCAGTTAGAGCATCGTCCCAACGTCCAAAGGTTGTGGTTTTTTTTTTGGCTGGGGCACTGACCCCAGCTAATTTTTTTTTTTTTTTTTTTTTTTTTATTTATTTACAGAGGCAGAGATAGACAGGGACAGACAGACAGGAATGAAGAGAGATGAGAAGCATCAATCATCAGTTTCTCGTTGCGCGTTTGCGACTTCTTAGTTGTTCATTGATTGCTTTCTCACATGTGCCTTGACCGTGGGCCTTCAGCAGACCGAGTAACCCCCTGCTGGAGCCAGCGACCTTGGGTCCAAGCTGGTGAGCTCTTTGCTCAAGCCAGATGAACCCGCGCTCAAGCTGGCGACCTCGGGGTCTCGAACCTGGGTCCTTCCGCATCCCAGTCCGACGCTCTATCCACTGCGCCACCACCTGGTCAGGCCAAAGGTTGTGTTTTTGATGTATGGTTAGGGAACATACAGGAACAAATTGATGTTTGTTTCTATCGCTCTTCCTTCCTCTCTTTCTAAAAATCAATCAATAAATTTAAAAAAATAAAAATGGCTAACTAATGGCAAATTTAAATATACTCCAACACAATTTTTAAAATTAATAATGTAATACACAGCAACCCACTGAGCTGTACATTATAAATGGGAGAATTATATGATATGTAAACTATATTTCAACAAATCTGTTCAAAATAAAGGAATACCATGCCAGTCATCTATGTCATTGTAAATTTTCTAGTCATATTTTAAGAAGTAAAAAAATTAAATTCATCCTAATAGTATATTGTATTAAACCCGATAGCTCCAAAACATTATACTTTCAATATGTAACTGTATATGCATATATAACACACAGAGACATCCGAAATTTTGTATGGATTCTACACTTACAGCCCATCTCAGTTTTGATTCACCACATTTCAAGTGTTAAATGGCCACACGTGGTGAGTGGCTGTTCCTGGACAGTGGAAGGTCAGACCCTCACTGCTCAAATGGTGGTATGTGGACCAGCACTTACAGCATCACCTTGGAGGTTGTTCGAAATGTAAGGTCTCGGGCCCCACCCCAGACCTACAGAACAGGAATCTGCATCTTAAGGAACTCCCTAGATGATCTGAATGCATATTAAATTTTGAGGTGCGTGTCTCTGGAACACAGGCTTGCTCCAATCTTGCCTCCAATCCACCGGGTGCTAAGACATACTGAGATGCTAGAAAGCACACTTTCTACCCACCAGATGTGACCACTGGAGAGGCAAACCTGAGACCCAGAGATGAGTTCTGAGTTAGCCACCCATATCTTCTGAACATGCCAGCTGCAGCTGAGACCTCTTGGTGGGTTCCCTCTGTAGATTTCAAAGCCCTGGACCGGACCCAGATCCTGGGACTACTTTAACCGAGACCTCCCCCAAACCACTGCCGACCCAGGAGGCTTCGGGAAGGACTCTAGCACTGACCACTCCACCAAGTGAGCATCTCAAAGCCGGATGGTGTCTGTGGGAGAGACGGGGGTGGGTGCATGGAAAGGAGAAGGTTGGCAGAGGAGCTCGGGAGGAGAGCAAAAGGCGACAAAGGCCAGAGGACATGGCCAGGAGGAGGCTAAGGAGGACACCTACTCTGCAGACTTCCAGAAATGCCCAGGGTGGGACAGGCGGCGGTTTCGCTTTGGCAGTTTCTCCAGCATGTCCATGAGCTTGGTGAAGGTAGGTCTTTCCTCTTGTTCAAAGGCCCAGCAGAAGAGAAGAATGTCCTAAAAGAAACCAATATGTGGTGATTTAACATAAATGGTGATGTCTTGATTACTCTTTGGAATCTCACTGGATCTGTCCATTTGTCGACCCATTTGTCCCACTTCCGTGTTCCTCTATCATTCATTCATCCATCCATCCATCCATCCATCCATCCATCCATCCAACCATCCATCATCCATCCATCACCCATCATCCATCCATCCATCACGTATCCAACCATCTATACATCTAAATTCATGTATTTATCATCCATCCATCCATTCAACCACCCATCCATCCATCTAATCATCCATCCATCCATCTATCCATCCATCCTTCTACTCATCCACTTTCTGAACCATATAGCAAACTAGGTAAGCCCTATTCTAGAAGGTCTGGGATACACTGAGATCAATAAAATGCTTCTCAAGGAGTTTCTGGGCATTTTTCTTAACAGGCAGTGAGAAAAGGGAACCCTGAGGTCTCCATCCAGATCCCAACACTATATGTGCCCTCTGAAGTCCCAGAGGGGGAAATTACTTCTAGTAATCTTCTCACTTGAGAAGGGAAACTTAGAGGCAGGTGGTCCTTAAAACATACCAGATAATTACTCCCTCCATGACTCATCTGTCCTCTGATCAAAATAGGGAAATTCTTTGTACTATGTTTTCGAGGATGGCTATTAAATTATACTCAGGCTTCTCTGTTCCTACATAGCTTGTTCTAAGTTGGATAATGCCTTAAATATTTTTGTATAGATGCAAATAAAGTTAAAATTATTAATACCAGTGATATTTTAATGAATGTCTTTTCAAACGGACAGAAAAGGATTCCTGGTTCTACTTGACTCAGCAGTCCATTGCAGGGAAGAACCTGACTGAGTGCTATTGCGCCCCCAATGGCAAGGACCTGAATTGCAGGCATAGTTCAGAGGTTTTGCCTTCTAAGCTCCAAATCATTACCGGACAAGGAGGTGAGCATGGTTTTTCGGTGACCCTTTGGGAAAGTATCTGTAACTTTAACACACAGGAAAAAGAAGGTCCAGAACAGTGTCTGCTGCTCCCCTTGTCCCCCAGACCTGGCACCCTGCCCCCCTCCCCCTGCCCCAGACTTACTGAGATTTCTTTTCCCATGCCGATCTGGCTGAGGTTGGGTTTCATGCCTGTGCCCATCTGCCAGATTATTGCCTCTGCTGGTTGGGTCTTGAAAGGCCACTCCCTGGCGTGGAGTTCATACCAGATTGTTCTGTTGGCAGATGTTGCGAAAGGGGCGTTGGTGTGACATGTCACTTGTGTCATCACAATAAACAATAACACATATTGAGTTTTCACTTCTGTGCATGACATGCCCCCTCCTTCTGGGCAACAAACTATCTTCTCAGTGGCAGTCTCTGCCCCATCTGTTGGCCTCTTCGTACCCGAATAACAATAAAACCTCCGTTTAAAAACAGGAGGCCCTCTCATGATCCTCACTTTACAGACGAGGAAACGAAGGCTCGAGAAGGTCGTGTCATCTTACCCTGAATCATACAGCAAGTGAGAGGTCAAACCCAGTTCTCCTGAATACATAACTGCATCACTGGCCATTGTGCTAGTCCGGCAGACCTGTGCTCCGTCCTATACAAGAGTCCTTTGTAATCGGGGCAGAGAGCAGTTTGGGAGGACAAGCCTGTATGTACTATAGTTGACAGGGGGGCTGGTGAAGTGGGCACAGGCAGACTGCGAGCACCGCTCCTGAGAAAGGGGAAAGGGAGGCTGTTGGGACCCGCGTGGCGCTGTGCTAGGTGCCCTACACGTGTTTCTCACTTAACCCTTCCACAACCTCAGTGAGGTTTCTCATCTTCAGTTTAGGACTTTGAGTGGTAAAATGACTCCATCGTTAAAATCGCCAGCTTGGGTGTTAGGATGTCCTGGGTTTGACTCCCAGCTCCAGATCACCATCGGGCAAGTCCCTGAGCCGCTCGGAGCCTGTGTCCTCACCTGGGAACTGGGAACAGTAGCAACACTGGCTTCGTGGGGTGCCTGTGACCACGAGAGAGCACCACAAAAGCCCTGACACAGTGCTCACTACGCTTTTAAAAACCCATTTCGCTCTAAGTCAGGCGCAATCATGGCGTTTCCAAGCAACAAGGGGCCACTAATTGCCAGGAAACCAGGAGCACCAGGTCCCAAGGAATTCAACAGTGTCTCAGGAATAAAAGCCTCATTAAAACTGCCTTTCGAACCTGACTTTCAAGAAGAACTTACTTTAAGAAAAATAAAAATTGCTAAAGATGAAAACGCCAGTGGAAAACCAATTACTCACGTCAGTACGTTGTGTTAATTACATTCTTCTCTCTTTTGGTACATTTATATGAAAATACACCAACTTAATTATTGCGATTTGGTTTCAGATAACAGTATCTAACTAGATAAATATTAGGGCGTAAACTAATCAGGGCAATTGACAGCCTCTGATGCGGTCCAAGCAGCAGACCTTGAGAATCACGGTGTTCTGGGAACATCCCCCTCCTCCTCCCAGGAGGCACAGAGAGGATGCAGCAGGGGTACTTTTCCTCAGAAGACGGAAGACGATCTAACAGCTCTCAGAGGTGCTAGGTCTATCGGCACACATCTGCAAGCCCGCGACCTCCCCAAACAGCTGCCCCAGCGTTATCTCCACCAGTCTTTGCAACCTGAGGATTAGCGTGGCCTTTGGAGGAGTGTGAGCACAGACACCTTCTTAGCTGCCCCTTCTCGGGACACTCTGCCCTGCACCTTGGGCTGAGTGTCCTGGACTCTTGCTCCCCTTTATGCTTCCAAAGACATTCTATTCTCTCCCCGGGCGGCGGTTACCCTTTCTTTACTGACAATCCCCAACCCCTCCTTCCCAAACTTGAGATGTGTAGGTCCAGCTGCCTGCTGGTGGGTTCCACTGGCCAGCTCCAAGGCAGCCCAAACTCACTGGGTCCAAACTGGGTCCCCTGGCCTTTCTGGCATGGCCCAACCTGGCCCTGGCTCCATGGTCTCGACCTTCTTGGTGACTAGAAATTATTGCTCCCCCAGGTGCTTATGGTATTGATATCTAGGTACCACCCACATTCAGGCCATCATCAAACCCTCTCACTCCCACTTCTAAATGCTTCTCCGTTCCCAGTTCTCACACCCACTGGCCCTGGTTCGGTGGACAATGCCGGCATCTCCACCTGGACTGCTCACCCAGCCTTGATCCTGTCCTTCTCTGTTCCATTTCTGCACACAGTAGAGTGGTGGTTCTAAAACTCGAAGTGTTATGTCACTACCCCTACTTAAGAACCATCAATGGCTCCCTAGTGCTTGCTGTGAAGGAGAAGTGGAAACTTCTTAACTCGGCCACAGGATGAACACTACTCCCCTCTCTAGTTTCTCATCTCACCGCCTCCAGCCACATTTTGTCCTGACCCTCCATCCCCCAGCCCTCCCTTCACTGCCCTGTTCCCCACATACTCCTCTATTGTGGGCAATTTGTTCCATTTTCCCCTGTGCCTTTTCATGTGTCCCTTCTATCTGGAATACCCCACTGTACCCTTAACCAAGGCCTACTTATATTTAACCTTTAACTTAGGCTCAGGAGTCACCTCCAGGAAGCTCTCCCTTTCTTCCCCCTCTGGAAAGGCCCACATGGTGAGGAACTGAGGCCTCCTGCCAACAGCTGTGTGAGTGGGCCACTTTGGAAGCAGACCCTCAGTCCACCAAGCCTTCAATAAACCGCAGCCCTGGCCAACATCTTGACTGTGACCTCACGAGAAATGGTGAGGCAGTTCAGACCTACCAGGCGAAGCTACTCCCAAATTCCTGATCACAGAAATCTGTTTTAAGGCATTAGGTTCTAGATAATTTGTTAATAGTTGGGGTCTAGTAAATAGGGCATGAATGAATGAATGAATGAATGAATGAATGAATGAGTCAGGTAACTTGCTCACATAACCAGTTAGAAACCAGGCATGATGATCTGCTAGGGTCACCCTTTCTACTGCACCCCAGTCAGATTCCCCTAATCTCATTCAGAAATCCAGCTACCTTTGTCCCCACAGACAGGTGCCCCGTCCCTTCCAAAAGCACAGAAGGAACACTTGGGAAGTTTCCCTCTTCCCGGGCTGGGGCTCTTGGAGGCCAGGGTGGGCCACCTACCCGAGGGCAAAGACGTCCGAGTGCTTGGAGAAGGGGAGCTTGTCCTCTTCCGTGTCAGGGGACAGCTGGCGGATGATCTCCGGCGCCAGGTGACACAGCCAGCCGTTCTGGATGCAGAGCTTGTCCTCCCGCCTGGAGAAGCAAAGCACAGAGTGAGCCTTGTGTCACAGCCCAGGGAGGACGGGTCCCCCAGCCCTGATCCCAGGTCCCTGGACCATCTCGGCTGGCTTCCTTGCATCTCCCTGTTGGGCGCTGCCTGACCTTGTACTTGAGGCTGAGACCCAGTGGGAGGTACAGGGAATGCTGCTCCAGAGAGAGACACGCAACGCCCAAACCATCGTCGGGTCCCTTGGCCTCTGAGGCACCCCCTTCTCCATCCTTATTCCATAAATACAGCCGATCCACATTATTCATGGCCTTCTCGTTCTATAAAGTTTCCACAAACTCTGTGTTAGCGAATCCAGTCGTTGTCGCTCCTAGGGGAAATACCTGTACCTGCATATGTGCACACACACACCTCTCACATAGACCATCACCTCAACTCCCTCAAACAACTTCTCCTAGCCCATTCTATCTTCTTTATTGTGTACAAGATGAAGCTCAACTGTTGAAGGTCTAGTTTGAGGCCATCCCACTACCAGGTGCTAGCGTTGCCAAACCCCATCTAATTGGCCCCAGAGCCAGGGCTTCTTGGACTGCCCACCCATCCCCCGCCAGTCATCTCTGTATGACAGCTGGAACAGGAGGGAAGAGTTACCCACTGTCCAGCCTCAGCTGGAACATGCACAGCAGGTCACACAGGTTATTCCCCACCTTGTGCACGCTCTTGAATGACTATAAATGTACTGTGAATACTGATTTTGGGGGTCACACATATATTTGAGTAGGTGGATTTGCAAATATGAAATCTGCAAATAACGAGGTGTACTTATGAAGCACCTACGACGATACCCAGGCTCTAGTCTTGTACTAGGAACAGAGCAGTGAATAAGACCAGTGGGGGGTCCCTGCCCTCCTGGAACCTGGCCTTTGCTAGGGGATTCTGATGACAAATGAATTAAATAGGAAAAATACAGATGGTGATGAGCATTATACAAAAAATTAAAAAGGAAATGTGTTGGCCTTGGCCATTTGGATCAGTGGATAGAGCATCAGCCCAATGTGTGGATATCCCAGGTTCAATTTCCAGTCAATGCACACAGGAAACGCTACCATCTGCTTCTCTCCCCTTCCTCCTTCTCTCTCTTCCCCTCCTGCATCCAGAGGCTCAATTGATTGGAGTGTTAGCCCCAGGTGCTGAGGTTAGATCTGTTGGTCTGAGCTTCAGCCTCAGGCACTAAAAATAGCTCCATTGACTTGAGCTTTGGCCCCAGATTGGGGTTGCTGGGTGGATCCAGGTCAGGCCACATGCAGGAGTCTCTCTCTATCTCCCCTCCTTTCACTTAAAAAAAAAAAAAAAGAAATATGTCAAAGACAAGAGGGAACTTACTTTTGGTAAAATTTAAGCTAAGGTTGATATGAGATAAAGGACGTAGCCCAATAAACAAGAATATTCTGGGAAGAAGGGAAAGTCAGACACAGGTCTCAGACCGTGATGCCACCTTTCTGAAGAGGCACACCGCTTGTTACACAGGGCGTGATTAGAGAAAACACGCAGGGTTACACACGTTCCAAATTGAAAGTCACAGAGGGTAGACCTTCTGAATTATGGGTTGTTTACTCGGGATCAAGCGGCTTTTCACACGGTCTCCGGGCTGCTTGCTCTAGGGTGAGAGGTGCCAGAGAGTTAATTACTCACTAGTGGTTAATAATTGTCCTGTGTGATACTGAAGGGGTATATGCAAATTAATACTAATTACAACAACTTCGCAGCAGCAATAATCTGTAGAGTTTCCAGCGCTCCAGGCACTGCGCTGGGTGCTTGATGTGTTACCTGGTTTTATCCGCACAAGGACCCTGGAGGCAGGCACAACCCTATCCATCATTCTCTAGCAGGCTCGAAAACTAAAGTTCAGAAACGCTCCACGACTTGACTCAAGTCGCTGTTAATAAGTGGCAGAGCCAAGCTGAGCCCTGGGTAGGCCTGACTTTCAGTCCCCTGCTCTACTGAAATTAATGACTTCATAAGAAAACTTTGACCAAGGCTCTTGGGTGATTCCCATGTCCAGGTGAGCAGCTGGAATAAGGGGAGGGTCCTCAAAGGCAAGGGCTCTGCTGGATATGGAGATGCTCCGTGCCCACTCGAAGGCACCATCTGCAAGTCAGGTCACAGGGGAATCAGAACAGGACCTGGATGTCAGTACTGCATCACCACTTAGCAGCTAAGTGATCTCAGGCCTAACACCACGTCTAGGTCACTAAAGCCATTTGGGATGTCTCCCCCACCCCCAACCATTGTCAAGAACCCCCCCCTCTGGCCCCGCCACCGCCTCTCACCTGCCAGCCTGCAGCACCCTGGAAATGCTGAAGAGTCCGAAGTCTGTGATCACCACTTTGCCGTTGTCGTAGAAGACGTTCTTGGACATGAGGTCCTTGTGAAGGATTCCCTTGGCGTGGAGGTAGCCCATGCCCTGCAGGGGCCAAGGAAGTGGGGAGTGGTCAGGGGAAATCTGCATTCCCACTGCCACCCTGGCTGGCTGGGTTCGTGGGTCACACTCCGTGCTTTGTCAGTGAGACCACACTGCACCGCTGCAAGGTGGGGCCCAAATGCAAAGGCTCACAGGGGGGCTCGGGAAAGGCCTGGCCGAGTGGGGACAGGCAGGGTCCCCAAAAAACAAGTCTGCCACACCTTCAGACCCCTGCAGACCCAACTCCATCTACCTCTACCTCTTCCACTTCTTGAGTTAGAAACAAAGGAGGACCTCTTAAGATGAAAAAGGGTGGGGACAAACCTGAGATGAGGTCCTCAGAGGAAGGATTTCCATTCTCTGTCTTCCCCTACTTCCTCTTAAAAAAAAACTCCTCTGGCCCTGGCCGGATGGCTTGGTTCATTGGAGGATCATCCTGAAGCACAGGGATTGTTGGTTTGGTATCCGGTCAGGGCACATACAGGAACAGATGGATGTTCCTGTCTCCCTGTCTCTCTCTCTCTCTCTCTCTCTCTCTCTCTCTCTCTCTCTCTCTCTCCCCCTGCTGATTCAGCAGGTCTGGGAGGAGACACTCCCACTTAAAAAACAAAAAAAACTCCCCTGCAGGGGACCTGTTCCCTGTGTCTATGTAACTCATGCTGCTGTTGAATGCACTATGTTCCTCTAGGGATGTATCATGACATCATCAAGAACATGAAGAAGAAGCTACTGAAGGTCTAGCCCAAGAGTGAATGAATGTCTAGATTTTTTTCCCCCTTTATTCAGTGAGAGCAGGTTGAGGCAGAGAAACATCCTCCCACATGCGCCCCAACCAGGATCCACTCAGCAAGCCCACTAGAGGGCAATGCTCTGCCCATCTGGGGTGTTGCTCTGTTGCTCAGCAACTTAGTGACTGAGGGAGAGGCCATGGAGCCATCCTCAGCACCTGGGGCCAACTCATTCTAATCTAGCTATGGCTGCAGGAGGGGAAGAGAGAGAGAGAAAAAAAGAGACAGAGAGAGAGAGAGAAGAAGGGGGAGGGTAGGGAGGGGTGGAGAAGCAGATGGGCACCTCTCTTGTGTGCTCTGACCAGGAATCGAACCCAGGACATCTACATGCTGGACCAATGCTCTACCACTGAGCCAACCAGCCAGGGCTTAGATTTTTTTTAATTGCCTTTATGAGGAGTTACATTTTTACTTCTTCTCACACGTCAATCCTGACACATCCAATGGAAATAAAAGACCAAATACATTGACTAATAAGGCCCCTGTCAGCAATCCCAGGACATTCCTGTTTGTTTTAATCCCAAACAGCACCCAACAATTTGATGTTTCCCAGGAGCTAAAGAGGATGATGGTGAATACACCTGGGAATTCAAGGATTTGAGGGGCAAAGGATCCTAACAGAGAGAATGCTCCCTTGCTGGTGGTCCCTGTACATGTCCAATCATCATGATGATGAGGAACTAGACAGAAACCAAACACTGATAGACCATCCCTAATGATTGTAGCTTAGCAAAATTCTTACATATACATGGCCTGATATTTTTCAAGTCAAGTCTAATTTCCTTTAAGCCCAGACTCTTGGTCACAAGCCGGAGCATGAGTCTCAGAAGGGGACAGGGTCTTTCTGAGGTTCGGGGAGGGAGCGCCAGACCCTATAGTACCTTCACAATTTCTTGGGCAATCTGTCTGGTTTTATTGACGTCCAAGACGATCTTGGCATCCCGCACCACCGAGTAGAGGGTCCGTCCCTTACAGAGGCTGAAAAGCAAGAGGACAAGAGAAATTGTTGGCAATTGTCAAGAGCAGGGTGACACCCACAGTTATTGGAAGCGGCATGGAATAGAGTGGACTTGTGGACGTGTCCCTACTAATCCCATGAGATAACAATCCTGGGAATGGACCTCAGCACTGGTTCTGGGAGGCGGGTCTGGGAGCAAGTTCGCCTGGGTTTTTCGGGATATTTGCCATCGCCTGCCAGCATCCAAGGACACCTGCAGAATGTAACCATGTTCCATCTATCCCGTGGTCTCAGACAGAAAGCTGTGCCTAAGCCAACAGTGTATGGACGGAGTCCTCAGACACCACTCAGACAGCACTCTCCTGGCCACTCGTCCCAGCCGCTCCCGCTTGCCGGGAGCCGTGGTTTCTGGGGACAGTGATAAAAGACAAGCAAAGCGGTAGCTGATGTCTACTAATTACCATCAGCAAAGGATGCATTCAAGCTCTTAGAAGTGTGTAAACACTAATAATATTCCCCCGCCACCCCCAAACCAGACTCCTGTCTAGAGAGAGGGTTTTTCAAACTATTTTCAGCCTCATTGAGTTCATTTGCAGGACCAGTGGTTTAAGATGAATGACGAGATGAAAAGGACATTACACAGTAACAGTAACACCTTCTCATTTAGTTGCTGGCATGCTCATCTGTCCTTCTCCCCCGAAGTGAGCCCAATTCCTGGCATATACAGACCAGGCATTGAGTGAATGACAGAATGAGTGAATGAATGAATGAGTGAATGAATGAGTTCTAGATCCACCAGAGCATCCCCAGCCCCTGGCGCCATGTCTAGCTCTTAGCGTCCAATGTTGGCTGAAAGAAGCTGGAAATGGCATTAGGGGAATTCATATTCCAACTACGTCAGAAGAAGAGCTTGAATCTCCCTTTAATCTATGACTGTTCTGCTGAAAGACTGTAGGCATTTTATTCATTCCTTTAGTATTCACTGAGCCCTTGCGGTGTGCTAGACTTGGCGAGCATAGAGTACTTGGAGTCAGAGCTCTGATATCCAAGGGTTTCAGTCTAAAATCCAACTCTGTTCCCTACTTACTGTGTGTCTTTGTGTGGGTTACTTCACCTCTCTGGCTTTCGATTTTCTCACCTATTAAAGGATTATTATTGATACCCACCCTGTAGAGTCAGCAGGAGGACAGAATGAGAAGTGGAACTTGGTACCATGTCTGGCACAGGGGTCAGGAGAACAGAGGCCTAGAGTTAGATGCTATGGTTAAGAATACTGGCTTGTCAGCTACTGGCTGTGTAACCCTGGGTGGGTGAGTTCACCCCTCGGAGCCTCAGTTTCCATGTTAGTAAAATTCAGTCATCAGTTCCTGTTTTCTAGGTTTCTTAGGAGAATCACATGGAAGTAGGTGTGTAAAGGTCCAGGCCACGCTCTATGCCTAACACATATGCGGACTCAGGAAATGCTAGCTACCATGAGAGTTAGTAAATGATCAATATATACACACTTGTGCAGATGTATATAAATTATATATAATATACACATCACCTCTATTATTTAGAGAGATTCATCCATTTACCCACCCAAAATGCCAGCCCATAGTCTTTGACTAAGATTCACTTCTTCACCCGCTTAAGGTGAGATGCCCAGGGTAGCTGACTCACAGGGAGTCTGATTCACCTGTCTCAGGTGCCCAGTAAATCAGCCATGATGACTCAAGGCCACGAGGCCATCATCCCTCTGGCGGAGAGCTGGAGGTGGGGTGGGCTGCACAGCCAATCAACCATATTGACATTTAAATATTCAGATGGTGGGGACTGTGGGTGGATTCCCTACCCTGGATACTTGGTTCCTGAACAGCTACCCACACTCATCATGGGCCAGAGCCAAGAAAACATGGTTCCCGCTGCGGACGGCAGAGCAAACAACTGCAACGGGCTCCGAGGCTGCCCCACTGTCCCGCTCAGGAAAACCACATCCAAGTCACTAGCTTCAGTCATCCATCCCTGTCTCCTGTCCGGCACACACCCGCCTTTCCAGCAGTGGCTGCTGAGGTCTCTGCTTCTCTCGTTTCCTGTGGTGCCTGGAGTCACAAGCACTGAGTGGTGGGGTACAAATAGTATGGCCACCACTGGGCGCATCTACTACATGAATTCTACAAATCACCTCCAACCAGCAAGTCCTCTCTCTACCCAACAGGTATGTGCACTCATCTTCACCCACAGACATGTACCAGAATGTACTAGAATGTTCCAGAAGGTTAATAGCAATCTATTTGTAACAACCCCAGACTGGAAACAACCCAAATGTTCATCAACTGAAAAATGGACAAATTGTGATAGACCCACATAACAAAATACTGCATTCATTCTGTACCCTAGTAAACAGACCATTGCTAACTGCAAAAAATAAGTAAATAAAGTGAAGTTCATTAACATGTTGAGCAAAAGAAGCCAGACACACCAGACTCACACTGAATTTATACAAAGTGCAACAGCAGACAGAACTGACGTGTGTGCCACAAGCCAGCACAGCGCTGGCCACTGGGCTCAGAGCAATTAAGCGGAGCCAGTATTGAAACCCAGGCAGCCAGGCTCCGGAGCTTATGCTCTCAGCCCCCAGCATCGCTGAACTTCCTCTGAGACGCTGGCGCGGCGTGGGCCCTCGCAGAGGTAGCTGCAATGTCACCATGAACAACACCTACAGCAATGAAGATTAATGGGGCCTGCTGGCCCCGGTAGCAGTGTCAGTCTGGAGGTCAGGAGAAGGTGTGTTAGTGACTCAAGGATATACTTAGTGCCTCTCTAGCTTGTGGAGCAGTGACAGTATGCACGCACACAAATGCACGCATGCACATGCACTCCCTCCCTCTCAGTAGCTCTCTCTGCAACAAAGATCATGTTTTTCCAAGAGGAGGAGCAAGGACAGGGACTTTCTCATGGATTCTGCAGCCTACCACCCCCTCCCAGCCCTGGCCCCAGGCAGCTGGCATAAAGCTGTCTGTTGACCCCATATCCCGGTGACACAGGGAGCCTTTGGGCCAAGATGGCACAGCCAGGGTAAGCCATTTGTTGCAAACTGGCCTTAAAGAGACTGTCAGAAGCAATGAAATAAAACCATCCAGAAGGTTTATCTCCAAGGGCCTCTGTCCAAACTGACTCATTCTGCAGAAACAGTGGCTGGGTCAGAAATCTGGAAGCTCGCGGCGGCCACTTCCTTTCTCTCCTCCGAACTCTGCACTACGAAGCCCAGCACCCAGGCTGGTGTGAATGGTGGGAAGTGTGTGTGTATGCGGGGGGAGGGGGGGGGGCAGCCACCTCTGAAGACAAACTATCAGCCCAGCGCTGCGCCTCTGGGCCTCCTTGGCCTTGGGGACTCAAGGGAGGATGCTCCCAGTCCCCACATCTGTAACTGTGGGTGGGGTGGGCTGAATGACGGCCTGCCAAAGATGCCCGCATCCTAATCCTCAGAACCAGTGAGAAATATGACCTTACATGGCTTCGCAGCTCTGCCTGTTGTGGGCTCCCACGGCAGCCAGCCGGTTTTAAAGTCAGATGTTTATTTTAAAAACACTGGGTCCCATCAGAAAGAATTTATACTTGCTGGCTTCTAAGCATTCCCCACCTTTAAAAACTAAAAAAAAAAAAAAAAAAAAAAACAAACCACCCCACAAAAAAATCATTTAATTGCCCTCCGCTCTCTCCCCCGCCCTTGAGCAAATAAATCCCATTCCGGGCGACAAGCTACATGCTCCATCAAATCCCAGCTGTAGGTGATCTTGAACTTCCAAGCCGTTCATGCATCTAACACCCAAGGTATTAAACCTTGGGATGCTGGGGCTTTATAATAAAAAGTGCCAGGTTAGCTTCCTATACAAATGGGAAATACCAGAAAGCCCGGGAGGAATGCCAGCCGTGTGCCACCTGCTTAGCCCGACACGCGTCCAGGAAAGGAAGAGTTACAGAGTTCCATTAGGTAGAGGGGGCGGTTGGGGAAGGTTCGTGTCCCTAGCAGATGACAGGAGCCGGCCAGGCATGGAAATCCGCAGAGCAGGAGCCTGTGGCCCAGGGGAGCCAGGCTGAGTTTTGGCTGAGGCTCTCATGCCTCCTGCCCCCTTCCAGCCTTCGGACTGCTGTGAAGTTCTGAGAAGTGGGGAGGGCAAAGGCCACTCAGACTCCCAGACTTACTGGGTTCTTCTCTCCAGAGCCAGATCCCAACTTGGCTAAGTGCAGCGGCCAAGGATTGGCTGCTCTGGGCACATTGGGGATTAGGATGGGGGTTCTTCCCATGACAGGATGCTCCTGCTGCTGTGACCCATGCTTCTGGGCATCTGGTGACATTCTGCCCTCTTTGGGCTGGGCTTTACGAGGGAAGGAATGTCCCAAGGGCACGGACAGCCAGCTGGGGAGGTGCGGGCCTCCAGCTGGCTGCAGGGAGGACACCCAGGTAACCTGGCCAGTCCTCTGCCTCTGGTCGCATGGCATGGTCCGGCCACCATCCAAGACCTTGCTCTTCCTGGTCTTGTCCAGGGACATCCTGGGACATGCTTCTTCCTAACTCTGCAACATATTCTCCCAGAATCTCCTAAGGGTCAGAGGACAGACCGCATTTGGCCTTCCTCACTCTGCAATCATTCCGGAACCACCATGGTTCTCGGATTGGCCAACTCATATCACTTAACACTTGCTAATGGTTTTCCTTAGAGGCGCTGCCTTTGAAAAATAAGTGGATTTAAAAAAAAAAAAAAAAAAAAACCTGCCTGACCTGTGGTGGTGCAGTGGATAAAGCATCGACCTGGAAACGCTGAGGTTGCTGGATTGAAACCCTGGCTTGCCTGGTCAAGGCACATATGGGAGTTGATGCTTCCTGCTCCTCCCCCCTTTCTTCTCTGTCTCTCTCTTCTCTTTCTCTCTCCTTTCTAAAATGAATAAAACAAACAAACAAACAAAAAAAACCTTCCTATCATTACCTTCTATCATTATCAGGTAGAAAGCCAGAATCTCTACCCCCCCCCCCATGTAAAAAATAAATACAATGAAAACGAACACATTAAAAAACAAAAATTCAATTCTAGCTTCGCACTATGGCTTGCCCAATGATCTGAGGTTGAGGCCTCTGCTTTTTGTTTTTTGTTTTAAAAAGTTTAGCAAGTAAGGGTTAGGAAGGCATTAAATCCTAGCCCCTAACAGAGATCCCCTCCTCTGTTCCTGGGGCTCTCCCCATGGGCCCTCGCCTGAGAACCAGCGACTAGCGACGCCAGTCTCCCTAGGAGAGGAGGTCCTGTGTACGGATGAGGCAGTTCATGTGCAGGAAGGTCAGGTAACCAGCCCGAGGCCCAGGCAGCAGGCGTCAGGGTCAGGATCTCAGTCCAGGCCTCGAATCACCACCTCTTTCCAGGATTTCATGAGAGCCCTTGGGAAGACGGTCTAGCCAAGGAGAAACTGGTCGACCCCAACTCAGACGGCCTGATTCCGAAAACCCTTGTTTGTCCATTGAGCTTTGCGGAGGGCCCCGCCCACCCACCCATTCTAGGCCTTTCCTTCTACCCTCCAAATGCAGGGTCAGTCTATGTTGGCCACCTTGTCCACTTGCTGCTTCTGTTTGGGAACTCCCAGCTGTCAGCCAGAGAGAAGCAAGGCAGGCTGAAAAGGGGCCGGCTCACCTGAGAGGGCCGGCTCACCTGAGAGGGCCTGCGAGTCCAGTGCACAGTGCACAGCTGGCCTGGCCCAGGGGGCTGCTTAGGTGATGTCCTGGGAGGAGTGAACGGAGGAATGGAGGATGAACGACTCCTACCACCTTCCTCTTGCCGTTGTCCACGGCAGCTGGAAGACCTGCGGTTGTGACAAGTCAGGTCTTTCCTCGACTGGCTTAGCGCATGAAATTGGCCAGGAGCCCAACCAGTTCACGGCAGCCTTGAAGCTTCCAGACACTTCCCTGCTTCAGGCTCCATGAAGCATCAAAAAACCAAACTGACCACTAGCCCTGCCCTTCAGGGTTGGCTATCTAAACATATTCATTCTTGTTGCTCCCTGAGCAGAATCATGTTAAAAAAAAATCCCAACAGTAGACTGAATTCCTATCTTTTAAAAAAATATATACACACCACCTAGTTTATATGCATTAAAAAATCCACACAGAAGACCGACTTGGAGGGTGTTAGGAGAACTATTTCTGGGTAGTGGGATTACGAGCTTTTTTGCAAGATTTTTCCCCCTTCATTGCTTATCTCTCCTTTCTAATTTTTCTCCCACAAACACGTGTTACTTTTGTAAAATGAGAAAAAATGAGAAGAAAAAAAAAAAGCACATCTGAGTCAGACTGAAATGGAACCAGACACACGTTGATGCTACAGTTTGGAAAATATTGAACTGGAGACAGACTGAAATGAGAAAATAGAGTCTGAACCAAATTCCACTCCACGGAGCTCAGACTCGCTCCTACGCTTCTCCGGCTGAGGCTCTCGGAGGGCAGGAAGCAATGTTTGCTCTGTCTTCCACTCAGGGTTTCGCACATTCTGGGCACACAGAGTGACGGGTGTCGCTCAAAAGCCCCAGTAGCAACCCTCTCCCTGGAAAAGTTAATTCCCTCATGAGGAAGACAGTTTACTATCAAGTTTTTAAAATAACTGTGTGGCTGGTCAGGGAAGAAGGGGCAGGAAGACATGTCATGTACATAACCCCCAATGGCTGTGTCCTTTCCACCCAGGGGACCCAGGGCCCAGGAGGGTGAATGGAGATGATGAGGTAGGGGGGAGGGAGAGGAAGGGCAGAAGGAGAAAAGGGGGAGGGGAGTCCTCTGTCTAGGGGAAGCTGGGAATGCACCTGAGCATGGAACCAACCTGGCCATGGGGAAAGAGAACAGGTATAGAAATTTCTAGAATTCGGGTTATAGACTAGCATTAAGAGATCACTGGGTCCACCACCTTCATGGGACATACAGTGATACCAAAATGCAGAAGGATGATGGGATTTCCCAAGGTCATGCTTCGAGTGGCACAGCCTGGCTTGAAACCAGACCTGTCTGAGGCTAAGTCTCATGTTTGCAGCCACGGAACCATGCTGCCTCCTAAGAACAATGAACACCATTTGTTGAACCCTCTCATGACCCCTCTGCCAAGGGTTTTACATGAAGAATCTCATTTAGTTGTACTAAACTCAACCCAACAAAGGAGTTGCAATTCCTATTCCACGGATGAGGACACTGAGACTCAGAGAGGTGATGTCACTTGCTAAGCTCATGCAGCCGAAATGTAAGGAGCAGAACTGGCATTCTACGTTGAGTCTATCGGACACCATTGTCTTGTTCTCAACTACTGAGCTCCACAGCCTCTTTGGGAAGGAGAAAGAACAGGCCCTCAGGGGTGGGGGAGCCAATGTTTTCTAAGCTCCTGAGAGGAGCCTTGTGCTCTTTGGGGGAACGGTTCCCCCTACTGTTTACCAACAAAGCAAAGACTGGTGGGAATGAACAACCTACCCGGGCTCCCTCTCACCCAGGAGGGGGATCTGTTGCCAGTTTTCCCAAAGCTCCTGGTCTTTCCATTGCTCCCCTCTTTTTTGAACGAGCCTTTGGCACCAGGCGACCCCGGCACACGCCCAACTCACCCATTGTCCGCAATATTTTGCAGGGAATTAGCAAGAGTATATTGACACAAACATACTAGAGCCAGGCTCCTACAACGGGGCCCAATCCGGCCCACTTCCTGTTTTTGTACAGCCCACGAGCTAAGATTAGTTTTTACACCTTTTAGAAAAAGGTTAAAATAACTCAAAAGAAGAATGATATTTTATGATGTAAAACTTATATGAAATTCAAATGTCTGTGCCCACAGATAATGTTTTATTGGCACAGGGCCACACGCTGTGTTTGCATGTTGTCTACGGCTGACAGCACTACAATGGCAGAATTGAAAAGTTGAGACAGAGCCCGTATGGCAAAGCCAAAAATATTTACTGTCTGGCCCTTTACAGAAAATGTTTGTTGAGCTATTCTCTGAGAAATAGAGGTGGCTCGCCCTGGCTGGTTTCAGTCGGTTAAGACCGTTGTCCTAAAACAACAAGGCTGCAGGTTGGATCCCCGGTCAGGGCACACGTGGGAAGCAGCCAATGAGTGCACGACTGAGGGGAACAACAAGTGAGTGCTTTCCCTCCCCTTCCCCTTTCTCTTCCTTCCTCTCTCTCTGTCTCTCTGAAAATAAAGAAGAAATTAAGCCCTGGCCGGATAGCTTGGTTGGTTGGAGCATCGTCCCAAAGCACAGAGGTTGCCAGTTCAATTGCCCAGTCAGGGCACATACAGGAGCAGCTTGATGGTCCTGTCTCTCTCTCCCTGCCTCTCTTAAAAAATAAAAATAAAATAAAAGAAATTGAGGTGAGGTCAACAAATTGAGCTGCTAGAACTAGAAAGAGCTGTACAATTCTGCACCATGTCCCTCTGCATTGGGAGTTGGGTATGGTCAAGGCCAGGTGGATTTTCCATTTATTCACTAGCTCATTCATTCATTTATTCATTTAACCATGCATCCATCCATGCCTGCATCGAGCCAGCACTCCCAGAGCCCCTCCCCTACCAGGCCTTGGGCTAGGTGTGGGGAGACCGACTCTGTTGGACAAGGCAGGCAGTACACATGAAAAGTGTCAGTAAAGGTCGCATGCAGGGGCAGGGACAGAGCTCTGCCTGGGACAAACTTGGGCTGATGAGGGCAAAGGAGAGAGAACTGGGGCCAGTGCAAACGTAGGCCATGAGCTCATCTGCCATCCTGTATTATACAACAGTGGAGACAGGTTGCGCTGCCCGCCACCACCCCAGACTGGACAGTGGCTCCAGGGTAGGACACACCCAAGCCAGACTTGCCACAACCCACACGTGGAAGCATTGTCGGTCTTACATTCTTGTAAGTCCCCTACCTTTCCCTCTCCACGATCCTCTGCCTAAATTCCTATGCACACTCCAACACAGCCTTCCCAAGCACTGAATTCAGGCCCTTGGCACTGAATTAGCTGGACCAATGTTTATCCCAGTGAGGCAAATCTCAAATTGCTTTAGCATGCCTTCCTTACAGACCACAGGCTTGGACAGGGCCACCGGGGGAAGTCACCTGACCTGCTGCCACCACACAGAGGGTCACTATAGCTGGATCGAAAGCCACAGGCATGACATATGTCTGTGCATATGGAAATGTATGTGTGTATTCTTGTTTCTATGGATGCAAGCGCCTCTCTGCATGTTTGCATGCACATGAACATATACACACACATGCAAGTGGATTTCTGTGCCATATGTGTGCGTGCATATTTATGTCTGCGCATCTGTGTGGAGCAGTGTCTTTGCATTAACATGTACATCTATATCTATCTATGGGTGTTTTTGGTGACTGGAGTTGGGGACAGCAATGCAGGGATGGTCATGCCAACTGTAGAACTAGCACACAGCCTCTCTCACCCCTCACAGGCATGGGTGTGTGTGTGAGGGGGTTAAATTAGAAAAAATTTGCAAGAAAGGGACAAAGCGAAATTCTGCTCCATAGTGCCCCCTCCCAGGCCCATAGGACACTTCATGTCCCTGTCTCTCCACAGTGATGCAGAGCCATGTGACCAGTTCCAGCCAATGAAAAGTGACCCCTGGAAACTTCTTGGTTGGGGTACTGAGAAGCTCTTTGCTGAATCTGCAGTCTCTCTTATTTTGTGCCTCTGTGACCACGGAGGCCACATGATGCTAGATGGAGCCACAAGATCGGGATATCCTGGATCCCTGAGTGACTGCATGGAAGACAGCTGGTCTGGAGCATTGCCCAACCTAAGGCAAACTTTGTGTGGGAAACACAGGCTGAGTGAGCCACAGAGATTAGGGTTGTCTGTCACTGCAGCCTAAGCTTATCCTATCCTCACAGATAGAACACATAAAAGGTTAGTGCCTGGAACATACTATAGAAGTACCTGATAAATATTGGCTACTGTGGCTAATTGGTGGACCTCAAAGTACAAAGTCATGGAGGTCATAAGAAGAGAATAAAGAGAAAGAGACAACAGCAAAATAAATGAATATCAGATCTTCTGGTTGGGGTCACACTTTTACAGTGAGCATCACCAGGGAAATGAAATCTCTGAGACGGCCACTGGGTTTTCCCCAGCACGGAAGAAAGCGTGGTCCTTTTCCGAATGCCCACAGAGCCCTCCATTTGTGCATAACCGGACAGCACAGTGGTTCTAAAGAACCAGAGGCGGATGAGACCCCACGCTCAGTGAGATTCAATTTCACGTTTTTGTTAACAGCTTTCTCCTGCCTCTCATAGATAGAAAGCAAGTCACCCCAGGTGCTGACCTCACCTCTCCATCATTTATAAAAAACAGAAAATAAATGTCCAGAGAGATTAAAAACACAGGTTTCGTGCCCTTAAAGGTTGTCATGTGACAATGCCGCATCTTCATGGGGAAGATGAAAACTTCATGTAGTCTTATCACAAATATTTCCATTAGTCACCCAGCCTTGCTTTGGTAATCTGTTTCAATTGAAAGTCCTGTCAGTCCCCAAGACACAATTTAAAAGGTGCAGGAACAAAATGTAAGTGTGTGCCGATTCCTCAGAGAGGGACAAAAATCATCACTCGAGTTCATCTGGGGTTCTTTTTTCCCCCGAAAGCTCTTAACCTCAGGGCATCAAGAGAACACCTTCCCGATGTTTCGCTGGTCAATCCTGCCTTCACAGGCCTTCTTAAACCCCCCATCCCAGGCCCTCCAGCTTCTGTCTACAAAGCTTCAAGGGCAAAGATGCAGAGATCTTAACAAGGAAAGACCCAGCCACCCGGACATCCAAGGGGATGCTCTGGGAGGCTGGTGGGAGGCGGTGCCCAGGCCTGGGGCTGGGATGCAGACGGGAAAAGTTAGGACCAGCCAGACCATTCATTCTTCACAGCTCGGAACCAGCGTCCTAACCTCATGTCCCTATCCTGTCCTCTCCCCACCACTGTGGAAGCCACAGTCACAGTGCGGGCGGGTGGCTACAGTTGGTCTCATTGTACATCAAGGAAATAAAGGTTCAGGGTCTAACCCGAACCCTGGAGCCAGTACGTGGTGTCGCTGCCCCTGCTGCCAAGACTAGAACCTGCTTCTGTATCTCTGTGACTTTCACCAGAGTCACCTGCTCAACTTCAGCTGCTCACACTCAGGGAGCCCCAGACAAGCCACAAAACTCCTTGGAACCTATAAGGGACAGAATGTTTGCATCCCCCAAATTCATACATTGAAATGTAATCCCCTATGCGGATGGCATTGAGGCGGGGCCTTTGGGAAGTGATTAGGTTGTGAGGGTGGAGTGGAATTAGGTCATGATGGGATCGGTGCCCTTATTAAAGGGACACCAGAGAGCTCCCTTGCCTTTTCCATCATGTGAGGTGGCAGTGATAAGACAGCCATCTCTGAATGGAGAAGCGGGCTCTCACCAGACACTGAATCTGTCCACGCCTTAATCTTGGACTTCCCAGCCTCCAGAACTGTGACAGATAAATGTCTGCTGTTCAAAAGGCACCCAGACTATAGTGTTTTGTTCTAGCAAAAGCAAAAGACAGAGACTGATCTGGAAAATGGGAACAGATAATTATATTCACCTCTCAGGGTGGCTGTGATCTTGGACAACAGGCTCATCACAGTGCCTGGCATACAGTAAGACTCAGTGACTGTCCACTCTTACTATTACAATTCGTCATCTCTGAGGGTCAAGGGACCTCACACTTTGGTGCCCTGGATACCCCCCCCCCCCAGTTGGCATCATCTGTTCCAAGCCAACTGAACTATTGGTGCTTTTCCAAATGTGGCATCTTCTTTCTCCTACCTTCTTCCCTTTGCCTATACTGTTCCCTCCACCAGGAAGACCCCTTCTCCATTCCCCATTTCTTCCAAAATGTCTTATTCCTCAGGAAATAGCCCATCTCACTTCTCTACGAGTTCTCATCACGTCCTGTGGACACTTCGCACACCTCCCTTTAGAAGACCTTTCCACTTGGTACAATGATTGCTGAGTTTCATGTCTGTGTCGTATGCGTGGAAGAACAAATGAATGGATACATGATTTATTAACAAAGCGGCTTTTGAACATTTCAGTTGTGGACACAGGTCTTCAGCATCTGGGGCCGGGAAAGAGCCTTCAAAGTTGATATGCACGCCGCCAGACTGGGCCAACAAAACAGCATCTCTATACAAATTAGAAGCAAAATGTCAAGGTTCTCAGAGGCAATTTCATAAATTACTTCAGCAAGGCAGCTCAGAAGAATTAGATTATGGGTTTTATGGGTTCTCCATAGTGTATATTAACACGCTTTCTGGCAGCCTGAAAATGACATTTCTCTCCCCAGCCGGTATCACCTCTTTTTCCACTTAGCAAACACTGATAGGCATTTTTTCCCGAGTTGCCAATTTCAGGCCGTGATTGCTATCCCTGTCCGGTGCATGGGCAGCAGGGTCTGTTCACTCCAGACATTTTACCCCCCAGTAAAAATCCTTCAAGAGTTTTCTTTGGAAGACTGATGAGACCCTTGCCCCATGTGACCAGGCCCCTGCCTACCGCCACTCTGGCCTCTTAATGTGACCCTTGTCTCTCGTGGCCAGCGGGAAGTGGGCCTGGGCCCGAGACTGCTGCTGGGGCAATGAGGCAGTGATTCCCCCCGGCTACCTCCTGGGCCCACAGAGACATGCCAAGGGCTTTATAGCTTCATACAGGGAATCACAGGAGGGAAAGGGAAGTGACGGCCAGGGAAGTGCCTGAATCCAGGGGCAAACAACAGCCCCAGGTTTCACGTCTGGGCAACATGTAGGGGTTTAGGAAAGTGGCACCTTTTCTAAAGGAGGGGGTGAGGCCGCTCTGTCATAGACTGACAGACAGGGCGGGAAAAGTCCTGGCCAGCCCCATTCATCTCACACAAGGGAAGGAGTTCAAGGGGTCTGGTTTTGACATCTGCCCCAAAAGATATTCTTACAAGGGCTGGCGGATGGCTCTTATTACAGTAATGAAATGACAATAGATAGCCAACTGTCAAATTTGGACCGGACAGGGCAGAGGAGGGGGTGACATGTGTTTCTTAGAGTGAGACCATTTTAAGACAAAGTGGAGGTTTCTGGAGCTGCGTGGCAGGAACCATTAAGGCTGGAGGGTGCCCGTCTGTCACCCGCCGTTCCATCTGCCCGAGGACAGTGGACGTGATGAGGCTCTCACTCTGGTTGGTTTTCTTGAGTGGGTTAAACCTACCCCCCACGATCCTGTTTGAACTACTGATTTGCTTAGCAAACACTTTCTCCATAAATAATGAATAAGTAAACCCCAGCCTGCTGCTGATAAATTATTAGGAGTTGGGACTTAATGGGGCATAAAGTAGGCAGTGAATAGCCCTGCCTTTGAGTCTGCAGCCCCCACCCCACTGCCAACCTCTGGAAAATATGCTGAGCTACCTCAGAGCCTACTAGACTGGCACTCTGGCCCCCCACCCCCACTGCCCGAGACCACCCTCTCCTCCTCCAGTTGTCACCGAGGTCTCAGCACCCATGCTCATAAGCATAGAGTTCCATAAGAATTAGAACCAAGAAAGGAAAGAGGACGGCAAAGATAATTCTGAGTCTTTTAGCCTTGCTGCCTGGTTTTTTGTTTGGATGATCTGTTTTCTTCTCATATCTGGGAATGCTACCCACAGTTCATTTCCATAGATGGGCAGTCTGCTGAAATTCCCATCTATGGATGCTTCAGTAGATGTATGTGTTACGGGCTCTAACCCAGTGATACCAGGACGATGCTGTCCACTCCACCTGCCATCTTGCCTTGCTTCCAGGGGTTGGCTTTCATTATGACCCACTGTCTGCATGCATTATGTCCCAGAAGAAAAGCCCCAAATACTCATTCCTAGAAATTAGCAGTGCCTAATAGGAGTGGGTGCTCAATAACTATTTGCTGAATAGCTAGATGGCTAGATTACTCATGAGCGGGTGGATGGGTACATGAATGGATAGACTGAGGATGAGCAGATGAACTGATGAATGAACAGATGAGTAGCTGAGTAGGTAGATGTTGAATAGATGGGTGATGGGAAGAATGGACAGGTGGTGAATGGATGGGAACATGGGAAGAATGAATGGATGGAGGAATGGGTGGAGAATTGGTGGGTGGAGAAGAGTGGGTGGACAAATGGGTGGGTATATGGGTCCATGAAGGGGGATCGGCAAATAAATAAATTGATGAGAAGATGGATAGATGGCTGGCTGGCTGCTTGGCTACTGGCTAAATGAGTAGTCATCTATTCCTAAAGGTTCAGCTTCAGTCACCCAATCCCAGACAAGGAGGTAAATGACCCCACAAGGATAAAGAATGTTATAATCATTTCACAAACAAGAAAACTGAGGCCTAGAAAGATTCAAGGCTTGTCTAAGGTTACACAGCAGCAGAAGAACTTGAACTCTTGGCCCCTTCCTCACCCCCACCCTTCCTTGCTGTATTCAGCACCTGATAGGGCCCCTCCCTCTAGATGCCAGGTAAACAGTGCCCACTTTTCATCTCTCACTCTGTAGCTAGGTGATAGAATAGGCCCAGGATGCGCTGTTCACCTGGCATCGAGCCTGAAAGCAGGCAGGAAGAAAGAGAGGCCAGAGAGAGCAGGAGGAAGGGCCGCAGGGCCAGCCGGGGAACACGGTTCATTAGCAGGATAGAATAGTAACACACTGGGCTGTAACATGGCGTCTCCAGTTTCGAGAAACTGTCAGAGGCAGCCCTTATTGCTTAAAGTGATCAAACCCAGGTGACTGAGATGCTCTGACAATCCTAGATCATCTATGAACTTCCAAACAAGCCCATCGAGAACCCTTGATCTGTGCCTCAAAGTCCCGAAGGACTGTGCTAATAACCGTCTTGGAGGGCCAGGTCTCAGCTGGGAAATTCTGAAGACGGCTGTGACCCCTTCCTTGTCTTTGAAGATACTTGATCTGTTCCCCACTTGGCACTCCTCTGGGTCTTTTGAACACCTGGAAGAAAGGGAATCCTCTTTTGAAGAGGACTTGGAGATGAACCTTTTGATTAAAAGTAAGAGCAACTTATCAACCACAAGACTTCCTTCTTCCAAAGGGAGAAGATGACAGGAGGACTGGGAAGAGGGGACCCTGCTTCTCATCAGTCACTCACAGCACAAGCACAGTCACCTCCCCAGAAACCACTGAAATGCTTGAGCCCCAAGAAGAGGGAACTGATTGTGGGTCCCCTCAGCAGCAGTCCCAATTTCAGATTGGGTTACTGCCATCTGCCAATTCAATTCAACCAGAAAATTCTCTTCATCATTCAAGTGCTTATGTAAACCTGCTTTGACAGCAGCAGACGTGAGTTCAAATCTCAGCTCCTCCATTACAAAGGTGCCGTGCTCACCTGGTAGCTGGGGAGAGTCCAAGTGTTTAGAATAATATTAGACGTATAGTCAATGCTTCATGAACTATCTATTATTATTATTACATAATTTTTCAATCACTCCTCATTTCTCTAATCTTGGTGGAGAGAGCACGAGCAGAGTGGACTTCCTGGACATCTTGGACAATCCAATATGGAGTCACTGTCAGCCATGACAGTCATGTCAAGCGCTACCTCAAGACTGAGGTAATGGCATCTAACACCCCAAACCACTAGTCTGGACACTCAGCTAGGGACTCCATCTGGACACCAATATGAGTGGGACCTCTGCCCCTAGCAGGCTGTAAGAACTCAGAGCTCGGACCACCCAGCGCTCAAACTTGGCTGTACATGGGTCACACTTGGACCCCTGCCTGCCAGACTTCCACCACACTGGACGCATGCCAGCACTGTAGTAGCCTGGCTTGAGACTGACACTCACCTCTCCACCTTGAGACGCTGCCAGTAACCAGGACTTCACGCCAGACACTCGCTCTGCTGGTTCCTATTGCGTAAGTACCCCCTCTCTGTGTGTGACCTGTGTGTACTCCATTGGCTTATTGGCATTGTGGAAAGACACCAACGTGTGTGAGCAACTCCTTTCAGGGATGCTCCCTTGCTCACAAAACCTGGTCATTTTATGAAGTTCTCAGTTTTGCCATTTCATTTGCTCCTCCTATCCACCCTGTGGCTGTTATCCTCATTTTACAGATGAGAGGCTCAGAGAGAGGAAGTAGTGTCCAAGGTCACACAGCCACCCAATGACAAGGCTCCTAACTTCACCCAAGTGGGGTACTCCACTGGGTACCCATGGTGCAGGGCTAGTAGTAACAGAAGCTGCAACAGGAACAAATGCCAATAGCTTCGTAGCATCTGATCCATGCCAAGCTCTGTCCTCAGTGTCTTATATGGAGAAACTCCCTTCGTCCTTACAACAATCCCACAAGGTAGAGACTATTATGGTCTCCATGGTACAGACGCAGAAACTGAGGCTCAGAAAGGCCAAATGACTACCAATGCAAAAGAAAAACTTCTGTTAACAAATCTGCATGCATCTAACTACTCAGATCCAGACAACTGGTAAACCAAACTTTTCCCCACAGGCTATTTTTGTGACTATCAGCTTGTATTTTCTGATGACCCATTAGGCCACACACTGAATGCCACACAGAAGCTTGACTTTGATACACAAGACCTGTTTTTTCCCTGGTTTAAAATTTCTATATTGAAGGGGGGGGCGTAATTACCATAAATTTGACTCTGCACCCAACTGTAAAAGAGGTGGCCTGACCATGACAGGGAGCTATGAGACTCATCTGGAGGGCTTTGGGAAATGACCAAAAAGAATATGCAAACTAAACATTAGTTCAGTCTGTAAGATGACACAGTACAGCTCACACCAGCTGTGTGTCTTTACATGAGCCACCTTGTCTCCCTAAGTCCCAGGCTCCTCCTCTGTAAAACAGGGACAGTAATTCAACGGAGCAACAGCTACAAGGTCCTTAGCACAGAGCCCAGCATGTCGTAGAGGCTCTACAAATCTGTTCCCCTTAATAAATATTCAGAATGCCATCTCCTAGCAAAGACCTCCTTCATATTAAAAATGACTCAACCAGGCAACCAACTTCCCTTCCTCGTTATGAAGGACAGTGGCGGCTGACTATCAATGACTGCTTTGGAAAACGATACTGCGCGGCGCCCAGAGAGAACATATCCCTGGAGTGCACTCATCTCCAGCCTCCGCGACGCCACACAGCCATCCTGATGGATTTCAGCCCTTTCCTGCTGGGAGCTGCTCCTGGGAATGAATGTGCCTCAAGCCCCCCCCCCCCAATGACTGTCCCCAGGATCATCCTTCTGGTTGGGAGGGAGAAGAGCTCCATTCCCACCTAAGCCTTAGCCCTAGCCTGGAAATGCACAGGGTAGGCACCTGGGATCACAGGTGAGGTTGTCCAATATCACTGGGCAGGTGAACAAGAAAGTCTGCAAATGGGTGCAAACCACAGGCCCACAAACTGTCAAGGCTGCAATGGCTCCCAGGGATGCTTTTCCAGTTGCATCTGGTCTGTCCTTACAACAGCCAGCTTCTGAGATGGCTGACCACACCCCCTTGCTGAAACACTATTCGCCTGGGGCTTCCATGACAACAACAGTCTCTCCTGGCCCCTTCTCCTCAGTCTCCCTTGCGGGAATACTCTGTCCTCTCCCCCCTCTGGTTTTGTTGCTCCAGGGCCACTGGTTCTCAGCGTGGGGTCCCCACACCTGTAGCATCATCACACCTGGGAACAGGCTAACCATGCACTTTCTCAGGCCCCCATCCCGAGTGCTATGGAGTCAGAAACTGGGGGTGGAGCTTGGCCATCTGTGTTTGCACAACCCCCCCCCCCCCCCCCAAGGATTCTGATGTACAGTCAAGTGTGAGAAGCACTGCCCCGGGCTGTCTGCCCTGGCCTATGGCTCCTAATACCTCACGACACAGATGGCTCCCGGTCCTCTGTCCTTGATCTAGAACTCACCTCTGAACAACGATGTAACTGAATGCCCACCTGCCATTGCCCCTTGAAAGACTCAGGGGCACCCTTCACACTCAAAATGCCAACCAAACTCTCGACTTTGCTCCCTGAACCTGACGAAGTTTCAAGTCTCTTTCTCAGTGAGGGTGGCCGGCACCTGAACAGCCAGGGAACCCCTCATTCCACTTCCCTCTGCCACCCCCCATCTTAGTCAATCCTCTCCTCCTCTTTCCTTCTCCCCCGAAGGCCAAGCATTAAGAACAATGCAGCCCATGGGCAGAGGGGACTTCTGGGCACTCAGACATCCAGAGAACTGAAAAAGTAAACACTAAATACAATTTCTTTTTAAGGCAAACCTCTCGCTCCTTGGATTTCTGCAGTTCACCAAAAATCAATGAGCACTTCCAGTATATCAAGTACCGTGCTTGGGTCGAGGGATACCGATAATCTCTCTGCGTCTGTTCTCCCCGCCTCTCTTGTTCCCCTCCGCTTCCAACACAAACTCTTATTCCACATTCAAAGATCTATGTCCCAATGCATACATTAATGTACCTATTGATTTTCCTGTTGCCAGTCATTATCAAGATTTATTAATCCCCCCAGCTCCCCATTGATTGGGGAAAGCAGTCTCCCAGTGGTCAATCAATCCTGATAGACTCCATGACAAAGAGTCGATATCTATTTATTATTTGATTTATGGGCTTAATTATCTTAAACACGATCGGGCAGGGACAAAGCAGAAGCTGCGTGGTGCCCGAGCCACTGGAACAGGGTTGAGAATGCATCCAGCCGCAGTCCAAGACCGACCGGTTCCCAGAACAGCGCGACAATGCACTGATCTGACACTTGCCCCCTCCCAGCCTGCTCACGGACCCTGGAGTCTGCCACAGGGAGAGAGAGAGGGAAAGGGACAAATGCCAGGGTTTCAGCTGGCATCTGCTGCTAACACAGCAGGTCACAAGCCAGGCAACGAACTTGGTGGCTTCAGACAATGAAACTGACTTGAAGGCAGGCCAGCCTTTGTCCTCTCCCCAGGGGAGGGGACCTGCAGTGGAGGCGGCTAAGGCATAAAAAAAAACAAACCCCGAAAACAAAAAAAAACAACTGATGGACTTAGGTACAGATGACACGGGGAAAGAAAGCAAGAGGTGGCCTGAATCAGACAGCTGTGGGTTCAGACCCCGCCCCTGCCCCTGCCCAGCTTTACGTCCTTGGGGGCATAGTCTCTCCGTTTCCTTGTCTAGAAATGGGGAGCCGACTGGTACTCACTTCAGAGGGTTGTGAAAATGGTTTAAAACACAGGCAGCCCAGCATTTCCACACAGGTTGATCAGATTGCAGGGAACTGGCTTTTAATAACAATTTGGCCTCTCTCCTTGAAGCCAGTCGTAGGCTCCTGAATCTCTGCTTGACCACTGTCTGCCAGCGAGGCTGAGGAAACCGTCCCCTCTGGCTGCTGGAACCCGTCAGGGGCCTGATGGGCCCACAGATGCCTTGCCAACACGGCAGTGCCGCTGGCTGTTCTTAGCGTGGGTAAATAGTGAGAGCTGTTGAAAAAAAATCTTCCTTTCCCGAGGATGGCCAGCTCGCCGCTGCTGTCCCCCTTGGGAGCCATGCCAAATATCGCTTAGAACCCAGCCCATTCGGACCGGCACCACCTCCCACTGATGTCCGATGGGGATCGACACCAACTGTCCACACGGTTCATGGAGGAGGGAAATACAGCAGCCACCCTGCTGCAAGCTCTCCTAAGGAAAGGGACCGCCCCAGAGTGGGCTTGCTAAAATGCAGGGCAGCCTGCATCACTCCCCTGGCCACATCACTGCCGGGTGGCTCCCCACTGCCCTTAGGAGAGAAGTTCAAATTCCTTGGCCTAACTCACAGGGCCCTTCAGGATCGTTTCCAGCTTCTTAGCTCATGCTGTTCCCTGTGGGAACCACTGCTCTAGCTCACGACCTCCCCCCACAACCCCAAGTCTCAAGCCCTCCCATCTCGAGCCCTTTGCATATGATGCTCCTTTTATTAGGAATATCAATACTTTCTTAACCAATTCTTTGGTGGGATAAGGGGCTGGTTCTGGGTCCCCACAGTTCTCTGTGAGCCCACTGCAGAGATGACAACACGGTTTGAGGATCACCCAGTTACGGGTCTGTCTGTGAGCTCCAGGGGGGCAGAGCCCATGGCAGCCGGGACCTGACACACGGTGACCATGTGGGGCAAATACCCTGTACTATTCTCACTGACTCCCGGAACGGACACCTTTTTATATTTCCATCACTGTGACTTCCCCACATCCTGCTGCCACCCTCCACTGGCTTGGACCACGTTCCACTTAGGCCCCACTCGTCTCTCAGTGACTGTGAGCAAACAGCACTCCTCCCTGTCGGCGGTGACGCCCGGAGGAGCAGGCTGTGGTAACGCGCATGCACGTGTTTGGGGAAACTGTCGTTTCTTTATTCAACGGGAATTGAAGGGGAACCTAGCATTTTAGGGGCTGGAGATACAGAGGCGAGTCAAATAGCTGAGGTCCTGATTTCCTGGGTGGGGCCTATGTCTGAGTGGGGGAGGGGATACAGGGAAGAGAGACCAGAAGCAGACAAACATATGGAGGAACAAAAGAATCGTCACCTTATGGTTGAGAAGTGCCCCAGTGACTGTGAATAACACGCAGTGACAGGATGGGAGGGACTGTTGGGGGCCGGGAGACACTGTGGGCTAGCCTCATAATCCCACGCTTTTCTGGCTGCCTCTACGGCCCTGCCGGCTTCTTCTCAGTCCCCTGTGCGGGGCGACCCTTCCCCACCAGGCCACCCAGTGTCAGAGGTGCTCCAGGCGCCGTCCTCAGGTGACCCCCCCCTTCTTCCCTGGGTAACCTCAGCTTCCACGGGAGCCCACGGCTTCAATCACCACTTCCATGCCGATGACTCATGCACGGGTTATTTCCAGCCCCAACCTTTCCTCAGAGCGTGACACCGGTACATCCAGCTCCTTACTCAACTTCTCCTTCTGGAGGGCCTGAAGTTTAAGGAGCTTAAGTCATTTGGCCAAGGGACCAGCCAGGAGCTGGAACACAAGTCAGAGTATTCAGACCACAGCCCAGCCATCCGCATGTATCACTTGATATGCTAATAAACACAAAACACCTGCTGTTTGTAGCGTCAAAGGCACCCAAGAGGAAATATGCTGCTTCTCCTAACTGCTGCTTCATGACTGTTACTGCTGTCATCATTGTTGTTAGAATATGATCGTTATTACTACAGCAACTAGGAGATACAAGGTATGGA
The DNA here is from genome assembly GCF_036850995.1 of Saccopteryx leptura. Classification (NCBI taxonomy): domain Eukaryota; kingdom Metazoa; phylum Chordata; class Mammalia; order Chiroptera; family Emballonuridae; genus Saccopteryx; species Saccopteryx leptura. The sequence goes on along the minus strand of NC_089504.1, from coordinate 239,907,595 downwards.
GCCCCCTCCAGTTCCAGGCGGTATTACACTACAGTCTGTCTATATAAGCTCTTTAATTCTTACCACTACCTTGCAAGAGAGATAAATGTTATCCCCATTCTATCCATGAGGAAACCAAGGCAAACGGGAGTGAGAACACTGTGAGAGACTCACACCTTTTAAAGGGGGAGTGTTCATACATATGGTGTTTAGTGAAATAGCGAGTCACAAAACAGGGTTGCTGGATGAGTCCACCTTCAACGGGATAGAAGATCTATCCATCAATGTTGATGGGTCACAGAGCTGCGGGGTCTTCTACAAAACCCACATCATTGTCTTCCCCGGAATACAGTGAGCTATCGCTCAGCCTCCCTTGTGGTCAAGGGACAACGCCAGCCCAGAACACAGGAGTGGCATGATGTGTACGGCTCACGGAGACCTGGAGACCTCCCACCTGCCTCTCCCCAGCCAGAAGCAGAGAGCTCTGAGCCCTCAGGTGACTCCAAAAGATGCTATCGGTCTTGGATCCCTCCCCACATGAAGAAAAGCCACCTGCATTCCAGAAACACCCATGTTGGACTATTACTGGAGCCAGAAATGGATTTCTATTGTTAAGTCACTTAATGTTTTTAGGCTTATTTGTCCCAGCAGCTACCGTTACCCTGACGCATACAAACTACTTGTTTGCATATACACTACACCCTCACTTAACGTCACTGATAGTTTCTGCGACCTTAAGCATGCCAACATACACGAAACCACTTTTACCTTAGGCTAGTGGTCGTCAAAATCATTAATCAACAGAGCCAAATATCAACAGTACAATAATTGAAATTTCTTTTCAGAGCCAAATTTTTTATAAACTTAAACTATATAGGTAGGTACATTCCTTATCGAGGTAGCACCTGCATGTGGTATTTTGTGGAAGAGCCACACTCAAGGGGCCAAAGAGCTGCATGTGGCTCCCCAGCCGCAATTTGTGGACCACTGCCTTAGGCTAATTGATACAAACAAGAGTCCAGTTCCTAGGGCACCTCATTAACATTATAACAAAACAGGCTTGAATGAAACATCATTATTTGAGGACCTGCTGTGTATTAACTTCCTGGAAGGATACACACGTGAACATGAACGTGATTTCTCTCCGGCTGGAAACATCACGGGTGAATTTTACTCCTTTCTTTTTCTTTGCTGATCTGCATTTTCAATAACGAACGAGTGATCACTTACAAAAGTTACTTTTTTCAGTGATGACGGATGTCACCCATGCTAATTGCAGAATCTTTTGAGAGTCGAGGAGGGTGGTGGCCAGGGGCGAAGCCTTCATCCATGCCAGTCCTGCGCCAGTCATATGATCGTTTTACCAACAGGCATCGGCAACGACGTACAGGAGATGGTGCTAATAATAATAATGATAATGACGCAGTCCATTTATAGCGCTTCCTGCACAAAAGTCCCGGACGCTTTACATCCCGGCACAATTAAACGCAGCCACAGACAAAAACCCTTTCAGCTGCGCTTTATAAAGGGAAAGCAATTCAGCTTTTTGAACATAAAAGGAAGCCGATTCCACTAGATGACGGGAAGGAGGGGGAGGGGACATCATCTTCATGTGCTCCAGCCCCCCAACTCTTGTATGTTATATTTAGGACAATCAAACTGGCCTGAAGGAAAACTAATCAGAAAGCCCACGAGCACAGAGTTACAGAAAAAGCAAGTCGAGATCTCTGTCGGGGCCTTGAGTTACCCTCTCGGCTGAAGGCAGGGTTCTCCATTTGTCTGTCTGTCCAATTTAGCGGCTTGGCGCGATTATATTTGAAAACCGGAAAAAAAAACAGGAACCGATTTGGAGTTGGAAGTAGATAATCTATTAAACAGCTCCCGATATGGACCAGATTTAAAATGATGTGCAAATGAGGCCCGATGGGATTTCATCCCTGCCGGGTCCCTGGGAGATGGGTGGGGGCTGGGTGTCGCATGCACACGGACAAAAGAGTCGCCTCCACATGACTGCAAAATTGCATTCACACTCAGGCACCCGGCGGAGGGACGGATGACACTTGCCAAATGAGAAATTTAAAAAATTCTTCCAAGAACTGTGGGGAAGTCCTGTTCTTCCTCCCTTCTCTTTCCTGGGGTGCACAGCCCAAGCCCCTCTATCAGAACAAGACGTGTATATGAGCCCCAAAGCCCCGCTCTCTCCTACTCCCTGAACCAGTCACCCGTGTGGAAATGCCTCACAGACAGCCAGGACACCCCAGAGCCCCATTTCCTCTTCTGCATCCATCAGCTCAGCTTGGTTGAAGCCATCACTGGCTTTGACACACTGAACCAACTAGCTGAGTGTAAGAAGGCACAGCAGCCAGGCCACTGGGACACTTCCTGAGTGGCGTGGTCAGCTCCAGTTTGAGATCTTTCACTGGCTTCCCACTGCATTAGGATAATCTCCATGCCTTCACCTGCACTTTGGGGCCCCTGCTGCCCCTTTCCTACCACCCTGCCATCACGTGACCCCTTACTTCCTCTGGTCCTCAAACATGTCCATCTCATTCCCACCTCAGGGCCTTTGCACGTGCTGTATCCCCTGCCTGGACTGCTCTCACTCTGCCTCTTTGCAAGGCCATCTCCTCATCATTAGCTGTCAGCCCAAACACCACCTCCTCTAAGACACTGCTTCTGAGCCCTTCCTCAAAGGAGCGCCCGCCTCTCTCTCTAACACCCCTCCCAACCCCATCTGTGGCCTTCACAGCACTTAACACAGCGCTTTAATTATTGGACTTCACTGTCTAACTTGTTACTGTCCACCTCTTCTACTGGAAGGCACAGTCCTTGTATAAATCATAGGAACCATGTTCTGAGCACAACCAGCATTCAGCCAGGCTGCACTACATGTCTGTAGAAGGCGCATTAATGACCTAGTGTGAGAGCTGATGCCAAGACAGGCTGTGCGGGTCCTCATGTTGGGACATTCCAGGCCCTCATTCACTTTGCACTCAGCTGCTCCCCTGTCAATGTCGCCTGGCAGAATCATTTAGTGAGGGGACAAGGAGGCTTCCAAGGTGCGAAGGAATCTCCTAACAAGAGACACCTACCAAGTAGGAACAGGTTTCTGCAAAGCAGTGGGTCTGAGCGTGAGTGTGCATCAGAATCTCGTAGAGGGCTTCTTAAAACAGGGCAAGCTGGGCCCTCACCCCAGGGCTTCTAACTTGGGGGGAAGGGGACAAGAATTTACGCTTCTAACAAGTTCCCAGGTGATGCCAATCAGAGGTCCACACTATGAAGCATGGATTTAAATAATTTGGGGGGTTTTGAAAAATATTGGGGGGAGCAGTGGGGGATGAGGCCTCTGGGCTATGGAACCTTTGTGAGTTGCTAATATTAATGAAACTAGTCTTTTGCAGGGAAAGAAAGAGAAAAAGTGTTTTTATGAGAGGAGTGTGGGAGAGAGGACAAGCATGAGAGGGAGAGAGTTGGTGTGTAATTTAGAGGTGGTGTGTGTGTGTGGGTGTGTGCTGGCCCCACAGGAATTTGCAGGACATTTCAGAAAAGCACAGAATTAAAGCTACAAAAATGAAACTCAGTTTAACAAGCTGTGGTGTACCGAATCCTCTGGAACTTAATGAGAAAGACAGAGGCCTTGCCTTATATGAGTGAAATGGGGCCTGGGCCTTCTTTTGTTACCAAGTCCTCCAGGTAATTTTGATCTGATCAAAGGTAGAAAAGAATCCCATGATAAGCCATTGCTCAGGAGTTGAGCCTATTCCCCTTGACCTGCCCAAGGTAGCCATGACGAAGACGGAACACTCTAGATCAGCGGTTCTCAACCTGTGGGTTGCAACCCCGGCGGGGGTCGAACGACCAAAACACAGGGGTCGCCTAAAGCCATCGGAAATACATATTTTATTTAAAATGTATTGTATAATAAATATGTATTTTCCGATGGCTTTAGGAGACCCCTGTGTTTTGGTCGTTCGACGCCCGCCGGGGTCGCGACCCACAGGTTGAGAACCGCTGCTCTAGATGAACATGCAGGAGTGCATTTACTCAAATCCAGGTTCTATGACCTGGGCAAGGGCTCCCTTTGCTTCCCTGACCTCAGTTTTCCCATCTGTAAAATGGGCACAATGCCTCACAATGGGAGGACATCCCTGTGCCTGGCCTGAAGCAAAGCACCTGCTGAAGGCTGGCAGAATCTGCTATGCTTCTGGTTCCTTTGAAGGGGCTCCTCATTTAGCAAATTAACTCAATGCCCCTCCACCGGGGAAGTAAGAAGGATTCAGCAGTGAGGATCAGCTGTGTCTGTTCAGCTTCGAGTGAAGGAACCACGGTCTCTGCTGGGCCCGAGGCTCTCTGCATCCTCCTGTCCCCAGGGAGGGCTAAGCGGAAGCTGAGGGGCGCACTGGGACGCTACGACAAACCTTTCTGGGAAAAGTGAGGCAGCTTCTCCTTCCCCATAACCCCTCCAAAATTTTTAAAAGGAAATCTAGCTAATTTTTGTCATCTGTTTTCTAGGGACAGACACACTGGAGAGAGAAAGAAAGAGAACTCCTGGACAACGTGTCCTTGGAGCTCTTTTTGGATAAGAACAGGAGCACGTTCCCACAGAAAAGGTTGCCTGGTGTAAGGAAGGGAGCTGATGGAGAGAAGGGTCAGGTCAGTGTCTCAGAATGGGCAGAAATCCGAAGTAGAAAATGATAGGAGGAGGTTAAAAAGCAAGAAGTGAACCGAAGCTGTCTCTTAGTCTATTAGGGAAACCGCAGCCAGGCTGAGGTCGACCTGCGAGAAACTCTTAACTGTCCATTAACAGGAGGATGGAGAAAGAGATCGCGGTGTGTCTGTGCCGCAGACTGCGGCTCAGCCACGGAAACGACTGCTGATACACACGACACCGGGCGAGTCTCTACAACGTGCTGAGAAATAAAGAGCCAGACAGACAGGAATCCACGCAGTAGGCGTCCATTTATATATAGTTAAAGAACAGGCAGAAATAGCTGATGGTGATACAGTTCAGAACAGTGGGGATTGGGGGTACGCACCGGCTGGAAGGAGGCACAAGGGGCTTCCTGGGGTTACTTGGGTAATAGCAACAGGGGTATGAATCTTTAAAGAAAACGTCCCTTGGGCCCGTGCCCTTTACTCTGGAAGATCGCCGATTTTTTGCCCTCGGAAGCAGGAGGTCCCACCTGGCAACAACCCTCCTGTGGCTGCCTGCTGCCCTTGGCATCAAATCCAGACTTCTCACCAGGCTCTTAGGTCCCTGTTTCCACTTTCCTCTGCACTAGGCTGGACACATCTGACATCAGCGCTGGGCACGTGATGGGTACTCCCTGGCGATATCCTCTGGGACATGGTTTCCAAAGGTGAGCTGGGCTAGACTGGGGCTGGCGTACTTGGTAAAAAGGCTTCACCTACAAAGAGACTTGATTCGTTAGGCCTAGGGATCCTGTGGTAGACTGAAAATGACTCTCAAGGATGTCCAGGTCCTAATCCCTAATAACAGTGGCTGCTCTCGTATATCACAAAAGGGACTTTGTGGATGTGATTCAGTGAAGCATCTTGAAATGGGAGCTGATCGTGGATTATCTGGGCAGGTCCTAAATGCAATCACAAGTCTTCTTACAAGGGGAGATCTGACCACAGAGGTAGACCATGGGACAATGAAAGCAAGATGCTAAACTGACATCTCTTGAAGAAGGAGGAAGGGGCCGCAAGCCAAGAAATACAAGAAAAGCACAGTTCTAGAAGCTGGAAAAGGCAAAGAAACAGATTCTCTGGAGCCTCCAGAAAGGAATGAAGCTCTGGCTTGATCTGAACCCCGTGAGACCCACCCTAGACTTCTGACCCCCCAGAAATGTAAGAGAATAAATGTGTGCGCTCATTTTAAGCCACCAACTTTGTGCCAATTTGTTACGACAGCCCTAGGAAACTGGGTGGCACCCAGGAATCCGCACTTTAACGATCGTCCCCTTTGCTGGCTCTGATGCCGGAGACCCAGGTGGGAACTTCGGGAAGCAAGGCTCCAGGGCTGTTCCGGGCTGCTTCTCAGACGCGGCCCATTGTGAGAGAACCGAAGAATTATGTTAGAGTTGGAAGGACCCTGCAACAAACTATCTGCTTCTACCTGCTCATTATATGGATGAGGAAACTGAGGCCTGGGAAACTCCACAAGAAGGTGGAAGGATGAGAGAGGCTTCCATTTAACTCCATCTTTATTGGCTTTTGAATTACATTTGGAGTTTTTAAAATCAGCTATTACGCAGAATGTCGATAGCTTTGCTATCTCATAATGACCCAATCGTGAAATGATTTAGCAATCTTGCTAATTGCATTTGGGGATATAGCAGTTGGATAACTAGTTGGTGATTACTCATTTCCCAAGAGCCCTACACATTGCATTACAAGGAAGCTAATCTTAGAAATACTTGTTAACTTCGATGATAATTACTAAGTAATTGGCTAGAACATGCCATTGTGAATTTATCCAGAATATGCCAGGTAATTTTCTGGTCTTATGTTCCCTATAAAATAAATTCAGAGTCCAACAACGGTTCCAGTTGGCTGGCTCTCCTCCAACCATCGACCTCTGCCAGCCAACTGTGAGAATGCAGGCGATTAATCAAATTACTCAAATATTTGGGTTCACACTGACCGTTCAGATAAGAAACCTGGATGGCCAACAAGTGGATGGTGCTAAAATGGGAAAGAGGGGGCACACAGAGCCCCTCAAAGATAAATAGATAACAACACAGGACTATGGAATAAATGCCCCTTCTTTGGGGGCTCATCTGGCTTCTTCACACAAAATGCCGCAACACTTCAGAGACCAATTATAGGTCCCAAAGCTGCGGAGCCTTGATCATGGTGCCAGGAAAAGGCTGCGCTATTTGTGAGATGTGCAGGCAGTGATGGCGCTTGGAGGGGGCTCAGGATTCTGTACAAAACAGAGAAGGGGGCCACAAACACAGCTGGCTCATCGGCGGAGAGGCACATTTCACAATGACCACTTCTTTTTCAAGGCGGCTGCTAGTGGAACCCGGTCTATATCCAATTAGCCAGCCCTCGGGAAAGGGGTGAGAGAATCCTGGGCACCTGGGTCCCACTGATAACACTGAAGAAGTCGGAGGGCAGGAGGCAGGAGGTCCTTAGAAAGAGCAGGCAAAGGAGGAAAGATGGTGCGTTTCAGAATTCTAACTCGAGGGATTGGCAGGTCAGAAAGGGAGGCGCTGAGCAGAGAGAAAGTTAGGGAAACAGACAGAGAGGGGTGGTGGACAGAAGGTCAATGGTGGGGAACAGACCACCTTTCAGCCAGACTTGTACACCCTAAGTAAAGGGCCCGCTAAGGAAGAGGACAGATGCTAGATAAGAAAGGGAGCCGAGGGTCTTCCGCTGATAGGTTGTTTCTTTCTCTGCATCCACACCCTTGCGATGTGACATGGCAGCAGAGTCTGTTTCTCCGTGCCTTGAATGGAGGTTGACCACGTGACTTGCTTTGGCCAATGGACATTAGTAAATGCAACACAAACAGAGATGTGAAAGGCACTTGTCCATTAGGGCTTGACCCCTTGCTGTACTTGGAGCACGGAGATCACTATGGGAATGAGCCCCTGCCAGCCTGTTGGGGGATGAGAGGCCATGTGGAAGAGAACCAGGACACCCCAGCTGACATTCTTCCAGCCTGGAGGGCATCCAGTACTGACCAGCCCCCAGTCTGACCTATCAGCTGACCACAGACACATCCAAGAGCCCAGCTACTAAGCCTGGCTCAGAGCAAAACTTTCCACAGAAAAGAGAGAAACTATGACGTATTGAGGCACTTTGTTACGCAGCAAAAGCTTACTGATACACTCACATAATCAGAACTTTTCAGATCCTGAATATTACCTGGACTAATTATTTAACAGCCACTTCTGTACTGTGCAGAGTTGAGAACCACTATTTTTATCCTCATTTGAAGAGAGTTGAAGGGCCATGCATAAATCTCCAATCCCTTGCAAATACAATTTGATACATGGGTTCCAGTCAACCCACAATCTGCATAATCAATAGTGATGGACAGTCACACACCTTCTACTAGTCTCCTAGGTCTTATAAATGGACTCAGGGAGGCTCTGTATAAGGAAACAGACCAAAGACACATCAACTCTTCCCTGAGCCAACAGCTCATGCTACTGCACCTGCCAAGATTGAGGCTTATGTATTTGGAATCTTATTGCTTATGACTTGAGAATGGGAAGGAGAGAGCTCGTAACTGACCTATGGTATCACAGGCTATACCCAGAATGCTGCTGCTGTGGCCAGTCCTAATGCAACAAGGGAGCAGATGCCAGAGTTTAAAAACACACCAAAGGATTGTTCCCCAACTATTCAACGAAAACCAAAGCTATTTTCTTCAAGGTCAACAAGAGCAAGATCAGAAACGTTGCTATCACCTGACATCTTCCTAATGTCAGTTCTCTACTACCTGCGCCATCTGGGTAGCTACAGACTGCAGATCCTGGGCATTTCAAATAACAATGGAAAGGCCCTGCAAATGTGCTCTGAGGCTTTGATGAAAGCCAGAATAACAGTCATTAGAATCTTATCCCCAGGGTCAACAAACGAGGGTCCATGCACCAAACCCAGTGAGTGCATTGCCTGGTTTTGCGAATAAAGTTTTATTGACACACAGCCACATACATCCATTTACATCGTGTTTATGGGGGCATTCACACTGCAGCAGCAGCAGAGCTCAGTAGTTGCTACAGCAACTGTATGACCCACAAGGCAGAAAATATTTACTATTGGGCCCTTTACAGAAGAAGTTTGCAGACCCCTGATTTAGTCTACTGCATTCAATTTACACATGGAAAAGGTGAGTCGCAGAGACGCTGTTTCACAAATACCTGAAGCACAGGGGGATCCAGAATCAGTTTTCTGATACCCCATGATGCAGTGCTCTGCCAAAGGGTTTTCACATTAAGGATATTTTCTGGGATCACAAACCTTAAAACCACACAAACCGTAAATGGTAGAAGTGCACACGCTCTATTCACCAAAATGTTGAGTTAACCAGCACCCCCATTTCTCAGCTCTCTCGGAAGCAGAGCTTTGGGAATAAACCCGTGGGCAGGGGGCCCAGGTGGGACTGACCTGGTGATGATGGCCAGGTGGGGCGGGCTCATGCAGGCGCCCATGAAAAGCACCACGTTCTCATGCCGCGTCTGCCTGTAGGCCATCACCTCCCGCTTGAAGGCCTTGAGCTGCTCCTCATTGTCCCTCTCGATGTCAATCAGCCGGATGGCCACCTCGCCGTGCCAGCGCCCGTGGTACACCTGCCCAAAGCGGCCCTTCCCGATGAGCTCGCCGATCTCCAGCTGCTCAAAGGGGATGTCCCACTCTTGCAGGAAGATGCTGGTCTGGCTGGCCTTCCGGGGGAAGCTCCGGGCTGAGAGGAGGGACAGGTTCATCTCCTCAAAGTCGTCCTCCGACTCCTCGGCCTCATCATGGCCCTCTTCGTTCTGTGGGGGTGGGGGTCACAGCTGTTTCCGCACTGCCCCTCCTTCCCATGAGGTCCTGCGGGGTCCCCTTGTGCGTGTGTAGGTCTGGACATGTGTATGGACATTTTTTGATGGTGTGCATATGTATCTCTGGATTTGCTCACATACATCGCTCTATTTGTCTAGAATCATATACAGTAAAGGAGTCGAGAGGGAGATGCTGATAATTCAACTCTCTTGTGCTCAGGGGGAGGCTGAGGCTCATCGAGGAGAAATGCTAGGGGCACCACCCCTTCTAGTTCCCCGCAACTTTCCTGGTGTGGGCACCTTGGGTAAACCCTCAGTAGGGGCCAACGTCCCCTGCGAAGCGCCTAGTTTGAGGTCACACAGCCAGGCAGAGTTAGAATTAAGATTCAGGGGTCTCAACTCCTAATGTCTGATGCGCTCCTAGTCTACCGCGATATTTTAACTTGCCTGGTTATTCGTGTGCGTGTGATAAATATAACAGGCTAAAATTTGGGTACATCAAGAGTCTGCATATAATGTGGGACAACCTCAACATGGAGCGCCTTTTGCTTCCCCCAGGGAACTTGGAAGTGATGAATCAGAAGCCGGGAGAGGTCGGAGCTGTTCTGCACAGTCCAGGGGTCTGGGGCTCCAATGCAGTGGGAAGGCAGGAGGTACCAGAGCGAGAGGCGGATTGAATAGGCTTAAAACTCAGACCGAATGAGCTGGAATCTGGTCTCTGTGTGACCTTGGGGAAGTCACTTTCCTTCCCTGAGCCCTCCTTTCTTCATCACAAAGCATGGGGGGGGGGGTCTAATAAAATCTGCCTTGGGGGCACTGTGAGGTTTTTAATGATGAAGGTTCTTGGCACAGACCTAACTCCTCTGTGAATCTCATGCAGGGATGCCTGAGAAAAGGCAGGTTCCTGGGCCCCGCCCAGATCTACTGACTCAGTATCAGCAGGGCAGGGTCAGGAATCCGTGTTCATCCCACATGCCCACAGGACTCAGGTACACGAAGACGTGACTGCCACAATGGTTAAATGCTCCCAGTCTAGAGACCTGCTTCCCCAGCGAAGGGTCTGGGGGTGCCCTGCCCCTGAAATTCTTTTGCTAAAATGTGGGAGTGACAGGTGACTGAGAGTGGGGATTTGAGGGGGCTTGGGGCCTGCCCAGACCGCCTGAGAAGGTGGCCCTTGGCTGAGCTAGCTGTCCCCAGTGGCACACTCAGGTTAAACGGCACAGAAAACATCAGCATCTCCCAGTAATTTTTTGCTGACCACAGCAGTTCCAGAAAAGAACGTGATTCTCTCTGGCAACCCTGACTCTGTTCCTTCCAGTCTGGACCCATGGGTAGAGATGAGGAGTCAGGGCCCCGGGGTGCTCCCCCAGGAGGTGCTTTTACTCCCCTAGTGGCTCCAGCAGGAGGGGAGAAGCCCCAGAAGGTTCTCCACACCCCGCCAAGCCCAGGGTCCCTGAGGCCCCCCACCTCTTCCCATGTATTTTTGGCAGGCAGTGGGGCACAAATCCCCTGGGGACTTATCCGGTCCTGAGCTGGTTTTTTAACTAAGAATGCAAATTGCTTGCCAACTTCCGCACAGGAGCTTTTCCGTGATGCACACTATATAATGGACCATTAGGCTTGGTGCCGGGAGGGGTCACTGCTTGGTCACTGTCACAGAGTTACAGCCCCCGGCCCCCACCTGCCCCGAGCCCTCTGCGTCATCAAGGGTATCGCTGAGTTCTGGGGAGCCCCTGGAAACAGCAGCCTCGCCCAACTCCATGTCTCACCTCTGAGGTTGGCTCCACTTCAATTTGAAGTAATGGGTTTCCTTCCAAGCTTGAAAGAAAGAAAAACAAATGTGACCCTCAGGTGCAGAGGTGGGTCCACGTATTGAGTTTATCCTTGCATGGGGGGCCCCCAAAATGAGAAGTCCTTGCCACCGAGCCTTTATCTTGCATTTCATGTCAATGCTGGTGTCTAAAATAATAACCTCACCATTAAAAAAAAGCAATATACAAGGACACTGTTAATAAATACATTTTCCTGGGCCGTTCAGGGCTCATTTTTCATGATTGCTTCAGTTTCCACTAATCTAGCAGCTTCCTTAGAGATTGGTCTAAATGCCACAGGTGGAAGACTCCTCAGAGTCCTAGGTGTTCCCCAGGAAAGAATGAATCAGCTCTCTAAAGTTCACTCAGATTCGGGAACTCTTGGAAGGATCCTAGTGTTCATTTGTTTGTTTGTTCGTTCATTCGTTCATTCATTCAATCACAATTCTGTGCCAGGAACAATGCTAAAAGCCCTTAGAGAGACACAGGGATGAAACTGGCCTGGCTCCTGGCAACATGAAATACAGCATCAGTACTGAAGGAGCTATGGCAACTGTACAGATATTGTGCAGAAAGGCCACACATGACAAAGGCCAAGCGTCAGGTGGGAAATGAACAAATGGCACGAGGTGGGCATTCCCAGGAGAGAGGGTTCCTGGACAGATTGGGAAGTCCACCGTGGTTAGCTGGACCTTGCCAGTCACACTGAATTAAGGTCTGTGGAATGAGAATGAGGAGGAAGTAAGACTGTATTGGGCTGGGAGACACAGGTGTCGGTGTGTGTATGTGAATGTGCCTGTGTGTGTGTGTGTGTGTGTGTGTGTGTGTGTGTGTGTGTGTGTGTGTGAAGCATTCGTGAGCTTATGAGCAGCAGTTGTAAGAATGGGAACATGCTCCATACAGCATGAATGTGTGTATGTGTGTGCGTGTATGTGTGTGTATGTGCTTGTGTGTGTGTGTGAACATGTGTGTGTGTGTGAGTACTAAGTGTATATACTGAAGGTATTGCGTGGGTATTATGGGATGTGCTCTGTGCAGGAGTCGCCCCGTGCGTGTGAATTTGGGGTCATCGAGTATGCATTGGAGAACATGGTGTGTGATGTGATGGGGGGCACAGTGTGTGTTCAAGAATTTTTTTGGGGGGGTATTTTAGAGTAGAAGGTGTGTATATGTTTATGTGGTGAGCTGAAACTGGTAGGAGGAAAGAATCAATGGATAGCCTGCCCCCTTCCTATTTTCCCAGATTAGCAGCTCCCCCTACCCACTTCCTCATTTGGGGGGACCTCTCCTATCCTGACCCTCAGACCCCCGGCAGCTGCCGACCCTGCTGACAGAGTCAATCCACTTGCCAGAGGGGCTCCTGGTGAGAGGGAGTCAGAAAGACAGGAAGAACTAGAAGGAGAAAGAAGGGTCGGTCACAAAGTGGCATTTGCCATCATATCAACCAATTATTTATAGTACAGGCTGGGAAGGCAGAATGAATGCAGAATGATAGCTGATACACTAGGAACCCGATGCCCCGGGGGAGGCTTGGGTGGGACAGTGCAGCTGGAGTCCCCCCTCACACCCCACAGCATGGGGACCTCTCTCTGCTTACAGCAAGGCATGACTACAGCAGCCGGGGCTATTCAATTATTTCCCTTCTGTGAACAGTTAGTTCCCATCACTCCGAGCACATCTAAGCAGGTCGCGGGCAGTTGTTAACTCTGTTTTTCCCGCCGGCGCTCCCTGGCTGTCAGTTAATAACCTGGCGTTCGTCTGGCACAAATTGTGGAATTGGTTTATGTGCAGCAGAGAAATGATCCGGACCTACGTGTCAGCACAATATCCCCTGGCAAATTGCTGCTCCTTTGATTTCAGAGCTGTACCATTTGGGTCTTTAACAAAGCCCATAACACGGGTCAGGAAGGATGCAGCAGCTAGCAGAGTCAGAGGGAAAAACCACGGAGGCAAAAATGTGAGCGGGGAGACCAAATCGAACCAAGGTCCCTCGCGCACCCTAGACTCCGGTCGGTCGCCACCAAAGACCTTAAGGAAGGTGACTTCCCTTGGGCTGCACAAGCCATCAGCCACCTGGAAAAAGGGTCTGTATCCTCAGGGTGCTAAAGAGGCCACACACAAAGATGTCCCTTGCTGTGTGGTTTACAATGGTGATACATGGGAGGATGTAAGATCTGGGAATAGGAAAATGGGTAAGGAAATCATTCCACGTTGATAAAATATTTTACAGCTGTTAAAAAGAGTGTGAATGAAAAGTCTGAAATAACATGAAAAATGCCACATGAGAGCATTAACGGATGACAAAGTAGGATAGAAACTGTGTATACTGTGGCTGGCAAGTATACAAGCTATGAGGAGAAAGAGCACGTATCTAAGAGCGATGTGATTATGCGTGATGCTTCTCCTTTCTTTTTTTACAGAATAGTCCAAGTTTTCCAAAATTAGCTTATATTATTTGTATAACAGTATAAACCAGAGGTCAGCAAACCTGCTCTGTAAAAGGGCAGAGAGTAAATATTTTAGACTTTGCAGGCCAAACGGTCTCTGTCGCAACTACTCAACTCTGCTGTTGGGAGGCTGAAAGCCACCAAAGACAGTACTTTGAAAACAAATGGGTATGGCTGTGTTCCAATAAAACTTTGTTTATAAAAACACGCTGCAAATTGGATTGGTCCCATAGGCTGTACTTTGCTGATCCCTGGTATAAACCTAAATCATACTTTTTAAAAGGGGGACAATAACACAGGAGGACCCCCCTTCTATTAAACTCTAGCTATTGCTTACATGTTGTCTTTCTGATCATAGGAAGGTCTGAGGATTCTCAGGAAATGGCCCAGCCCCTGGAAATCACACATGACAGGCAGAGCCCGGGACACAAAGCAGAGCTGACTTGTGGGGGCCGGAGTTACCTCTCTCTCTCAGCCTGGGCTGTCACATGCTCCCTCTCTCTGCCTGACTCATTCCCCTGTCTCTCTACCACCCTGCCTTCTCCCATGCCCCCAGCACGTCAGTTCCGGGAAGAGGAAGAAAGAGGGACTGAAGGGCCAGGGCGGAGGAGGGGGCCTCTGTGCCACTTACATGGGATTCGAGGTCACTGGATGCAGGATCACCTGGGGCGCCCGGGTCGGCGTCTCCAGCACAGGCACCACATCTGACAGCCAGAGATTAACAGTCACAAACCAAATATGGAGTCCACGACCCACGACCACCCCCAAACCCTGGCTCCTGGAGGATGCTAGCAGCTGGTAACTTCTCACCTGATCATAGGTCCCTGGGGCTGGCCATCCCCTCCCTCTTCCTTGATCACTTGTACTTTCACCTACTTAGATGCACCAGTGGTCAAATGGCATCTCTACCAAAATTCCCTATCATTCCTAGGGGGCCGCCAGCACCCGCAAGCCTCTGGTCATCTCCAAACCCTCCTCATCCTTTGGAATGAGGAGGCCACGTGCTTTCACATCTCCCAGTGCCAAGTTCAAGCTCCTCTGACCATCCATCTCTCCCCTGCCACATGGCTCTGGACCTCTCCTACCCTGGCCTGTCCCTCCACTGCAGGCCACCCTCTCTGACCACCTCAGGGGTCCCATTGTGCCCTTGGGACCCCCCACGCTCTCCTTTCCCACTTCCACGCCCAGCCATTACCCCGAGGCCAGGGGATCCCACCATCACCCTCTCTGAGCTTGTCCACCCGACATTCGCCTCCACCACCCCACTCGGAAGGGCTGCGCTCACAGCGGACTCACCTGGGAAGATGAACTGCTGCTTGTATTTGTAGTAGTGGGACACTAGCAAAGAAAGCAAGCAGCGAAGTCAGTGGGTACTGCCTAGGACCTGATCCTCCAGACACCCGGCTGCATTCCCCACGGCCACCATGGGGGCTCTCTGCCCACCCTCGTGGGTTTTGAGACTTCTGCAGATGCCCCAAGTTCCAAGGGACTGAGAACATGTGTAAAGAAGCCAGCACTCTAAATGTCCAAGCCAGCACTCCTCTGTAACACTCCCAGAGAACAGAGCAGCTTGACTCGGACGGTCATCCTGAACACAGATCCCATTTTTGGTAAAGGCATAAGAACACACACACAGAGAAAAGTCTTCAGAGCTGTAATAAAAAATATTCATTTTTCCCCCTTTTGGAAGAGTGATTATAGTGGCTTTAAAAAAGACAAAAAAAAGCTATGAGTTTCCTATGCTGCCCAAATTCTCAGCATTGAGCATTATATAATTTTCTTGTTGCTGTTGTAACAAGTGACTTTAAGAAAACCATAAATTTATTGTTTTACAGTTCTAGAGGTCAAAAGTCCCAAGGAGCTAAAATCAAGGGGTTGGCAGGGTTGGTTCTTCCTGGAGTTTTTCGCCTCTTCCGGCTCTTGGAGCTGCCTGCATGTCTTGGCTCATGGCTGCATCACTCCAATCTCTGCTTCTGTCCAACGCTGCCTTCTACTATCTTTGACCTTCTTGCCTCCCTCATCTAAGGGTCCTCGTGATTCCATTTAGAGTCCCCACCCCACCCCCAGATCACCCAGGATAATCTTTCCACTTTGAGATCCTTAACATAGTCACAGCGGCAAAGTTTCTTTAGCCATATAAGATCACATTCACAGATCCCAGGATTAGAATGTGGTTATCTTCGGGGACCACTCTTCTGCCAACTGCAAGTATGAATTAGTTTCCATATTTAGAGGGAAAAACCCTCAGAGGCCAGTTCTCCCAGCTAATTCCCAGGTTTCTAATGTTAACACTTACTCCAGTGGGGTGGAGGGCCTGAAGCATGGACCCAAGGGGTGTCAGGGGCAGTGAACAGTTCACACAGGGCTTTATGTCCTCAAGTAAAGGAAGCGAGCAGGGCTCGGTTCAGATATGAGTCTCAACTGGTGAAGATACTTTCAGAAACAATGTTATTCATTCAGGGACAAGTCACAGCTGGGAGTTGGCTAAGAACTAGCACTGCGGGTAGAGCCTGGGGTCTAGAAACGGATCCTGCAGGGCTGAATGCCTGCTCTGCCACTGGCTATCTGCAAAAACCCCAGCAACTCTCTCCAAGTCTCAGTTCCCACGTGTGCACCACAGGGATAGTAACAGACCCCCCTTAGAGGGCCCAGCTCATTGTGGGTACAGGGTGAATACCGGCTGTTATGAATAAGCCAGAATCTTTCTAAGCTCTCTTCACTAACAGGCAAGAATGATTTTTAATTAAGAGACAATCAGATCGTCTCAGAGAGCTAAGTCCTAGAATCTCAGGACCCCAAGCACCCGGTCCGGTGCCTTGGACCAGCGGGTGAGCAACTCATGTTTGTTGAATTCATTCACTTTCTTTGAGCATAGCAATTCCCAAAATTCCAGATAGTTGGAAACTAAATAAGATGCATTTTTTGATTCTGGAGAACAAGGTACCTGGGATGGGAAGCAACTCACTCAAGGTCACAGAGCAACACTTTAAAAGAAAACCAGCCTCCCTGATGTCGGGGCCCTTTCTTCTGTTCCGTAACCTAGGTTGGTTGTTGTTGCTTTTAATTGCATGCAGACACTCTGCTGTCAGCAAGGGGCTAAAATTAAAAAAGGAAAACGCCCCGAGGTTCTCAGTTGGCTTAGCTGCTCTCTTCCCTCCCGGCCTCAACGGGAGATTCGGTGTCTGCAGAAAGGTTAGCTGCCAGTTCCAGGCTCTTAAGGAGGAGGGCCCGGCTAGTGGGAGCCAGCCCTGCTCCACGGAGGGGCAGGCGTCAGGCCACGGGACACCCAGCAAATGCCTGCCACCCCGAGTCACCCCTCCTAGACCCTACCCCCTACCGTGTGCCAGGTGGAGAACAGCTGTGTCTGATGACTGACAGGGGCAGGGAGTGGCCGGAGGAGCAGGAAGGCGTCACTGGGAGCCCTGTCCTTGCTGATAACGCATGTCAACGAGAAGCGGCTCCAAGGGGCAGCTGATGAACCCCAGTGGCCTGCTCTGCTCACGACAGCTAGTGGCTCCTGGGTCTCTGGCATCCAGAGAACATGAGAGACCTCAGTGGCCAGACATCAGAGAGGCCAGGAGCCCACTTCGAAGGCACTTCCATTCTGGAGTCCCCACCTCTTCCTCCCTCGGGCCTCCCCAGAGAGCAGCCTGAATGATCTTCTGAAAGAAAGAATCTGGAAGGAAGAAGGATCAAGCCATCTCCTGCCTCAATCCCTTCCATGGCCTCCCATTGTGTCTTAATTACACTCTAAACTCCCCACCAGGCCCCACCCCTGCAGCTGTCTCTCACTTGGTACCATTTCCCCTTGTTTATGGCACTGGGAGAAGTGTTTAGCTCTTTTCTGTGGTAGGGTCTTTGCATGTGCTTCCCTTGCTCTGCCTAGACAACTCTCCCCCACCTTCAGAACTCAGCTGCCTCTGACATTTCAACTTAACTCGTTTTATTCTTGAACCTGCTCATGGCACTGTTCATTCTCTTCATTTCCATGTGTTCATTTGCTTGGTTAACACCTGACCCTCCCATGAAGCTACACACTCCATGAAAACAGAGTCTGTGATAGACAGAATAATCCCCACCACCACCACCCCCACACACCATGTCCTAATCCTTGCAAACTCTGACCACATCACTCCACATGGCAGAAGAGACTTTGCGGGTGCGACTAAGCTGAAGGTCTCTAGAAGGGGAGATTCCGCTGGACTCTCCTGGTGCGTCCTACATACAATCACAAGGGAACTTGTAAGAGAGGGAGGCAAGAAGATCAGAGTGAGAGAGTTGGAAAAGAAGACGTGATAGTAGAAGCAGAGGCTGGAGTGATGTGGGGCCATAAGCCAAGGAATGCTGGCTGCACTCGACACTGTCAGGCGAGGAAACGGATTCTTCCCCTGGAACCTCCAAAAGAAACCAGCCTTGATTTTCAGCCCAGTGAAACACCACATTTTGGACTTTTGACTTCAAGAACTAGAAAATAATAGATTTGTGCTGTTTTAAGCTTGTGATAGCCTGTTACAGCAGCAACAGGAAACTCATACAGGGCCCATCTGCTTCGTGTACCAGTCCGTACACTGTGCTTCACATGCTACTATGTTCATAGTAGATGCTCAATAAGTATGTTAAGGAGATAAATGGATAAATGCAGTTGGAGGGCCAGAAGACAACTTGAAAAGGAAAAGAACTGCAGCCCTGGGAAGTGCATGAACTCAGGTGGGAATTTGTGAGCCAGAAGAACCCTCAGGGTCCTGTCCCCACCTCCATCCTTTCAGAGGACAGACAGAGGAAATTGGAGGTCACACAGCAGGGACGTGACGGAGGATACTGAATCCAGAATGCCAGCCGGCTCACTCAGAGCCCTACCCTGACGTCGGGAGTGAGACTCAGCATGCAGCCCTGACCGGGCGTGTGGCCCCTGAGCTCCTGGGCACAGGTTCTTCCCGCCAGTCAACAAACTCGGCTCATAAGGCAGCTGCCAGCTCCAGAGCAGAAGGCTCCCCCTGTGCCTTAGACTCAGGTGGGGTCACTGCCTTCCTGCTGACCAACAGACAGAGCCTCTTTACTTCCTGGAGCCTCAGTTTTCTCATCCGTTAAATGCAGCTGGTAATACTTACCTTGTGGCTACTCTAAAAATCAAATAAAGTAATATGTGGTGGCAATTGTCCTGCATGTAAGACTCAATCCACAGGCCTTCCAGCATGGACAGGGCCCAAGAAGGCCGTGGCATGAACCCAACACGCCCCTCGACCCCCCAAGCACAAAGGTACCTGGCAGGTTGAAGCTCTTCTGCTGTCTTGTGCACTGTGGGGACGGGTGGAGGGGGGAAGGCGGCGTGGCGCTGGGGGGCAGGGGGGGCGCTGGCGAGGATGGCGTGGAGGACGTCGTGGACGAGGGATTGCTGCTGGAGTCTGGCTGGTAAGGGACAGGGATGTGGTCCTGCAGAAAGAAAGCAGGGCCAGGGACAGGCAGGGGAGCAGAGACACAGCCGTGAGAGTGGGCGGAGCGGGAGGAGACCCCGCCCCCGCAGCCTCAGCCGGACATCCTTCCAAAGTCCCGCCTGCTCCGCCCTCCCTGCCGGACTGCATCCAGCTGTGGAAGGAACAGTTCCTGGAGTCACATCCCTGTCCACTCTGCACCCCAGGGTGGGAGGCAACCAGGTAATGAAAGCCACGTGGGTGACAGCCATGTTCCCTGTGCCTCTCTGATTTTGTCAAGTACCAGCCAAGGTGCCCGGAGTACTTTCCCCATCCTGACGCCTCTCCTCCTGAGGGTTTATTAAGGAACCAGCTTCCTGACAGTTCCAGAGAGAGCCTGAGAAGCCTCCAGCCTCCTCCCTTGTATCTTGGCTGGAACCAGGACCACCTCTCCTGCTCAGGATGGCCCTGGTGGGGTAATGTCAGGAGCTGTGTTGTAGGTTGAATAGTGTTCCCCAAAAGAGAGCTCCATCTGGACCCTCAGCATGTAGCCTTGTTTAGAAAAAACAGTCTCTGCAGATACAATTAACATCAGGATCTCGGGATGAGATCATCCTGGGTTAGTTAGGGTGGGCCCTAAATCCAATGTCAAGGTTCCTCGAAAGAAACCGGAAAAGAGAGATACACACAGAGGAAAAGGCCACATGAACATGGAGGTAGAGGTTGGACTGATGCCCCTACAAGCCGGGTTGCCTGAGCCACCCGAGGTTAGGAGAAAGGCACAGAATGGATTCTCCCTCAGGGTCTCCAGAAGGACCCAGCCCTGCCCAGCCCTTGATGTCAGACTTCCGGCTTCCAGAACTGTAAGAGCGCAAATGTCTGCTGTGTTAGCTACCCAGGTGGTGGTCCTCTGTGTGCCAGACAAAGGGAAAAAAGAAAGGAAAAATGAAAGGAGGAGAGCTGGAGGGGTAGAGAGGACAAGAGAGGAAAGGAGGAAGCCCCATCTCCTCCTACTAGACTGTGTCTTACTCATGTTGCAATCTGCATAACTTAGCAGAAAAACAAAAGCTAAGAGGTGGCTAGTAAGTGTTACATGAATGAATGAATGAATAAATGAATGAATGAATGAATGAGGAAAGACAGATGGAAGAAGAGATGAAGGAAGGGAGAGGAGGAACTGCCTTTATGGAGAAAGGAGTCACGTCATTCTCATCTGTGTAGGTCAGGGCTAATGTGAACAAACAGAATCATCAAAAGAGAGAGCCGCATGTGGTGCCCACTTTCCCCAGCAGAATATCTATGACAGGAGGGGAAATGCCTCCACAGGTCACACTCCGACCTGTGTCCCCAGGGGACCAGCAGCTGGAGGCTGTGCTCCGTCAGAGGGAAACTCAAACCGCCACATCACGCAGGAAAGGGCTAATGGCAGCTGCGATGTGGACACACCCCTCAGAGACCATCCGGTCCAGGCCATCTATTCTATAGACCAGGACACCGAGACCCAGCGACGGGGACACCGAGACCCAGCGACGGGGAGACCGAGACCCAGCGACGGGGAGTGACGTGGTGGGGTCATACAGCGAGTTAATGGTCCAGGGCCCAACCTCTAGCCCAGAAGCAGAAACACAAAGTTGTGCCAAGTGATAAGAAACTCACATGTGTCTCTGGGACTCAAAGAGGAGCACGTTCATCTCCCAGGTCCCCCTTTTGCCAACCTGTGCCCTGATTCAGACACAGAGCTGATGGTATCTGCCTCTCCCATGGGGGTTTTCCAAAGGAAACTGCCCCCACCCTCCCACCCAGTAGACTTTGGGGAGTGGACCGTCCTAAACAGTTCTACTTGTTTTATGATCACCACGGCCTGTTTCCAACCCAGGACCGTAGGTCAGGACATAATGGCAGCTGGTCTGAGACCTACACATGAGCTGGGCCAGTAGGAAAAATGTAGAAATGAAGGCAGAGAGGAGATGAGGTTCAGAGAGAACAGAGGAGCCACAACAAGCCAGAAACCAACTAAAGCTGAAGCCATGAAGAGTAGGAACCATATGGTGACAGAAGCGATGATGAGAAAAGATGAGAGCAGAGGTTGAGGAAGCCGGCCGCCAGCCACAGCCCAGAGCAGACCCACACACCCACACACAGCAGCCGAGTCACGGCCATAACAGAGGGCCGGAACAATGATCCCCGGTCCAGCTGCAGGTTCAAGGGGCTGGCCTGACACAACACTGTCCTCCGTGTCTCGTTTCCTGAGGTCCGGCGCCTAACACGTGACTTCCCTTTCACTTGCTGCTGCATGCCCATCCTCATGATGGACGATTCTTTGCTGAGCCAGCTTAGGTGGGTCTCTGTTGCTGACAACCAGCTGAAAAAGGCAGGCCAGCACACGGCCACTCCAAACAGCTTGTCGGGGCAGGCAGATCTCCCACCTTGGGGACCACTGCAGATGGGGTTTGTGATGTCTGATGGGGAAGCTCAAGTGTTGCAGACTGGTCTCTCAGGGAGCTGGCAGATGCTGCACTGCTGCTGCTTCTCCATCCTTCTCCATCTCCTCCCCCTCCATCTCCCTCCTCCTCCTCAATCTACCCCCTCCTCCTCCATCTCCTCTCCCTCCATCCCCCTCCTCCTCCTCAATCTACCCCCTCCTCCATCTCTTCCCCCTCCATCCCCTCCTCCTCCTCAATCTACCCCCTCCTCCTCCATCTCCCTCCTCCTCCATCTCCCTTCTCCTCCTCAATCTACCCCCTCCTCCTCCATCTCCTCCCCCTCCATTTCCCTCCTCCTCCTCCTCAACCTACCCCCTCCTCCTCCATCTCCCTCCTCCTCCATCTCCCTTCTCCTCCTCAATCTACCCCCTCCTCCTCTATCTCCTCTCCCTCCATCCCCCTCCTCCTCCTCAATCTACCCCCTCCTCCATCTCTTCCCCCTCCATCCCCCTCCTCCTCCTCAATCTACCCCCTCATCCTCCATCTCCCTCCTCCTCCTCAATCTACCCCCTCCTCCATCTCTTCCCCCTCCATCCCCCTCCTCCTCCTCAATCTACCCCCTCCTCTTCCATCTCCCTCCTCCTCCTCAATCTACCCCCTCCTCTTCCATCTCCCTCCTCCTCCTCAATCTACCCCCTCATCCTCCATCTCCCTCCTCCTCCTCAATCTACCCCCTCCTCTTCCATCTTCCTCCTCCTCCTCAATCTACCCCCTCCTCCTCCATCTCCTCCCCCTCCATCTCCCTCCTCCTCAATCTACCCCCTCATCCTCCATCTCCCTCCTCCTCCTCAATCTACCCCCTCATCTTCCATCTCCCTCCTCCTCCTCAATCTACCCCCTCCTCCTCCATCTCCTCCCCCTCCATCTCCCTCCTCCTCAATCTACCCCCTCCTCTTCCATCTCCCTCCTCCTCCTCAATCTACCCCCTCCTCTTCCATCTTCCTCCTCCTCCTCAATCTACCCCCTCATCCTCCATCTCCCTCCTCCTCCTCAATCTACCCCTCCTCCTTCATCTCCTTCCCCTCTATCTCCCTCCTCCTCCTCCATCCTCTTCCTCCTTCTCCTCTTCCTCCATCTTCCCCTTCTCCTTCTCCCCTTCTCCTCCATCTTTCTCCTTCTCTTCCTTCTTCTTTCCTTCCTTTCCTCCTCCACTCTTTCTTCCTCTCTTCCTCTTTCTTCTTCTTTCTTCCTCCTATTCTTCCTTCTGCTCCTCTTCCTTTCTACCTCCCTCTTCTTCTTTCACTTCCTCCTTTTCTTCTCCCTCCTCCACCCTCTTTCTTCTTCCTAATCTTCCTTCTCTCCCTCTTCCTCATCCTCTTCTTCATCATCAAGCTATTTCCATGCCCTGATTATCCAGTGTTGGACTAAAACTCTTTGCACTTAACACTGTATCCAGTCCTCCCCACAATCCCAACATAGCATCTCCCACGACACTTCTCATGTCACAGAGGGGAAACCAGGGCCAGGAGATCCTGCTCCGATCATAGAGCAAGTGAAGGAAATGAGTTTCAATCTTTCTGACTCAAAAGTGCACAGTCTAACCATTCTGCTGGGTGAGAAGGCTGGGCTTCCGTGAACCCGGACTGACTGAGCCAGACAGGAGGGGAGACAGACAGCAATGAGAAGGAAATCTTCAGGCCAAATTGGCTTGGAAATCTATTGCACTAACCACATCATTGCCTGACAAAAAGAATCTCCGTGAAGTCAGTGAGAAGAGAAAGAGGGGGAAAGTAACCCAGCCCTGTGACAGATCCTGTCCTAGTTCATGTCAGAGCCACTGTCTAAACATAGGTTAATTTATTTCTCTTATCAAATTCTCCCGCTGGCAGACAAGCAGAACAAAGCCGCTGTCACTGATCTATCTGACCCGTATTTCTGTCCCATCTGATACCGAGAGGCTCACTGGGCCTATAGAACTAGAGGGAGAGGTTTTGAGATGGCTCTGAGCTCCTCGTTCCCCCAAGACGTCAAAAGGATGGGTTATAGACATGCAGTTACTTCCCAGGAAGCCCCCGTGCAAGCCCCCTCTCCTAGAGACCTATGTCTTTTGCAAAGAACAAAGGGAAAATGGAACCAGCCTGAAATTTTGATTGGAAGCCCCAGGATTTAAGGTGATGATAGAAGCTAGAATTAGCTGGACACTTACCATGTGCCAAGGAACAGCACTATCATGTTGATTATTTCATTCATCTCCACAATAATTCTCCGGTGCTTTTATATACATCATAGACATTTTAAAACACGGCCACAAATTCCTTGGACTCTTCTCATCAACAGGACGGGATCTACGTCTCCTCCCATTGAATCTGAGTAGGCTGTGACTGCATCCATCAGTCGAGTACAATAGAATCATCACTGCCATCCCTTAGCTCGTGCAAGCCAGAACCATCAATGCATGGACTTACTTGCCAGGTTATAAAAGCCCATGTAGCTTCCACCTTGTTTGCTGAGACAGTCGCTCTTCAAACCCTGAGCAGCCGTGTAAGAGCCCAAGATGCTGAAGCAGCCATAGTGTGAGGAAGACCAAGCCACAAGGCACATCCACATGTAGGTGCTCCTGCAGAGTTTCTACAGAGCCCAGGCTTTGACTCCTCCCAGCCCAGGCACCAGGCTTGTGAGTGAAGGAGCCTCTAGATCGGGGACTGGCAAACATTTTCTTGAAATGGCCAGACAGTAAATATATCAGGTTCTGTGAGCCATGTGGTCTCTGTTGGAAGGCCTCAATTAGGCCATTGTAGCATGAAAACAGCCATAAACAATAAGAATGTGGCTTGTTCCAATACAACTTTTATTCACAAAAACAGGTAGTCAACTGAATTTGGCCTGTTAAGCCATAGTTGCCAATTCCTGTTCTAGATCTTTCCAGCTCCCCACTGTGGAGGTTTTCCCAGTTGAGTCCCCGGGCATTATAAAGCAGAGGCAAACAATCCTTGTTGTACTGCTTCTTAATCTCTGACCTACAGACCCCACGAGCATAATTCAAGGCTTGTAGTCTTACACTACTAAGCTCGAGGTGGTGTTTGTATAGTAGTGCATAACTGGAACGTACCCATTTTACACACAGGAAAACTGAGACTCAGAGAGATTCAGTTACTTGCCCAGAGTCTCACAGCCATGGCTGGCTGTTAGGTTTCCCTGATTTTAGAAGCCACGCTCTCAACTGCTAAGATGATGCCACAAGCAACCAGATGGTGAATGACCGAGATCTAGTAGTAGAAACGGTGGGTGACAGCATGAGAGGGAAAGAACATACGGGTTTGGTGAGGAGGCATGCCAAAGGAGGTCAGAGATGGAGGGGGGACCAGCTAGGCACTGTCTTGCAGGCTGCAGTAAGGAGTTTGTTTTCTAAAAGCCACTGGGTTCCCTTCGTCTCCCTCTCTCTGCTGGATGGTTTTTAAGCAGAGGTGACATGACTTAAATTACATTCATTACAAATCACTCCACTGGCCCTGGCTGATTGGCTCAGTGGTAGAGCGTCACCCCTGCGCTCTACCTGGATGTCCCAGGTTTGATTCCCGGTCAGGGCACACAGGAGAAGCGCCCATCTGCTTTCCACCCCTCCCCTTCTCCCTTCTCTCTATCTCTCTCTTCTTTTCCCACAGCCATAGCTCAGTTGGAGCAAGTTGGCCCTGGGCGCTGAGGATGGCTTTATAGCCTTGCCTCAGGCACTAAAATAGCTCGATAGCCGAGCAATGGAGCAATGCCCCAGATGGGCAAAGCATCACCCCCTGGTGGGCATGCTGTGTGGATCCCGGTCAGGCGCATGCAGGAGTCCGTCTCTCTGCTCCCCACTTCTTACTTAAGAATCACTCTAGCTGCTGTGCAGAGAATAGACCAAGAGGACCATACCCTCTCTAGCCTTACGCAGAGAAGTGAGATAGTGCCTTGCCGCTGAGAAGTCACGATGCTCATCTGGGTCCTGACCAGAGGTTGGTGACCTGCCATGCACCTGGGCTGATCTATACTTTGTCCACCTTTGATGCCATGCACGAAGGTATTATGGGGCCTGAGAAATCACTTGTTGGCTTGTACAATTCCTGCCTCCTACTGTGGGGCTGGAAGCATCCGTGGGAGAGCTTTGGTGCAGTCAGACCAACAGACTAAACAGAGGATATGGAAATCACACTGAAAAATTTCAGGCCACATTGGAAAGAAAGAGGCAGAGAGTGGCCCACATCTGAGGACCAGCTGGACATCAAGCCAAGCGGCTGCGGCTCAGAGCGCAGGGCCCCCCACACATATCCGTCTGCCCGGTCTCCAGCAGGAGCTCAGGAACAGACCCCTGTCCCTCGTTGGTTCGATTCCACAGATGTGTCAGAAAACCCAGAACCACCTGCAAAGCTAATCCCGGCAGCTGGTGAAACACCTGACAGAGCAGAGTGTGAGGTCCGGACGGCTACAGAGCCCACCTCGGGCTCTCCTGCTATCCCTGCTGTACCCTCCTCAGCACGCTCACTCCCTCTCATTTCCACGGGCCCGCTCCCTACACCAGACAGGATCCTGGGCCACTCACTCTCCACTGACGGCCGGTGCCCCCCACGCCTGACTCACACCAACCACACAGAATTGGGAGAGCCAGGCAGGCTGGGACGTGAGGGCAATGCTCTCAGACTGGTCCACTGCGTCCTGCTTCAGAACCTCCCTCCCTCCCTCCTGTGGCGGCAGCCCCAGCACGCCCAGCCCAGCAGAACCCCAGCCTCACCTTGTTGATTTTGTTGGTTTTGGGGAGCGTCTGACTGATGTGCAGGTCCGAATAGCGGGGTGGCTTTCGCAGAGGGTTGTTGATGTCACACGGGACTGACTCCGTCCGGACTAACCTTGCTGGATCCGTAGGGGTAAAAACAGCGATTTGGGAGTTTAAGTATCACTTTGGCTTTATACTGTTACTCCAGGACAGCAGAGCTCAGGTCCCAGCTCGAAGGCCCACCCCAAGGCTAGAAGGGAATTCACTAAACATGACAGTTGTCATGTCACAGTAGTGAGTAACATCGAGAGTTCTCCAGATTTTTGTCGGTTTGCTTGTTTGTTAGTTTTGTACAGTCAATCTACGACTTGACCACAACAAATTATAATAATAAAACCAAAGCTATCAGTTTGTTTTCAATATCACAATGTCTCACATTGGTGCTCATTTCAGAACTGAACCTCCTTTGAAATACAAGAGTTCCTGATTTCTTGGGGTCCGTAAGCAGTGGACAAGCTGCTCATCGTGGCCGCCTACCCCCGCCCTGTATGACCTTCGTATTGGGATCATCTTTCGTGACTTGTGGGGTTTCTCGGGCTTGCACAGACTGTTGCACATCAGAACACATTCGTCCTAATCAAGGCCACCGTGGGTCCCTAAAGGAAAGGCTCAGTTTTCCCAGCCTGCCTTTCTGCGACATCCTCAAACCACACAAAGACCTGGGGACATGGCTGGTGCTAACTCCAAACCTCATCCTCCAATTATTGTTATTGTTATTGCAGGGACGGGCGGGGGTGTTTGTGGAAAAGTTAACACTGACTGTGGTCTGATCTGAGGACTTCATTGCTCTGCTTAGCCTGAGCTCCCATTGCCATAGAAACCAACTCTACTTCCAACTGCCTACTGACAATGGGGTGAGGGCAGCAGAAACCTAGGCGGACTTCTGGGAAGTTCCATTTGCCTCTCACGTACACAGCGGGCACGGCTGTGAAAGCGGGTGGGAGGGAGCCCTCCCCCGGATGTCAGCCTTGGAGAACAGGTGGCCCTCCAGCCGGCTGGTCTGGTCTCCGTGTGGGTGGCGGGCGCCTGAGGGGCCCACCACGGACAGGTATCTGGTGGGAGGTGATGTCCCCAACAAAGCAGACCCACGACAAGGGTTCAAGAACAGGAGGACTCGGGTTTAAAACAGCCTCGTTGAGTGTGGACCGTTGTTCAGGGAACAGATGCTTCTTAATCGAGGGTGTGGAGTGGGACTGGGCACGAGAAGGGAGGTGAAGAGTTTCCCTTCACTCGCCGTTTCCCCTTCTTGTGGAGCTAAGAAAGCAAGGATCACTGAACACCAACAGCCCGCTGGTTTGGGGACACATCTCAGCACTTTTGGTGGCCGTCTGCCTCCTTCTTTAGCTCTCCCCTGAGTTCATTCTAGGCCGGGGCAAGTCCCCCTGAGTGGGCACTGACCAAGGCCAAGGAGGTCGGGGGCAGGGGGTAGCAGGGAGGAGGCCAGCAAGAATTTTTAAACTTTGAATCGGTTGATAATGTTTGAAAATAAGCACGTGGCACACAAAACTAGTTAGGCTTTCCTTTGAAATATGAGAAATGCTGCCACGTGGGTGCATGTCGTTGCTGGTGTGACTGTCCTCCGGAAGGCGCCGGGGCGCGCTCTCCGCTTCACATGGCCCCATCTGGCAGCTCCTCTTATTTAGGGGACTCTCTGGGTCCCGGGAGGCATCTGAGTTTGTACCTCCTACTCTAGTGCAGTGCTTCTCTGCCTCAAAGTGCACGGGACTCAGGTGCAGACCTGGTTAGAATGAAGATTCCAATTTAGCAGGTCAGGGACGGCAGCACCAAGGTCCCGGTGATTCTGAGATGGCTGGTCCTTGGACCACACTTTTAACAGCAAGGGTGTGGACCAGCAATGGAAGTGCTGGTTATCTGTACTATGCAATATGGTGGCCACATGAGGCTACGGAGCCCTGAAATGTGGCTGGTGTCACCGAGTCATTCAATTTCTATTTTTACTTCAGTTTAATTCATCTAAATTTAAGTAGATGCGGCCAGTAGATGCTGTATTGAACAGCACCGACCTAGAGAGGTCCCCAGTGGATGACCTGCTATGTAGATCATGGAGTCGGGATGACACCCCACAGGACGAGCATTGGGCACCATTTGGAAAGCTGGACCACAAAACTTCGCAAGGAGGCGCCTCCTACTGAGCCTTCAGCAGGTAAGGAAAGTCTTTCTTTCTAGTCTTTCCTTCCAGCTAAACTGATCTTGCTTTTGTACAGTAAACAGCTGGTAGCGGCTCTCCCAAAGGTCGCTGTTACCTTCCTGCCTGGACAGTCCAGCCCAGACACTCCCAGGGCCCCAGAGGACAGGACACAGACAGCCCAACCAACAGGTCCAACCCAGACCTCTGCCCACACCCACTTCTGCAGGGCCGACTGACTGGATTTGAAGAGCACATAATGGAGAAACACTCGCCAGCACCCTTCTCAGTGGGAAGGAGGAGCAATGGGATTGAGGGAAAGAGGGGAGAGTGGAAATTATGAGAAGAGACAAAAAGGAGAGGAAATGAATCTGGGAGCTCAAGTTTCAGAGAGACCAGTTCCAAGGGTAAGAAGTAGGGAGAGCAGAGATGAAGGCTGGACTGAGGAGACAGATGTCAGAAGGGTGACAGAGGGAAAGAAAGGAGACAAGCCAGTATCAGGGGATCGGGAGGTATCCAGAACTGGCCTGGATGGGACAGTGATCTTGAATGGCCTGTGGGATCCCCCCACCCCACCCCCAACCTTAGGGCAGCATGTGTTAAATACTTACCTCCTCGGTGGATGATGAGGAGATGACAGGGCGGGGCTTCTTTGGTGCATTTGTTGTGGCACTTTAACCTGAGAGAAAGAGAGAGAAGGAAGAATGGGTGGATGGATGGACGGATGGATGAATGAATGATGGACAGATGGATGATGGAGGATGAATGATGGAGAATGATGGATGGATGGATGATGGATGGATGACAGATAGATCGATGATAGATGGATGATGGACAGATGGATGGGTTATGGACAGATGGATGATAGAAAGATAGATGATGGATGGATGGATGGATGGATGGTTGGATGATAGATGGATGATGGAAGATGGAGGATGGATGGATGGATGGATGGATGGATATTGGATGGATGGATGATGGAGGATGGGGGATGGAGGATGGATGGATGGATAAATGGATGGATAATGGGTGGATGGATAAATGGATGGATAATAGATGGATGGATGGATAATGGATGGATGGATAATGGATGGATGGATGATGGGTAGATGGATAGATGGATGATGGATGGATGGAGGATGGTTGGATAGACAAACAAATGGACAAACGGTTGAATAAATGGATGGGTGGGTAGATAGGTGTATAGGCAAAAGCAGAGTGAATTTTTTGAACACTTTTGACAATCCAATATGGTGACACTTTCAGCCATGACAGTCATGTCAAGTGCTATATCAAAACTGAGGTAACGGAGTATAACCCGAATGCCCTTAGGAGGGACTTGAAATGCCCTAAACCACACGTCTGAACACTCAAATAAGGACTCCATCTGGACACCAACATAAGTGCGACTGCCAATCTTTGTGGACTATAAGAACTCAGAACTCTGACCACCCAACGTTCAAGCTTGGCTGTACCATGGGTCACGCTTGGAGCTCTGCAGGATTTCCAGCCCACTGGACATGTGCCATCACTGTAGCCACCTGGCTTCAAACTGATGCCAGCCTCTCCAACTGCGGACACCACCAGTAACCAGGATTTAGTGTCAGATGCTTGCTGTTTACTTCTATTGCACAAGCTCCCCCTCTCTGTGTGTAACATGCATATGACTCTATTGGCTTATTGGAGAGGTCTCCCTTAGTAAACTTGACATTGTGGAAAAGCACAAATCTGTGTGAGTGACTCCTTCCAGGGTTACTCCCTTGCTCATGACAGTGGGTAGGTGATGAATGGAGAGATTGATGGGTGGGTGGGTGGTTGAAAGGAATGCCCCAGTGGATCAGAAAGCCCCAGTGGTACAGTGGATACCAAGATGTGAGATGAGATCGGGCAGCTACTGAAAAGGCATAACCCTGGCACCCAGGAAATTAACTCTGGGTCAGCCCTGGGTGGCCAAGAGTAGGAACCAGCTTCAACAGCACCCACTTCATGCTATGAAAAACACTTTCCCCTATCATATCTTTTTTTATCACCATCATCATCATCCAATCTTAATAATCATCTACCATTTACTTGAAGACTCATTTGACAACCATCACACAAACATTTTACATATACAATGTCACTGGATCTTTATAACAACCTTATGAAATGGATCTTATTATCAGTTCCATTTTACAGATGAAAAAACTGAGATTAACTGATTTATCCTGGCAGCAAACCTGGAGCTGGGTCCGTGGTACCAGAGGTGGCCTCTCATTTTCCTTAAAGGCTCTAGCTCTGGGAGACAGCCCACCAAGGCTTCCAATTAGGATGAGATTAGTAACAGGTATTAAATTTAAGATTTTAGAGTCAAAATGCCACCTTGCTCTGCACCATACCAGTGCCGGACTGCAAAAGGATATTAAAAATCCCAAGCTGACTATGCCTGGCTCTGACATTTTCTTTCAGAGTTTTCTATGGATAGGATGGATACATCCCACGGGAGATGTCACCTGCAGCATTCTGGATTCCTTCACCATTCTTGTGGGCACCAGCCTGACTTCCAACAGCCAATGTCTTTGCCTGAAGGTAGTCTCAGATTGCTGAGAGGTTTAATAGGACAATAAATACTCTGTACCAAGAAGTAGGAACTTTAGATTTGCTCTCTGCCCTCTTCCCCTGTAGGGATCTGCTAGCTCTCTTAAACAAAAAGTTTGAACATGAACTTGACATTGACTCTCCCATTAGTCTAAGCCAGTGGTTCTCAAAGCAGAGTCCCCAGACCAGCAGCATCAGCACCATCTGGGAACTTCTCAAAAATGCCACTTCTAGCCCCCAGTTCTGCTGACTCAAGCCTTCCTCCAGGTGAATCTAATGCGCTCAAGTGTGGGAACTGCTGGCCTTGTTGATGGTTTTGGGTTTTCTGTGCACATTTCTCCCATTCTTCTTGTGTTCAGTCTTTTACGGCCCTAAATAGTCCACACACACACACACACACACACACACACACACACACACACAGGATGGACAGCGGGGGGGGGGGGGGGCAGGAAAAGGGATTCCAACAGGTTCCAAATGTTTTGGGCCAGGTCAAGGCTGCTCGGTTCAGGGGTCAGAAGTTAAAGGTTGATGAGGCTGAAGTGAAGAAAACAGAAGTGATGAAATCAGGAAGAAGGGGAGGTGGATCGGATCCCCTGGTGCTCTGACAAGGACTCTAGTCTACAGCGCTGAGAAGGCACCGGAGTCTCTGGACAACTGCGACTCAGTCAGATGGATGTTTGGGAGACCCTGAGATGGGAAACCGCTAATGCCAGATGACAACCAAACCAAGAAGTTTCCAAACCCCACCCTGGAAGCTTCCAGAAAGAAAACTGTTCCTTTCTGCCACCCGCACTGACGAGCCTCCCCTAACAAGCCCAGCTGGGAGGCTGCCTGCGGACACGAAGGAGCCCATTTGCCCCTGGGGCAGCACCATGAAGCAGCAATTTAACACAACCTTTGGACCATGTCTGAATCAGGAGGTGACAGGCGAGAGGGCCAGGCATCTCGGCCCATTTCCTGC
This sequence comes from Saccopteryx leptura, assembly GCF_036850995.1. Classification (NCBI taxonomy): domain Eukaryota; kingdom Metazoa; phylum Chordata; class Mammalia; order Chiroptera; family Emballonuridae; genus Saccopteryx; species Saccopteryx leptura. Next base: position 239,875,533 of record NC_089504.1, on the reverse strand, counting down.
CTCCCCCTGGCACTCGCCCTGGTTGCTTCCCTCACAGGAATGGCAAAACCCTCCTCCACCTCTGGCTGAGGCATGGGAGGCACGGTTTCGGAGGGCAGTGCTGGGCACGGGAGCGCAGTGCTGGGCACGGGAGCACAGTGCCAGCTCACGCAGAACGCCAGAGAGAACCATCTCCGACGCCCAGACGCTCACCCTGCGCACGGAGGTTCAGGTGTCATCAGCTGGCAGTCACACACCCGGGATCTGCTGACCGAGTCGGCAAGACGGCTCAGTGCTGAAACCACGCAGACCCTGGAGGGCGGGGGGCCCGGAGACTGAGGCCAAACTCCCACACGATGCAGACATTGTGCCCCACAGATGAAGAACCATTTTCCCCATGGGAAATATGCACGATTCCACCCAAATTAGACTTCTCCTTTTCACTACCCATGAAAAGCTATGAGCATACAACGTATCGGTAGACCACCTGCTTCTGGATCGGTTCCCCAAGGCTCGCCCTCCAAGGTCCTGACTCACTAACTGAAGGTGAATTTCTAGCAAGTGTACTCCAGGTCTCCAGGATGACCACATAAAAAGGAAACGTTCTCCCTCCCAGATAAGAGATGTCTAGGAGCCTACATCTTGCAGAATACAGCATTCTCCCTGCCACAAACAAACACACAAAAAGGCGGGTAAATGAGGTCAGGATAGTATACAGAAGAAATCTGGGTTCAAATCCTGACACCAGAACATTCTGGCTGTGAGAACTTGGACAAGTGGCTGACTGGGTCTGAGCCTCAGTTTCTCTATCTGTGAAGTGAGGACAATCATCACATCTGCCTCACAGGGCTGCAGCAAGGACTAAGGATGCGACACAAATAGGGGCCTAGGGCAAATGCTGCAAGGAGCAGGCGCCGTCCTTTTTACTACGGTAGTTGTTATTACTGCCAGTTCGTGCAGCAAGCCCTCAGACCCTCTGCGGGACGATCTTCTCTGGCTTGAAGTGCCGGGGCCCTGAAACAACTGAGGGGGGATTGGGTGATGAATATGCCGGTCTCCTCTCTCTTGAGTGGGACAACTGAAGGGTGTTTCAAGGTAGGATTGGCCCCCAAATGCCCACTTCTTCGAGGCTCCTGTGCTAACTGCCTATTTTTCCATCTCACTCCCCCACCCTCCTACTGGTGTGGCCTGGGATCTTCTCCCTAATAAACCAAGCCTCTGTCCTTGAATCCTGTCTCAAGGTCTGTAAAGACATGGAAGGTCAATTAGGTAAGACACGATGATTGTTACAAGAGTCAATAATCCCGAAGCCCTCCTACCAAACCAAACACTCTGCTCACTGTCCCCTCTGTGCCTCTGCAGCCCACAGTTTTTTGTTTTTTGTTTTTGACAGAGACAGAGAGAGAATCAGAGACAGAAACAGGGACAGACAGACAGGAAGGGAGAGAGGTGAGAAACATCAATTCTTCATTGCAGCACCTTAGTTGTTCATTGATTGCTTTCTCATACGTGCCTTGACCAGGGGGCTCCAGCAGAGTGAGTAACCCCTTGCTGAAGCCAGAAACCTTGGGCTCAAGCCAGTGACCATGGGGTTGTGTCTATGATCCCACACTCAAGCCGGTGAGCCCATGCTCAAGCTGGTGAGCCTATGCTCAAGCCAGATAAGCCCATGCTCAAGCTGGTGACCTTGAGGTTTCGAACCTCGGTCCCCCACATCCCAGTCCAACGTTCTATCCACTGCACCACTGCCTGGTCAAGCTGCTTCCCACAGTTTTTAATGACTTAGGTTCCCAGGTGCTCTGTTCCAGAGAGAGGAAAAGGGGGATCTGGGGAGCGCCCGTGGATGACCCAGGACAGACGTCTGTACCAGACGTGGCCCAGAGGAGCACCAGGATTTAGAATGGTAGCTCCGGGCAACTCCCAGGCACCGGGGAAGGCTGTACGTGGTAGAAAGCTAGGGCTTCAGAATCAAGCTGACCTGAGCTTGAATCATGATTCTACCCATCCCAGATGAAGGAGACTTCCGTCGGACTTGCCAGGGCCCAGGGCCCTCACTCAAACTGTGACAAGGATCACAGAAGGAAATGCCCAGGTAAGTACCCACGTAGGCAGCCAACAGGCCTATGTTTCCGCGTGCAGGGCTAAAACCATCCAGTGTGCACAGGGTCTGCCAGGTGGGCCCCACGCAGCCTGGAAACTTGGAAAGAATTTATTTAAAACTTTCAATGAAAATGGTTCATCTTTTTTCTTTTAACTTCCAAGGCTAATAGGATAAGCTTCAGTTATCGAGAAAAGTTGCTTATGTGGAACATCTCATTCCCCAAAGGCGCTGCTGGCTAAATGAGACATCTCTCCGTCTGAAAATTAAATATGTGAATTCATCTAGAGGGCAGGATCTGGGTCTTCCTCATCTGTGCAGCTCCCTTTCCTACCCGTCCCGCCCCTTCCCCCAGCGCCCGGCCTGGTGGCTGGTGCCTAACATGCCGAATAAATATTGGAGAGATGGGGGAGAGGAGGAAGGAAGAAAAAGGGAGGACTGACAGGTGGGAAATAGAGCATTAATAGTCCCTATCAAAAAAAATATTTTTTGAAAAATGATGTCTGTGTCCTATCAATCGTATCCCTTGAAGTTTGTGAAATGCAAGTATGGCCTTCTCTGCATTCCCTCCTTTCTGCCCTCTCTCGTCCCCCACAGGGGATGGTGGGGGACAGGGATTTGACCAGAAGCAGACTGACATCCTGTGTTTTGCCCAGGAACTGTGGGGACAAATGGCCCCTTTAGGAATGGCTCTGCTGTCTCCTTAGTGGATCTGTCATGGCCCCTGCAGCCCCGGGGAGCAGACATGAGCCCAGAGCTTGGCTTGGGGCTGGGATCAGAACCTGAGCCTTCCAGGAGGGAAACCGGGCCAGCCTCGTGCTGGAGAGAACAGCCGTGTCCTTTTCAAATGGTTCATTGGGCAGTTCTGGCCAGTTTATCTAACGTTTGCTCTGCCCAAACCCCTGATTTCTCTTACTTCCTCTCACTCCACACCAGCTCACTTTGCAGTCCTTCCACCGGGCGGGTGGGAGTTCTCAAATAACCTGGCCCCTGAGAGCTGACTGAAGAAATGCTTAAGGAACACCGGCTTTGGGCCAGGCACTCCCACACCGTCCGTTTACTCTGAGCAGCGATGCAGCGAGAGTGGACACCACTGTGCCCATTTCAAAGTCAAGAGGACTGAGGCTCCGTAAGCAGCCCGATCATACAAGACAGCAAAGGGCAGAGGTTGGTGGCTCAACGGTGCTGCAGCCCCAGGCAGGACAAGGGGAGGGAGGAGAGGGAAGCAAGGGACGGGGCAGAGTCGTATCATCAGACCGGATTTCTATTCCGAGAGCAAGGGGGGGGGGGGGGGACCAATAGGATTTTTAAACAGGAAAGTGAAGGCTGGATGAGCATTTTGGAAAGGCCCCCAAGTTCCCCTCTCTGTCTCTCCTACTTCCTGCCTCTGCTTCTCTTTCCCTCAGTCACTGAACCAAGTGCTCCTCAAGACTTGCAAAAGCAGGAAACCAAATCATTACCTCCTCTGCCTTGGGGCTCGCTTCACAGAATAGCCCAACCCAGCAGTTTTGTCTCATTTTGGTTCCCCTGTGGTCCCATATCTGAGCCAAATGCTTCTAGAAGCGCCTCCATATGTTCTCAGTGAAGGATGTCGAAACACCCCTTCCCTTACTGCTGACAACTCAGTGGGGCTGACCTCTTTGGCCGATAATTCGAATGGAGAAAAACCCAACAACGTAAGTGAGGAAGGTGCTGGGAGTCTGAATATATAAATCAGGCCACGGGCGCCAGTGTTGTAATCAGGAAAGTCCCAGCACCGCACTCTCCCCAGGGGACACACTATGGAAACTGGAAGTTTCTGAGCTGTGGGGATGTCCCTCTGACCACCTCACCCCCCAGTTCCCCTAAGAGAGGACAGAGTGACTACAGAGTGACCACAGAGTCGCCTGGGCTCCCAGGACCTGGAGGTGTTTATCAGAGAGGGATGAGAACAAGACTAATAGCCCCGGTCCAAGGTCAGGCTAAGATCGAGTCTCACAGTCTGTTTCGGTCACTCTGTTCAAGGAGAAGCAGAGTGGGGGCTGGCATTTGTTGCCGCCCTGCTGTGTGGCCAGCCCTTTGCTCATGTAAAGTAGGTAGCAGTCCAGGATCTTGTATTAGAGGGATTGAAAGTTTGAGGAGCAGATCTACCCACCATGAGTATTTGCATCAGCTATTTACTCCCGAAGGTCTCTGTTTCCTCATCTGTAAAATGGGGATAATAATAGACCCTACCTACCATGGATGGTTGTTGCAAGGGTTTAATGAGATCATGCATGTAAAATGGTCAGCAAAATGTCTTGCACTTAGTAAGTCCTCAACACATGATAACACCATCACTATCACCACCATCATCACCATCACTACTATCATCACCACCATCACCATCACTACTATCATCACCACCATCACCATCACCACCTTCACATCACTATCAGCACCATCATCATCACATCACTATCATCACCATCACCATCACCATCATCACCATCATCATCATCACATCACCACATCACATCACCAACATCACCATCATCACATCCCAATATCACCATCATTACCATCACCATTACCATCACCACCACCACCACCACAATCACCTCACTATCACCATCATCACTACCACCATCATCATCATCACCACATTCAACCCCCAGCTCAGCCCCTAGTAAAATTATAATCATCCCTCACACACAACTGTAATTGGACCCACATTTTTGCTTATAATAGGTAAAAATGCATGTAAGGAACCATTAATACCCATTACAATTATTGCAAACACTGAACCATTTCTATTAATGGAAAAGTAAGTTTCGGGCTTAGAGCTGGTGATCTCCAAAATGCATGCTCATAATTATATCCTGCCAATATCCTGCCCATTGTGTAAATTCCTGAAGCTTCCTGGAAACTCCACAGCAGCTGCAACGTGGGCGCTCACCATTCTCCAGCTTTTCCAGGGCTCGGAGAATGAGTGCGCCCAGTGCTCAGACCAGCCATGGCTTCCTCCACACTTTCATCTCCTCATCAAGAGCTACGGGGACGGACGTACAGGGCAAGAAGGGAACCGAAGGGGCACGTGAAATCCAAGGGAAAAGATCCATTAGCAGAGCACAATGGGATAAAGGAATACGTAGCTCATTCCAACAAAAATTAGGAAAGCAATCCCTTAGGTGAAGAGAAAGGAATGTGGGCATGACCAGCCAGGCGGGAGGAGAGGGGACTTGTAGGAAGTACATGAAAACACTTCTGGAATAAACTGAAATTCCTGTGCTGGTTAACTCAGGTTTCCAAACACCTTTCTAGGGAAATGCTTATGGGCCTCAATCCTACAGAAGAAAGCAGTGACCTTCCTTGGAACGCGTAAGAGGCACAGACCGGCCTCGAGCCAAGCTGGGTCACCTGGAACACAGGACCTACTGTGCTCGACCCGGAAAAGTCCCAGACAAACCAAGATGTTTGATCGCTTTGTAGTCTGTTGGACATTTTAGCAGTAGCACTCTACTGCTGGCATCATTCTTAAACCCAGAGGAAGGGCCATCCCGACCCCAACATTCTCCTCTCCTTGGCTCTGTGCTCTGTAAGTGACTCCAGCAGGATAGGAGCCTCGGAGTTCCGAGCGGTGGGGCTGACAGGCAGTGAGTGGTCCCCTACCCTGGCCTGGAGCCTCAGGAAGCAGCAGCATGAGTCATAGCAGCCGGCCCTGTGCTGTGACTGCAGAGCAGAATCAATCTCCTCTCGACCAGGGCCCTCCTGGTCCTAACAATTGCAACACACACTCAAGCCCCTATACGTCCTGATTCGTCTTTGCCCGTGCTGTTTCCTTAGCCCAGAACACCCTCTCTCCTGCTCTACCTGCCAACCCCATTCTTCCTCGCCATGCGCTTTTCTGCAAGAAACGCAGGTAGGCATGGGCAGGCTCCAAGGAAGCAGCCCTCAGCTCCACACAGACCTGAGGAAGGGCCCGGGAACAAGGGAAAGATGCAGATAACGCTTGATGGGGGGCTAGGAAACCCGTCAGCCTCTCCCTGCAAAAGCCAACTCCAGCCAGCTGAACCCACAGTTATCAGACAATACCCAGATTGTGCTGACATCCGACCACTTAGAGCGAAACTTTGTTCTGCACTCATGAACCTATTAGATGAAAACGCCTCGATTCAGATAACTGCAAATTGCTTTCTGAGCATAATTTCCCATTAGTTCATTAATCTCTCTATTCAGAATGCCAACAAGACAGCTGATGATGATTCCAGAGGAAGTGGGCATGAAACTGAAGCAGGAGGAATGGGGGTTAGACATTCAGAAGGATCCTGGCTTCCTGGGTGGGGTACCCCCAAAATTAATTTGCAAAGTTAGGAACAGTATTCATTTTTGTTTGCTAAGGCCTTACAAGTAAGGGACAAGTACTAGGCTGAGGATTTTCCCTTATTCATCTCACTGATTAAAAAAATTAATCTAGTGAGATATATGTAATTGTTAGTTATTACTTATTAATTAGACACGATCTAAATAATGTCTAATGATTTTCCTCTTTCTATGGAGGAAGCAACTGAGGCTCAGAAGTGGTTTCCCACCAGTTAGTGGCAGAGTAAGGATTCACATACACACATATAGGTGTGTGTGTGTGTGTGTGTGTGTGTGTTCCTAGCCTGGGTTTCTAGTCGCTCCTTATATTTTCCATCATCACACAAATATACTGCTCACAAAAAATAAGGTATATTTCAAAATGAATATAGAGTGATAAAATATCCCCTAATTTTTGTGAGCAGTATATGTACTCACGATTGACTATAGAGACAAGGATGAACAAGGCTCACGTCTACAAGGGCAGCAACAGGGGAACAGCCGGAAAAGTAACCAGTAAAGAATAACCAGGCTGTAATAACAAACAAACAAACAACCTTTACACAAAACAGTTTGACTCTTATCCAACTACTCTGTTTCTATAGAATAGCTGTTCTCAAATGTGGTCCCAGAACCACCTGGGACCTTGTTAGACATTCACATTCTTGGGCCCCGCCCTAGATCTGCTGAATCAGAGAGTCTGGGGGTGAGCCCAGGACACAGGGCTTTAATCAGCCTCCAGGGGATTCTGATGGGCTCAAGGCTGGGACCCACAATCCAGGAAAAAGGGAAACTGGCTTCGCCAGGGAATTTGAAGACTACCTGGAGCAGTGCTTCTCAACCTTTAACGTGCAGGAGGATCACCGGGATGATCTTAAAACTTAGACTCTCCCACTGCAGGTCTGGGGTGCAGCACCTGACTCCGCATTTCTAACCGGTTCTCAGCTGGTGCTGACACTGCCTGAACAAAAACAACCAAAACCAACCAACTCATTGTCTTCAGGGCAGATTCAAATCCAAGTTGGGAAATCCTTTAGGAAAACAGGAAATGACCTGCACCAGAAGCTACTGTTTCCCCCAACACTCCACTCAGGTTTAAGGCCTTCCCTGAGCACTGCCATTAAAATTGCAGCTCGTTCCCAAGGCCTTCTTGTCTCCCTTTTCTGCTCTGTTCTTCTCCTTAGGACTGCAGCATCATCTGAATAGATGATCTATTTGATGAATTAGCTTTCTTTACTGCCTGTACCCTTCCACCCCATCCCACCAGCTTGTAAGTTCCATGAGGGCAGAGGGTCTGTCTGTTTCATCCACTCATACTTTCCTTGTGCCTAGGGCAATGCCTGGTGCATAGTAGGTGCTCAGTAAACATTAAGTAAGTAAATGAACAAAGGCTTCCGCCCACTTTTTTCTTTTTTTTTTTCTTTTCATTTTTCCGAAGCTGGAAACGGGGAGGCAGTCAGACAGACTCCTGCATGCGCCAGGGGGCAATGTTCTGCCCCTCTGGGGTGTCGCTCTGTTGCATCCAGAGCCATTCTAGCACCTGAGGCAGCGACCACAGAGCCATCCCCAGCGTCCGGGCCATCTTTGCTCCAATGGAGCCTCGGCTGTGGGAAGGGAAGAGAGAGACAGAGAGGAAGGAGAGGGGGAGGGGTAGAGAAGCAGATGGGCGCTTCTCCTGTGTGCCCTAGCCAGGAATCGAACCCGGGACTCCTGCACGCCACGCCGACGCTCTACCGCTGAGCCAACCAGCCAGGGCCGACTTTTTTCTAAGAAGCTGCCTCTCCAGTCTTGGCACCACCTCTCCGAAATTCCACCTGGCCCTGTCCTTTTCGCACGCACTTCAGTTTCACTAAACTTTATTTCTCTATAGCTGCGTCTTCCCTAAAATCCTTGGCAGTGGGGCCTGTGTGTTACCCGTTTCCGTTCCTCCTCCAACCCTTCGATCTGTCCATCACTGTTTCCAAAATGTTTACACCTTTGAAAACATATGACAAAGGACCATCCATCCTTCTGCTCTTAATGCAAAAGCTGCAGGATTTTACTCATAGAGAGTAAGTTCAAATTTCAGCTGGTGCCAGCAGTAATGTGTGCCCATCGTCCTGGAGATAACTTGATACCCTGTCGTAGTGACACAGGTTCAATGTCAAAATTCCTGAAGCATGCTGGAACTCTGCAGCAGTGACAGGCCCTGCTTTCGCCATTGGGGCGGATTTTCTAAGGGCCAAGCGAATCGGTGTCCACGGCACAGGGCAAGCATGGCTTGGTTTGAATTCTGCCACTTTGCCACCAGAAGCTCTTTTTGTACAAGGTGGAGTGAGGAGGAAAGTTCTGCGATAAAACATTGTGACCTGGGAGCAAGGACATTTCACTGACTCCTTCCAACAGCTCTGTGGCAGTGGTGGGTGGTCATATCACGCCCACTTTGCACGTAAGAAAACTGAGGTTGCAGACAACCAGTGTCTTGCTCAAGCTCACACAGGGAGCTCAGGGATGGAGCTGGGACTCACACTCAGTTCTGGCTGCTTCCAGAGTCTGTGCTTCTCGCCACCAGCCCTCCTCCCCAGCTCCCAACCGCCTCCCCAACCCTTAGGCAGGTCTGACCCTTTGCTCACTGCTTCTAGAACAGACAACAGAAGCAAAGGCCTTCTCAGGGTTCCTGCATCTTGTGCTGAAAATTAAACGGGCTCAGGAAGTGTTCTGCCTTGCTGACTCCTGACTGTGTCCCTGTCACCTAATTACCTGACTTCAAAGCCTCCACTCTGCAGGTGAGAGGATGTGAAGGCTGCTGTTCCTCCCACAGAACACGGTGTGACTACACACAGATGAGACAGGCCCCCGGAGCAGCTGGTGTTTGGGGGACATCAGACAGCCTTCTGGTTGGACCCGAGGGCCTGGCCTTGTGCCTCTCCAAGTCAGCAAGACCAGGGGCTGCCATGCTGGGGGTCCACCTGAGAGCTCGGGTCTACAGAAGACCAAGGTGGGGATGCAGGCCTCCAAACACGAATGCTTGGTAATTACCGCCCTGTCTGTCTTCCCTGATATCCATGGAGCGGAAGGCTCCTTAGGAGCTGGAACTAATTAACCTTTCCCACAGGAAATGGAGCCCTCAGTTACCTTGACCGTTCAGGTGAGACCTGCAGGCCGTGGGGAGAGTGAGCCCCCGCCCCTGCGGCCAGCCCAGCTCCATCACAAAGCAGGGATGTGAGGAGACTTAAAGGAACCCAAGTGAGAGCTCCCGGCCTCAGCTGGATAAAGCTACAGGGGAAAGAAGGCTTCCTGCCATCTTTTAAACTAAGTGGCTCCTATTAGCAAACAGATGTACATTCATTTGTAACTCTTAGATAGAGCTGAGTGTTATTGACTGTTTTGCAGTAATTGGGCCACAGGGGATATTTCATACACATTGACTGAAGGAGAGAGGGAGGCCAGGCAGAGAGGCATTTGCGACCTTTGACGGAGGACAGACAGAACATGGAGCCTGCCACCGGGAGACGGCCCTTAGCGCTGATTGCCTGAACGCTTACCGCCTCATCAGGCAAGTATGAGCATTACTCCTCTCATGCAGATGAAAATACTAGGAACAGAAATGTGAGGTGACTTGCCCAAGGTCACACAGCTAGAAAGTAACAGAGCCAGGATTTGAACCCATCTTAGTCTGACCCAGGAGCCTATGTTGGGTACCACAGTTGTCCCACTGCCTCCCTACCTTTTGCCGGTCATGCCCTGGAACATGTGTGTGGAAGTGGGGTGCAGGGAGAAGTTGAGACTGATATGATGTCCCAGAAAAGACAGGCGTTAGGTACCAGGGTTCAAGTCCTGACTGCTACTTCCTAGCTATTTGACCTCAGGTGGGTGACCTACCCTTGCCAGGACTCAACTTTCACATCTGTAAAATGGGGAGAATCCCAACACCTGACCCCTGTCTCAGAGGAGAAAAAATAAAGGAGAAAAAGGCTTCACAGACTCCAACTCAGAGAATGGCAAACTGCAGCTGAGGGGCCCACGCCAGCCTGCAGAGTATTTTATATAAATTAAAGTTTTACGGGAACACATAAATTTGTCGTGCCCATGTGGAAATTGTCTCTGACTGCTTTTGAAGTCCATGGCAGAGCTGAGGAGCTTGTAAGAGCAACACTAGGGCCAGCAAAGCCTAGAATGTTTACGACCTGGTCAGTTGAGAGAAGGTCTGCTGACCCGATCTCAGAGGCTGGGAAGACGCAAGGGGCCGCCATGCCTCTTCAGACAGCATTCTGCATTCCTAGCGTCGTTCATTAGCTCAGGTTTACATTCAGAACTGTTCCCCTTGAGCCCTTACCCAAATACACAGGTTCACTTAAAATCTATTTCCAAAAAACAGAGCCAGCAACTCTCCCAAAAGTCCCAAAAGAGCAAACTCCCATAGGCTGTTTCAGAGTCCAACATGGCCCTCTCCGCCATCAGGCACGGAGAAAAGATGCTTCCAGGTACAGCCACTTACTTGCAATTTTTACACTTGAGGCCAAAAAGCATCCCTTTCCCACAGACTGTGCATGTCTGAGACATCCAGTACTTCGTGGAAAACCTGTGGAAAAGAGACAGACAATGTTCAAGGGCAAGGTGATGGTAACTGACCTGTCTCTACTCTACAAGGATGAACCACTTAAAGGATAAATAAGCACATGGGCCCTGGATTCCTGTCCTGCTTCTTCTGAGACAGGTGATTTAATCAACTTGCTTAAACCACTGGAGCCTCGGTTTTCTCATCTGTAAAGTGGGGATAATAACAGTATCGACCTCATAGGCTGTTGGGAAGATTAAGCAGGTCATGAGTGTCAGGGGTTTCACACAGCGCCCAGCACATAGTAAGCATTCAGTGAATTGGGTTGTGATTATACTATTACCTAATCATTCCTGTCATTCATTCATTCAACAAATATTGCCTGATGTCCCACTATGTGCCAAGTTCAGTTCTGGGACAGAGTGATGGAAGGAGCTGGAACTGTTCTTGCAGCCTCCAAAGCAAGGTGGGGCCTCCTGGGAGTTCAGCCAAGTCATTGCCCATCACTGCTAATCATGTCACCTGGGAAGCTCCAAGAGGGGGCCACCTCCCTAACAAGCTGAGACCACAAACTCTGGTAGCAGAGTCCCCTACAATGAAAGTCTTTTCAGAACATCAGCTCACCTCTCACCCCAACCACCACCACTTGCTGCAACCAAGGCAGTTTGGAGGCATCTGATTGATATACAGCTACAAACCAGCAGGAACAGAGATGCATTAGATGTACTCCCCTCCCCCACAATTGTTGCCAGGGTACTTTTTTCTCCAAGAGATAAGGAGCAGCTGAGCCAGGGGGTGGAGCTGAGCCAAGGGAATGACCAATCCAGGGGTGGAGCTAAGATAGGGGGTGGAGCTGAGCCAGGGGCATGACCAATCCAAGGATGGAGCTCCAACTTAGGGGTGGAGCTAAAACAGGTGGTGGTGGAGCTTAGCCAGGGCATGGTCATCTGAGCTAAGTGCATGGCCAATCCAGGGGTGGAGCTGAACCAGGGGGTAATAGGAAGAAAGAAACAAAAAATAGCCGCCGCCCCATTGATGCCTGTCTCTGCATCTCACTGCCTGCACACTGATGTGCCTGTCACATCTTTCTTACTACTTTCCTCCACTATTTTCTTATTTGAGACTAAACAACTGTCCTGTCAACATAGTTCTTTCAAGAACTCTTGATGAGATGCCTTTCCGGGACCACGTGCTCCTTGCCGCCTCACCCGGCTATGGTGATGTGTCTTGTCGGCCCCTGGTACTGCCCACCCTCCCACCACCTGCATGGCCCTAATCTCTCCATACTGCCATCGTCTGTTAACTGTTTAACCCAGGGGCAGTCAACCTTTTTACACCCACCACCCACTTTTGTATCTCTGTTAGTAGTAAAATTTGCTAACCGCCCTCTGGTTCCACAGTAATGGTGATTTATAAAGTAGGGAAGTAACTTTACTTTATAAAAATTTATAAAGCAGAGTTACAGCAAGTTAAAGCATATAATAATAATTACTTACCAAGTACTTTATGTCAGATTTTCGCTAAGTTTGGCAGAATAAATCTTCATAAAACAACTTACTATAGTTAAATCTATCTTTTTATTTATACTTTGGTTGCTCTGCTACCGCCCACCATGAAAGCTGGACCACCCACTAGTGGGCGGTAGGGACCAGGCTGACTACCACTGTTCTAACCCTCCGGTAGGCCGGAAGCTCCCCAAGGGCCCAGGCCCTGCGTCTCGCTCAGTCCTATAGCCATAGCACAGAATTTCTCTGCAGACACAAGTGGAAAGAATCCGTGAATGAGTGAACCAGTCCCTCAGCTTGTTCACGGAGGTCCTGGTACAGAGAAAACTCTCAGCAGCGGTGTTCAAAAAACACAAAGTACTGAGGTCAATGAGCTTATAAACCCATCACTTAATCATCCAGTGCCTCCGTTTCCCTATCCGTCAAATGGGCAATGACCACACATGTGCCATTTACCCCACTGTTATGTGTGAGGAGATTGTGAGAATAATGAGATAAAATGTGGAAAGAACTTCTTACAAGGGACAACTGGTAGGTACAAATCCCTCTCCTGAAAAGGGAAGGTGCACCCCTGCGAAGGTGTACCCCTGCGCCCAGCCTAGCTGGGGCTCACGCCTGACTTACACCATCCAATCTTGTGTCTTCTGGGTGAGGAGAGCCCCAAACTAGGATGTAAAGCATCTGTTTTGACAATGATACCATTTATTGAATGGTTATTGTGTGCCAGAGATTTGGCTTAGCACTTTACTATTATCTCATTTAATTTCCATGACCACTTTACCTGATGAGAACATTGAGCCTCAGAAAGGGTAAGTAACTTCCTCAAGGTTGCAAAGCTTTACTTGCTAGGATCAGAACACTGGTCAGTCTGACTCCAAAGCCCTGGCTTTTAACCATCAGGTGCTAATTTCACAAGGGCGGGGTTAATCAGGTGCAGACTTCTCAGTCCCTGGCTGCCACATCGAGGTTCAGCCTGGCACACAAGAAAGGGTGAGGATCTGACCCACTCCAAGGGGTCAGAGTGCACACAGGATTCCAGCCTACCTGTGCTTGATGGAGTTGCCAAGATCTCTGCGGGGGATCTGTGGGGACCAGCGTGGCACCGACAGCGTATCTGCGGGGAGAAAAGAGGGAAGGAGGAGAGCCTGTTACACAGGGGTTCAGAGGCTGGCGTGGGCTCCTGCCTAACCCCGCAAGGAAGTGGGAGGCTGGCTGGCCTCAGGAAGGACACTGACCACATCCCTTGTTAAAACCAAAGCCAAGGCCCTGGCCGGTTGGCTCAGTGGTAGAGCGTCGGCCTGGCGTGCAGAAGTCCCAGTTCGATTCCCGGCCAGGGCACACAGGAGAAGCGCCCATCTGCTTCTCCACCCCTCCCCCTCTCCTTCCTCTCTGTCTCTCTCTTCCCCTCCTGCAGCGAGGCTCCATTGGAGCAAAGATGGCCCGGGCGCTGGGGATGGCTCCTTGGCCTCTGCCCCAGGCGCTGGAGTGGCTCTGGTCCCAACAGAGCGACGCCCCGGAGGGGCAGAGCATCGCCCCCTGGTGGGCAGAGCGTCGCCCCCTGGTGGGCGTGCCGGGTGGATCCCGGTCGGGCGCATGCAGGAGTCTGTCTGACAGTGTCTCCCCATTTCCAGCTTCATAAAAAACAAACAAACAAACAAAAAAACAAAGCCAAGTGGGACATGTTTTTAGCTTGTGTTATCTTAACACGTGCAAGGTCCCCTGGGCAGGGCAGCCAGAGTCCCTGGAAGGAAGCTAGCAGTGCAAAGAATAAGATCAGGTATCATTTCCATTTGCAGAGAGCTCTGTGTGTGCTGGGCATGTGTGAGTAACTCACCTTACATTCTTGAAACAGACCCCCCCCAAGGATGAGTAGCTAGAACCCCCACCTTGAAGGTGAGGAAACTGAGGCATGGAGAGGCGAAGTCATTTGCTCAAAGTCATATATCCCAGCGGCTGCACAGCAACTGTGAATTCAGGCTTGAGGGACTCTAGAACAGGTGCCCTTGTAAGCAATGTCCCAATGTGGTGGATTCCACATGTCAGTCACACAAGTACCACTTTCCTAATTTTGGTCATGGGCACAACCCATAAAATTATTTATTTACTATTTTGAGTTGACTCTTTTGGTTTGTTTGTTTAAGTACATTTATTTTAAGAGCAAACTCTACATGGAAAACTAGCATCACTTTCTGTATATTGTAGGTAACCATTTAAGATACGTCTAACCAGGTACCATCTAAACCCACAGCAGAATAAAGGGATGGATGGATATATAGATTGATGGATTAGTAAGTAGGGGAGTGGGTGGGTGGGTAGGTGGGTGGATGGATGGATGGATGGATGGATGGATGGATGGATGGATGAATGGATAGATGGATGGATGGATGGATAAATGGATGAATGGATGATGAGTAGGTGGGTGGATGAAGGTAGGTGGATGAACAGGTGAGTGGATAGATGGACAGATGGATAGGTGGAAGGATGAATTGCTAGGTAGCTGGGTGGGTGGATGGATGGATGGATGGATGGAAAGGAGGAAGAAACAATATATCATCCAGACTTCAGACTGGACCTCTATCCCCATTTGGTCTTTTCTTTTACACTTCAGGCTAAATTCCAGTGACTTCCATTATCACTCCACCACTGACTGAGTTCTCGGACTCCTTCCGCAGACCCTGAGCATCATCCCCACGTTCGCTCCATTATCCAGCTCCTCACAGACCTCGAGGGCCCTGAAAGGTGTGAAACCCCAGCAGACGTGATCCAGTCCTGCCCGCCAGGGAGAGAGAAGCCAGGGGCCGGCCCGCACACCAGCTCTCATTTCTCAGGCCAGATGGACAGAGCCGGTGCCCTGTTTTCCGAGCCACAGATGCACACCTCATTCTTCACAGCGATGGTTATGGAGTGGTGTGTTCTTCAGGGAGCGGGGCTTGTCTGAGCCGATCACGGAGCATTTAACCTCCAGCCCATTCAAATCCTCTCTTCGGTCTAATGACACTGGCAGCAGCCATCGGAAAGCTGTTTCCAGAAACCCCAGTTCTACCCTTGTAAAATTTGGGGCTCTCTCTGGGAGAGCTAATGATTTTCCAAGCACTGAAGGGCAGAGAAAACCCGAGAGGGAGGCGGCATGATGTATCACTCAGGATCATTGCCAGTGGGATTTCCTCTAGTTTAACTAAAAACTAAACCAGTGTAAGCCTATTTTACTACTTATTTCAGTTTCTGAGGGAAACAAAACAAGAAGACTAGAAAGGAAAACATTTTAAAAGAGAGAGAGAGAGCTTTCTTCCCACGCCTATCTCCTGTGCGGACTGAAGTCAAAATTGAGAGGAATACATCTACCCTCAAAGCCTTAAAAGGCTCTTGCCAGTACCAGGGGTGGGTGAAGGTGAGACAGCAGTGCTGGCCAGGAAGGTACTCGGCCTCTTCACGCGGAACCCACAAAATGATGCGTCCAGTGGGAGTTTCACCTCCCAGAACATTAATCATGGCTGCCTTGAAAGATGTGTTGAGAGGATTCTGAAGTTCGATAGGGAAGAGCTCAGAGATTGATTGGCAATGTCTGCCAGGGCGACAAATAAAGTAATACTTGCAAGTCGGCTGATGTTTGCTTCTCCTGCAAGGACCCAGACCACACCTTCATCTCTGCCTCACTGCCTCAGGGCATTGTGCTAGGGGGCAAAGGAAGTACTTAATCCATGTTTGCTGAATCTAACGTTATCATGACACAGTCACCCACTCAGTGTTAGGCATCCTGCTGTGAAGTTTACACAGGAAGCGATGCGCCTGGTGCTCAGGGTTCTCCCTCTTCCCACTGCACAAAGGGAGGAAGATATAGGCCTCGGAGGGGCGTGGTGACTTGCCCACACTAGCAGGACCTTGAGTTGTAACTCTACAATTGTGTCCAAGTCCTCCAAAAGCCCCTAAACGAGTGTTCTCAACCAGGGGCATTTTGGGCCCCCAGGGGACACTGGGTAATGTCTGGAGATATTTTGGCTGTCATGCTAGGATGAGGGGGTACCTACTGGCATCGAATGGGGAGAAGCCAGGGTGCTGCTCTCCATCCCACACTGCACAGGACACACCCCTCAACAAAACAATTCACCAGCCCCCGTAGCAAGAGCACCGAGGATGAGCATTCCAGATCCAGATGGGTTTTTACTCCTTCGGGCACCTCTCTCCCCCTGTCACCCCCAACAAAAGACAGAGATGTCGCTCCTGAAGCTCAAATTAGTGGAGAGCAAATCCTCTTGTATTATAATAGGCACATCTGACTGTCTGTTTTGTATCCTAATTATCCTGTTATTTTCAATTACAGCACCTTCTCAAAAGAAGTAGAAGTAATTCAGTTTAGTCATTTGGTTCCATTCCCCCAATATCTAGTTGAAAGGGGTGAGTTCTGTCAATTGCATTAAGCAGTTGCAGCATCATTAGCTGGCGGCCGTAATAATCTCCGTGTGGGTCCATATGTGGGTGTGAAGAGCTGAACTCTCTTGACTTTCTTCATTTGGATTTCATTAAATTTGCCAATGCAAGCCTCAAAGCAAAGGAAAACTGCTTAAGGGAAGGAACTTGGTGGTGGTAGTGGGGGGTTGTCTATAAAAATCGAGGCCTTATCATAACAGAGAAGGCAAACAGCATTTACAGCAATTAAACCGATACAGAAACTTCTGTTGAACAATCAAAATGCCTATTAAGATGTCTCCCTCACCGAACAAAAGATTCCTTTCTACTCTAATTTTCTGATAACAAGTCATGCAGACACGGAGACGGAACTGCAGCCTTCCGTCCCTGGGGGGAGAAGAACAGACAAGTCTTGTCAGATACTTTCATTCCCAGTGCCTGGTAGAGGGGAAGTGTTGGAGGGAAGGAGGGTCTTCTTTCTCCCACGGGTCCCACTGGTGATGCCCTCCCGAGAGTGCCCCGCGTAGAAGGTGACGAACCAGGAGCCCTGGTCTTTGGCATCGCCTCAGTAGCCAGAGACAGAGAGACGTCCCGACAGAAGACACCGACATTTATAAAGCATTCCTGTTATGTAGAGCTTTAAAATGACAAACTCGGGGTCTGACCTGGAAAGATGAAACTGAGTTACAGAGGAGTCAGGCGTGGGAAACACATTTAAAAACAATGAACACCCAGACCCCAGGTAAACACGGGTGATGGCAAAGAGATGGAGGATGAGGGGAAAAAAGAACAGGAGGAAAAGAAATAATAATAATCAGAAGAAAATAATAAATAAAAAAAATAATAGGTGTGCTTTTCGTGGTGTGTTATCACGTCCCAGGCACTATTGTTAAGTAAGCCCTTTGTGTATATATTATCTCATTTAACATGCATGCTGCACTGCCTGCATCCAGGTAACAGAGCAGCAGGGATCCTTCGCCCCATTTCACCACTACGGAGATCAAGAAAGAAGTTAAGCCATTTGCCCAAGGCCACACACAGCAAGGACTGGGGTTTGTTTGTTTGTTTTAACTCAGGTCACATCGCCTGGGCTCCATAAATGACAGCCAATTTCATCCCCATTCACAGATGGGGACACTGAGGCTTAGAAGCCATAAGCAATCGCCTCTAGCCAAGAAGGGACGGAGTGGGGATCTGAACCACAGGCTGCACTCCAGAGTCTGGGAGTTGAACCCACCCTACACTGTCCAGACCTTCTCCTGTTGTCTCAGGGAGAGCAGAGGATATGGTGAGTGCCCATCCCTTTATACTCAGAGAAGAGCCGCAGAGGCCTGGGAGATGCTGTACTAGCCCACCGTTCACTCCTTCTGCTACTCATGCAGTCACTCAATCAACACTTGGTGCAACAGAATAAATTCTAATCCCTGGCACCTGTGAGTGTGTTCCCTCAAGGACAAAAGGAGATTTTGCCAGTGCAATTAAAGATCTTGAGACGGGGCAACTACCCTGGGTTATCCAGCGTGATAATACGTGAAATGGGGAGGTAGGATGGTCAGAGTTAGAGGAGGACACGTGACAAGTGCTGGCCCTGAGGCTGGAGAGGGGCCAAGAGAGCCACGAAATGCCGCAGCCTTCGGGAACTAGGAAAGGCAAGAGAGCAGACTCTTCCCCTAGACAGAGCTTCGAGAAGGAGCCAGTTCCACTGAGACCTTAATTTTTGGGACTGCTGGGCTCCAGGACTGTAAGATAATAAACCTGTGTTGTGTTAAGCGATGGAGTTTCTGGTCATCTTTTTACAGCGGCCGTAGGAAAGAGATATAGTACCTATTTTGTGCTAGATAGTGTTTTAGGAACTGGGGGTATGATAAACAGAATAATCCAGTTCTCTGAGCTGAGAGTCCACAGGAGGAGTAATGAAGTGACACATTTCATGTAGGAAATAAAAAAGTAAGAACTCTGAGGTTTAAGTCAATAGGTAGCTTGAAGTACGTCAGAACAGAGGCAGGGTGCAAAGATGCTGGGGAGGGGCAGTCTCATAATTTTAAGAGCCCCCTCTGGTGGTCAAGGGGAGAATTGCCTTCCAGCCTGTGACAAAAACAGGAGGAGTACCTCCTACTCCCACCCCCATGGGGATCTAAAGCATCAGCCCTGACCCTTATAAGACCATTGTCTCCCAGGCCAGCCCTTTCCCAAGTGAGCTATCATGATCCCACCTTCTGCCCACAATTTAAAAAAAAAATCCACAGCCTAATCAGTCCACTGCCTGGCACAGGCACAATGATCGGCCTCACTTACATACCCCAAGTGGGAATACACTTCTTAGAGCCATTTCTTCATTTAGTTCAACAATCCTATGAGGTCGTTTCCCCAGTTTACTGACAGGGAAACTGAGGATAACTGAAAGCCCACAGCTAGTATTTGGTGGACTTTAGAGTGAACCCAGTTTCCTATCATTCTAAAGCCTCACCACACACACACAATATTACCTTCCTGTACTATATCTCCTTCTAAGACAAGTGTAAAATGTACTTTTTGAAACAGGCAGTACTCGAGTTGGAAAGGACCACAAGAAACCGTCCATTGAAGTCTCCGGGGCTCTACACCCTCCCAGATAGAAGAGGGACTACCCTAACCTTAAATGTCTCCATGGAGATAAAGACCTCTGAGCACATAATACTATTAATGGTATCAGCTAACATTTAGTGAGCACCTACTGTGTGGCAGGACTCAGACTAAGCGCTTTAGATGTGTTATTTTATTTAATCTCCATAACTTTATTTCAAACGGTAGAGCTGGGGTTTGAGTGAGGACACTCAAAGCCCGGGGCTCATCCCCAGAAAGACCACAGATGAAACGGAACTTCCTAGCGGCCCTTAAGCTTCCAGCTCAGACTGAGCGAAAACTTCACAATGAGGCTGCATTCAAATCAATGAGCAAATTCTTTGGGGCCCTGAAACAAAGAAAAACTTAGATCATTGAACGTTTCTTTTGGGGCCACGGGCCAGTCACCAGCTAAAATTTCAGTGATTTATCCAAGGTGCCAACCAATCCTTGATGAATGCTGTTCATGGTATTTTTCACACAGCAGGGAATAGCACTGCTTTAATACCCAATTCAAACAGATCAGATTTAAAGGATGGTTAATTACGTGTGGCCTCGAAAGGTTATATACCTCCATGACTCTTCAAGGCTAAACTAAGTTTGTTTGTGTACACAGTCATAATTTTCATCCTGAGACAATGGCAACCCACTCCCCAACATCCATATTTCACCATCCAGGGGCTGTGATGGCTCTGGAGGTGTCTAGGGGACCACTGGGCACTGGTGAGTGTGTGGATGAGGGTAGGCCCAGATGCCCCAACAGGAATAAGGGACACTGGGGGTTAGCGAGGATAGTGCCGCTCACTGTCGGTGGAAGAGACCAGTCACAGGGACTCCCGGGGATGCCCAGGCACTGGGGCAACGGTGAAGCTGCCTGCCTAGAAACCGGAACACTGCAGGAAGGGAGGTATCAGGCTCAACCCAATCTGCACGGATGTGGGGTTCAAGCCAGAGACAAGACTTTGAGCGTGGACCTTCTCTGGAATCTGAGCAGCGTATTTCTTTCTGAACAGAAGGGGCCTCCAGGTCATCAAACTGACCAGCAGCGTGTGGGATAGAGAGCGTGGGACTCTGAAGGGAGCAGAACTCTGTTCAGACATCAGCTCTGCCACTTCCTAGCTGTGACACCTTGGATACTTTAATCTGAGTCTCAGTTTTGTGTCCTATAAGAAGGAGGTCATAACAGCTCCCTCATAGGACAGTGAGGAGGGTGAAGTGGGGTAATACAACTGGAACAGGGCTCAGCTGAATGCCTGACATATTATTGTTATTATTGTTTTTGTCATTGTCATCATTACTCTTTTCTCTAGAATTAACACACCAGTTAGAACATGACAAAGCTCTCCACGGACTATGATTTAGAGCTGCAGTTGGCAAACTGTGACCCTCAGGCCAAATCCAGCCTGTCACCTGCTTTCATAAATAAGATCTGATTGGCACACACCCACACCCACTCATTCACCTATTATCTGTGACTGCTCCTGCACCAGGACAGTGGTGTTGAGTAACTGCGACAGAGACAATAGGGCCTGCAACACCAAAATTAATTACCTGGCCCTTTAGAGAAAAAGTGTGTCAACCCCTGATTCAGAGTTGTGTAACTCATTTCCTTGGCTGGTTTAGCAAAGATTTTTTATTTCATTTTCTTTTTTAACCCAGCTTTATTGAGCTATAAACTGGCAAATAAAATTGTAAAATATTTAAAGTATACGACGTGATGATTTGATATATGTCTACATTATGAAGGGTTTTTTTTTTCTCTGAAGCCAGCAGACCTGGGTTAAAGACCTACTTCTGCCACTCACCCAGTGGGATTCCTTGGACAATGGCCTGTATTCTCCAAGCCAAAATGTGTAGGCCCACTGGGTGTCACCCCACTGCTCAGCTCATCCTAGCACCCCATGAGGCATGTTGCTTCAATGCCCATTTTTATCAAAGAGAGGAGCCGGGCGCGGGTGTCCAGCCACGGTTCCGACCCACACCCACCTCACCGCCACCCTGGGATCTTCCTCATGCCGCTGCTGAAACTCATGTCAGCTCCCGGAGGCAGGCAGCCCAGGAACAGCGCAATCAACTCTCTCCACTCACTGGCTCCCGTCTGGGCCAATTAATACAATTATCCACTTGTCACTTGATCAAAGCAGAGAGAGGACCCCGAAGATGTGTGAGTTATAATCAGAGGGGTGGTGGCTCCGATCATGGCCGAGGCGGCCGGATGAGGACAGCGCCCTCCTGGGAATGTCCCAAGGTGGAAGCCCACCTGAAGAAGACAGGTGAGCAGTGAGGGCCGCCATGTGGGCAGAAGGCAGGCCAGCGCAGAGACGTCAGGGCAAGAAGACGGCTCACAGTCGCAATCGAGTTCTCTGCGGTCACCCATTTAAATGGTGAAACCAAACTGGAAGCACCTTCAAGATCTCGTGGGAAATCTGGAATATCTTTATTTTAATATTCCCCCCTCCCCAAATGATTCCGCCCTTTTTAAAAAACCATCACTGCTGCATGTCTGAGACATGCGAGCTGGGGTCCCTTGGCTTCTCCATAAATCAAACATGTGGGCAGTGATGACATCACTCGAATCCCAGAGTCACCACCTGTGATTTAGCCGAGTCCCCTTGGATGGCCTCAATTAACTTCCACTGCTGGCCAAGGGAGAGATGATAGCCGAGGCATTTAATTACATTTTATAATGTGCTCACTGCTGAATTTACTGAAGTGTGTCAGGGGTTTCTAACCTTGTAACCAAATGATGGCAGACCAGGGTGCCACACAACCATTATCCTCCGTGTGGGGGTGATAGAAGGAGAATCCAACACGTTAACAGTAAGTCGGGTGGGCATGCCCATGGGGGACAGGGGCGTGACAAGAATTATCAGCACACTGGAATCATCTGATGCCTGTGCCCCCCTCTCTTGCATTATGATTTAATTCTAGGTTCAGCAAACTGTAGCCCACGGGCCAAATCTGACCCACCACCTTTTTTTATAAATAAAGTTTTATTGTCACACAGCCATGCCCATTGTCAATGGTGGCTTTTGCAGAATTAGGGCAGCACTGAGTAGCCACGACAAAGACCATGTGGCCCTCAAAGGCTAAATTATTTACTCTTTGGATCTTAATATAATGTTTGCTAACCCTTAATTAAACTGTGCTGTGGTACAGTCTGGATTTGAAAATTTTAAAAGGTCTCCAGGTGATACTAACCTGGTCTGGGGTCTGCTGGTGGGTTTTACCTGCACGAGCTCATTGACTCTTTGTAACAACCGTGATTACATCATTCCTTCCTGTGTCCTCAGTAACTAGCACAGTGATGGGTGCAGACTGGTGTCTCCACCGATAAAAAATGAACAAATGAGTGAGTGAATGAATGAAAAATCCACCCTGGGAGGTAAGTACCAATGGCCCCATTTTGCAAATGGGAAAACTGAGACTCAGAGGTCAGCTAAGGAAAACGTCCTTCTGGGATTTGAACCCAGATCTCCCTGATGGGGAAGCCCCATTTGTGAGCAGGTCGGTCTCTCTTCTGATAGGAAGGAGGAGAGACTGCTGGCAGAGCTAGTGGAGGGGGGAGGGTTCCTGTGTAGCCTTCCTGAGAGAGAAGCCCTGAGCACAGGGAGAGGCAGCCCAGAGACCCGGAGAAACTCGGGGGCCCAGCCAGCAATGCAGAGCCATCTCAGACCATGGAGACACAGGACCTGTCTCCTTGACCCAAAGGAAAATGCTAATTGGAAGAGGCTGGTGTACTGCACCCTGGCTCAGGCGTAAGTGAGGACAAAACGAGAGTTGACAGACAGAGGCCCCATGCTGCCATCACCACCAGTGCGCCTGGGAAGGGAGAGAGATAGCCAGCCCTGCGCTCCATCAATTTCAATTGTAAATGGTCTCATGCTGAAAACAGACTAACAGAAGCAGCGGTGTCACTGACAGGCATTGGGCAAGGAACACGGCAGACCACGGGCCGAGACTGGCAAGTTGAGTTTGACATTGGGACCCAGAAATACACGAGAAAAGGTGTCCGTGGACAGCATGGTCCACGATCCAGGCAACCCGGAAGCCCAAACCCCCTCTTTTGCCAAAGAAGCAGCAGACTGACATAAGCAAGTGCCTGGCACGTAGTAGGCATGCATTAAAAGACCGCTTTCCCCTTGAGCAATCCCAGTACTTTCTTGTAGCTTTCCTCATCTCCCTGGCCTGAAAAGACAAAGCCTGAGGAAAAGGCTCTTTTGGGACCGAGGCCACGAGTCTATGGAGAAGCAGCGGTGAGTTATGGGGAGGACAGAGCTGTCTAGTTCCCTCTGGCCATTTATTCCCCCCCTATCGTCGTGTTCTCAGAGCGCATCCACAGCCCTTGCTTGCCCCAATGTGATGGATGGGTCTTAAGTTCCCTGCACACTACATCATCAATTACTTTCATATTTATTGCCTTGAACTGAGTCTATGGATCTTAAATCAGAGCTGCTCGGAGTTGCCTGAGCTGAAATTCTCCCCCAGTGGAGATATGGTAGGTTTTTTTGTTTCCTTGTTTGTTTATAAATTATACAGCCACCATGTAGTTAATGTTTGGTGGCAGTTAATTGTCCCCAGAACAAAGGGCTGCTGAGAAGTGCCTCAAACACACAGTCGTTCCGTGGGATTTACTGCCTCAGTGGGCTCTGCAGGGACAGACCAGGCAAGCTGGCTGGGAGAGACCCCAGTTCAACTTGAAGAAACCCCAGACCAGACACCAGGCATCCTCACGTCTGAACGCCAGGAAATAGATGTCCTCCCTCAACCCGTTCCCGAAGACTCAAAGTGCCGTCCAAAGAGATGTCACTCTGTTGGTCGTCTCCGGACATGGTAGAGATGGCCCTGGGATGGGTCATATTCCAAGGTCAAGATCAGGTATACTATATTCCAAGCATCCCTAAGTGGGGCTGAGGTGACGGAGGTGTGGCAGGTCCTAGTCCTGTGCGTGGCAGCCATGAGGGTGAGGCCACCGAGACAGGGCCATGGTTTATCGGTGAGAAGTGTTGTCAGTAACAGGGGTACAAAGGAGGTCCCAAGGCCTTGAGAGATAAGGAAGGAAGCTGACTCTCCAAGAGTGAGACTAACGGCTCAGAGGACAGCGAAACCGCACAGAGCTAAAGCGGTGGTTCCGGGCAGCAGGCGACGGTGCTCCCAGGGGACATTCAACAATATCTGGAGACATTCTGCAGGGTAACAGCTTGGGTGGGGGGATATGTACTACTGACCTCTAGTGGGCGGAGGCCAGGGATGTTGTTAAACATTCTACAACGCATAGGACAGCCCCCAGCACGAAGAAGCATCCAGCTCCAAACGTCAATTGTTTGATAGTTAGGAATCCCTGACCAAGCAGCCAAGGAGGAACCGAGATCCAGAGCCTGACACACTCAGACTAAATACAGTGATAGAGCCCAAGAAGGGCTCAGTCAACCACGAAAGGAGAGGCGAAGGGAGTCACAGGGGCAGGTGTTGGCTTGACCCTCTCAGCCACCCAGGGGACAGGCATCTGTGGCGGCACTGGAGGCCATTGCTTCTCCTTGGAGTAACAGCAGCCTGGCTGTGCATTGGGAAACAGACCCTTCTGATGTCTCAGTCCTAGAGATCTGGGCCAGGCTGCGCCTCCCTCCCGGTACCCCCCACCCCCCAGCCTCTGGGAGAAACCAGCCCACCCACACCTTGATTTTAGCCCCATCAGACTCTTCCCACACTCCTGGTCCCAGAACCGTAAGAGAATACATTTGTGTAGTTATGAGCCACTGAATTTATGATAATTCGTTACAGCAGCAAACGGGAACTAATAGAGCCGTGTGCCTCCCAACTTTTCTTTTGAAGAAAAAGTGTCAATGGGCATTTTTTTAAGCTGCTACTCCATGCCTGGGCATTTTATGTATGGAATCCTCACAGGCACCGAAAAGATCAGGACTATATTTCATTTCACAGAAGAGGAAATTGCAGATCAAAGAAGTTCAATAATTTGCCCAACGCAGCAACTACTAAGTGCAGGAGGGGGAAAGTTCTCCCAACCTCCTTTTATCAGGAATTTCCCGCAGAAAAAAACATAATCTGTCTATGTACCCAGCAGCCTAAAGCAATGTGAATAAGACACAGCATTCCATAAAAATCCAAGGCCCGCCCTTCCTGGAATCAAGCAATTTAAATTTCAAAGCCCACAAGAGCAGGCACCGTCCAGAAAAACTCAAGGTGTGCTCTCACCTCAAACAGTCATTTAGCGGTGTTTTAACTGACCTCAAAAATCAGCTGGCCTCTCAGACTGACACTAGGCACCAGGGTGGAGCATTAGCTATTTGCAGTCAGACACAACTTCAAATGGGACTGAGGACAGTGGTGACAGAGAACGTGAGCTCTGAAGTCAGAACAGTATCTCAGCCAGGTACTGAGAGCTGGGTCTACAAAATGCTTCTCTCGGCCTTTTTAACACCAACTGGTCTAGGTCAGTGGGTCTCAAAGTTCATGGATCACAGTCACCTGGAGGGCTTGGTAAAATACTGATTTCTGGACCTTGGGGTTGTTGGTTCACCGCATCTGGGGAAAGGACCAAGGAATTATAGGATGTTGCTTTACAGGACATTGAGCAGCGTCCCTAGCCTCTACCCACTGGAGGCTAGCAGCACTCTGCTCCCCAACCCATGACAGACAGTGTCTCCAAACAGTGCCAAGTATCCCCCCAGGGAGTGGGGCAACATTGTCCCTGGTTGAGAATCGCTGCTCTAGATCAAAGACACCAGCAATGCACAAGGAGAAGGGAATCATCAAATACGACCCCCAAACATCCAGTGGCTCATGACCATGGTCCAAACTATTTATCAAGGGTTGAGTGGTGGGCGCAGGGCTCCGGACCGACTGACTGCCTAAACCTGAGGCATCGAGAGGTCAGAGCCTCAAGGCTACAGCCACATGGCTCGTTGTCTCCTCAAAGTTGTCGCCCCCCCGACCCCGCCCCCTTCCTTCTCAGAGAAGCCAGCACCTTCCCGGCGCCGTGACTCAGCCCCGTCACGAAGGACAGAATGGCCAGCCCTGGCTACACACTGAAGGATGAGTCTGAGCCGCAACCGCCAACGCTCAGAGACGGTCTGATTGCAGACCTCGGAGAGGAAGCGTAAATTCACAAAGCGGCCCAGCTTCCCCCCCCTCTCAAGCCCGGCACACCAAACCCGAAGGTGCAATCTTCTGAGGGTGTTCAGAAAGCCAGGTGATTGATAGTCGGTGGGGAGAGGGAGGGGTGCCCCAGCCGGGCCTGATGGACGCAATCAGGCTCGTTTTCAGAGCAGCCTCTACGCTCTGACACCTGCCCCCTTTCAACGTGGAGTCTGGCTCTGAATGCGCCCTGGGCCACACCTTCCATCTCCTTTACCTGGTGCCCCTGTTCTTGGAGAAAAGGAACACATCTTAATGATGGAGCTGTTCAATGTGATCGTCCTCAGACAAAGGCAGGATTGATACGCTGTGGGGCGGCACCCTCGCCAGCCTGATCTATGCCTTGCACCTTGGAGCAGGCAGCAAGGCCTCCAGGCGTGTGCTAACAGCTTGGCGTTCATCAATAGGACCTTGATTCTCTAAAGATTGAAAAGGAGTTTTCATGGGCGGATGTGGAGATCCAGCTCAGGGTTTTCCGAGCCCCAGTCAAAGCCTCCAGGTGACTTTTTTTTTTTTTTTTTTTTTTTTTTTTTTGCTTCTGTTAGCTTCTTTTCATCCTGAAATATTATCCTTGAGTGAGGGCAGGCTCTACAGACTGTTCTCCACACCTGCAGGGAATAAAGGGTGATGTGAAGGGCCGAGGGGTTCTGCGGGGAGGGGGTGCCCCTGGCTCCCCAGCGCCCGGGACACTGCAGTCCGGCTTCCTGAGTTCGCATCTCAGCCTTGCCCCGGGCTGGGCCTTGCTACCGTCTCTGAGCTCGGCTACTTCCTCGCCTGCAGCACGAGCTTTCAGATAGCAACCCTGCTTTTAAGTCACGCTGTCAGGGTCGGCCCCGGCTCTGCTGCTTGTCAGCTGTGAAACTTTGGACCGGCTCTTAACTAACATTTCATTTAATACGGAACTGATATTCCCTCTCTGCTTACTTACTTCCACCCAGCCCCAGAGTGCCTCCCATAAGGCGCAAACATCCTGCGCTCACCCATTCCGCCTTTCGGCTGTTGGGAAGGGCGCTTCTGTGAACACTTGTGCGTAAGTGTTGGCTTGAAGCCCTGTTCTTATCTAGGAGTGAAGTGACTGGGGTTGTACGGTCCTCCTATATTGACCTGTTTGAGGAACTGCCGTGGCTGCAGCATGCTGCATTCAGTGGGCTAGATTTGATCGGCGGGCACATCCTTGATCTGGAGCAGCGAGCGATTCTTCAACCAGTGTGCCACAAGATTATACTGCTCACAAAAATTAGGGGATACTTCAAAATGAATGTGAAGCGATAAAAAAAGAAACATTTGGTTGTTTTTGTTTTGTTTTGTTTTTTTTATTAAACAAGAACATCAGAAAAGCAAATGACAAGTCAAAGAAAGTTGTTAAATTAGGCAAATGAGATGCAAAACCAACTTTTATTTCATTGGTGAAAATGCGCTATACAAAAGGCTGAAAGTGCCTGACCAGGCGGTGGCACAGTGAATAGAGCATCGGACTGGGACGCGGAGGACCCAGGTTCAAAACCCCGAGGTCACCAGCTTGAGCACGGGTTCATCAGGTTTGAGCAAGGCTCACCAGCTTGAGCCCAAAGTCACTGGCTCAAGCAAGGGGTCACTCGTTCTATAGTAGCCCCCCCGTCAAGGCACATATGAGAAAGCAATCAATGAACCACTAAGGTGCCGCAACAAAGAATTGATGCTTCTCATCTCTCTGCCTTCCTGACTGTCTGTCCCTAACTGTCCCTCTCTCTGTCTCTGTCACACAAAAAAAGTCTAAAAAGGGTAAAAGTACTGGAGTATCTGCACATTCCTGATACCCTAATTTCTGTGAGCAGTGCATTTAAAACGTGCCAGACCTGCCTATCGAGTCAGAGATACTGACCTCTTTCCCCTTAGACTGTCAAATAAAACAACAACGAAGACTTTCCAGCCTCTAGAATCATAAGAAATAAAATTCTGTCATCTGAGCCACCCTGTCTGTGGTATTTTGTTACAGCAGCCCAAGAGACTGAAACAATCTTCTTGGTGGTCCCCGCCTACCTCCTGCCCGCCCCTGCTGGCTGCTCTCTGGCCCTACAATGGGCTTGGCTCTGGGAATAGGGACACAGGCATAATACAGGTCCCTTTCCTTAAGAAGCCGAGTCCCTTCAGGACATGTTCCTTAAAGACAAGAAAATGAAGAAGAAACTGAGGAATGCTGGAAAGAAAGGTTCCCACAAACAAACACAGGAGAAGGCCCTGGCTGGTTGGCTCAGTGGTAGAGCGTCGGCCTGGCGTGCAGAAGTCCCGGGTTCGATTCCCGGCCAGGGCACACAGGAGAGGCGCCCATCTGCTTCTCCACCCCTCCCCCTCTCCTTCCTCTCTGTCTCTCTCTTCCCCTCCCGCAGCGAGGCTCCATTGGAGCAAAGATGGCCCGGGTGCTGGGGATGGCTCCTTGGCCTCTGCCCCAGGCGCTAGAGTGGCTCTGGTCACGACAGAGCAACGCCCCAGAGGGGCAGAGCATCGCCCCCTGGTGGGCAGAGCGTCGCCCCCTGGTGGGCATGCTGGGTGGATCCCGGTTGGGCGCATGCGGGAGTCTGTCTGTCTATCCCCATTTCCAGCTTCAGAAAAATACAAAAAAAAAAAAAAAACACAGGAGAGGGGGACAGGGAAAGTTGGGAGGGGGGCTGACAGCTTCTCTCTGCCTGCTCACCTTCCCTGCTGGGCTCCCGGGCTGCCAATCACCCTGGAACCCATGGCCAGTTCTCATGCAGCCAGGCCTGTCCCTGTGCAATGCCTGGAGGCCAATTTGTGCTATCCCTGGGTTCAATGACAATGAACTCTTCAAGAACAAGGGACGTGTCTGGTTCACCTAAGCCTCCCCTGTGCTGGCTCAGGACCCGTGTGCTCAGAGTGGTCACTATGACAGATCTAGCTGGGCTAGGCTAGTGCGCACACAGAGGATACCTCTCTCATTTTAATTAATGACAACAGCTGAGATGCATCACTGTACTGTAAGCTTGGGGTGTGTGACCTCATTTGGTCTTCCCAATGACTGTGGGGAAACAGGCCAATATCTCCCCATTTCACAGGAAAGGAAACTGAGCTCAGGGAGATGCACGGACAGTCAGCGGCAAAGCCAGGACCGAGCACAGGGTGGGCAGCCATGGCACGCCCCAAACGACCAGGCCCACACCATCCTCAAGGGGCTGTGCTCTCTCCTGGCTGGGCAGGCTGGCCTCGCTCGCCTCCCTGAGCCCCCTATTTTCTCCCCCACTGGGGGGATTGGATAGCCAAAGGGCAGTCAGGCAAAACTCAAAGCTGCCTGGGCCCATGCAGCTGCAGACGCCCCAGAGAGGAACAAGGAGCAGGCTTGACGGGCAAGGGGTGACGGTGTCAGGCGTATGGCTGACAGGAGATTAACCCAGGGGTTCCATGGATCTGAGGCCAACAGACAGGTGTGACAGGAGGGGACAGGGATTCTTTTTTTTTTTTTTTTGTATTTTTCTGAAGCTGAAAACGGGGAAAGACAGTCAGACTCCCGCATGCGCCCGACCGGGATCAACCCGGCACGCCCACCAGGGGTGACGCTTTGCCCACCAGGGGGCGATGCTCTGCCCATCTGGGGCGTCGCTCTGCCGTGACCAGAGCCACTCTAGCGCCTGGGGCAGAGGCCAAAGAGCCATCCCCAGCGCCCGGGCCATCTTTGCTCCAATGGAGCCTTGGCTACAGGAGGGGAAGAGAGAGACAGAGAGGAAGGGGGGGGGGAGAAGCAAATGGGCGCTTCTCCTATGTGCCCTGGCCGGGAATCGAACCCGGGTCCCCCGCACGCCAGGCCGACGCTCTACCGCTGAGCCAACCGGCCAGGGCTAGGGACAGGGATTCTAACACCACCAGTGCCCTTCTGGAGAGAGCAGGCCAAGGTCTGGGCACCGTGGTTCCCACATACACGACTGAGCTGTCCCCAAGGCCACTGAGTGTGAGTGACAACTCCTGGGCACCAATGCCCAGCCCACGGGAACCACTGACACACAGACCAGCTCGATGCTGCAAGGGAGGCACACCCTCAGTGTTTCCTAAACTGCTGGGGAGGCAGGAAGGCGTCGGGGTGAAAACATCAGGGTCTGAATCCGCGGCCCACAGCTTACAAACAGGAAACATCGTTTCACCTCTCCGAGCCTCCGTTTCTCCATCTGGACATCGAAGCTGAAAATGGGGCCCACGTCCTACACCTCTGCAGTGACAATGGTCCCACCAAGTGCCGACCACTTGCCTGCGTTTCATTAAAAACTCGCCTTTGAACTTCAGTGGTGGAGTTGAGCGGCTGTGACGGAGACCACACGGCAGCATTTCTCCACGGCGGCGCCCCTGACACAGGGGGCCGGATCCACCTTTGTCATGAGGGCTGCGCTGTGCGCTGTGGGGTGTTGAGCAGCATCCCTGGTCTCCACCCGTGAGACAGACACCCCCTTGCCAGTGGCCACAACCAAAGATCCTTCAGACACGAAGAGCTGGAAAAATCACCCCCGACTAAAAACTCCTGCCATATGGCTCACAAAACCTCAATTATTTACTATCTGGTCCTTTATAGAAAAAGTCTGCCAATTCCCGAGCTTACTCCACTTCCTTGCTGCACAAATAAACAGCCCTGGGGATGAGGCAGAAGGTCCCGATCTTCCCAGACACACCAGCTGGGCAGTAGCAGGCCAGGGACTGCCTGAATGAAGGATTTTCTTATTTTTATGTTTTCTGAGCGTTCTTTCTACCATATTCCCTGGCCTCCAGGGTAGGAAGATTTTGAGCTTTTAGGGAGTCTAAATCAGTACGATTTTATAGGGTAATTTGGCAACATAATTCAATAGCTTTATAAATACGCATGCTCCGTGACACAGAAGTTATATATTCTTTTATAATTGCCACCTAAGGAAATAATCGCGGCTGTACACAAAGCTCTGTAGTTATGTAGGCTGTGTTGCAACTGCAGGAGTATTTAGAGTGCCCCCAGATTAGAAATCAACCCAAATGAAACAGAGGGTACAGGACGAGGAGACACCACGTAGCGATTAACACGGGTCCCAATTAGAAAAAATACACACACGCATTTCCAAGTTTTATAGATAAGGATGTAAATAGGGAAAGGTCCTTAGCGTTCCTGAATGTTAATAAGAACTCTAAGTAGGGAGATTACTCTGCAATAGATGGTTATTAGTAGTGTGTAAAAAAAAAAAAGTAATTGTTAATTTTATCGAAGAACTTGAAAGACACCTCTCTTCCCATCCCTCCTCCTACCCCAGGCATCACGTGTGGGCTTGGAGTTGTGAAGTGAATGAAACGGGGAGGAAGCAAGAATCCTCAGGGAAGGGGGAGGGGGAGGGGGCAGAGAGAAGAGAGGAGGGAGGAGGGAGGGGGGAAGGTGGGGAATCTTGAAAGGAAGTTTGAGCCGCTCTGACTTAGCTCTGATTTACAGGAAAGCTTAGAAAACCATACAGGGCATGGACAGGCCAGGGGTAGCTTATGGTTTCTCTTAAGGTTTCCAAACTGGTGAAGTTAAGATGTGTACCTCCCAAATAAAGCATTAGCACTTAATCCCTGCCTCAGGCCCCGTGCTCTGAACCAGGCTAAAACCACCAGCATTGTGCTCAGAGACCTACATACAAGACGCTGTGACACTCACTGACCCAGCAATAACTTGGATGAAATGTGGGAGTGAATAAATAAATTATGGTGCATCCAAAGAATGAAATATTCTGTTATTAATGCCATAAACATAGGTGTCCGGATCTGAAAAGATGTCCTTACCATACTGCTAAGTGAAAATATGCAAAGTACAGAAAAACACATATTTCATTCCATTTAAAAGGAGAACGCTACTAGATGCATAGGAAATATATTCAGGAAGGGTATGCTCAGACTGGATTCAGTGGACACATCCTGGTGGTGGGGATTTGCTCTTTCTACTTGGTAAACTATGTTCTTTAAATTTATTGCAATAAGCATAAAATGTCTTTTTGATTTACAAATTAAGTTGCACTGGCCTGTAGTGGTGCAGTGGATAGAGAATCGACCTGAAATGCCCTGGGCTTGCCCGTTCAAGGCACATGAGAGAAGCAAGCAGTGAACAACTAAAGTGAAGCAACGATGAGTTGATATTTCTCGCTCCCCAACTCTCTCTCTCTTCTCTCTGTAAAATCAAGAAATAAATTTAAAAATCTTCTAAAAAAATTTAAGTTGCAAAATTCTGGAGAAAAATTTCTCTAAGACGCAGAATAAAGTGCACAAATGGATAACTGCAAATTGGCTGGACCTGTTCAGACTGGAGTTAAAAACAAAACAAAACAAAACAAAACAAAAAAACACTCCCAAAGTCTCTGGAACGCATCTCTCTCTGGGCGCACTGCTCAGAACTTTAGTCGTCCTATGATAACACGTGAATTTAATATCACTATTGGGAGTCAGTGATGGATCCTGCTGAAGAAGGAACCCAACAGGATCGGAGGAAAGGCGACTGGCATCTTCCCCTGGAGCACGGTCACTTAACGTCTTCCTGCCGCACTTCCGTGCATCAGCCGCGGCAGCGTGGGGAGAAGAAAATGAATCAGCATCGCAGGGCTCGCTTTTTAATTTACACCATGACATAATTTTGATGGTCACTCCTAAGTGTTTAACCGGTGTTTATTCTGGAAATGTCACCAGTGCCTCTGAAATTTACTTTGATATTCTGAGTGTTATCTCTCTATTTAATGAGGGAGTGTGGCAGGAGATGGGTCTGCCTGTCCTGACATCTCTCGAGGTGCTAAGACAGGGCCTGAATGTCACACCAGTGGTGGCAGTCAAGATAAATTCATCTTAAAAGTAAATCTAGTTTGTTCTCCTCTCCTCTCACCCCCACATGCACACTGGGGGTACCCACGGTACCCCCCTGGTCTCCAGGGTGCCCCCCCAGTCCAGTCCGCCTGCCATGGAAGGAAGAATCTTAGGGTAGCAGCAGAGGTGAGCACCCAATCTCTCTCTTTTTGGGGGATAAACCCAGAGTGCTGAAAAAGCATGTTCCCTTCTCTCCAATCACTCACACTTCCATGGACACTATATTTTTTTTATCTAGAACAACATGTTGTGTTTTAAAGATATTGGAGTAGCTCGGGCTTAGGGGTTAAATCCCTCCCAGGGGCCCAAGGTCTTGAAGAAGGATAACAGCTGCTAACCAATGTTAAATGCTTGGCTGTTCTTCGCCACTCCTCTGCCTCTCCCATTACCTGCCCATCCCCAAGTCTTTGGTCTTCAGTAAAACATCCTGGCCGTGACGTTGGGGACAAAGCAGACTGGACAGACCCATGCAGGTACAGAACACTGGGGCGGCGTTAACACAAGCGTACGCACCTCTCACAACCCAGCCAACAATAAATTTAAACAGGCTTGATTTATTACACCCTCAAAGTGTTGGTTTTACCAAAAAAAAAAAATCTAAATCAGACCTAGACCAGTTGGGGAGACAGCTCCTAATACTGGCAAAGCCCACACATTAAGAAATTAAATCATGATCAAATAAAAGATGAAGTTCATGTTTCATAACTCGAACATCTCCTCTGCGTCTGTCTTCTTCTTCTGGTCTGGAGCCATGTGCTCTTGCCTCCTAACATGCCTGGCAACTATTTTATTGAATTCCTAAAATTGTATATGAAAATTGAGATAATTTGTGTTTCTGGTTGATGTTATCTTTCTCCGGAGAGGACTGAAATTTTGCTTTTGGCAGCAGTTAAGAGAGGGGGCAAATCACATTAATCTAATCAGGAATCAAGCAGATTGGAAGCTTGGCTTCATTTTCTTTTTATAAGCACCAGTCTATTTCTAGTTGACCCCTGCTCCAAGAGTCTAGCCCCGTAGGTCCCTACTGGACACTCTGGTATTCACCAGGGTCTCCTTCTGTTCGTCTGGAGCTCCAACTTTGTTCCTCCGCAACATGAGGTGCAGAAGGTCTCAGCTGCCGAGTCTTCGAGCTGCCATGTGGGAAGGAGCCAACCCTTTGGGAAAAGCAGCACTGAACTTTGGGCTCACTTCTCCTGTTATCTCCTTTCTTTTTGGACTCTGAGTCACTTGTGATTCCTTCAAATAGAGTTTTAAAAATATTTTGTCCAGCCCTGGTCAGTAGTGCAGTGGATAGAGCGTCGTCCTGGAGCTGGGTACCAGGAATACAGGAGGCAAGCCATGAGCGCCCCCTGGAACACAGGTGTGAGAAGAAGACAAGTAGATGAATCATTACACTGCATGGCTCAGCAAGTGCTCTGATGGAGGGAGTTTAAGGTGGTACGTAGTTCAAAGCACAGGTTTTGAAAAACAGAGCTGATATTAAAACTAGAGTTTGCCAGTTGCTGGTCTGTAACTCTGGGCAAGCTGCCTGACCTCTTTGAGCCTCACTTTCCATTTATTTAAATGTCATCATGCAAATCAGATGGTGTAGCCCAGTGCCTGGTACAGGCAGAAGCCCCATGGACCCTCGGGAGTGAACACTGGTTGAATTATGAAATGATACCTCGCATTTGCCCATTTATCCATGCCCTTCTTTATTCCAGAAAGGATTTAAAGCTGTTCACATTTATGCATTATAAAAGAAAAAAGTGTTTTTGAATGAGCTAATAGTAAAAGCTGGGCAAGAAGGAAGGAGAAGGGACATAACTCCTGTACTGATAATTGTGAGAAGTAGGCCAACGATTTGGCTTTGAGCTTCCTGGTGGCCAGAGCAAAGAGCGAAACACAATTAATCACCTGACTCAGTCACTGGTTCCATAACATAAAAAACAAAACCCGAGTGTGTAAGAATCACAACTCTTTCTGTTCCTGGCATGCTAAATAAATTACTTCAGAGGTCCTCAACAGGACATTGATCCCTAGAGCAATCAACATCCCCAACAAGGCCCTCTTGGGCTGTTCTAAAATGTCATTCAATGAAGGATGAGAAAGTAGAAGAACCAAAATGTAGGTCAGTGAAAGTCGTTTTATAGAAAATCCAAGTGATACAGTCCTGGCATCACAGAGACTTAGTTGGCATTTCAAGAAGAACTACTTATATCTTCCATAAACTCTATTTCCTTCAACGTTTTGCAGAAGAAGAAACATCAGCAACCATCCTACCAAAAAGACTGTCCAAAGCTTTGCTAAGTGTGCTACCATTTGCTTTATTGTCCAGCCCCAGGGGCCCACACAGAAGTGGGTCATGGAAGTGCTCACACAGAGGCCAAGGGCATCCCTCTCTGTAGTTCTGGGTTCCTTCCCGCACCCAGAGGAAGAAGCAAGGGAGACACTAATGTTCTAAGGAAGTGGTAGCACCCATGACCAATGTCTCTCTCAGGAGTAACCTCTCTCAGTATCTCCTTATAGAAACACTAATCTACTGCAGTCTGAGGGATGACACATATTGTGGGTGCTCAATACTGCATTCCACACTTTGAGAACAGCATGTGCAAAGGTCCTGGTGTAGGAGAGACTATGGTGGTATGAGGGGCAGGAAGAAACCAGTATGGCTGGAAAAGCAAAAGTGGAGGTGAAGAAGAGAAAGAGAGGTAAGTGAAGGGGAGGAGCTGGAGAGGCAGGGGCCAGAGCATACACTGAGGAGTTCTGTCTTTCAGTGAAGACAAGTGGCAGTCATGGAAGGGCTGTAAGCATGAGTAACCGGTCAGACTTGCCTTTGGCCCAGATCCTGTTGGCTGAGGCATGGAGAATGAACTAGAAGAAGGCAGGGAGAGGAGTTGGGAGGCTGTGGCTGTGGTGGCAATGGCTTTGACCCAGCAGGGCACATGTAGATAGAGAGAAGCCATCTGAGACTTATTAAGGTTTCGTGGGAGTTGCGGTTATTGAATAAGGGCAGGAGAATTGTCCTGATGGGCACATGGATGGGTGTTATTAACAGCTAGAAAAAGTGGGGGTGGGACCTGCGTCTTCTGCAAAAAAAGCAGGACCCTACAGATACAGGACAATGGTCGTTTCCTGTTGGTACAGAGTCACCAGACCTGAGGATTTGTGACCCAGGCAAAGAGCCTTGTAAGTCATGAAAACGCTTCCCAGGCTGATGGGAGATTGTGGAATAAGAACCTCAGTAAATGTTTGTTGATGGAATGAATCAATATCTGAGTCAGGAGCTGCCAGGGAGGTGCCCTTTTCAAACTACAAGCCTACATGATGGCCGACCCCGTATAAATATTTCCATGTTTGAAAAAGTCTAGACTCTTATTTTATGATAAAAAATAAATAAAAACAAAACTTCCTGATTTGTCTTTATGATTATCATTAAAATAGGTCTTCTTCATCAGGAAAACATCTTGACTTTTATGTACATTTTTCACGCCTAATTATTTTTCTCCATCTATATTCCAATACGCTAAATATTATGATAATAAATCTAGATGATCTTCAGTTGGTTCCTTTTCTAAGCATACTAAGTGCTAATTAACACCCGGAACCCGGTGAAACCTCAATGTTTTCTATGTACTCACAAATAAGATGAATCAAGTTACTTGAGGGTAAAACGGGGATAATTATCATTATTTATCAAATGTGAAAATACACAGAAAGTAC
Organism: Saccopteryx leptura; assembly: GCF_036850995.1. Lineage (NCBI taxonomy): Eukaryota > Metazoa > Chordata > Mammalia > Chiroptera > Emballonuridae > Saccopteryx > Saccopteryx leptura. The sequence continues at coordinate 239,838,410 of NC_089504.1, read as the reverse complement.
TTTTAAGCCCAAAAGCACAATATAAAATGTGAGCCACTATTATCGTTTGTTAAACAAAATTTCAAAGTTAAAAAAAAATCATGAAAGCCCTCATAAAACATTTATTTTGGAGCAGAAAAACAGCTTCCTGGTATACTCACACACACAAAAAAAAAATTAGCTAGTTGCAAAGACTCTATTTCCAAATCAAGTCACAGTCGGAGAGGTTCTGGGTGGACATGCGTTTGGAGGGGATGCTATTCAACCCACTACAGGAGACAAGTCAGGGATGAAACGCCCCCTGTGCTCCACTCCCCAGGGTGCACCCCCATGTGGGGCGGTCCTGCTCCCCAAGCTGGGGTGGTCCTGTTCAGAACGTGCCTTTTCTAATTCACACAAAGATGGTGCGACGTGGACCAAAAGCAGCCCTGCCTGGCTCTGCTTCCCACAACTGGGAATCGTCTGGATTACTGGTCATCCTGTTTCCCTTCCGGCTGTCACTCCACGAGGGCAGGGACTCTGTCTGTCTGGCACACCGAAAGCCTAGCCCAGCGCCTGACATGAAGAAGGCGGGTGCTCAGGGAACGTACAGCAGATAGGGAGTCGGTAACAAAGAGTCTGCCTTGACCTCTGACAGCTTATCCCATGATGAGTCTCTGTCCCCCAAAGCTGAAAAGCAGTGTCAGTCTATCCTGTGGGGAGAGGCAAGGAACCTCATTTTGAGGGATGCTCTGGGCACTGAGCTGGTCCTAAGTGATCAGTGATCTCACAGGAGGAGAAAGACAGGACGCCCAAGACGGAGCACAGACCCACTGTGGGGGCCGCAAGCCAGAGTCCGCCAGGCCTTCCTCGGCTGTGGACCCTGCACAGACCAAGCACAAACACAGCCAGCTGGCAGGCCGAGCTTCAAGGGAGAAAAAAACGGAGCACAGACCCACTGTGGGGGCCGCAAGCCGGAGTCCGCCAGGCCTTCCTCGGCTGTGGACCCTGCACAGACCAAGCACAAACACAGCCAGCTGGCAGGCCGAGCTTCAAGGGAGAAAAAAACTCACTCTACGCAGAAAGGGGCTAGAACAAGATGCCCCCTGATAAAGTCGTATAGGAGCTGTCTCTCCTCTCACGCTGCTACTGTGCGCATATACTAGTGAGCAGGAATTTCCATCTCGAGTCATATTCCCACGGCCAAGAGAACGGGCCACTGGGAAGGCTGGGACTCAGCGCTGGGCCCGCTTAGAGCAGCCATGCCCAGCACTCAGCGGTCAGTGGTCCTGGGAACCCTGGCATCCTCTCAGTGAGCTCCGAGTAGATGATACGATTCCCGGCAAGGAGAATGCAAGTATTGAGATACATCATCTCCATCTTTCTGGAAAACGGGAGTCAGGCCCCAAACCAGCCCCTCTGGCCATCCTGAAATTGGGAGGCACGACAGCCATAAGCCAAAGCCCATCTGACGGAGGTGAGCGAGGCCCAAAGCAATAGATCCTGACACTGGGCCATGGATTTTCAAGGTGACACCACATAAGTGTTCAAGATGTTATGGATGTTGCTGCCCCAGCAAAGCAAACATGCCACCTGCACCCAGGCAAGTGCACCCTGCAGAGAGCTGATGCCCAGCCAGTTTCCCAGGGCAAAGGCCCTCGGGACAAGCCAGACCCCGTCGCTAGAACGCATGGGCAGGAGGAACAGGGCCTCCCATCTTCCCCGTTCTCTATACGGGCTTGCTCCTCACTGTCTCCCATGGCCAAGCTTTTCTGCCGTTAGAAACACAACCAAAAATAAGAAAATGTATGCAGAGAGAAGCAGAGGAGAAAAAGGCATCATAAATTTCAAATAATGAAAGGCGAGGAGATGGTTAGGAAGAGATTAAAGCCAAGCGAAAACTAAAAGAGATGAATGACCCAAAAGCCGAGAACGGGCTCGTATTCCAATAAATAGGAGACATGACGAATTTTTACCTTAAATCGTGAGACAAAAGAAAGGAGATTTAAAATGAAACAGACTGGCAGTCAATGAAGCAAGAATCCAAACACTGGCGGGCATAGGAGATCAAAGATGAAGATAAATGGTGTTTAAACCTCAGAGACCATAAATTAACAACGTGAATGTTAAGTGGTGGGTTTAAGCATTAAGAGCTATCAGAAAAGGCAAAAGGAAATTTAAGAAAGGAGGGAAAACTTTCTAAATCAACTTCTTATTTCAGAGTACTTTCTGATTTACAGAGAAGTTGTGAAGATAGCGCAGACAATTCCTCTATACTATTCTCCCAGCTTCCCCTCATGTGAGGCTCTTACATAAATTATAGATAAAAGTGAAAGTGGTTAGCAGGGGGGGAGGGGGTGTGGGGGAGGGGGATGTGGGGGAAGGGGATGTGGGGGAGTAAAGAGGGACAAACATACAGTGACAGAAAATGATTTGACTTGGGCTGATGAGTATACAACATAATCAACGGTTCCAGTGCTATAGAAATGTTTACCTGAAACCTATGTACTCTTATTAATCAATATCACCCCGTTAAATTTAATTCTTTCAACAAAATATATATATAAAAAAAAAGAGAGAGGAAGAAACCAATGTTGGGACGTTGCGATTAAGTAAACACCAGACCTGATTTCTTTTCACAAGTTCTTTTCACTTTTACTGTACCAGGATCCCACATTACGTGTAAGAGAATGATCTCTGAAAGGAAATGAAAGCAAAAATATCCAGAACCTACAAAAACAAAAACAAATTTAAAAAAAGGAAAGAAAGAAAACTGAAGGGACAGAAACAAGATGACAACCAGTGGGAAAGAAGAAAGAGCACAGGAGCAGTCCTGAGTGAATTTAGACACCTGAAAAATGACACGCTGGCACAGCAGCTCAGTGGGGGAAAGAGAGGTGAGGTGACACACGGCGCTGGGGAACTGGCTGCCCCCCGGGTGGGGTGGGGGGACCCTGACTGCTATCCTACACCTAAATCAATTCCAGGTGAATTAAAAACTTCAACCTAAAAGGTAAAACTTCACCACTTTTAGAAGATGTAGGAAAATATGTTCATAGCCTCAGGGCAGAAAAAAAATGTATTAAATAAGATTTTCTTTTTTTTGTTGAAAAGCCATACCAGGAAAGAAATGATGCATTTGACTACATTCACGTTAAAAACTTCTATTCGTCAAAAGACAATAAGGGAGACGACAGGCTGCAGATCAGTAGGAGATATTCTTGCCACACATGGAAGAAGAATTAGGACCTAGAATATTTATCTAGTTCCTAAAAGTCTGCAAGAGAAAAACACAACTCAATAGAGAGGAAAAAAATGGAAGCAGAAGACATTTCACAGACAATGAAACAGTTGAGAAGTCAACACACAGGCAGAAAGACCCTCAACCTCATTGGCCATGGGGGAAAAGCAAGCTGAAAATAAGCTGAGACATCATTATCTTCTCACCAGATTGGCAACATTCTGGTCACCTCAAAGTTGGCAAGAATATGGAGCAACAGGAACACCTAGGCAACCACTGGTGCGACCATTCTGGCAACCAATTATACCTCATCTAGTCCATTGGGTCTCCACCAGGGGCGGTCCTGACCCTCCCCCGCCAGCCCACATGGACACTCAGCCAGGTCTGGAGACATACTGGTTTCTTAAATGTGTTTGTTTGTGGGAGGAGGTGCTACTGACATCTTGCAGGTAGAGCCCAGGGATGCTGCTAGACATCCTACAAAGCACGGAGCAGGCTCCGCCACAAAGAATTATTCATGCCCAGGTGTCTGTCTGCCATGCTGGAATTGAAAAAAATCCAATCTCATCAGGTTGACGACTCTTGAACAGACCCAGCAGATCGACTCCCAGGAACAGTTCCTTGATCGGTCTTATACAACTCTTTCCTGGTAAAAATTAAGAAGGGCACTTGTATCTAGGATCAAAATCCCAGACTTCTCCCTGGAGAGGCTGATTCAAGAGGCTCAGGATGAGACCCAGCAATCAGGATTTTGTAACAAATTCCTCAGTGACCAGTACCACCGGAGAAGTTTGGGAAACCATGCCCCAGGAATCCTTCAAAGTGAAAAAACGAGGGTAGATCCCAAATGTCCCTCAATGGAGAGAGGCATGCAGTAATTGTGGTCTGTTCGTACAACAGAATGTTGCCGTATTTCACTGACTTTTAAGATGCCATTGAGTGTAAGGTCATTATTGCATCAACCACCAAGAGAGGAAGAGGCTGCCAATTAATCTATGACACAGCGCTTTCTTATACTTAACATTTTAAATTCAGTGTTATTTTCAAATCTCTTTTCGATTGACTTAGACCTATTTTATCGTATATCCCGCTGCCCTGTTCTCATGCTTTTCTGTACCGGCAATAGGCGTTGACAGTTCTTTGTTTCAAAGCCAAGCCATAGTGTAATATTTCTGAAGACCTTTTAAACTCCAATTAAGCTCAACTCGTGTAAGATCAACAATGCACAAAGCCTTGGAAGTGACGGCATCATGCATTAGGAAGAGCCACGTCTGTGTGTACCCTGCACGGGCACGCGATGACAGCCGCAGCCTGACCCTGCCAGGCGGACAGTGACGGTAAGGTGCCCTAGGTGGCAAGCACAGCCCAATGTCAGAGCTGCTAAACTGTGAGGAGTTTAGCAAAACCTTACAGTTGTGGAACCAGTATGCGACAGCATAAAAACTATACCAGAGGTCTGAATGAATATCAAAACTAGAATATTTAATTTTACAAAAGCATCAGAGCCCTGGTCAGGTAGTTCAGTCAGTCGGTGAGCACCGTCCTGATACGCCAAGGTTGTGGGTTCATACAACATCCCTGGTCAGGGCACATACAACAATCAACCAATGAATGCATAAATAAGTAGAACAACAAATTGATGTTTCTCTCTCTCTCTCCCTCAAAGCAATAAATAAAACTAAATAAAAACTAAAAAGCAGCAGAATACATGAAGTATGATCACATTGTTATGAAGTTCAAAAACATGCAAAATTAACTATATGCTGTTTAGGAAGACACACTCGTGAGATGTTCTACAAAGATGAGCAACACAAGCCCTGGCCAGGTAGCTCCATCAGGAGCGTCATTCTGAAATGCCAAGGTGGCGGGTTTGATCCCCAGTCAGGGCGCATAGAGGAGGCAACCGGTGAATGCAAACTAAGTGGAACAACAAATGAATGCTCCTCTCTGTCCCCCCATCCCCACCATCCTCTCTCTGCCTCTCTAAAAGCAATCAATAAAAAATAGAAATTAAAAATTAAAAAAAAAAAAAGATGCGCAACACATGGTAAAACGAATTCAGGATGATGCCGTCTTCGGGGCGGAAGGGCAGAGAAATACAATCGGAGGATGCACACAGAAACTTCCAGGAGTTCGTGGCGTTTTGTTTCTCAAGTTCAAGTTCAGTTTCTGAGTGTTTTCATCAGGGCTGGTACTAGGGGGAGCTAAGTGATGCACTACCCTCTGGCACAAAATTTAAGGGGCTGGCCAAAACACTCAAGTAACAAGAAAAAAAAATGTTTTCATGTAACATTTTTTAATTGGATGCAAATCCATGATGAACAAAACACCAAACTTTTATCTGAGGACAGGACGCAGCCCTGCAATGACATGACTTTGCCTCCCCTGTCACTCTCTAATCCCAGCTCGGGTTCAAATAAAACTTTATTAACAAAAACAGGCAGTGAGTCCACAGGCAGTAATAGTTCACCCACCTGTTCTTTTTATATGCTGCACTAAAATTTTATTGGTATTCTTTGAAGTGCATATAGATCATAAACATAGGTGTATCGGCACATACACACATGTGTGTATATGCAAAGGCACTATTTTTAAAAATTATTTTACAGAAAGGAACAACCAGTGACAACATCTATCACAACACTGGGCGGGGTGGTCTCCATGCAGCAGCCGTGATCCTGGTGGAAGAAATCTGCTGCTCAGCCTCACTGGTCATTACCAAGAGATCAAGGGATGTGTCCTCCTGCAAACTCCAAGCAGAGAGGTGGCAGCCCCCCTCCAGCCTCTGCCACCTGGCCTGACTCCTTGTCAATCAGCCTTCCCCAGTGGAACAGCCCTCTTCCTTTCAGAAGGCTCTTTGCCATCCATTCTTTATCATTACTGCTGTGGGTCAAGTAGAAGAATCCTCAGTTTCCAGACAGGGAAACTGAGTCCTGGAGAGGTTGCCTAACCTGCTCAACATGGCAGTGAGAGATGGCAGAGCCCAGTTTATGGGGGTTTCAAATCCACCCTCTGCAGCTGACTGGTAGCCTCTGTGAGTGAAGATGTGTCTTACCTCGTTTACTACTAGATCAGATAGTAGGGTGACAACAGTAAGCAAAGGGGGTCCCAGTGAACCCCTCTTGGCCGGGAACATGCTTTCATCACTAGAGCCTGTTCCCACAGTGCCATGGGCAGTACCCACCACAGGGTGGGCAGCAATAGCTGTGTCTAATTGGCTCCCACCCCTCCTCTGCCAAGAGCCCCCCATGGGCTGCTGGGCCAGATTCTCTTCCCTGGCAAAAAGCCATCCGGGGAGCTAGGGGCCTTTTTGAGAAGCAGCTCTTAACTCTTTATGGTCACTGGGAGGCCATCTGTGAGGCAGTCACTCTAACGCATGGGTGGATGAGCAATTTCACAGCTGAGAAGAGCTCATGTCATTTTCCCAAAAAGCACCCAGTTTACTCCCAGACTGATTATGCAGTCACCGGGGGACTGACTCATCTGCAGGCACTCACATACTCCAGGGCTGGGGACGGACCCTGTAGGGACACTTGTGAGTGTCCTAGGGCTGCTCGACAAAGAACCTCAAACTGTGACTTAAAACAGCAGAAATGTGTTCTCGCATCGTTTCGGAAGCCAGAAACCAAGGTGTCCAGGGGGCAGGCCCGAAACTTGCTGGAACCCTTCCTTGCCCTTTCGGTTTCTGAGGACGGACGTCAGTCCTTGGAGCTCCTGGCTCACAGCTGTACCCCTCAATCTCTGACTCCATGGCCACATGACGTCCTCCTTGTGTGTCTCCATCTCTGTGTCTGAACTTCCCTCTCTGTGGAAGGCCGCCAGTCAGACTGGATGAAGGTCCCACCCTCCTCCAGTACGACCGAATCTTATCTTGAGTAATGGCATTTGTGACGGCCCCCTTTCTACACAAAGTCATGTTCTGAGGTATGGGGGTGGGGGGATTTCAGCACATCCTTTCAGGGAACTCAGTTCAACCCACAGCAGACTCACCTGGCAGTGAGCAGAAACTGAGACCCAGGATCCGGCTCCCGCTCACCCCTCCCGTCTCCCCGCCATCTCCCCTGCTCCATCCACAGACACGTGCTCCTGAAACCCGTCCAACTCCTTCAGCGTAGGCTGTTGTTCCCTCCGCCTGGAATGCATGGCCCTCCCATTCGCCATCGGCTAACCCAGGGATCGGGAACCTTTTTGGCTGAGAGAGCCATGAACGCCACATATTTTAAAGTGTAATTCCATGAGAGCCATACAACGACCTGTGTACATTACGCATTATCCAATAAAAATTTGGTGTTGTCCCAGAGGACAGCTGTGATTGGCTCCAGCCACCCACAACCATGAATATGAGCGGTAGGAAGTGAATGGATTGTTATGCATGAGAATGTTTTATATTTTTAATGTGTTTTTTTTTTTTCTGAAATTGGAAACGGGGAGACAGTCAGACTCCCACATGTGCCCAACCGGGATCCACCCAGCATGCCCACCAGGGGGCCATGCTCTGCCCATCTGGGGCTTTGCTCTTTGCAACCAGAGTCATTCTAGTGCCTGAGGCAGAGGCCACAGAGCCATCCTCAGCGCCCGGGCCAACTTTGCTCCAATGGAGCCTTGGCTGCAGGAGGGGAAGAGAGAGACAGAGAGGAAGGAGAGGGGGAGGGGTGGAGAAGCAGCAGATGGGCGCTTCTCCTGTGTGCCCTGGCCGGGAATCGAACCCAGGACTTCTGCACGCCAGGCCGATGCTCTACCACTGAGCCAATCGGCCAGAGGTTATTATTTTTTTTTATTAAAGATTTGTCTGCGAGCCAGATGCAGCCATCAAAAGAGCCACATCTGGCTCGCAAGCCATAGGTTCCCAACCCCTGGGCTAACCGTACTTAGCTGGCTAGTCTTGGCATAAACGAGACCAGTTCACAGAAGCCTTCCCTGCTCCCCCAGGCTAGACTAGGTGTCCCTGCTCCCTGCCCTGCCATCATCGCTCCTCTGTTTTAATTTTCACAACATCCTGCACACACACTTTGCAGCTCTGATCACCAACATAGTTAGTTTTTATGTCCATCCCCTCAGCAGTAGCAGACTGGAGGTTCGGTGAGCATGGAGATCTTGAATGTCGATCCATCCCTTTCTCCCTGTCCTCACGCAGGGAGAAGGCACTCAAACATATTTCTGGTGAACAGACAGATGGGGAACGACTCTCAAAGAGATCGACTTAAAAGTTAGGCTGTTGGAAAAGCCCTAGTTCTCCTAAGACTCCGGAGCCGCGCTGTAGCATAAGGAAAAGCGGTAAGGGCTCTGAGCCTCGCCATCAACCAGGCCCTCATGGTCAGGAAGAGGTTTAGGAAAATGGTTTAACCCGACGAGCCTGTCCCCACAGCCTGAAACCCCAAGAAGGCCACATAACCTCCTCCCTGCACTACCTTCCCCTTGTTTCCAATGGGGGAAAATCAGATCCAGCCACCTCCAGGGGTTGTTGCAGTGAAGACCCCACCCTCTGACCCGCCCTAAGTGCTGAATCCACACTGGGGTTGGCGAGGGAGGGGTCTCTATACCAAATCAATGGCCTGTCGTCAGCCTGGGGATGCTTGGACCCAATTAGAAATCAGAAATTTGGGGAAGCGCTCTCCCTCCTAGGACCTCGAGTTCCCCATTTGTAACATTTCAAGAAATTTCTAGGATAGCAGTTTCCAAATTGAGTTTCTAAGAAGTATCTCAGGGGTCACCACTGTCGGGGGACAGGAGGAAGGGGAGGCCCAGCGGAGGGGACACCAGCCACCCCCCACCGCTACACGCAGCCTAGAACACCTCCACTTTTATCTGCGGACACAGATACTGTGGGTTTACATAAGAGTCCTTTTTGAAGAAAGCGATTTGTTACTAAGTTAATATTGATAATCAGCCTTTAAAACTCCCCACTAGAAAAAGGGCTCCTGACTTGAATTTTACGGGTCAGAAAGTTCAGTTGCCTGACTAGGCGGTGGCACAGTGGATAGAGCATAGGACTGGGACACAGAGGACCAAGGTTCGAGACCCCGAGATCGCCAGCTTGAGTGTGGGCTCATCTGGTTTGAGCAAGGCTCACCAGCTTGAGCCCAAGGTTGCTGGTTCGAGAAAGGGGTCACTCAGTCTGCTGTAGCCTCCCGGTCAAGGCACATATGAGAAAGCAATCAATGAACAACTAAAGTGCGGCAACGAAGATTGATGCTTCTCATCTCTCTCCCTTCCTGTCTGTCTGTCCCTATCTGTCCCCCTCTCTGACTCTGTCTCCATCACACACAAAAAAACACAAAGAAAAAGAAAGTTCAATCAATGGGGGACTGCCTATAGTTGGCAATGTTTGCTTCCAAGGAAGCACACACACTACATAAAACACAATCACCATTGATGATTACCCATCATTTCACTGTGAAAAGAACACTCAACACCAAAAGAGATGAACGATATCATCTCAAACTAAAAGGCTGTTTATTTAGTTCACTAACATAATTCATGGAAACAGTGTATGCTTCTTGTCCTTATTATTAGTTTGTTTTTTAAAACTGGCGCTGGAAGCTGGTTAGGAACATCCCCAGGCCCAACCCGAGTCTGGGGGCTGGGTCTCTGGGTCATAATCCCACGGGAGCTTGTCCAATACCCGGCTTCTGGGCCCAGCCCGAGAGACGGGATGGAGAAAAGATTGTGACGGAGCATGGCCAGCCGGCCGGCCAGCCAGCCCCGAGGACTGCAAGGACTTCCTCTGGTTCTAAACCTTAAGTATATGGGTCAACAATTTTATTCTGACACTATCACACCATGCCTGGCTGCTTCGTGCTACAACGGCAGTTGTGATGGAGACACATGGCTTCCAAACTGAACATTTTTTCTATCTGGTCCTTTATGGAAAAAGTTCACCAACCCTTAACTTAGAAGGTTAACTCAATAAGACTTGGAGATAGGCATTGTGGAGAGGAAGGGGGCCAAAGGTCACAGCTAGATAAAATACACACTTGCCCAACTGGGTAGATGTATAAGATGAAGCCACTAGGGAAGAAACAATTTTCTTGGGACAGTGACAAATTTGATTAAAGCAACCCACTATGCCCTAAGCCACTGTTGCAAGGAAATTAGTTCAGGCCAAGTTATATGGAGAGAGTGCACCTGCCGTGAAGTCTGAAGGTGCTGTGGTTTCCATTCTTGGCTCTGATACACTGTATCACCTCTAACCACTGATTTCTCCTCTTAGAAGATCAGTTTCCTCATCTGCAGAATGGAGATGCAGGAGAGTGACTAAGGAATCTGAACACCCAGTGTACACTGCACAGGGCCACAGCAGTGTTACTTGTTATTTCTTTTCTTATTGTTATGAAATCAGCTTAAATCCAAGAATTCTTCCCTGGGGGATGTGAATGGGGACAAAGACATAACCAGACTCAGGTCCTGATGACAAGGAACAGAACTGCCCACACCGACAGCATGTACCTGACCGAGGATCAGGACTCGCTCCAATAGACACACATGTCCCCCCTGGCTCCTAACGCCAACCACGTACCAACCAATTTTTGTTGCCCTGATTCCTAGTGGGAGGGATCATAACAAAAGGTCTAAGGTTGTCTCTTGCATGCTGAGTCCATACTGTTTGTGCGACAGCAGGAAGAACAGTGTGTGTAGGCAGACCAGAGGAGAGTGTCTATGATAAAAACCCAAAAGTGGCCTGCACACACCACACACGGCCACAGGCACGCACCGCACACACACATCACCAGCCCTCCATACACAAAAAGCCTGTCACCTTCGTCTGCAACATTTTTAATAGCAGCAGAGGCAACAGTTTGGCCGCCACCATGGTGTGGTGGAGTGAGCCATTAGCTGGCCATCAGAAACCCAGGCTTCCCACCCCAACTCTGTAACTCTGAGCAAGCCCCTCCCACTCTCTGGCCTCAGTTTCCCCAACTGTAAAGTGAAGGGGTGGACTCAATGGTATCTGGGGCCACTACCAGTTCTGACCTCTATGATTCTAGAGCAGAGTTAAAAATCGGGAGCCCCAATACCCAAGATGACCCACACACTTGTCCGTGATTTAATAGCACCTCATGCAACATTCAAAGACTTTGCATTGGGTACTCATATTTTTAAATTGGGAGATTGCTCATAAACGTCATGGTCTCTGACTTCTTTTGAAAAATTGAAAGGTCTGGCCACCCTGGTCCCTCAAAGGGGGGGATGGACTGAGAAGGACATCACACCACTTAGGAAGAACTCCTGCCCACACTGCACAGTCTGAGTCTAACCACAGGGAGGAAACATCCAACAGATCCAAACTGAGGAACATTCGGTAAAGCAGCTGATCCCTACTCATCAGAGATGTCTCTCCAAGCCACAGATAACCAGGCTGCGAGACCACTCAAGCTTGACGTGCCACTACATACAATTTGTGATCTTGCATTGGCTTCTATGCAAAAAAAGAAAAGTGCTATCAAGGATCCTATCGGGACAATTGCTGAAATTGGAATATGGCTGGATGAAAGTCTTGATTCAATGTCAAGATGACAGAATCTGTTCCCTCTGTGGTTATGTAAGAGAGTATGCAACCTAGCCTCAAGCACTTCATAAACACAAGGGGGAAAACGGGGAGGGGGTTAGGGAGAGAAAGATTCAAAACTGATGACTCTGAGTAAAGGGGGTGCAGGAGTCCTTTGCATCGTTCTTGCAACATTTCTGTAAATCTGAACGACTGCACAATAAAACACTAAGAATAAAGATCATCCCATAAGCAAGGGATTTGCAAACGTGAGCCTGCAGAGTCCCCTGGAGGGCTGGTGATGCCCAGGTGGCTGGACCCCCTGCCCAGAGCGTCTGACTCAGGGTCTGGAAGGAGGAGAGCAAGAGCTTGCATTTTCAGGAAGCTTCCAGAAGTGATGCTGTCGCTGTCGGTCCAGGGCACACTTTGAGAAGCCCTGGTGCAATCCAGTTTAAAGTGTAGAAGTGATCACCGGAAGAACCAGACACAGGAAGGGCTTTTTGGAAGGCAGGGCTGGGAGAGGCATAATATGTGAGAGACCCGGGCTTTTCTTTAGGAACCTTTCTATAATCATTTTCTTTGTTTCCGGGTATACATATTTTGATGCTTAAGAAGCACCTGGATGGGCAACTGTCAGACAGGAAGACGACTGTCAGTACCTGTTAGGGACCTGCTGGGACCTGGGTTTCTAAATGCAGCACTGAGACCAGGCAGCATAGACGCTTTGTGTGTCCACTGTGGGGATGGGGAGTGAGGAGCAGCATTCTCAGGAAGAACGTTCTTTGTGTCACTCCAACGCTATATACATCTTACCCCTGCAACTGCCACCCCTGAGTCCGATGGAAGTTCTCAATGTCTCTCCCAATTCTGAGAAAAGAACGTGGTTTTCGGGCAGCCAACTTCTGTTGAGACAGGCGCTCCTCCGCCCCCTCTTCCAGCAGGTAATGAACCTTGGCCTCAAGCCTCATTAAACCCCATTATATAATCGCCCCCCCGTCCCGAGTGTCTCCGCAGCCCTCCCCGTGGCTGGCTTGTTGGGAGTCGGCAGTTCAGCTTCACCAGTCTTTATTGCTACCTGCCGCTGCCTCCTTCCACCTATCGGGCGTCTGACTCAGCCTCAGCCGCACCAGGCCAGGCCCTCAGCGGAGGGTCAGCTACAGTATCTGCTGCCCTGTCCAGTGACAAAGAACAGGAGTTGCCTGGAGAAGAGACGAGGAGAGGCAGGGCAAGATGGGGCCAGGGGAGGGCATGCCGTCCTCTAAGACACCTCATGAAGGACAGTATTTCCTAAGACAGGGACCTTGTATAAAACTCCAGCTGGTTGAGTCATGGCAACCAAGATGGGGATGTCCATGAACCGTCAGTCACTTGTTCCCTTTGGTAGTTGCTGCCCGGAAGTGCTCTACCGACCTGCACAGGTAGCTCATAAAGAAATGCAGAGAAAACAGCAGGTGGTAGAAGCACCCTGTCATTCATCTCCCGCCAGAGAGGTCTGGACGGGTGCCTGCAGGGCCGCAGCTGGCTGCCACGCGCTCCTGGGGCTGCAGTCCGCAGCTGCCCGCTGCCACAGGGATGGCCACCCCCTGGAACAGTGGGCCTCCTGAATGCCAACTCTGGTGACCCAGGATGGATTCCACTGTGTTGGAGGCTGTCCCCACAACACAGGCTCCCAGCTAGGCAGGGAGACAACTTGAACAAGGTCTCTACTTGAAGAGCAAGCGGGTCTCTGTGAGGACGGCTTGGTGACTGCCTTCTGCAGGGCACTGTCGGGTGGGGAGTTCAGAAGATGTCCCAACTCCACCTCCTTCTGGACATCGTGACCTTGAGGGTCAGTTACACGTCACCTTTCTCAGTCCCGATTTCTTTGTCTGTGCAATGGCGGTAATGCACAGTGCCTATCTTACAGAAGAGTGCGATACTTAAATGAGATAAGAGAAGGACATTGTTTTGCCCAAACCAACGATGCCTGGACCTGCGTCAACACACAGGAAATGCCGGTTGCTATTATTATCACCGTTTTCATCACTGTTACAAGCCATTCTATCACACAACAAGGAGCAGCTGCTCCCAGAGCTGCCCTTCATGGAGACTCGGTGTTCTAAGCTAGGAAATTTACCTCGTTCTGTCCTCACAGCATCCTTGTAGTATCAAAACAGGCTCAGGGGCTCGGGGACTTGCCCAGCGACATGTCAGCAACCACTCAGTTGCTCTAAACCAGGGGTCTCAAACTCAACTCAGCATGTGGGCCGCAGAGCAAGATCACAGCCGTTTGGCGGGCCGCACTAGGTCTACAAAAGGCAACTGTTACGCAACACTTTTCTCACTGCAGTTGAAAACAAAAAAAATCAGTACAAAATTGAGACCCCTCCCAAAATCACTTCCATCAGCTGGTAACAAATGATAACCTTTCCATTCTGAAGGAGGCTCTTTGTAGGGGTCATATGGATTGCCTGACCTAAGTCAGCTGGGATCAGAGAGACACTGAGAGGAGTCACAGACATACAGTTGGTTGGACCGTTAATGGTCCAGGGGTAGAGGGCATCCATCAGACAGTGCTGGGCCAACAGGGCTAGCCAGAGGCAACACAGAGCAAGGATGGAGAGCTGGGGCCATTGTTCTCTAGTTCTCTGGGAAGCAGGTCCGCTCCTGAGTCAGCACCTCCCACACAGCACAGTAGAATATGATCTCTGTGATCTGTGCATTGCTAACCTTGGAGATAGATTCCTCTATAAGTGGGGGCTTCTTCCATGCCCCTCCCTCCCCTGCTCATCACCCCAGATCAAGGAAGGAGGGTAAGCCCCACAGAGGTGAAGTCCTTCTCACAGCCTATCCAAGGTGGCTTGGCACCCTGAAGGTCTGAGGCTTGGCCACTCTACATCCAAATCTGCCTAATGCTGTCTCCCAGCATTATGATCAGGGGTAATAAGGTGGTGTATCACCACCCTTCACAGGGAAGCCACAGCTGACAGTGACAAAGAGGCAGACAGACTCAGCCTGGCAGGGACAGAGACTCAGGGGCTCTCTCGCTGGGTCAGCGGGAGGAAGATTGGCCCAGGGAGGCCTAGAGCAGGAAGCTCTCTTCTGAGAGAGAATGGGATGATTACAAGCAAGAGGGAGCCAGCGCCAGGCAGCTGGGTTCTCCCAACAGCTCCGCCTGGAGTCTCCACAAACCCAGCTTTCCAAGTGAGTTAAAGGAGTGCCTAGGAAAAGCTCCCAGACTAAGCCTTAGGACTACAGAGATTCTAAGCTCTGAAACAGACCTTCATGGAGTCTGCTGTTGTCCAGTTGGGGAAACTGAGACCTGGAGACAGACAGGAACTCATTGCACTAAAGAGATGGAATCTGAGCAGGCCAGAGTCAGATCTGTGTTCAAAACCTACCACCTAGGCAAAGTCATTCGTGTTCTGAGCCTCAGTGTCCTTACCTGTAAAATGGGAATAGTAATGCCTGTCCCAAAGATTGTGGTGCGCCTTAACTGTGACAAGGCAGGGACAAAGGTCACACTGGCCATTGGTGGCAACACTGAGACTCAGAGAGAGAGCTCCCCGCATCCCAACCTGGACTCTGTCCACCTGGCTGCTTCGTTCTGCTATGCGTCGGTGTCAATGGAAATGGGACTGGTCCACAGGATCTAGCTAGAATTTGGGTCACACACTCATTCTCCCAGTGAGACGCAAATGCTATCCTCTTCCTTTCCAAGAGATAAAGGGGGACCTCTTTGAATACAAGAACCAGCACTGTCCCAAGAGGCAACTGTGCTTCTAGGGCTGTGATGGCAAACCTTTTTATAAAAACTGCCCACTTTTGCAGTGCTGATCAACCTGGTCCCTCCCGCCTACTAGTGGGCGTTCCAGCTTTCATGGTGGGCCAATCACGGCACTATTTGGTTGCTCCGCTAACACCCACCATGAAAGCTGGAACGCCCACTAGTAGGCAGAAGGGACCAGGTTGACCAGCACTGCAAAAGTGGGCAGTTTTTATAAAAAGGTTGGCCATCATGGTTTTAGGGCCTGTTAGTGCTGGGAGCTAGTTTCATTTAACAAAGGACTTCGCTCTGCCCACTGGCAAACTGAAAAGCCACTCCTCTCGGAGACCAGGGCAGGTGTGTAAATGGGGAACCAAGGTGAACCCTCACAACACTCTTTTTGGTAGGAGGAGGAATCTAACTGTGCAAGTCCATTTTTTGTTTGTTTGTTTGTTTTTCAAGCGAGCTACAAGTATTTCTACTGTGGCCAGAACTAAAGCACAGAGCTGTGGCCAAATCCTGTTGACATTCACTCCTAGGCTGGCAATAGCCAAAGACAGAGATGGTGACCGAAGGCGACCACCCAGCGTCATGCCAAGGTCAATTCCGAGCACTCTTAGGACCACGGGAAAGTGGGGGAGGCGGGGAGTCAACTAAAAGTTATTTAGCCACAGCCCCCAAATTACCCATGGAGCTAGAGGATGGGAATGCTCGTAGGGAAAAGGGACTAATAACTATCCTAACAACAGTCCTCACAAACATCTAGAAAAGGAATCTACTGTTATCCCATTTTACAGATAAAGAAACTAAGTCTCAAGGAGACTCTTCACTTGCTCGAAGCCAGGCACAGGGATGGGCGACAGTAACAAAGCTGGGGTGGGAACCCAGGCATCCCCCTCCAGGGCGGGGACTTCCAGCCTCAGCCTGCCGCTATGCTGTCGTGTTTCCTCCTCCCCCGAGCTCACCGCACCACCCTCCAGCTGCCACACAGGCCTGCTGTTGTGGAGTGTTTCCGGTCTCTCTGACACTGATGTCTCCTGACAAATTGATAAATTGGCTTTCTGGTGTTGACGTGGGCCGCGCGTGCTATTCTGGGTGGCCTGCACCCACCCCCACCCCCCGGGCACTCAAACAAGCCAGGCTCTGGAACCTCTCCTAACTGCCATCCACATGGGTCTCTTCCGAGTCCTGCCCTGGAGGCATGATCTGCATCTGCGGACTGCAGACTGAGTTCACCATTCCACCACAGGCCAGCCGCCCAGTGGGGCTAAGGCAGAGCCTCTGGACCCAGTCTTGACAATGAACACACATGTTGGATGTTTGCTATGTGTGCAGTTTTCCAGGAAAGAATTAGTGGGTTTCATCAAATTCTTAAAGGGCCTATGGCCTCTCTAAGAAAAGTGGTTCAAGCTTTATGGAAAGAAGAGAACCCCAACATTTAGAGAAAGGCATCCTCCTGGATATTTGAGGGGTCTTGGTGATCCAATCATGCGTGACGAGGAGGCCATATATTCTGGAGTAGGAAGGAACCAGATTCAAATCCTGCCTCAACCACTCAATAGCTTTGTGACGTCAGGCAAGTTCTTTGATGCCTCTGAACCTCAGTTTTATCATCTATACAATAGGAATAATCCCTCTGTGCTCTGAGTCATTCCAAGAACAAAATGAGATCATGCACATGGATAAGCAAGTACTGGTGCTCAGTAAACACGACTCATCATTGCTCAGAGAAGCAAAGCACTATGGACACCCTACGGCTGTATCAAGGGCCTGGGGTTACTTCCTCCACATTCCAGCTGCCCCACCTCCTGAGTTCCCAGTCAATGAAACTGCTTGTCAGCCCTGGCCAGGTGGCTCAGTGGATAAAGCATCGTCCCAGCATGCTGATGTTGCTGGTTCGATCCCTGGTCAGGGCATGTACGAGAAGCAACCAATGAGTGCACAACCAAGTGGAACAAGGACTTGATACTTCTCTCTCTCAAATCAATGGAAAGCTTTTAAAAAGAAAGAAAGTTTTTGTCTTGGTGGGAGGACTGGGGGCTTTTCTCAGGGGCTCCCCTCTGGACAGGTCTGTGCCTGTTGGGCAACACCTGCCTCTGGGCAGAGAGGACTAAATGCCTTTTCAGACCTCAGCCCTGAATCACCAGAAAGTTCCATCTCCGCTCTACCTAATAACAACTCTGTCTACAGCAGAATCCGTGGGAAGAGAATGTAAGCCACCGCAGGCCACACTCAGCCCAGTGTCACCCCGAATACATCTTGGGGATGTAAAGGTTATACTGTGCTGACCTGCGCTAGGAGGGAAGGGTTGGATTGCAAAATATAATCACAGAAGCCTTACTGACCACAGAAAAAGCAAAAGCCTGTGACCAGGTAGCTGAGCCGCAGGAGTGAGAAAAGGCTGATGTTTCTTTCCCTGACTGCCCTGCGTGCTTGCTCCCCTGTCACCCCTACACACCTGCAGGACCAGTGACAACAGCCAGTCCACCGCTGGAGCGACCGTTAGACCCCCTTCTCTTGGAAACCAAAGAGGCAAGGAGTGTGGTGCAGGTCAGGTTGGGGGCAACGGGAGGGGCGCATATGGGGCGTGCCCAGCGAACATTTAGCAAGCAGACTCACCAAAGACAAAGAAAGGAGAGCGGACGCCTGGCAGAGAGTGCTGCCACCCGCCGGCCCGGCCAGCCCCCCGTGCGGCGACTTACTTGAGGAGAGGCTGGCCTCTGTGTGGACGGGAGGGGTGGAGGGCAGGAAAGGCCCATGTCCCACGAAGAAGGAGCGGAGGGAGCGCTCGGGCAGGAGTGGGGAGCGCTGCTGAGAAGGGATGTTCTCACAGCTGCCCACGCTGCTGTGGATCTTGAGGTTCAAGGGCTTGCTTTTCTTCTTGGCTCTGGGAGGGAGACACAGAGGAGAGGGCCATGTATCCACACCCACACAAAATGAGAGCAGGGAGACCCGATGTCCCTAGCATGGCACCCAACACCCACTCCCACCCTCACCCCCCTCGCACTGAGCTCCAGCCACGGCTCTGTGCAGTTTCTCACCTCGGACCCTTCATTCATGCTGTCCCTATCTGTCTTTTATCACTTGGCTCTGGTGTCCTCTCCTCCAGGAAGCCTTTCCTGATATCCCATCCCTCCCAGCCAGGGTTGAGTGCTCTTCCTCCAAGAAGCCTTCCCTGAAATTCCCTTTTTCATCCTAGCCTGGGTGGATTGTTGCCCCTCAATTCTCCTAAAATAGTCTAAATAGCTCTCTGTGGCTATACTTTACCATTTTCCCAAATTCTTTCTTTCAGGTTTTGTCTCCCAAGTGGACTGTGGGTCTTTGAGGGCAATGATTTGTATTGTTCATTTTTTTGTCCTTGGCGAGGAGCATAAAGCCTGGCACACAGTAGGTGCTCATTAAGTGCTGATTTAGTGACCGACGTGGATTAAGACTGACACTTATCACATTGCATCCTAACACTGTCTTCCACACTCAACTGTGGGCTCCCTGAGGACAGAAACCTGTGGTTTTCATTGTTGGAACTCTCGGCTCCTTGCTTACCATCAGTTAAACAGAATGAACCTCTCAAGCCAGTTTTGAGACATTCCCCAAAAAGCTTAGGTGATCAGTGTATGAGTTTGTTTTAAAACGGCATCCAAAAGGGCTCTTGCTCTTCTCTCCACCTCCCCACAACAGCCCCATTCAGGCTGGGAGTCGGGCGCCCTCTTGTGGCCAAAGTGAACTCTCTTTACAAATTTTCGGGGTACTGGCTGGAGAGCCTGGGAGGTGTAAGACGGAGGCCTCCCCCAACAGCAGCCTGGAAGTCGCCCTCTCCAGGACGCCTGCTGCTCATTGGCCTTACAGAGCTCAGGTGTGCCTGCAGAGTCGGCCCTTTCTTCAGGGAGACCGGGGCTGGGGTCCCAACCGTGACGTCAGGAAAGTAATCCCGCTTTTTTGTGCCTCAGTTTTCTCACCGGGACAATGAGAAAAATAACGGCACCTACCTATGAAGGCTATCACAACAACTCTCAGAGCTCACGCGCTTGGCACAGGGCTCCGCACAGAATGAGGGCCCGGGCTGCCTGGTATTAACATCACTGTAACCGGGTCAAATGTGGCAGCCACTGCATTGCACGCAATGACCTTGGGGAAGCCAGACGTCGTCGGAGCAGAGCTGTGCTTCTTTCACCTGAAACATCCAGCCACTCTCTCAGCTCACTCCCCGTGGCCAACAGTGAGGATGCCGTCGGACCCTCTAGCAATAAATGCCCTTGTCATCTTCAAAGCACAGATGGGGACCTTGAGGCACTGGGCAACCAAGTGAGGAGGCCAGATCGTTGCACAAAGAGAACCAAGCCCAACCCAGCACCAGTTTAACAGTAGCTCAGTGAGAGTCGATTTGCCTTACCAACTTTGTGGTCACAGATGGAGCAGAGAAGGGGTGCATGCAAATAAATGACAGATAGGTGGATAAAAAGATGGATGGGTGGATGGATGGATGGATGGATGGATGAATGGATGGATGGATGGATGGATGGATGGATGTAAGGATGGATGAATAGAGGTAAGAATGAATGTAAGGGAAGGAGGGAGGATGGACAGCTGGAAGGGAAGGAGGATGGCTGGATGAATAAATAGAAGGGATGAAAATGGAAGGACAGAGAGGATGGGAGGAAGGAACGAATGAAGGAAGAGAGGGAGGAAGATGACAGGATGAGAGAATGGAAGGACCAGTAGATGAAATAAAAGAAAATAAAAAGAGAGGGATAAAAGAAATAAGGAAGGACAGGAGGATGGATGGATGGATGGATGGATGGATGGATGGATGGATGGATGGATGGGTGAAAATGTCAAAGGATGGAAGAATGATGGATAGATGGAGAAATGGATGGATGCAATGAAGGAAGAGGGCACAGCGGGATGGAATATGGGTAGATGGGAGGATGGAAGAGAGGACAGGAAGAAGAGGAAGCAGGAGGAAGAACAGCTATTTGCTCAGGGGAGGTGGAAGGAATCCTATATCGCTTCCCACACACCAAGGAAGCCTCTGTGGACAGGATGTGGGCTTCACCTTCCTCATCTGCCCTCACTCACTCAGGCACGCTCAGAGAGGAAAACAGACACAAACAACTGCGTCTAATGGTTCTGACCGTGTACTAAGACCTAGTGACTATCTGGCCATCTCTCCTGAAGATGCAATTAAAAAGAATATCCTCTCCACAATCTTTGCCGGATATTAAATAGCTATTACATAAATGTCTTCTCTGGAAATGAGGCCAACTCTGCAGAAAGCTGGAAAATGAGGTGGCAGGAAACACTGGCGAGGGCAACACCATCCTTTGGGGCTGTATGTGCCCTGGGCGGACCGTGCTGCTTTCTGGATCAGTGGCATGGCTAGCTGTGCCCACAGCAGCCCCAGAGCCTGGCTCAGCTGAAGGCACAGCTCCACAGAAGGAAAAGACACCCAGCTCTATGCCTAGGAACACAAATTTGCTTTGCCAGGTACAGCAAAGGGCTATTTCAGCTTTCAGGATCTAGGAAAGTTCTTCCAACCTTCCTGAGGCCCAACTTGCATAGAATCTCCAAATAAGAAGATCCTGAAAATCCTCACCTCTTCTTCAAACTGGCTCACGGCTTTCCGTCACAGTCCCACCGTTCTGGTCCAAGCCACCATCCTCCCTCCCCTGAGCCACTGCTGCAGCTGCCTCTCAATCAGACCCTTGATCTCACCTTTTCTTCTCTGCTTTTGTTTATATTGACACGAAGTTCGCATAATATAAAATTAACTGCTTTAAAGTAAACTCGGTAGCATTAACTATTCACAATGTGCAAACTAAGTTCCACCATATTTTCCGCACCCCAAAGGAAGCTCTGTGCCCATCCAGCAGATCCTCTCCACCCCCCATCCCCCAGCCCCTGTGGTCCTGTCCCTGTAGATGTGCCTAGAATGCACAGCTCAAGTAAATGTGAACTTCTACATCTGGCGCTTCTCATAGAGCGTAACGCTTTTGAGGTTCATTCACGTTGTAACACCTGTCAAAACTTCATACCTTTTTATGGCTACGTAATCCTGCCCCATTTTAATTCTTTACAATGTGTTTTCCACTCAGCAGTCAAAGTGGAGTGTTGAAAAGTGTACATTATCTTATGTCATCCCACGGATTAAGAACTTCCAAAGGCTTCCTCCTGTTCTGGCCTCTGGGGCTCACAAGAGCCCCACAGAACCCTTAATGCCCACCCTCCAACTTCTCCTCTCTGACTCTAGCTACTGTGGTCATTTTTCTAGTCTTTGATCACACCAAGTTCTCACATATACCTCAGGGCCTTTGCACATGTTGTTCCCTCTCCCTAGAACACTATTCCCCATCCCGCCTGTTAGTGGAGACTTACTCAGCCTAGAGGAATCACTTACTTAGGGACGGAGGGCACAACCCTCAGAACTAGTTACACCTTCAGGTTACATGCGACCCTTGCACCCCCTGCTTTTTCCCACACAACCCAACCAGAATTGTGCATTCACTTAACTGAATGAATGCCTCCAATGGCCCATGACTGCCACACATGTGGGAAGGGCTTATATCCCCAACACTAACACAAAGCAAGTACCCCACAGCAGCAGAGACAAGACCAGAAGCCAGGTCAACAGATTCCCATCCAAGTCCACGTGCCACAACTCAAGCAAGGACAATGTGGCATCTTCCATCCTGGAGGGATCCTAAAAAAATGTGGCCCAGTTTCAATCTGTGAGCCAGGAGGCCTGAGACAACAGGCTCTTCTCTATTAATTCTCAATGACGGACTATTTGAGGACAGAGACACACCTTTTTGTCTTTTTCTAGTCCCTGGCCACCCCCACCCTAGGTGTTTAGCTGGCTCTGCACTCAGAAGGCTCTAGGTCAACACATGTTTATCAGCCCGCCCTGTAGCACCCTCATCTCAAACAACACCGAGGGAAGCTCCAAACTGCTGTTTTGCCTTTGCGCCATTTCCTATTGCAGAAGTTTGTTAGGCTTTGAGTTAAGCAGAGCCACCAGCTCACATGGCCTCTTTACCCTCAGCTTCCTTCAGTGTGAGGATGTGTCCCCTTGAACTCAAAAGCCATAACCCGGCCAAGTCCCTCGGCGTCTGATTAGCAGTGTCTGGTGTGTCTGGCCCGGCCAGTTGGAGGAAATGACAGGGCTGGAAACAGACAAGCTCCTCGCGGGTGTAGTTGGAAGACAGGCGTGAGCACACATTCCCGCACACCACCCTGTGCAGCAAAGCGCTAATCCACTAACCATTTCCCGAAACAGAAAAAGACGCCCGCTGGTCGGACACGTGGCCGAGTGAGCTGTCCCTCCTTCCCACACGGGGCATTTAAACCCTTTGCCGTTGGCCTGATCTGATGACCTAATAGGAGGCCTCCAGGACAGACCCTCTTTCAGAACCAAAGCATGGAACCGGTTCTTGGATGACAAGCGAGGGGCTGGGGTATATACGATCCTCAATGCAACTGTTCAGATTCTGGGAAAAGGGGTGGTTTGAAAAATCAGGGGCCTGCTAAGTCTAACCCTGGGAGGGTATTTAGTGAGAAGCCATTTTGCTCCTTGGCTACCAGGTGACAACTCCAATCTGTGTCTTGAGCACACCCCAAGCATGGCATTAATAAACCAAGGGCCCAGCAAGAAAGGGGCACGAATGACCACCAAGAAGCGTAAGCATGTGCTTACGGTGTCAGCTGTGTGTCCCTGGGTGTGGAGGAGTGAGCGATGCTTTCAGGTGACCCATGAATGACGTTGTGTTGTATGTATGTTAACAGTTAAAATGTGAAAAATAAGCTTTCATATTATCTGCATAGTTTCAAAGCCATAATTTCCTGGTATCCAGCTTTATATAAAATACACTAAAAAGAAGACCAAAAAGAGGAAGAGAAAGAGGAAAAGAAGAAGAGAGAGAAACAGAGGAAGAAGGAGCTGAGAAAGAAGAAAGGAAGAAGAAGAGGAAGAAGATATGTTGGTTGAAAAAATGATAAGTAACTTCAAGTATGGGTCCCCCCAGAATGCCTAAATTGAGTTGACAGTACCAACTGTCAGCAAGGTTACAGAGCAGCCAAGATTTTCATAACATTCCAGTGAAACTATAAACTGGTACAACCATTTTGAAAAACTACTTGACAGTTTCTACTAAATCTGATTGTGCCCTCTGATCCAACAATTTCACCCCTGGGTCAACCTCTCCCAAGAAAATGAGTGCCCACGCCCCCAGGCGACCTGCGTATGAAGGTTAATGGCAACACCACTCCTACGGGCAAATGCCAGGAGCACTCTCAAAGTCCACTGATAATACAATGGATCAATAAGTCACAGCGTACTCATACAACTGGCTACAGCATTGCAACAAAAAATCTCAAAGACACAGCACTGGGCAAAGGAAGCCAGCCGCAAAAGGGCATATACTGTATGCTTCCATTTCCATAACGATCAAGAACAAGCAAAATCCATCTATGGTGAGAGAGGCCAAAAGAGTGGTTCTGTCTGGGCAGTTATTGACTGAAAGGGGACCTAAGAATCCTTTGTGTGTGAAGGGGACAGCTGGACATGTCCATTGTCTATCTTGATTGGATGGTGATGACCTGGGTACATCATTATACAGAAATTCATCAAACTGTACACAAAAAGTGTGCACTTTACTTCTTAATAAAAGTTAAGCCTTACAAAAAGGTGGGTTGTTTTTTTTTTTTTAATAATAGTCAAACAGACACACAATCCAATTAAAAAGTGGGCAAAGAGCCCTGGCCAGTTGGCTCAGTGGTAGAGTGTCGGCCTGGCATGCTGGAGTCCCAGGTTCGATTCCCGGCCAGGGCACACAGGAGAAGTGCCCATCTGCTTCTCCACACCTCCCCCTCTCCTTCCTCTCTGTCTCTCTCTTCCCTCCCACAGCCAAGGCTCCACTGGAGCAAAGTTGGCCCGGGCGCTGAGGATAGCTCTGTGGCCTCTGCCTCAGGCGCTAGAATGGCTCTGATTGCAGCAGAGCAACACCCCAGAGGGTCAGAGCATCGCCCCCTGGTGGGCATGCCGGGTGGATCCCGGTCGGGCGCATGCGGCAGTCTGTCTGGCTGCCTCCCCATTTCCAACTTCGGAAAAATACAAAAAAAAAAAAAAAGTGGGCAAAGGACTTCAGTCAACATTGTCCAGAGAAAATACACAAATGGGAAACAAGCACAAGGAAAGGTAATCGCCATTAGTCATTAGAGAAATGCAAATCAAAGCCACAGGGAGATATCACTGCACACCCACTAGGAGGACTATAACTAAGAAATCCGGAAATAACAAGTGTTGGTGAGGATGTGCAAAGTCGGAACCCTTGCACACCGCTGGTGGGAATGTAAAATGGTGCAGCCACCATGGAAAACAGTCTGGTGGCTCCTCAATAAATTAAACGTGGAATTACTAGATGACCCAGCAATTCCACTCTTAGCCACTTACTCAAAAGAATCAAAAGCAGGTATTCAAACAAAAGGTGCACACAAAGTTTATAGCAGCACTGACTGACCAGGGAAGGGGCTTCCTGGCAGCAGGACGGGAGATGATGCCCAACTGGGGACGCACAGAGCCCTCTGGAAAGAACAGAACTTACAATGGGATTTTGAAAAGCATCCAGAAGACAGGCTCAGCAAGGGATGCTTGCTCAAAGTGCACCCTTCCTGCCCACAGCGCTCTTCCTAGGACATCCTCCAGGTTCTCACTGTCAGTGCCTCGGTCTTAAGGGAATCCCTGTCGCTCGACCCCTGCTAGATGGCTGTGGGTGTCTCACCCAGGTACAGCGAGAATCTCAAATTCAGGTGTGACCCAATAGAAACTGTTGCGCACCGGAAGAAAGTCACTCGTGCTCCTCATACCCCAACCGAGTGTGCAAAATGCAAGCCTTTTTTTTTCCTCTGCTGGTTTGAACTGGGCAGCTCTAGACAGATTCTTCTAGTCTTAGGGTTGGCAAACCATGGGAAAATCAACCCTGTGCCAACTCCAGTCCTCAGCCTGTTCTTGTAAATAAAGCTTTATTGGAACACAGCCATGCCCAGTCACTTACACTCTGTCTATAGCTTTGGCCTGACAACAGCTGAGTTAGTCGCAAGGCAGACAGCATGACTCACAAAGGCGAAAATATTTACCCTTTACCAAAAAAGTTGCCAGTTCCTCTTCCAGACTCCCTGTCCTCGGATGTTAAGAAAAAACAACCCAGAAAAGAGCCAAAGTCTTCTTTGGGATTTATTTTTCCCTATAGTGACAGCTTCTCTCTTGACCTTCCTGTGTCTAAATAATGAACCATCTGCCTCCCTCCCCGCAGTCCAGTCACAATGACCTGAATCGTCCGGGACTGGGCACTGGTATCATCCATCAGTGGTGCCCATGAAGCCCTTTTGCCTAAATGCATGCTGTTCTAGACGGTAGCCAGAGCCACATGTGGCCACTAAAACGTAAGTCAATTTAAGGAAAGTAAAATTTTTAATTCTGTTCATCAGACGCAATCACCGTGGCTTAAATGCTCAAAAGTCACATGTGGCTAGTGGTTACCGGATTGGACACAGCAGACACTGACACATTGCCATCATTGCTGAAACTTCTTTTGGACATCGCTGCTCCAAACAACCCCTGATCCCGGCACCGCAGGGGGAGGGGATACCCTGCTCCACCCTATCCCATCTCTCCCCCCTCCAAGTCTGATTTTGTACCTTCCCTCTCCCAACAGGAAGATCGACTTTGCTTCATGAAAGACTGAAAACAGCCAAACCGTGCCTCATAAGGAGCTCATCAATTAAATTATGGTAATTCCATTTGATGAAACTAAGTAGGTGTTTGGGAGACTCGGGATAGAGAGAACGCCCACGCTTATTATTAAGTGAAAGGAAGAAGGGGCCAAAAAACAATGTATACAGTCTGACCACAGTGGTGTCTTTAAAAGATACACAGTAACTCAAAAACCTTCACCCAGCAAATATCATCAGGACAATAAGGTGCTTGGAGTCCAGCAGTGAAAGAAGCAGACAAGAGCCAGGCTCTCGCCTGGGGGCTGGGATCCTGGTGAGCAATACACACAGATAAAATAATGAGGAAAGGCTGGTTGAATAATAAGAGCTCCATGGAGAATTAAAATCAGGAGATGTGCAGTGAGTGGGCTGTAGGGCCTCTCTGGGGACCGAGCATTTAGGCTGAGACCAGAATGACATGAAAAACTCCAGATCTGCAAAGATCTGGAGGGAGACGGAACCAGGCAGCAAGGCAAGGCTAACATTGGAGAGCCGAAGGCCAGGTCGGCGAGCGCTCGGCCAGGACCCCTGGGAGTCTGTTCTCGCCACTGGAAGGAGAGGGTTTGACTGAGGCGCAGCAGCGGTGGGAACCTGCCCGAGGGAGTTAAAAAGGAAAATGATAAAACCTGATTCAGTTCCTAAAAGTTCACTCCCTGCCCGAGGTGTAGCGAGCTGACTGTGCCAGGGGAATGAATGCAATTAGGGGATCAGGAGAAGAGGCCATCAGAGTCACCCCGACAAAAGAGGGTGGCGGCTTAGACCAAGGTCTGGGCAACGGAAGAGGAGCAGGGGTGGCACCTGGAACAGCTCTCTGAGGACCTGCGCGTGGCCCACTCTCTGTGAAGGTGACAGGGAGGGATATCAGCTCTCCTACGTGGGTGTGTCAGTCTTAGACAGCCGCACTCAAGGTGTATAAACATTTTCTGGAAAGGTAAAAATAATAAGCACAAGGCCATCCAGGGCAGGCAGGAGGGGGCCGTGGATTTCAGGAGTGGGTGCTTTGTTACTTTGGGACTCTTTTGTTGCCATTTGCACAAAAGAGTAACAGGAAGATTCTTTTATAATATTAAAACATTATTTTTGAATGGCAGACAGTATTTTTGCCTAAAATGTTTTCTCTTTATTTTATTAAAATACAAAAAAAAAAAAAACCCTAGAAAAGAGATGCAGACATGAAATAATGCGGTCAATCGTTATTTAATATTTCAATGACGTTTCATTTTCTTTTTCGACTTTTAAATGACAGATTAAATTTGAGAGGGATTTTTTTGTTTCCCAAACGGCTTCTAGCAGTCAGCTGGTAACTTGTACCTTAGATTTAGTCAATAGATATAAAGATATGGTTGTTCATAGATTCTTAGAAATTAAACATATATATGTTTAAGTATATATATATCTGTATATAAATTTATACATTATATACTTATATATAATTAAACATATTTACATGTAAGTATAGGTCATATACAAACATATATAAACATATGTACTTGAAAACATATCAAATATCTTAAGAATGGCTATATTGGTACTTGTTTTTTTTAAAGTTCAGCTTTGCTCAAAAGCAGATCAGGGCCCTGGCCGGTTGGCTCAGTGGTAGAGCATAGGCCTGGCGTGTGGAAGTCCTGGGTTCGATTCCCGGCCAGGGCACACAGGAGAAGCGCCCATCTGCTTCTCCACCCCTCCCCCTCTCCTTCCTCTCTATCTCTCTCTTCCCTCCTGCAGCCAAGGCTCCATTGGAGCAAAGTTGGCCTGGGCGCTGAGGATGGCTCCATGGCCTCCACCTCAGGTGCTAGAATGGCTCTGGCCACAACAGAGCAATGCCCCAGATGGGCAGAGCATCACCCCCTGATGGGCATGCCAGGTGGATCCTGGTCGTGTGCATACAGGAGTCTGTCTATCTCCCAGCTTCTAACTTTGGAAAAATACAATACAAAAAAAAAAGCAGAACAGACTTTCAACATCAAACTAATCTTTTCCTGTGGAGTCTAAAGAACACTATAAGCAAACAAACCAAAGAGAAACAGACTCATAGAGAATAGACTGATGGTTACCATGGAGGGGTGGGGCTGGGGGGCTGGGTGAAAAGGTGAAGGGACTGAGAAGCACAGACTGGCAGTTACAGAACAGCCACGGGGATGTCAGGTCCAGCACAGGGAATATGGTCAATTGGAATAACTGTGTATGGTGCCAGGTGGGCATTGGAAATATCAGAGGAGCACTTTGTAAAGTACATGACTGTCTAACCACTATGCTGTACACCCAAAACCAATACAGAATAATATTGAATGTCAACTCAATTGAAAAACTATTATTTTTTTAATTAAAAAAAAAAAAAAAACAGACCTTCTCCCAAGGCTTGATTTGGGGGGAAAAAAGCAAATTTTCTCTCTCTTTCTCTCTCTCTCTCTTTCCCTCTCATCCACTGAGATGCTGCTTCACTTGCAGGGCAAGAACCAGAGATGAAAAGGGAACAGGAAAGGGAAGATGTTCCAGCGCAGAGGTCGGCAATTATATTTTCTTTAAAAAGCTGGATAGTAAATATCTTTGCCTTTGCAAGTCATACGCTCTCTGTCTCTAAGACTCAACCTGGCTGCTACAGCACAAACCAGTCACAGCCAACAGTGAATGAATGGGCGGGCCTGTGTTCCCACAAACTGAATGGGCGGGGCTGTGTCCCCACAAACCACAAAAGTAGATGATGGGCCAAAAGCGGCCCTCACGTCACAGCTTGCCAAGCCCTGCCCTCACAGGGTCTATATTTCCCTGAAAGTAGGAAAATTGAAACAAACCACCCAAAGTAACCCTCCAAATCCTACTTCCTGTTGCTTAATTCACCCCAAGAGAGGCCACCCCTGCCACCTGGCATCCCCCCACCCTCATCCTGACCCCCATCTTCCTGGGGTAGGCTGGGTTCTGTCATAGCACCTCTGCATTTCTTGGAGCTCTGGCCACAGTTTTGGAGTACACACATGTTCTCCTAATTACTCGATGAATGTGGGCCTTGCCCACCCGTTTGGAAGTGCCAGGAGGGCAGGGATCGCATATGACTTGATTTTTGCGGGTCTGCAGTGCCCACCACAGAACCTGGCACATATGCAGTGAGGGCTCCATTACCCAAATGAGTCCACAGAAGCCCAAGTGCTGCCAATGCACCATCACATAAAAGCTGGTGGGCCCCTCACGGGAGCGAACTGGGGAGTGGGCAGACTCCAGCACACCCACTTTGTCCCAATACTATGGGAAGGGACTAGGCTGGCAACCCCCCCCCCCAACATTTATTCTAACAGGAGGTATCAGGACTGCTGACATCAACACCAAGACCCACCTGGCTGAGGTGGCAGAGGTTAGGCAGTGTGCTCAGGACATGTCTCATACAGGGTAGGAACAATTACAACCTCCAGTTAATGAAGGTAACTGGGGTTCTCAATAATTAAGTTCCCAAGATCACAACTCAATAAAGGCCCAGGCTGTGCTCACAGAGTTCACAGACTTCAAAGCCAGTTCTTAGTCGCTCTGTTAATTCCATTGTAAGAGCTCATCACATAGGTTCCCATTTCACAGCTGGGCCTGCACAGACCTGGAACTGTGAAGGCCATCAATTCCAAAGTAAGCTGGGGAGAATCTGTCTTCCATTTGCAAACTGGGCGTCTCGCCGGAAGGCTGGTCTCGGCCAGTTCTTGACCCTCACATAGATGATGCTGCCTCTGCCCCCATGGAATAATACAGAATCCACAGCCCCCTCTCCAGCCGAGCACCACTGCGCGGCCTGGCCCGGCCTCTGCCACCCCATCTGCGTCTACCCAGCCAGCCCACCTCAGCTCTTCCTGATCTGTGCCGGCATCCGGACGCGCTGATTTTCCTGCATCCCCATAATTAGCGACTAATCTTATTTTTTTTTGTTCCCCGACCCATAAATCAGTTACAGACCAAATATTTACACAGGCCATCACTTCCGACCGAACCCGGGCTCGTGACAGCCCTCATTATGACAAAGGATGGCTGATTTTGGGCAGAGATTTCACAGGCACGTGGTTGGATATTTTGTTTTAGGTTTCCTTTGCCATCTCCTTGCTCAGAAAAAAAAAAAAAAAAACAATTTCCAAGATGAACTGGCACAGAGGTCTGTTCTCACTGCCTCCCGGTGGCCACTGGGACACAGTAAGCCCAATAAACCCAGGCCTGGGCTGGCTCAGGCCCCTTCCCTTGGCCTCCCCCTTAGCAGGGAATCACTTGACTCACAAACATCCCCTACAATCAACAACCCTAAAGATGGTGGGGAAGGGGCCAGGGAGGGGAAACCAGGCGGCATCCTAACCCTCAGCCCAGGACACTCACCCCTTCTGGGGGTGGCTTGGCCTGAACAAGGGGACCCCAAGGGAAGCCAGGTATGGAGTTGGTAAGATCATGGGACGAGGACGCAGGAAGCCCTGCCATTACTGAGCGAGTCACCTTGGGTGATGAGGCTGGTTTCCCCTCCCGTCAAAAGCAGAGATTTGCTGAGTGGTCTCTGTCCCCTTCTGCTCGTGTATCTCGGTTTTACCTGTGACAGCTGCTGTCCACTGAGGCTCTACTATGTACCTGGCCTTGTGCTGAGCATTGTATAGGCAATCGCTCGCTCTGGTCTGGAAGATGGGCATTATTTTCTCCAGATGAGGAAACAGAGGGCCAGCAGCAGCTTACTGAAGTCTCACAGCGTCTAGAGGGCAGCGAGGATTTGAACTCAGTTTTCTCTGACCCCAACACTCTTCATCTTAAAAATATACTGCAGCTTCCCTAGGGCCTGGTTCTGCTCAGAACACTTTGGAAAGGAAGCATGCTAACCTGTGGGTTCTCATCACTACGACATCCCCCTGTAAATGCATCCAGGGTCAGCATCCTCAGCAAATGCAGAAATGACCACAAGCTCCGGTGGTGAGCCAGCAAAGGGCTTTCTCTCTGCAAGCTGGAAACATTTACTCAGGCCAACTGGGAGCATGTTGCCACCACGGACTACTTCACGGAAGCTTGCTTCACCTTGGGGGGCGGGGGGGGGGGGGTGAACTGAGAGTGAATCCTTCCAGACATGCCTAAAGAGGCAATATTTCAATCTGGTAATTCTACAAGAGACACACTGAAAGGTGTCCCTCACAGCCTGTGAGACGGAGAGTAACAGCCACCAGATGGAGAGCGCTTGGGAAGGACCCGGATGATACTGAGGCTAGCCGGGTGCCCGGGGCAGTCGCTGTACCTCAGCGGCTCTCAGTTTGCTTACTTGTAAAATGAGGGCTTAGCTCAGACCAACCTCAAAAGCTCTCCCGCCCTCCCTGTGATGCCTCACACTTCCCTCTAGACTTCTGGCATGACCTTGGGCAGGTCAGACTCTGAGAGGCTTTGAGGCTTCCAGTCCTCTTGTTTATACAATGGCATAACCTCTCCAGACCTTCCCTCTGCCCCCTGCGTCTGCGGGGGCAGATGAGTCAGCATTCGCTGAGCAGAGAGCACAGTAAAACTTCAGCCAGTGTGATCCCAGCGGTGTGGAATTTCCAATTAAGTCATTCGTGACTGTCCTACAGAGACTCTGAAAAGAACGTCTGAGACTTCTTTTCTCTGTGAGTTTGAAGAACTGTTGCCTGACATCAGTGTGGTTGTTTGTTTGTTTTTCAAACCAAGACCTTCAACCTTCTTGCAGCTTTTGCTTCCAGTGGTGACTCGTTATGATACAAACTGTATTCATTTGGAATCAAACAATATAGAGGGTGCGCCCCCTGGGAATGATAACTTACAATGCTCACCAGCAGGACCCACACATTTAAATAGCTTCGCCAGCGACCTACATTGTTGCTTTGCAGGGGACATTTGCTTGTGACCACCCAGTATTCACACACACACACACACACACACATACACAAACACACCCCACACCTTTGGTGAAATGTCTTTCCTCCTCTGTGTATAGTCTTATTGGGGATGTTCACAAAGAATGGATGCTGCCACCCCCCAAATCACCAGATGCCAAGTCCAGACCAACTGGAGTCTCTCTAGAAAAGATGAATTTTGAGTGGAGTGACACATGATGGGGAAAAAAATCTCTGAAGCTCAGTTTATCTACTGGTGCCCCCCCCCCCCACCGCCGCCGCCTAAAAAAATCCTATCAAGTCATTCCTGTGACACAGAGCCTCCAGACACCTTGGATTCTGTCCCTTTCCAAAATGTTTGTAAATCCAGAGTCATTCCAGAATCTTCCATGTAGTTTTATTGCTCATGAAGCCAGCTAGAGTTGGCTATTGCTGTTTGCAGCCAGAGACCCCTCATGCCCCCTCCAGACCACAAAAGTTGAATTTTCTTTAAAAAAAAAAAAAAGTCTAGAGCTCAATTTTTTTCTAAGCCAGGCTAATACTATACCCTCAACTCTAGAGTGTCTCAAATCCTTTGGTGGGAGGGCCCCAACAGCAATCTGCATTTTAACAAGCTCTTCAAAAATGCCTCCGCACCCCTGTTGGCCACGGCTCACTGTCCATTAGTGACACCTGCCTGGACTGTCACCAGCAGGGTCGGCACAGGCCAATGCTTTGGACAAAAATCACACCTGCTCAGGCTACACTCAAACCAGGCTGAGCGTTCAGGCCAGACCAGGCTCAGGGCACGCCAGAAGGAAGGAGGAAATGCATCACCCAAGGACACTCTCTGGGCAAACCACAGGGACGCAGCGGCACATGCCACAAAGTCCATCATCGTGGTGACGCTGAAGGCTCAGGCGTGGCCCCCACCCTCCCCATCGAGAAAGTTCATGGTGTTTATGTCAAAACCAAGGCACCGCAGGGGCAGCCCCACGCAATGGGTCTGCACAGAGCATGCAGGAAGAGTCAAGCAGAAGATGTCTGGATGGGGAAGTGTGTTTATAGAATACTCTGTGTCCATGCTGTAAAATACTACGGAGGCATTACAATGAATGAGGGGTCTCCAGAGCTGCGGTCAACAAATTTTTCCATAAAGGGCCAGATAGTCAATAGTACAGATCTCTCAGACCATGCAATCTCCAATACAACAGCTCCACTCTGCTACAGAATCACCAAAGCCACCATAGGCAATACATAAACACATGGGCGTGGCTGTGTCCCAATAAAACTTTATTTACAAAAACAGGCAGTGGGCTACCTTTGGCCTATAGGCCACAGTTTTCTGACCATTGATCTAAAATGTCAACTCTAATCAGACTGATGGTTGCCAGGTGGGAAGGGGCTCGGGGAGGGGTGGAAAGTTGAAGGGATTAAGAAGTACAGATTCGTAGTTACAAAATAGTCCCAGGGATGTCACGTACAGCACAGGGAATATAGTCAATAATAGTGTAATGACCGTGTGCGGTGCCAGGTGGGTGCCTGAGGTATGAAGGGGCCACTGTGTAAAGTATATGACCGTCTAACCACTATACTGTGCACCTGAAACTGATACAAAATAACACTGAATGTAAACCGTAATTGAAAAATAAAATAACAATAAAATAAAATAAGATACCAACTCCAGGAGGGTAGGATCGTGGCAATTTTGTTAACCACTAGATTCTGGCATCCAAGACACACCCTGCCATACAGCAGAAGTGCAAGAAACAGCTGTTGAAAGAATGAATAAAACCATAAAACCCTGCCTCTCTCTATTAACCTGGAAAATGAATATTTCAACTATTATCCTAAGCCCTTGACTCAAGCATGTACACAGGGCATGTGACTGTGTCACTCATTTAAATGCCTTGAGCTAATTGTTGCCAGCACACAGGTTAATTAAATGGCACTAATCATTAAAAAAAAAACTCAGTTCACATTTGCACATTATCACATCAAAGGGGTCTCACGCTGTGGCACTTTGCTGGCTCAGAAAAAAAGAGAAACAGGGCACCCAGAGATCTGTCCTCCAGTCCTGACAGGCACAAAAGCCGTCTGTGGTCATGCAGGTCCCCAGTTCCACAGGCAGGTGTGTCCATCTCCAAGGAAACTGCATCTATAAATGCCACATGGTGTTTTCCAACCACAGGCAAAAGGATTCGTATCCGGAGGAAAAGCTATAAACCTTCACTCCAAAATAGGGACAGGGCTTCTTGAGATGGGGGGACCTGAAATGGGCGGGCCATGCAGCCAAGGTGACTTGCTGCATGAGTCAGGGATGTATTTCTGAAGGGGTCCAAGGAGAGACGGGAAGCTGTGCAGCCGGGGGAGGTAAACTGTTGCACTTGGGGACACTCTCTTCTCTGATGCCCTGGAGTCGAGAGCAACTGGCATTTCAATTAGCAAACTGGTACGGTGAAAAAGAAAGACGGTGGCGGTGGACACAGTCATGGGCCCTCACCTTGCTCCGTAGGTACCTGGGGAACTGGATAAGAGGCTCCCTCCCCTCTCCCACCTGAATATGCAAACGCACCTGCCCTTCAGCATGCACATGAATTATGTAGCATGTTTGGCAGGTTGACAGAGACCGATGGCTGCCCACCAAAGGCCACACTGGGTGCAAACAGAGCCATTGTGTCAAGATGTTCCAAAAGGCCCCCTCCTGCCCCATTCGCCTCGGCACAGAATCCCTGTGCTGCGTGGCTGTCTCCATCACTGTCTACCGTGTCCGTCCCAGATCTCTCATGGATGCAGATGGCCGGAGGAAGGTAGGATATTTCACGGGCCAAGCCGTGAGCTGCAAACTAAATCACAGAGCAGGAGTAAAAATCAAACTAATAAGAAGTTTTACCTCCCCGTGCTGGGCACTGGGATAAACATTTCCCCAACTTTACCTCCAACCTGCAGAGGCCATATGGGAGGTGGAAGATTGTGTCCCCATTGTACAGAAGAGGAAACTGAGGCACAGAGAGTGGAAGCTGCTTGCCCAAAGGCCCACAGAGGTGGCATTCTACCCAGAGGCCTGGGCTCCTTCACCTCTGCAGGTTGTCACTGTCACCATCAGACAGGTGAGGCTCAACAGGAGAGATCACTAATGTGGAAAGTATGAAACAGAAAGACAAACTGATGAAAAAATGGATGAAAGACTTGAATTGACATTTCTCCAAAGATATATAAATGGCGACCCACAGGCACATGAAAAGATGCTCTGCATCATTAGTCACTAGTGAAATGCAATTTTTTTTTAAGTGAGAGGAGGGGAGTTATGAAACAGACTCCTGCATGCACACCGACCAGAATCCACCCGGCAACCCGTTGTGGCCAATGCTTGAATCAACCAAGCCATTCTTAGCGTCTGAGGCCAACACTTGGACCAAAGAGCTATCTTCAGCATCCAGGGCCAATGCTTGAACCAATCGAGCCCCTGGCTGTGGGAGGGGAAGAGGGAAAGAAAAGGAGAGGAAGGGGGAGAGAAGCAGATGGTCACTTCTCCTATGTGCCCTGATCAGGAATTGAACCCAGGACGTCTATGCACTGGACCAAAACTCTATGCACTGAGCCACCAGCCAGGGTCATGAAATGCAAATTAAAACCACAAGGAGATACTACTTCACATCCACTAGGGTAGCTGTGATAAAAAAAAAAATATGGAAAAGTGTTGATGAGGCTATGGAGATATAGGAACCCTCACACATCACAGGAAGAGAAAATAGTGCAGCAATGTGTGTGGCAGGGGGAATTGGTGCTTTTTCAGAAAGTCAAACAGAATTACCATATAAGCAAGTCACAAAAGGACACCTCTTGTAGGATTCCATTTATGTAAGGTACTTTAGATCATAAAAGTCACAGAGACAGAAAGGAGAATGGCAAGTGGCTGGCGGGGGGTGCGGGGAGAGAATTGGGGAGTTGGTGTTTAAGGGGAATAGAGTTTCAGTTTGGGAAGGCGGAGGAAGTTCTGGAGGTGGACAGGAGTGACGGCCAGCTGCAGAATCATGTGAAGGTGCTTCAGGCATTGAGCTGTACGCATAAAAATGGTTAAAAAGACAAAGTTGAAGTTACAGGTGTTTTAACACTGTTTAAAAAATGTGTTAGCAAGTGGATCATTTACCCTCTGATAGTGGCGAGGTAGAACGGGGAGGAGGGTCCTGTGGGGAAAGGGGGATGTGGAGGGGGAGAGAGAGACTTGGAGAGGTAACTGCTTTCCCTTAGGAGGACCAAAGGGAGGGCCAAGCCCCCCACAGGCCCCGGTGCCATTCCCAGGGAGAAGCACGCTGAGCTCAGGAGAGAGACAGCTGACAGCCAGCACTATGACAGAAGCCATCCACTGGCGAAGTCTGGGTCCCCTCCACCTTCTCCACAGCTGTTACACATCTTCTCTC
Organism: Saccopteryx leptura; assembly: GCF_036850995.1. Taxonomy (NCBI): domain Eukaryota; kingdom Metazoa; phylum Chordata; class Mammalia; order Chiroptera; family Emballonuridae; genus Saccopteryx; species Saccopteryx leptura. The sequence goes on along the minus strand of NC_089504.1, from coordinate 239,801,980 downwards.
GCTCTGTGCGCTCCACCTGCTCAGATCCAATTTAATTAGAGGTTCAGGGCTCCCCAAGTACCAAAAGCATGCCAAGTTTACGACCATTAGCAAAAGAGCTATAAAAACCAGCTCCGCCGAAGTACCGCCAAGTGCCGTCTGCCACCCTGGGGGGACCGCTGGGCTGCAGCCTGGGTTTCTTTGGGGTCCCACTCCACCCACGGTCGACACATTAACCATCAGAAAACCAGTGGATGGTGAACCCCGAGTCTGAGAGGACTGCTCAGAAGCACAACGCGCACAAACTTCTCGGAGCAACTGCGGCCAATACTCATCTTAGAAGAACCGGAGCCGTCCCTACGGCGAAGTTTCACGGCGAACGTCGGGGTGGGTGGGGGGGGGAACGCAGCTTGGAGTCAGACAAACCTGGACTCTGCTTCTCTGCACCGTGGACTTCCCTTCTGTAGGAAGGGGGGACTGATATCCTAGCGTGGTTGGAGGCGTTATCTCGAAGTCATTTGGGGTGTGGGCTCAGGAGCAGGCGTGGCATTCAGAGTCAGCCCTGCAGCCGACCAGCCTTTCAATTCCAGTGAGGCTGCCCAGTCTCTCTGGGAAGGAGACTGCACGGGGTAGACAGGGCCACTCCTAAAAGGACCCTTCTCGTGCCAGTCCTCCCTTAGCAAGTAGGTCAACTAATGAGAAATTCTGGGCATCCAAAGACAACTGGGACCTCCCCTTGCCACGTCCAGGTGATGTCAAGTAACCCCTAAGACTGTACACCTGAAACCTATATAATTGTATTGACCAACGTCACCCCAATAAATTCAATTTAAAAAAAAGAAACCCCTACGACACCAGACCTGGGAAGTCACCTCGCAGAGTCTCAGTCTCCACACCTGTAAAATGGGACTAACTGCAGTACTTGCCTCCCTGGGTCACTGGGACGGTTTCCTGAGATGACATGTGTCACCTCAGGTACACAGAATGTGCCATGACGTATGCACCAGGGTAGACAGATGAGGGGGCTCCAGCTGCCCCAGGCACCCAGGGGACTAGGCTGATGGATACTTCGACACAGCTTTAACCATTTTGCAAGGCCCCCAGGGTGGGGGAGGGGGGCAGCTCCACTGAGAAGCCCGCAGCACAGACAGCAAAAGGCGGCTCCCCTTCTCCTGCAGGGAGGGCACTGTCCAGCTCTCTCCTTAGGTGCCCACAGGCCTGGGCTCTTGATTTTTTAAGTGCAATTTGGTTTTATTGTAAAAGGAACCCACACAGTGTTAGAGTGCTAATATAGCCCAGAAAGGTACCTAATGAAAACTGAAAGGCCCCCTCTGGAGGGCTTCTAAGGGCTGGGGATGTTCGGGTTCTTAATCTGGGCACTGGTTACACGGGGATGTTTAGTTGATAAAACTCAAGGAGTTATATATATACTTACTAATGTGTATTTTTGTGTACATATGTTAGACTTTCGTGAAAAGATGTTTTTAAGTCCCTTGTTATGGGCTAAATTGTGTTCCTCCCACCCCAAAAAAACATTAAAGTCTCCAGGACCTCAGAATATGACTTTATCTGGAAATAGGGCCATTGAAGATGTAATCAGTTACATTTAGATGAGGTCACATTAGAGCAGGGTGGGTTCCTAACCCAACGTGATTTGTGTCCTTATAAAAAGGGGTCATTTGGGCCCAGACACACGTACAGGGCAGATGGTCTGAAGAGACACAGGGAGGAAACCATGTGAAGTTAAAAGCAGAGGTGTGGACGATGCCTCTACAAACCAAGGGACGCCAAGTGGGCCAGCTCACCACCAGCAGCTAAAGGAGAGCCCTGAGCAGAGCCTGCCTCCAGGCCTCAGAAGGAACCGGCCCTGCCAACACCATGACCTGGACTCCCAGCCTCCGAAGCAGGAGATTGATTTCGGTGGGTAAGCCACCCCAGTTGCAGTGCTGGGCTCTGGCATCCCTAGGAAACTAACACACCCCCTCCGTCCCTTCCGCTAATTCTCAACAACACTCTCAAGAGGTTCCCACTGTTCGTGGCTTCTTTTGCGCCTTCCCAGAGAATTGTTTTAATCGCTCCATCTGTCATCCCTTCCTAGCATTGTCCACAGCTCCGCTGCGGGTGGTCACACACCAGGATTCAAAGTTCCAGGCCCACTTCACAGTGTGGAGCCTGGTGGGGCCTTTGGGGCAGCCCCTGACTCACGCACACACATACCCACCCACCTGAGATCACAACCACTTCAATACAGGAGAGCAAAAAGGATATCACAAAGCAGTTCTCAAATACAAGCTTTCAAGATCCTCAGAAAGACCTTTTCTGACTGTAACACCCCCTACCCCTGCAAAACCTCCAGAAATCTCTTCTGTCATGTTCCTCCCTCTCATCCACCTTGGTTTTCTGCAATCACCACCTGACATCATACTACTTTGTATTTATCAGTCTCCTGTTCCTCTTCTGCCTGGACCCATCGCAGTCTTACTGGTTGCCTCAGGGCCTTTGCACATACTGTTCCCTTAGCCTGAAATGCTCTTTCTACAGAAATCCATACAGCTTGTCCCACCATTTCATTCAATTCTGGGCTCAAATGTGCCCTCCTAGAGTAGCCATCCCAACTGCCCCATCTGAAATAGGAGGTCTCCCCCCACACTCTCGACCTGCTTCCTTGGCTCTCGTTTCCTCTGTGCCAATTATCATGACCTGACGTATGCACATTTATTGGTCTCCGTGCCTCTTGTTCATCTCCCCTGCCAACATGAGGGCGGGGCCTCTGGATGCTCCCTTCTGCCTTCAACTCAGCATCTAAGATGGGGCACAGCATGTGCTAGACATCAACAAATACCTGTGCACAAACCTGCATCACTGCTTTTACGTAAAATGTCAGTAACAATCATCACGACCCTTTCACGGAGCGTTGCTGGTGCATCAGCTCAATTCTCCCGCCAGCCCAATCAAGGAGGTATTTTCATCCTCCCATGGAACAGACAGGGTACAGAATGACCATACAGCCCCAGGGTATGGGCCACAGTCACGTTAGATCCCAGAGCTGATGGGCTGAACCACCTGCCTCACTCCCTCTGCATGCCTCTTACATGTTCTGTGTGACTGTGCCCGTCACCAAGCACCTACCGCTTTGCCGCCCCAACTATGATCTGCATCACAGCAGAGAGATCCTTAATGAAATGCAACCAACAGCAAGCACCAAATTGCCTTTCCTGTCTATTTTTCCCTGCACAGGACTGGCCTGCTTGTTATAAAAAATAATAATAAGTCAGTGAAAAATAATGATGCCGCCCGGATGCCAGGGACGTATATGGAGACAGATCAAGCCAGCCCGCGCTTTAATTGGCTTCCTGCCACTGCGCGTACTTAACTTGGTGAGGACACTATTAACTACACTGAAGAAAGCATTTATTCACAAGAAAGCCACATAATGAGGGGATGCGTCAGTGTGGGAGCAAACGGCATCTCTCAGATAAGGGAGAATGGCTGAAACATCCTCTTACCGGGTTTTTGTACAACTCTCAACATGGGTGCCGTTGTGCGAGGCAAGAGTGAATAAATAATTCTAGGTGATAAAAAGGATCTTACGGTTTATCTCCTTTTGCTTTTCAATATCCCTGCCTTCACTGCTCCAGGATAAGCCCCCATCATCTCTTGCCGAGTGTTCAGGGGGAAAACCTCTTAGCTGCACCTGAATGCTCAGCAGTCCTCGCTCCACGCCACAGCAGAGAAAACTTTTTTAAAAGTTTAAAGCTGCTTACGCCACATCTTTGCTTGAAACCTTTCAGAGGCTTCCCACGGCTCATAAAATAAATATCAAATTCTTTACCATCACCTGTGTAGTGGGTAGAATGATACCCCCTCCCCAAAAGATATGTCCACTGGGGCTTGTCCATGTTGCCTTATTTGGAAAAAAGGTCCTCGTTGGTTTAAAGTTAGGAATCGTGAGGTGAAATAATCCCAGATTATCCAGCTGGGCCCTAAATCTAATGACAAGTGTCCTTGTAAGAGAAAGGCAGAGAAAGAGTTGGCACAGAAGAGAAGACACAGAGGGAAAGGCCAGGTGAAGATGGAGGTAGAGATTGGAGTGATGTGACCACAAGCCAAGGAACACCTGGAGCCACAAGAAGCTGGGAGAGGCAAAGAAGGATTCTCCCGTAGAGCCTTCAGAGGGGGCACAGCCCTGCTGACACCTTACTCCAATTTATGGCCTCCAGAACTGAAAGAATAAATTCCTATGATTTCCAGCCACCCCATTTGGGGTCATTTGTCACACAGCTCAGAAAATAAATGCAGCCTCCCAAGTCTTCATGTGATCTGACCCCTCTCACTTACTCTCTTTTCCACCAGACTGCCTTTCTTCATTCACTCAAATGCAACATGCTTCCCTGCCTACCCCAGGGCCTTTGCACATGTTGTTGCTTCTGTCTGCCCTCCAGTTAACTTCCACAACTTCAAATAGCAATTTAATCATACCTCTGCTGACAAAGCCTTTCCTGATATTAACCAAATCTGATTCTCCATCACAGACCCTCCCAATACTAGGCACTTCTTCTTGCTAGCCCTCGTCAGTTACCATCCCAAGTGTGTGTGATTCAATTATCTCTCTCATCAAAATCTGTATCCTTCACTTCTCTCCTCAGATCTATGCCCACAGTGCCCGCTATATAATAGACACAAGTATTTAATTATAAATGTTGAAGGGAGGGATAATTCAGAGAATCTCAACAACAGGTTCTATAATCGAATATCCAATAGACCCATCAAACTTAAGAGAAATACAAGGAGTCTCCAGGCAAGCAGTCAACTCAGCCTGACCCATTTTTCCAAAACCACATCCAAGTTTCCAGAAACCACTTCCAGAGCCCGTGGAGGGTATCAGACTAGGACTTCTTGTCTTCCAGACTCCTCAGTGTTGGCAGAACTCATTTCCTCATTAAGGGTCATTCTCATCCATTCCCCCACCAAACTGGAATACTCCCAGAGACCAAGACAAAGGCCCCACCCACTTGCAAGCAGAGATGCAGCAAAACTCCTGGAACTGATGGCCAGCACACTGTGGCCCTTTTAGAAGCTCCTTCCTGGCTTGGATGTTCAGCTGGAATGAGATCTTCCAGAGCTACAATATCGCACACACAGGGCCATTTTTCTATATTCAAAGCAAGATAACTAACTGACTGCAAAGGGGGTGGGGTGGGGGGGACCAGCCTGCTTCCCATGGCACTCAGAGAAACAGCGAGGAAAGGTTTCCAGCAGTAGACCTGCTTCCTTCGCAGTCTCTCCAAACTCCAGTTCCTCGGTCCCCTACCATAAGGCCACCTGGGAACAAAAGAGAATAGAAAAAAGCCGGGATCAAACCAGGGTCAGGGAGACAGGCAGGTGGATGCCTTCCGAGTAGGGCCAGGGCTCGAATCACAAAATCGACATCAGCCAGGGGCCAAATCTTGGGCAAGTTATTTAACCTCTCTTAGTCTCACTTTCTCATCTGCAGAGCAGGAATTAATGTGTCCGTTCAGCAAATACTTAGGGAGCCCCAACCATGTGCAGGGGAGGCCGAGGCTAGGATATAATGAGCAAGGTGCCTAGGGCAGAGAATTTAAGGCAGCCCTGATTCTTAGACACCTGCCCAACCCCAAAAGTGAGCAGCTCCTTAAATGCTGCTCCGCACACCCTCGCTTGCCCCTGGCGCTGGCACTAGATGCAGAGGGGCGGGCAGAGGGCGGGTGAGGCGGCATCCAGAACCTCACCAAGGCCATTCTGCTGCTGCAGAGTCTAAAAGCCAAAGGGGAGAAAACCTGCTTACGCTTCCTGATACTGATCCGCTGGCCAGGATGAAGACAGCAAAGAAATTGCACCTTGAAGTTCTTAAAAGGCAATTCCATCTCCCGCTGCAAAACCACTTGTATGTTCCAGGCTGGGCTGAATTTATCAAACACACACAGCTTACCCAGCAATCTTCCCAGAGAGCAGGATTAGAGGCCAAAGGAAATTAACACAAACAGACCCCATAAATATCGGTCTCTCCCAGACCTGCTCTGCTGGGGCATCTCCATCCTCCCGATCCGAATGCCACAGGCTCCGACCACACGGGGTCTAGACTGCCAGGACTGAAATGACCCCGCTCTGTGTGGTGGAAATAAAATGCGGTGGAATCAGTTCATCTCTTTACTTTGCAAAGAGACTGTGGAGAAAAAGGGCAAAACAACCCATTCCCACCACTGGGACACATAAACATAAACAGAAGGCATCTGGGGAAATTTCTGGGTAAAAGATCAATCTCATTTCAGAGCATTATTTGGTGTCTGCTCTGCCTCCTAGGGGGTTCCAGGAGAAGACCTGTAATTTTCTGTATTATCTGAATCCAAGGAGGGCATTTCGTGTCCAAGGACAGAGGGGATTCATAGTCATGCCTTTGTGGTGAATACTGCTGGAGCTGCAGCTGCCCCTGAAAGATCTTTCACATCTATGGTTTTCAGTGAGTGAAACATGGCTTCCCAAGTAACCACAGCCACTAGGAAACCCCCGCTGTCCCCTACCCACCACTGTCACCAGCCAAGCGGACAAGCAGAGAATCATGTTGCCAGGGTGGAAGGGGAAAGTGGTACTGGGTCAAGCCCAAAGAACCCGACTGCCAATGATCTCAGAGCAAGACTGATGTCATGGGCCACTGTAAAGATCTCATGAGATAATGTGCAGAGATCCCTCGGGGACTCCACGTGCACTCACATCAGCAGTTTAGTATTTTTGAG